>NC_138033.1:31693304-32293304 GCF_964106645.2 Podarcis pityusensis
TTGGGCTTCAAACAGCAAAATAATTGAAAGGCTTAATACATCAAATCAATACAAGGTAGGGAAAAGAGGGGGCAGAACAGGGACAGAAGGAGGGACAGGGAGACCGAGATGACAGCTGGTGAGCTTAGTGGCTTCTTGCCCAAAGGAAGGCTGGAGAAAAAAATCCTCGGAATACTTTCAGTTTCTTGGAGGCAGCAATTTTGGCATGTGGCAAATCCTAGAGGCATGGGCCTGTTGCAGCAAAACCCACAAAGGGTTTTGTGGCTTACAGACTGGACACATTTGTGGGAAGGGCCATAGCTCACTGGTAGAGCATTTGCTTTGCATGCAGAAGGTCCCGGGTTCAATCCCTCTTGGGGCTGGGAGAGAACCCTGCCTGAAACCCTGGAGAGCCACTGCCAGTCAGAATGGACAATACTGAGCTTGATGGAGGATTGGTCTAACTCTGTATAAGGCAGCTTCCTTTGTTCCTATTGTGGCAGAAACATATATGCACTAGAGGCAGCTTCTTCAGGTGCTTGAAACATTGGCCTTGATTTGCAGATATATATGTGCACACATGCCTGCACACCCACACGCAGGCAAAGAGAAACAATAGTGGGATCAGGAACACAAAAGCGACAAAAGGAGCTGGAAAGAATGTCTGAGACATTTCTCTGCAAAACGTTTCCACCTTTTGAAATGGGGCGACTTGAATTTCCTTAACCTTTTGCCCTACATTCACTGGGTATATTTTTATATCCAAGAAGAACACTTCATGAATTTGACAATGTGAGCTATCAGCCATAAAAGCTAATGCGGCAATACATTTGTTAGGTCTACAAGGTGCCAAATAAATATTAGATGGATTGACATTAATCTGGAGGTGTCCCTGGGACCTGCCCTCTTTTCCTGAATGACAGGAGGTTTTGAGGCAGGATTGTGATGGTCTCATGGCCATCCAGATGTGGTTGAACTACAACTTACATCAACCTTCACCACTCTCCATGCTGACTGGACCACTCACTCCTGCTGTTGCGAACTGTGCTGGAGGGTGGGGTCCTCCCTCACCAGGCCCTTAGTTTCAAGTCCTATGTTAGAAAGAAGGAAGAGGACCCTCTGTTCTGGAGGTGATGGCGTTCGCTGGTCCCCTGTGGACCTTAACTGTCACACTGGCCTGACAAGAAGCCAGCAGATGCCACCTGGGCCTCTAAAGGCTTCCCTCTGTGCCCCCATCCCAACATGCTTGGGCAACAACTACTAGCTACATCACAGGTTATCAGGTTATTTCTTGCAGGCCCACCAAAGCCTATTAAAAGAACTAGATAGCAATAGGGATGGATGTCTGAGTTTGCCTGCTCTCCTCTTCCCTCCCTGTCCCTTTTTCCCTTTGTGCCTTTTTCTTCTTCTTTTTTAAGGCTGTAAGCCTGAGGGCAGAGGCTGTAAGCCTCGCTGGCTGAAAATAAATGAGTAAACTATGTTTTCTTTACTGCAACTCCATGCTCTGCTAACCAGACCTGATGCAAAACTCTGCAAAACTCTGGTTGAGGGAAGAGGCAAAATAGACACCTGAGGGGTGGAGGCAATTGACAACTGCACCTCTGTGAGCCACACATTGCTGTGACTTGCATGCTGAAGTCGACCTCTAGTCAGGACTTCTTTTTTATTTGTTGTTTTTTTTAAAAAAAAAGATTAAGTGAAAAACTGGTACAAAAACATGAACAGCAGTTGACATACATCAAGTCGCTGAATGAGCCATTTGAAAAGGAAGATCAAAGAAAAGATCAAGGCTGTGAACAAAAGAAAAGCAGGTCAGAGGCAAGGGCAAGATGACAAGGACAAAGGAAAATTATACAGAAAACAACAGGAGGATGAAAGTCTGTTCAGGCCAAGGAGAGAAGCCAAGTGGACAAGGACATCAAAAAGAAATTACATGCCTCTCCAATAAACTCACTTTTAGGCAAAATTAAAGGTCTGAGATGTTGTACAGGAAGGAACAAAAGAAGCTTCCTCTAAGGAGTCAAAACCATCAGTCCTCCAAGCTCAATATTGTCTCCACTGACTGCAGTGGCTCTCCAGGGTTTCAGGCAAGGTTCTCTCCTAGCCCTACCGGGAGATGCCATTGAGGACGGAACTTGGGACCTTCTGCATATATATATATATATATATATATATATATATGGGACGCGGGTGGCACTGTGGGTTAAACCACAGAGCCTAGGACTTGCCAATGAGAAGGTCGGCGGTTCGAATCCCCGCGACGGGGTGAGCTCCCGTTGCTCAGTCCCTGCTCCTGCCAACCTAGCAGTTCGAAAGCATGTCAAAGTGCAAGTAGATAAATAGATACCACTCTGGCGGGAAGGTAAACGGTGTTTCCGTGCACTGCTCTGGTTCGCCAGAAGCGGCTTAGTCATGCTGGCCACATGACCCAGAAGCTGTACGCCGGCTCCTCGGCTAATAAAGCGAGATGAGCGCCGCAACCCCAGAGTTGGCCACAACTGGACCTAATGGTCAGGGGTCCCTTTACTTTTACATATATATATATATATATATATATATATATATATATTATTAAGTTTCCATTTTATCACATTTAAACAAATCCTTATTATACTCATTACATATTTGCTCAATCGAGCTTCGACTTCCCTCCCTACCTTCTCATGGTTTCCATAATTCATTATTACTTCATAGCATTTATACATTTTCCCATTTACATTATACATTTTCCCATTTCCCATTAATCACAAATTTTTAAATAAATATAAAAAGGTACAAATCCTTAACATTGCAAGTTTCCTTACAACAACCATGCTAGTGTTGTTAATTGTTTACAATTTTCCTTCAGATATTGTACAAATTTACTCCAGTCTTTTTGGAAAGCTTGATCACGCTGGTTTTGGATTTTCCCAGTCAGCCTTGCCAATTCTGCATAATCCATCATCTTTTTAACCATTTTCTTTATCTCATTATATATCATTTCCCAGTAAGCTTTTACCTTACTACAAGTCCACCACATGTGAAAAAAAATTTGGGGACCTTCTGCATATAAGGCAGATGCTCTGCCACTGATCTACGGCCCCTCCCTATATGCAGCAAAGTCTTCTGGCTTGGCAACATCCCTGAGGACTTTGAGGTGGCGCATAAGTTTTTCGTCTTTCCCTAATGATAAATGAAGCATCTTTCCAACCGGAGATGATGATTAGCCTCGCATTGACTAGTAGGTAAATAATAAGGGGTTTCAAAGGGGAAACATCTGGAAGGCACCAGGTTGGGGCACCAGGTTGGGGGTGTTGTCAGAATCTTAGTTGGTGGCCTCTTGAACCATCACCTCCACGAATACTCTGCTCTAAATGTGGCGCGCACCTTCCTAATCAGAGAGACAATAGATCTAACATATGTCCCTGCCTTATTTGCTTCTCAGGGTATTCTGAAATCCATTTCCAGGAGAGAACACAATATGAAGATGAGAAGAATTGTCCACCCCCTCAGTGCAGCTGAGATGTTATTAAACCCCACACAGCTGCTTCTTGGTCTGGTTTTTTTGAAGTTCCTGTGTACCTGCATGTTTGTATACACAGGCACACCAAAGAGCCGTTGCTCGGTCATTTTATGAGTGTTAATTACACGACTCTTCTATTTGCTGGATTACATTGCCGTTGCTCTTAATTCGTGCGGCTTGCCGCAGGTGCTGGATGGTATTATTAACTTTTTAATGTGGCACATTAACAGCTCTGCAAGTTTGTTTTCCTCACTGTTGATGGATATTTAATTGGTGAGCTGTTGCTAGAGTGGAAAGGAGGGGTATCGAGTAGGAATTCAGTGCATTGTTGAATATGTCTGCTGAAATTTGCCAAATATCTTAAATAAACATGAGAACATCAGTGCTTACCAAAGCTTTCTGTGATAGAGCGGTGGAACACCTACCTTTGGGCTGTTTGTGGAGGGAGGGACATGCTTCAGAAATTTAAGGCGGGAGGGTTATGCCTTGACCCATTGCCAGGAAATCTCAGCTTAAGCTCCTGGGTAAGCTGCAAGGGTGGGCAATGAAAACACCACCCCAGCAAAAGAGATCTCTGCACTTTGATCTGTGCCTGCCCTCCCCCATTTAGGGCTGGCTCTACCATTAGACAGAGTGAGGAGGAGGCCTCAGGAGGGAGATGCTGGGAGGCAGGCAGGAGCAGTGGAGTGTTGGGAACAGGACCATGTACACCTTATAGCCTGCCCTGCTGCCCAAAACTGGAATGGAGCCCTCAGGTGCAGTAGATGATGCTGTCTCCTTGCCAGCGTTGAATTATGAGTCAACAACTACTCTGGTTGCATTCAGGTGAGGCCGCCATCTTGTCCTCAGTCTGAGGCAGCAAAGTGTGTCCTGCCCACATTCTGGGGATACTCATGGAAACAGTGACAGTGGAACAGACTTCCTTAGGAAGTTGTGGACTCTCCTTCCTTGGAGGTTTTTAAGCAGAGGTTGGATGGCCATCTGTTATGGATGCTTTAGTCGAGATTCCTGCACTGCAGGGGGTTGGACTAGATGACTCATGGGGCACCTTCAAAATCTACGATTCTATTGTCCTATGACGACTGTGATTCTATGGCTACTAGCCATGATGGCTATGCCCTGCCTACATAGTCAGAGGTAATAATGCTTCTGTAAACCAGTTGCAGGAAACCGAAGGAGGGGAGAGTGTTCTGGGGCTCAGAGCCTACTTGTGTGTTTCCCACAGGCATCTGGTTGGCCACTGTAAAGGCAGGATGCTGGTCTGATCCAGCAGGGCTCTTCTTATGTTCCTATGGCTGATGCATTCATATTCACACCCCCTTGAATACAATGTAGCACAGATAAACATCATTCTCACTCCCGTGTGTGTTGAGGTTCACAACCATTGGTTCCTCTCTACAGCACATGATTTGCATACAGATATCTTTCATTGGACTTGAGCAAGATGATTTTGGGTTGGAAGGGCAATGGGCTGACGTATTCCATTTCTCTCCCCACCCCCGTCACCCAGTTCAAAAAGGGGGCAATTTTACAAGGGTTCCATTAGCCCCTAGTGACATCATTACAGAGGCACAATAGATTGGCAATATGACAAAAAACATGCTGGTCATCCCTGATTGTCTAGGATCTTGTTTAACACACACCCAAGGTAAACAACAACAACAACGTTTTTAAAATGACACTGAAGCTACTGACACAGGGGGGTCGGCAAAGAGAACTGAATGGGCACAAAAAAATGTAAAGGGGGGATATTTGAGATCTTCCTGGGGTCCTTTTGTGCCAAAAGGGTTCTCGCACACACCAAATTATTCATCATGGAATTATTCACAAATCCCTCTCAGTCCAAGTTCTCAGGGGTCGCTGTAAGGTTGAAGCCAGCTTGGGTGGTTTCAGGTCTGAATTTTATTGCAGTTTGTTGGGGCTGCTGGAGGACACCAGGTTATCAGAGGCAGCTTTTGAGAATCTTCACCCAGATTCACCCCCTAGACTCGAGATAAACATACAGCTCAGCTCTTTTTCATGTGAACACACAGCCCTTCCAATTCGGCTCCTGCAGAGACCAATATCTGTGCTGCCTCCACTCCACCCCACCCTTCCAAATAACCCACAGTCATTTTCCGGATGTCATTGACCTTCTCAGGGGAGCTGTTCAGATTGAAACATACTAGGCCGTTTGTTTTAATTAGACGGACTTAATTGGCTGCATTCTAAGGGGGGGATTATTCTTGAGGATCAATGAACCTCTTGTTCCTCACAACAACATTGATCCAGCTCAGATAACTCACCCACAGCTGGGAGGGGCAGACAATCACAAGGAAGAGGTGCAACCTGGGCAGTGGGAATCCAGGATGTGCCTCAAGACAAGGTGCCTCTTGAGACCTTTCTTCTACACAATACAAGGGGAAGAACTGCATAACAGAGCATGCTGCTAGACCTCGAACTGGCCTAAGGAGTGGTTGAAAAGGTGATGCTCAGCTGCTCCTATCAGAGATGAAATTAAAATTTCAAAAACCTCTGAGACATAGGGAATTTCAAAATTTCAAAATTTATAGACTAATGTTGGGATTTGCTATCATGTTTTTAATGTTTTGCTCGCCACATATATGAGAATAATGCAAAGCATCTCAGCTTGCTGTCAGATACCATCAGATTTTCATTGCTTCATGTCAGATATCACTGTATGTCACTTGTCAAACAAAGCCAAATACCGTGCGCTGTGCAAAAAGTTGTTGGATGTCAAACGCCGGTTCTAAAGAGTTGATATTCACAGAAGAGCACACCCAGAAAACAGCTGTAGAATATCTACCATCAGAATTTGCAGATGTGAGAAGCCTGCAGCCTTCTAGATGTTGTTGGACTCCAACTCCCATCAGCCCCAGGCAGAATGGTCATTGGTCAGGAACAATGGGAAATGGAGGTTGATGGGAGGCTTCCCACCCATGATATAGAGCAGTGGTCCCCAACTGGTGGTTTGTGGACCCCAGGGGGTTCACGTAAACCATTGGTACCATTCACATAACAAAAACTACTATAGAGATATCAGCAATTTCAAAAGTAGGGGGTTCATGGCTTGGCCTTTAAAAAACTGGGGCCCGCAGTACTTAGCTAATTGGGAACCACTGATATAGAGCATTTCAAGTTTGCAAAGCCCAGTGCTCACAATTTCTCAGTTATTTTTAAAACACCCTCCAAAGCAGGATAGCATTATTATCACCAGGGAGAAGAGTGCCCCTTATCACCTAGTGAGCCCATGGCTTAGGTGAGGTTCTGCCCCATGCTGCATCACCCACTGTGACTTCTAACTCCCTTCTACCTGGGCATCAGCCCCCTTCCCTATTACTCATCCTGCCTCCCTGTGGCCTTCTGGTTCTGAGTTACCACACTAGCAAGACATCCCATAATCCTCCTGGTCCTAGGAATCAGCTGGTACAAGTGAACCAGTCTAGTGGCACTGTCTGCTATAAAGCTTCTAGATCTGCTGTCCTCCCCAGTTGAAACAATCTATGGCTGAAGAAGGCTGGCCCAGCTTCTGTACCCAGGGACATGTGTCACCTCTTATACCTGAGTACCAGAAACTTCTCAGCTTCCTGCAACCTGGAGGTGCTGGGAGCAGAAACAGCCCCTCACACACCAGTAAGTAACCCACTATCCTGTGGCCTGAAGCATCAATGCCCATTAAAAAGGAGAGCCAGGAAATCAATGGACAATAATTCTAGCTGCAAATGGGGAAAGGGGAGGGTGCAAGGTGTTGCGCACGTCCCATCAGGTCCACAAGGGCAGCAAGCAGCAGGCCCCCAGTGCAAAGCCAAGGAATCCATCAGCCGGCTTTGCTTTAATAAAGGAGCTGTCTGCTCCATCTCAGAAGCAGTCGATAGGCCTGTAATTTCCCATTTATTTCCTGGATGTCAGGCTTCAAATACTCTCCAGGACAGAAAGAAAAGGAGCAGGAAAGCGTGGGAAAAGAGGGCCACCAGATCCACCCACGGAGGTCATGGGCCCCACCCATTTCCTCAGGGTCAGACCCTTCCTATAATTCTCTAACCAGGAGCCCTACAGCTGAAGGGTCGGGTCTGATGGGAAATGGGCTTTTTCCTGCCTGAGATGCTAGAAACAGGGGGCTCCAAGGCCCAATTGGAGTCGGGGTGCACCTGAGCTTAGACCCCAAACATTTCCACTTGATGGTGAGCAACAAAGCACCCTGCATCTGCTCAGAGGCACCCTTTTATTCACATTACTACTCCACACTCAATGAGAGACTGACTAAATAGAACAGAGAGCTTTGCCATTCCCTTGGCAAGTGAACCAGCTGTCCCAACATCATTCCCACTTTGCGTGGGATGCTCAGAGGCATCAGAAAGAGCTTTTCCTTCCTTCCTTCCTTCCTTCCTTCCTTCCTTCCTTCCTTCCTATTACGTTTCTATCCTACCTTTCCTCCAAATTGCTCTTCACCATTTTTATGCATACAACAACCCTGTGGGGAAGGTTAGGATGAACTTTGGTGACTAGCTGAAGGCCACCCAGTCAGTGTCATGACCCAATGGGGATTTGAAGCTTAGTTTGCATGCCTCCGTCTGGACATCAGAAATTATCACCTATTTCTGATGTACAGAAGAATGGTCCAAGCCCAGCCCTGGTGAGGCACCATCCATCAGACACTCCACATCAACATTTGCACGTCAGGCTGAGGATTTTATGGATAGTGCTCTGGGTCAATCCAAACACACCTAAAATAACCCTGGGCAAAGTCCCTTGTGCCAGCCTCCATGCCCCAGTGGAGAGAGACTGACACCTGTCAATCTCATTCTCTGCTCAAGCACTCGGGTTCCCACAGCATGAATATTCATATGTTTGTGTCAGCATTGTGGAGGCTCTGAGGGGGTCTCTTGATGGGCACCCGGCCCATTAACTATTCATAGAATACACCAGGCTAACATGTAAATACTAATTACTTTGGCAGATTGCTGGCTTATTAAGTGGAGATTTCAAGCGTTTCTCAGACAATTATGCCCTGGCAGTGAACAGTCTGGTGGGCACATTCCACAGGCAACACAAAGCCAATTGCCACCTTCCTCCCTCCCTCTGGTCCCCTTCACTTCCTCCATCCCCACTGCAGCATTAAAGTCCCTGCATGAAAAAACAAGGGTGGCTCCTCCTAGCACTGTCTCTGGCACTGGGGCAGAGCAGAGCTTCATTGGGGTCAGCACCGCCAGGGCTTAGCCCCAGAACCTGATTTCAGTGCTAGGTCCCGGCTAGGAAGACCTTCAGGAATTGTGAAGAAAAGGATAATTTTGAGCATATGCAAAATACCGTTCCCTCACCAAGGGGTAACCACACACACACACACACACACACACACAGGAGCACAGGAGCACAGGGGTCCTTTACCTTTACATTTTACCTTGATCACAAACATACATTTCACATAGATAGGATAGGAGGCAATGCCTGCAAGAATTGTTCTAATGCCCCACAAAGGTGTTCTTTTTCTTCATATACAGGAAAAGCACATTGGTTGTTTCTTCATTTGTACTGAGCAAAATCTGTCTGCATCAACACAAAAAGCCAAGGCCGGGGGCTTCCCCGAAAACCTGATGGAGGGGCAAGATCAGTTGAAACATTCATGCTTTGGACCCCTCCATCCTATGCTCAGGTTGTATTTATGTGTAAATAAGACCATATATTCTAAGGACACCACAGTCTCCGTTGTCCTTCATTCCAAAAACCTGAACCCTGTGCAAAAACTCCTGGTCGTGGTCCCTTCCAACTTTTTGATTCTCTGGCTCTCTTGCCACTTAGAGAATGGGGTTGGTATAAGAATATATTGTAAGGCTGCCTTGAAGTCTTAGACCACATGACCATTTCAAAAAGGGGAATCATGCAATACTAACAACAATGATAATGATAATGATGCTGTTCTCCTTGCTCCAAGTGAGGGTGGACTCTTGACATGGGCCAGAGCCGCTGAAGCTCAAGATGCCACAAGGCTCTCCTTCCAAGCTTTGTCCCCAGCCCGTGCCCGAAGATTAAGGCTTTTTGGGAAATGATATATAATGAAATGAAAAAGGTACTTAAATGTACTTTCCCGAAGAAACCAGAAGCCTTTCTCTTGGGCATTGCCGGCCAATTGGTGTTAAAGAGAGATAGAACCTTTTTTATGTATGCTACGACAGCAGCAAGAATACTCATTGCAAAGTATTGGAAGACAGAAGAATTACCCACCTTGGAAGAGTGGCAGATGAAGGTGATAGACTATATGACATTGGCTGAGATGACTGGCAGAATCCGTGAGCAGGGGAAAGAGACGGCGGAAGAAGATTGGAAGAAATTCAAAATTTATCTTAAGAACTATTATAAAATTGAGGAATGTTAAAATGTCGAGGTTTGGAGAGAAAAGGAGATTACAGCGACATAAGATTAAGTTGAAGAAAAGAGTAAGAAAAAATATATTTGATAAAACTATTTAGAATTTGCTGAAATAATTTTGGAAATTGGGATGTAGGAAGGGGAGGTTTGGGGGAGTCCGAGAAGAGAGGGATATGAAAAAAAAAGGTTATGAAATTATACATGTTTGTATGTCTTTTTATTTGTTTGTATTGTTTAAAACTTTTCTGTAAAATCAATAAAAAAAATTTAAAAAAAAAAAAAAACAAGCTTTGTCCCCAGCCCAGCACTCCAAGTATCCTTGAGAATCCAGGTCCCCTGTGGCAGTCAGCCTTACCTGGCCTCACAGAGTGGGGTGCCATGAGGCTTAATTAACATCAGCAAAATGTTTGGAGAGCCTTGGTTGAGCAGTTCAGGAAAAAATGCAAACAAAGAATTACTGTTAAATCAGCAGAGAAGCCTCTTCAAAGGGAGGGGGGAGTCCCCTGGGAGAGAAACCAGCTCACAAAGACAGTGGTTTTGACAGTGTTTCAGTTTGTGAAAGGAAACTTCAGAGGATAAGTGGCAAAAGGAAGTGGGGGGGGGGGTAAGGAAAAAGCCAACTGTTGCATCCTAATATTCTGCAGTGTTCAAAACAGCATTATCAAACAGACCACTTCTGTGTTTGCATGGCAGTGTCCCCTAGTGGGAACCTGACACTCTTAGCAGGGGTAATTCCCATCATAGTGCCCCCTGGAGAGCAAGGCTAACATTGCTACCGCTGCCTGCCTCTTGCTTGGAACACACCTTGTTCTTTGCGCCTACACCTGCTTTTTAAAATCTGGGGCACATTTTGAAAGGAGCGCCAAAACTCCATGGCTTCTGTCACATTCTGAAGGCCTCTCCACTGAGACAGACCTTACAGTTAGAGGCCTCTGGGTATCCCCACATACCAGCTAGTCAAGGCTTCTATGCATGCCATGACACAGCATGGATCAGGTCCTTCCTTTCCCTCCTGTTCCCTTCACTGCCAAATTTAGATGATCAGCTCCCTGGGGCAGAGACCTGGGTGTTTTGGTCAGCTTGAATTAGGAACAAAGGGAGCCACCTTATAGGTCCATCAAAGCCAGGCTTGTCTACTCTGACTGGAAGCTGACCTTTCCCATCATCACCTGCTCCCTGTTCCTTTCTAACGAGAGATGCTGTTGAGGATTTGAACCCGGGACCTTCAGCATGCAGAGCAGGTGCTCTGCCATTGAGCTATGGTTCTCCCCCAGCCCCCTCTTCCTGGTACTGTGATAGAAGTTTATAAAATTCTGCATGGCATGGAGAACGCAGATAGAAAGAACTTTTTCCCCTTCTCTCATAACACCGAAACTTGTAAAGTTCAAATAAAGCTGAATGTCAGAAGATTCAGGACAAATGAAAGGAAGTACTTTTTCACATGGTGTGTTGTTAACTGTGGGACATTATTGCAGTCAAAACCAACAAGTCATGCTTTGCCAGATGGGTACATGAAGGGGCTGAGGCTCACAGAGCTTTCCTGTAAAATTTGCTAGAGAAGCTTGGTAGGAAGCTGTAACACCACATCCTTCCTGCCTGGGAATCTTTTTCTTTCTTCATCATGCTTCCAAGCTGGTCACACATGCATGTCTGAGCTCTGCAGCTCAGACACCATTTTTGAACTTAGATTTTGTACTTTCGTAACTTAGATAGTAGCTATAAACCTGCCTTTATTTTGCTACTGTAATTGCTGCTTCAAGATCTAGATTATGTAATTAAATACTACTTTTATTTCTTCCCAAAACAATGTGTGTGTGATTGCAATACCAGGAAAATTCAGTCTGCCTTAAAGCATCCTGGATTATTGTTTCTAGAAGGTTAAATCAACCTTGGCTTAGCTTCCAAGTTTAAGCTGCAAAGGATACTACTCTGTTGATCTCACTAACATGAGCAAGGATGGATAATAACTAAACAATATATCCTTTCCTAGTGTCCAAATCCATTCCTACTTTAACTATGGAACTCACTCCCACAGGAGGCAATGGTAGCCACCAGCTTGGATGACTTTAAAAGAGGATTGGACAAATTCATGAAGGATAAGGCTATCAGTTTCTGCTATCCACAATGGCTATGTTCTGCTTCCATGATCAGAGGCAATCATGTTCCCAAGCACTGCTTGCTGGAAACCACAGGAGGGAAGAATGCTGATGTGCTTAAGTCTTCCTTATCAGTTTTCCACAGTCACCTGGTTGGCCACTGTGAGAACAGGATGCTGGACGAGATGGGCCATGGGCCTGATCCAGCAGGCTCTTTTTATGGTCTTACACCCCAAGGTGAGCAGTCAGTCACCCAATGATGGACAGAATTTCAACTGCCCGTGTTCTCATCCCTATTGACCCAGGGGAGTCACAATTCTCTGTCCCTGTCCCTATTTTGCCATTCAGGGGAGCTTTTTATTTTTAATGGCCTAGTTTTCCTTCCTTGGGGTTAGCAAAGGGAAAATACAGTGGTACCTTGGGTTAAGAACTTAATTCATTCTGGAGGTCCGTTCTTAACCTGAAACTGTTCTTAACCTGAAGCACCACTTTAGCTAATGGGGCCTCCTGCTGTCACCGCGCCACCACCGCACGATTTCTGTTCTCATCCTGAAGCAAAGTTCTTAATCCAAGGTACTATTTCTGGGTTAGCGGAGTCTGTAACCTGAAGCGTCTGTAACCTGAGGTACCACTGTATAAGGATGCTTCTCCAGTCTTTCCGTGTACTGACACCCCCAGTTCAAAAGCACAACAGGCTCTTCAATAGAAAAGCAGGAATGCCTACAGCCAAGGTGGCCAACTTTTCTCTTTGCCCTTGTAGCTGTGCCTTTAATAGAGACTTGATCTGCAGTATGGAGCCAGCAATGTGACATTTTGCTGTTGCCATACCATATGACCAAGACACAGCAGCAAGAGCCAATGAAAAGGTGACGACCCTACATGTAGAACAGAAAGAGAGAAATGAGCTTTCAGCAGCTTACCTTAGTGAAAGTGGGGGGCGAGGGGAGAGAAGGAAGAGTGTTAAAAAGACTGTTCATCTGCAAAATGTTGGAAGTATGTATATTTAGGCAAAGCTTGCAACCATGGGACTGATTTCTAGGTGACACACAACTGTGCTTGTTTCCTTTGCAGGTTATTCTTCATCCCTAATGGGGAAAGAAACCACCCCGATCCTCAGCTCATCTCTAGCAATTGAAGGTTACAGCCAGGCCCCTCAAAACAACAACCATTTTTGTGATTGTGGCAACAGCAGCAAAGAGAGGCAGCTGCTTTTTATGCCTCATACAAGAGTGATAATCACACATTTAGAAGCCTTTGAATTGCAAGCAACTCAAGGCCACCAAAATCCCATTAACAAGCCTCTGCGAGATAATTAAACATCAGTTAGTGAAACAGTCATTTAACGGGGGCGATAAAAGGAACTGTCAGCTGTATGTGTCCCCACTCTCATCCCACACACCTCCCAGGCCTGCATTCTTCTTCATCACTCCCAGAATCCTTGAGAAAGGCTGCTTGTGCGCACACAAAGGCAGGCAGGCAGGCAGGCAGGGGAGACCTTGTAAGGAAGAGATCAAACTCATCAGCATCTTGCAGCAAGACAGATGTCTCCACCTGTCTTCTAATATGTGCAAAGCTCAAGCAGAAAAGAGGTAGGAAAGGGGCTGTGGAGGGATTGGTCCAGTCCTTACCAGCTTCCCCTTTCCACACATACACACACCGCTCAGAAGAAGAGTCCTGCTGGGTCAGATCCAGCAGCCAGCTAGATGGTTCTGGGAAGCTCACAAGGAGATCACAGCCTGCCAGTCGGGCTCCCCCTATACCAGTCTCTCCTTCCACCATTCAGATTAGTAATGTGCCAAACCCTGTCCTTCAATTTCCCAAAAGTTTTATTCCTCCCTGAAAGAGGTTTCTGTTTTATTTCATTTTCTCATTCTCACCCTGCATCCCAGGAATGCAACTTGGCACTGAAAAGCACTTCTAGGGCCAAACCCTGGTAAACCTTGGATTAAACTAAATGCAGGCAAAATGCCATAGAAATTCAACTACAATGTTCAGGAAAGCACAGAGTGTGTTGCAGAGAGAGGTTTGGAAAAGAGATTCTTCTTAGCAGAGTTAGCACAATGGTGATTACTCCAGGCACATTAAAACTTTGCTAGATTTACATCTGCCCTAATTCAACTTTAAACAAACATTCCCCATGAAAATACTTCAGCTAAAATAAATCACACACTTAGCTTTGCAAATAAGTGAATGTTTTACTTAAAGAGCTTCAAGAAGTAACAGCAAACAAGTTGCCATCCATTGGCAGTACTGTAAAGTGAAAATGAAAAAAGCTTCCAAATGACTTAAAAAGAAAAACAACTTTGTTTCCTTACCAAAAGCATCATGCAGTCTTTAGGTTAGCAAAGATGCCTGCTTTAAAACCTCCCTTTGGGGGAGATTCAGTTCACTTGGTTTTTCTTGCTGTTGGGAGCCATAGCCACGTGGCTCCTTCCTTGTTCCAGAAAGCAGAGAGAGAGAGAGAGAGAGAGAGAGAGAGAGAGAGAGAGAGAATGGGAGGGAGAAAACAAAATGCTGCAGGAAACCTGTTAAGTTCCACCACCCCCACCACCCCTCACTGGCAACCTGAGCTCAAGTTAACCCTTGCATGCATGCAAGTGTAAGTCAGTAACTGTATTTCACTATTTCACAGAGTGAAATAGTCACAGTCCCATCACCTTGTTCCTGGCTTTGTCTCCAGGCAAGTGATGTCCGAAATTTTGGGTCTGAAAATTTCCCCCAAAGATGCTAGGATTTAATTCAATCCTACCAAGACGTTCCTTAAAAGCAATGAGTATTAAAAACCACATGAAGTCAGCAGCAATGTGTGGCATGCCTCAATTTTGCATGGGCAGATGCAGTTCAAATGTGCCACCGTCTCTTTACCAACCTCGAGTCTGTTCTCCCATCATTCCATGCATCTGCCATCCCCCACAGACACAAAGGTTCTGGGCAAGCATCACCTCCTGCACTGACCTCGACCCTTCTGCTCTGGTGTGGACAAGCTGGACAAGGAGGCCAGTGAGGGCAGATTGGAATGTCAGCTGTCCATCAAACATCCTTGTGGAACTTCAGAGGGCCTCTCTCTGACCTCTCTCTCGGTTTGCCTTTCTGGCACTGGAGAGATCTTGCTTTGGAAAGACCAAGCTTCTCATACACATGTGTGTGTATACATGCACTGGAGATACTCACAGCCAGTTCAAAAAGCTGAGAGGTGAGACACCCTGGAGAAAAGGTTTATAAATACCAGCACTGGTGGAGAGGAGGGCAGGAAGGAAACTGAAGAGCCTCAGTAGAAACTTGGGGGCCCTACAGGCTTCCTTTGAATTGTGCATTCATGAGGATTGTGTTCATGGTGCTGTTGAGGCAGTCATATGGAGCCCTGCTTTTAATGCTGTGTCTGTGTTTAGTGGGAGTGGAGTTATTTCTTTAGTTTGGTTTGTTCTTGTTTTTATTATGTATTTTGTGTTTTTATTTTGTGGACTGCCTTGAGGGGATGATTTAGATCTGAAAAGTGGTGCAAAAGGAGCAGGTTAAAAACCCTCCCCCACCCCACCCTACCTGGGCATTTCTGCTCCGATAAAAATCAGCGTGCACAAAAACGTGTCCCTGGGGCTTCGTTTTTGCTAAAAAATGCCAGCGTATGCAGATCTCCCTCTTTACACCTGCTTTGACCCTCCACCTTCCCCCAGGAGTCGGCAGGGATCGTGTCATCAAGCCGAAGCCGCCTCTCCCCTCCTGCCTAATTGCCCTTAAATAAAACTCAGCTCGCTGCTCAAAGGAAATCGATTCAATTTAGTAAAGAGCTCCAAGGACTGAAGATTGGGAGGTGTGCGTTAGCAACAAACATAATCAGAGGAGGGACACTGCTGAGTTACACGATTAGGAGGCCTGGGCTTGCCACATCTCATTGTGTGTGTGTGTGTGTGTGTGTGTGTGTGTGTGTGTGTGTAGGTGACAATTGGCCCAAACAGAGCCAGTGGATTCTTCCGGCTTGTTTGTTTTTGACCCCTCTCAGAAAGCTGACAGAGAGAACTGCCAAGGACCCACAAAGGAGGAGGCCTACTGTGTCTCTGAATGATTCCCTGATCTGGCCTTGACCCTTTCCCATCAGGCTCACTAGGGATAAATCAGTGTTGGGTGTGAATGGACCAGATCATGGGTGCCACAGCACTCCAATTGTTGTGCTCTGGGGTTGGGCCTCACATGTAAGCCAACCTGCCAGCCTCTCTTACCCCACTTGTTAACAGCTAAATCACTGCAAGACAGATAGAAGGGACAGGAGAGAATGGGAGACACTGCTGGCTGGAGCATATAATAAGGCCAAGGTGCCCCCACCTCTGCTACAGAACTAGCCACTCCCCAAGGAGTCTGCCAACTGCTTCTGTGTATGAGTCACTGTTCTGACCTTGCATCGTTCCCAATGACCTTCACTGGGGGCAGGGTGATTTTGGATTCTGCAGTTACTCCCTGACACACAAGTTGCAGGAGGATCACCATCTGTCAGAGAAGACACACACACACAACAGTGGCTTACAAAGAAGCACAGCTAGTGGTCTCCTCTGAAGGAGGAAGTTCTTCTCAGGCCCTCTAAAAGTAGGTCTTTATGGGAGAAGGTGTGGCCAGATTCCAGAACTGGAAAGAGCACCTTGGACTTTCCTAGAGAGGAATCCAAATTGCATAGGACAATGGCGATAGAGGGAGTGTCTCCCTACAGAGACGGGTTTAGGGGAACATGACCGGTTCGGTCACACTGGTCACAGAGTATCAGGGGTGCTGCAGGAGGACACAGCAGCCATGATTTAGAATGGAGCACAAGAGGCAGGGGGCACACAGGGCGTCACTGAAGTTAGAGACCCCAAAATCCACCACTACTCCCTAGTTTGCTTATCACTTTCCTTCAGCCATGCAGGAGGGGCCCTGAATCGGATTGGAGCATCAACTATAGGAGGGGAGGGGTGTCATTCTTTCCAAACAGCCCATTTCCCAACCAAACGTCTCCTCCCTCAATTGCTGCTCCAATCAGATTCAGAGCATGCACAAAGCTGAAATGTTGTTGTTGTTTAGTCATTTAGTCATGTCCGACTCTTCATGGACCAGAGCACGCCAGGCACTCCTGTCTTCCACTGCCCCCCGCAGCTTGGTCAAACTCATGTTGGTAGCTTCGAGAACACTGTTCAACCATCTTGTCCTCTGTCGTCCCCTTCTCCTTGTGCCCTCAATCTTTCCCAACATCAGGGACTTTTGCAGGGAGTCTTCTCTTCTCATGAGGTGGCCAAAGTATTGGAGCCTCGGCTTCAGGATCTGTCCTTCCAGTGAGCACTCAGGGCTGATTTCCTTCAGAATGGATAGGTTTGATCTTCTTGCAGTCCATGGGACTCTCAAGAGTCTCCTCCAGCACCATAATTCAGAAGCATCTATTCTTCGGCGATCAGCCTTCTTTATGGTCCAGCTCTCACTTCCATACATCACTACTGGGAAAACCATAGCTTTAATATGGCCTGAGAGAGACCCAAATTGACAGATTCACCCATCCCTGCCAATGGGACTCAGAGGCACTTTGCTTTTCTTGGCATCCCAGCTGGAGAATGGGGAAAGGGCACAATTCAAGGCCACACCATGAAGTCAGAATTTCACCCCTTTAATGAATGTGCACATTGCTTCTCTGGAGCACACACAATTCACCTTATGGAAATCAACAGCCTCCGTAGTTCAGGCCTGTCCCTCCTTTGTGCAGCTTTCTTTCAGCTGTATCATCTCTAATGCCGGAGAAGCCAGAGACCACACATATTGGAGTTTATTCCCCAAGGGATGTTAAGTACAGAGCAGAGAGGAATCCTTCTGTCTATTGAGTTCTGTGTGCACCACGTGGAAGACGAGCAGGCTCAAGTGAAGGCAGTAGTTGCTATAGAGATACTGGAAGGCTGGAGGGGTGGGGAGAGCGGAGTAGAGAGAGAGAGAGAGAAGTTGAGTCTCTGCACTGAAGCCAAGAAAGAATTGGTCCTCGCTCGTTCTCTCACAGGGAAACAGAAATTGCCAATGTGTTTCTACACAATATAGATTACAAGAAAGGTCTTGACACTGAACATTTTTGGACATATTTCCTTCAAAATGAGGGGCATGGGGTGCACAGAAGGATTTTCCACACCACTCTGGTAGACAACTTTAGTGTCAGACTAGACTCTGGGAGACCAGGGTTCAAATCCCCACTCAGCTACAAAGCTCACTGGTTGACCTTGAGCCAGTCACTGCCTCTCAGGCTAACATACCTCACAGAGTTGTTGCATGGGGGGAAAGAAGGGAAGCGCCGTGCGTTGCCTTGAGCTCCTTGAGGTAAAAGGTGGGGTGTAAATGTAACAAGTAAATGAAAATAAATAAGTGGACCAGTCTGAAAATGGGCCATTGTTACACAGTCAAAATCTTGACACATGAAGTTACCAAAGAACAGAGGCCAGCACGAGCCACAGCAAAGAAGCCGCACGTGGAAAGGCCCACTGAGCTGTGGGCTTTCTGTTCCCCTTGACACACTTGTGGCCTGAAAAAGCTGAAAGGAGGGTCATTTGTACATCTCTTCTTCAAAATGGGACAGGGCAGCAGAGCGCGATTCAAAACATTCTTACAAGAATCCAGTTCAAAACTTTTCTCCTCATTCATGGGGGCGGGGGGGGGGAGTTTTCACTAAATGGCTCGGCCAATTCAGCTAGTCTAATTATCAAGCCATGGAGAGAAGCTTTCCACTGAGTTCAGCCTCACTAGGCCCCTGAGGGAACCCCAGGATGGAATGACAGCTCACATGCACACCCCAACGTTGACAATAGCTATTCACCCATCACCTGCCTTTGACAGTTTCTGTATTCTCTCCACAGGGAGAAAAATCAAGCAAGGGACAAGTGTCAGTGGAAGAGCACCCCTGCTAGGTCAGGCTGCAAGACGCAGCTTGCTTGAGGCCAGTCATGCTATTTGATCTGTTCAAGGGGCTTGGCCAAGAAAGATGTCTGTCCCCCACCAGCCAGCTCTCCCACTGTGTGCAGGAGACAGCAGATTCTCAGGTTGCCGTCCCTTATCTTGCTCGGCCATCCTGACTTAGTCCTGCTCAGCTAGCAGAATCGGAGCAAACAGATCAAAGTGGAAGCAGCTCTTTCCAAGGTTCAACACTGCAGCAGGCAAATGAAGATGAATGTTGCTAAACCTGAGCTGCTATGTAGCTGTGATGTAGGAGCATTGCAGGACCTTAGCTTGTTGGTTGTCAAGTTGCGATCTAAGTGCCTCTTGCTTACTTTGTTGTCAGACACTTAGACAAGAGTAGAGCAATAAAGGCTCAAATCTATTGCATAGCCTGGTGCTGTGAAGCATTTTAAGGTTCTGATTTCCAGAAACCCCTGCTGTGGTCGTTCTTCAGCAGGTTGTTCAACGTCTTTCATTGTGATAGTCAGCTCCTCTGCATTGTTTCATGTTATTTCTACCCATCTAAAAGACTTGCAGTGGATAACGCTGGCAATCAACTTTTCCAGGCCCAGGAAACAAAGGAGCCCCAGTTAGTTAGTTATTTTATACAAGTGACGGTTTGTCAGCATTTTCTATATCTGTTTGTCTATGAGATCCATCACCGTGCCTCTTCCTCTCCTACACTGTCTCTCTGTCAGCCACCAAAGGTCAGTCGTAACTGCCTCTGATATAATCCAGTTTGGTAAGTACATAACCCAACCAGTTGAAGACCAGTGATTTAAAAGATACACATACTCCTTTGCCACCTTTGGAGTAATACAAGGGGGGGAGATGGGATGGTGGAGAAATTCAACTTCATTTGGATTTTAATGAGAAACTACCTAATTCACACTTCTCAAACCAATATGTGAACCAAAACAGAGGAATCCTTTGAACTTCACATTTCTCTGAATTTTGCAATGCAGTTCTCCAAACAGAATTGCATATGTTATGGGGGGGGGAGGTGTGAGAAACTTCACACTGTAGAGAAAGCAATACAGGAAAATATTAGGGGGAAATGCTTGCATAAATGTGTGTATTAGTCCAAATGGGGGGGGGGGGTGTTCGCTAGGAGAAATTCACACTAAATCGCTGCCGAATTTTTGTGGGCATCTTTTGCTTTTGTTTTTTCAATGCAAATGGCTGCAGAAATGTGGATTTAAGATCAGAAACTGAGATACCAAAGTTGATAAGATTCATTGATTCCTGGGTGAGGGCCACCCTGATTACCTCCAAGAGGAGGGAATGGTTTCTTATTTTTTGCTGAGTGGCCATTTATCGGGGATTCTTTAGTTGTGATTTGTGCACTGCAAAGGGGTTGGATTAGATAACCCTTGGTATCCCTTCCAGCACTACAATTCTATGATTCCATGATGGAGATGATCTCAGGAGTGGTGGAGAGAATTTCTGATCTGGCTGTTCTTGAGTATGTCAACATATTCCATAGCCGTCAATCCTAGAGCAGCTCCCAATTTCATGGCTGTCCCAGCAACTGTGAGAGTGACCCAACATGCCATGTGGCCAGACACACTCTTGGTTTGGCTTTCTCAGTCAAGGAGACCTTTGTTCCACCAGGAATTTTAAAACTATGCTTCTTTGTATTTTAGTCAAATTATTATTGGCTAAGTCCCAATGCTGTTTAATAATTATTTTATGCTATTTATATTGGGTTTATGTGGATTTTTGTATTGATGTAGTTCTAAGCTATTTGATTGTTTCATATTTTATTACTTTAATTTTTTTGTCAACTGCTCAGACGACATGGTTAATGTGCAATATTACAAAATAAAATAATAGAAGTCTCCCATCCTCCCATTTTCTTCACTTACTGTTTATCCAAACTCCCTCCAGGTACAAGTTCTCCTTTGTCTAACACACTCTATATTTGAGTAGTATACTTTGCTGGGAGTGAACTAAATAGCATATGTGGGCAAGTGTTGCTGTTTCTCCTCCCTCCCATACATAATTTTACAGAGTCCTGACTAGGAAAGAAAAATACACACCAAACACATAGTCTTTACTGTAAAGCAAGAGCTCCACCTGCTGATGATTAGATGCTTTGCACTTCATGCTTTTCAGTACAGCTTGGCGGCATTCAACTAACTCTACTGCTCTATCATTTATGCCACAGGCGTGGGCTAATGGTTAAAAAACAGAGACCAACTGGCTTCAAAATCATAACTTTAGTACAGGCATCACCTTAAAGCAGAAGCCACAAAAGGAAAATGAGGTTTCTTGATAGTGAGTTTCTCCCTCTGTATGCAGCTGGCGGGGTGGGGTGAGGGTGGTGTTGTACCACAAAACAGTCATATGGTCCTCAGCAAATCTAATTTGTCATTCATGTTTGCCTGCCATCTTTTTCAGTTCCTCTTTCACTCTTTAGGTACCGTTGAGTGAAGCTGTAGCCAGTCTGGTTGAGCCACATCTCCATGGTTCGTATGCAGAAGGTTCCAAATTCAGTCCCTGGCATTTCCAGATACAGGGTGACTGCCAAGCCAGGGTGCTTTCAAAGTCAGCAGAATAGATGTCTGACCAGGTACCAAGACTGGGTCAATCAGGGACACAGCACTTTGCAGAAGCAAATTTAGTTGTTGACAGCAATCCATCCTGCAACTTATCATGAAGGCAACTGCAAGTCGGCCAAGGGCAGCTGGTGCCTCTTTCACAAAAGGAACAGGAAGGATCCTTTTGGAAGGTCCTTCACCCTTTCTGCAACTCATTCCAGGAGCCCTACAAACCCCAGTGCATTTCCAGACAATTAGTCTTGCTTCTAATTTGATTTGGTGTGTTCATTAGTCACAAGACAAAGGCTGAGCTCATTGGAGATTCCTTGAGCAAACACAAGGGCAATGAGATTAGAGTCACGTCCCCTAGGATAATTATTCCTGAAAAATGAGGCTTTGGTTTCAGCAGTAAAGATGTCCACGTGGATTGAGGGCTCCGCAAGTCATCAGGGTCCCTCCAGCAGGCGTCTCTTTGCCCAGAATTGAAATACAGGCTGCTGCAAATGTCACAGGCCTGAACGCACGGAGACTGAAGCAGTGGAATTGCAGTCAATTTGGATGTGGAGATCATGACAGCAGCCACTTTAGCCATAAGACTAAACAGAGGCTAAATGAAAGACAGGATAACAAGTTTTAGTATTGTTTGTGGCATGACTACATCTCCTTTCAAGACAGAATAAATGGACACAAACCTGACATGATGAAAAATACCAATATCCAAAACCCAGTGAGAGAATATTTCACCTTTCCAGGACATTCTGTAACTGACCTTAAGGTGGCCATAATGGAACAAAAGAGCTTCAAAGGTAGACTACAATCTGAAACCACTGAATTGCAATTCATCGAGAGTTTCAGCGCTGCCATGTGTGGATTGAATTGGCGTGAATGGAGGGGAAGGGCTAAAGGACTTGATCCCCCAATGGGAAGAGAGCACAGGGCACTCCTCCAAAGGGACTGTGGGAAAGAGTGATCTTAAATATAACACACGGGGGAAAGACCATAGACAATGTGGGTCTTCAATGGAACCTGTTGCCCTATTCCTCCTAAAACAACATAGAAGTGATCAATTTCTCTCTTTGAGGGTGAAAAAGAAGTCAACATTAAAAGCTATGAGGGAACATGTCTGGGCATGTGTTGATGCTGGTACACTGGGTGATGAAGGCCCTTCTCAGAGAGAGGAGGTCGAGTGGGCCACAGCACTGGTGCTGAGCAACTCTTCCTGATATTTTTTATCATTACAAGTTCATATTGAATATAATTCATTGTTTGATTCATATGTTTTTGCCTTTTAATATGCTATTGTGGGGTTTTTTTTCCAGTTGCAGCAGTTTCAATTTTAGTAAAATTTTAATGTTATGATTGTGAGTCACTTTGAGCTCAACATTGTGGTTGGAAAAACTGAATGCAAATATTAAATCAAATGAAAATCAAAGTACATGTATCAATTAGCTCACCAATGCCAGGATGTACTTCTTTTCATCAGAAACTGGTTTTGTCAATGCCCACTGCTAATAAGGTAATTATCACCATCTGAACTTTTTGGCATTTCATTTCCTGCTGACCTCACCATTTGAAATCCCTGCCAACTATATATACCTGCAGCTCAGGATCATGTCTGATGAAATGAACTGTAATGCTTGAAACCATGTGCCATATTAAATTAAGCTGCAAGCGTATGCATGTTTACTTTAGCAGTGATTCCTGCATTGCAGGGGGTTGAATTCGATGACCTTTTGGGTCCCTTCTAACTCTACATTTCTATTGCTCTACTCAGTGGGGCTTATTTTTTTTCTTGACATGTGCATTGTATGGGTGGTAAAGGTGCAGAAACAGGCCTAGCTGAGGTTATCAGGTCAATTGGCAAGCCTAGCCTTCAAAGGTTGCAGTGGAAAAAGAGGGCACTCAGCAGATAAAGCACACAGCCACACGGTGCCCCCATGAATCTTCCTTCCCACTTTACCACACACACCCCATTTTTCAAAAACTGCATGTCTGAAATCCAGCCACTATGCAGCTCAGATGTATTCCCCCTCTGCCCATGACTCATACACTATTTTACTCATCTCTTGTGATTTCTTCCTTCTGTTTTCTTCCACACCTACCTATTACCTCAACTGAAAACTCTTCAAGGTTAATGCCTGCTCTGTGAGAATCTTGCCTAGCAACAGTCTAGATGTCTAAATATCCAGTGGCTAAGATTGGCCGGAAGTCTTGTCTAGCAACAGAGGAATTAGCAAGTCCATTGACTTACAATGACCAGGACAATGGCATTTTAATAAGAACTCTAGCTGTCTAAATTTCCTGTGGCTAAGATTGGCTGGAAGTCTTGTCTAGCAACAGAGGAATAAGCAAGTCCATTGACTTACAATGACCAGGACAATGGCTTTTTAGTAAGAACTCATGGTAGAAGCACTTACTAGATATTGCCACTGACCTAAAAACAACAGACAACACAAACAGATACCTCTTTCCAGGAAAAACCACCCCAGCAGAATCTATGAAGAAAACACACACAGCACTTGTCCACATGCCACAGTCTCTCACCAAACATTGAACTCATCCAACACTTCTTATCCTTTCTACCCCAATCATGGCATGGACAGTCCTCAAACCTACTTCTCTTTCACTGCCAAATTTCAAATCAGCTAACTGAACCATTTCCTAACTATATATTATAGAACCTGCTCCCCGCTGCCAAATTTTTCATTATAATGTCAGAATGAGATTCAGCTGACGTAGCCTTATAATTAGTCATGTAACAAGCTTAAAATCAGGGATATGGGAGTGGGAAACTCCTTCCCCATACTTACATAAATGTTTAATTATCGTGGATGGAATTCCCTGTTTACAGAAATGAAGTGTAGGTCCCCTGTTAGGGCTCAGAAATGAAGAAGAACCCAGTAAACAGTTTTGCCGGAACTGCCAAAGTGCTTAAACCCAGAGGGTAGTGTTGTTTCCAAAGCTTTAGAAGAACTGAACACCTGAATGTGCCCAAACAAAGCATTTACTGCAAAAGCTAAGAGCAAGTCTCCCGCCTGCCTGCTCTCCTTCTCCCCCTCACTCTGTCTAATTGCTTCGTTAGCGTTATTTGTTAGGTAATTGCAGTTTAATTATCTGCAAAAACAAACATATTTGGAAAGTAATATTTGAGAGGAGTCATTTGGTCTGGAGGAACAATACACCTGCAGGTTGAATGCGATCCCTTCCTCATTACAAACTCCCCCGGGCAAGCAGGGAGCTTCCCATGTTCATTAAAGAAAAACCTTGTTAGCCACAGCAATTCAATGGCCTGCATGGGGAAATCACTGCAAGGTTCTGCCAGATGTGGAACTGGGTCTCCGAGAAGCTCACTCCTCTTTCAGCCCTGCAACTTTTCCCTTTCACTGTGCCCGTCTCTCCCAATCCACATCTTTCCCCCTCGTCCTTCGGTAGGGTGGACACAGAGGAAGAGAGAGCACCCTTGGGTGCTTCCCAGGGTGGGGGTGCAGGGAAGGCTGCTGCTGCTTTAGGACCAATGTCCAAACCCAAGTGACTGTTAGGCTTCCCACCCACTGTACCTGCACGCTAGTAAATAAGCAGCTGTTGGAGAAACACAATCGTCTCCAGCACAGTCTCTTTTTCAAGGAAACTGACAACTCATGGAAATTCCTCGTTGCTCACCAGAATGGAGAGCATGAAATGTTTCTTTAAAGCAGCAGAATCCTACAAGAGAACAAGAAAAGTCCTTTGGGTGGGATGGGGAGACAGCTACCATAGAATAGTCTAATTCTTTGGGCATTTTGACTTGTTAGTGGCCTTGAATTCCTTGGAAAGTAGGCTAGATGTCAGGGGTTTTTTTTAATGAAATGGGGCAATGGGTCTCATGAATTTGTTTAAACCTCTTTCAGAGCTGTGTAAGCTCATGGCCCAGGGCCTTGTGGGAAGAAGCAAGCCAGAGAGAGACTAAACAGAGGAGGGGCAGTTTTTGGACATGCTGGTTCACCACACACCTGCCCCATGGGTTGGTGTTGCAAATCCAAAGAAGTGCAGAGGGGAAGTGACCTGAGCCATTCCCTGCTCCTCCTGCCATTACTTCCCTGCACTTCTGGGAGAAAACAGCTTAGAGCAACGGACCATAAAGGGGTAAGGAAAGAAAGAGGCCATGGCCCCTCACCCACACACAACTGGACACCTTCTCTTGCCCTGCTTTGTACATGAAAGAAGGCTGGTGTCAGGGGCTGGCCACCTCAAACCCCACCCTTACCCCACCCTTGTTGGCCTTATTTGGAAAAAGAGAGGGGAAGGGGCCCTCGGAGGGCATCTTGTCTGAAAACACATGAAAAATGTGGCACTAGCACCACTGCAAGAGGCCTCTGAACCCCTTGATGAGATCAGCTGACCCAAAGAAGGTCAAGCAGCTGCTCTTGACTGTAGTTCCCCACCAAGGATCACACTCTGGCAAGCCCCACAGATCCTGTCTTGCAATATTCTTACTGCCTGCCATGGAAAATCCAAAAGCCAACCTTCCTCCCATGCATGCCTCTGGCACACTCAGTAACCTCCACAGGGAGCATATCTCTTGAATCTTTCAGCCCCAGAAAAACTTCTCTAACAGGCCTCTGTTTTTAGCAGGGATGGAAGCATATGTGTGGTGTAGTGGTTAAGAGCAGTAGTCTCGTAATCTGGGGAACCGGGTTCGCGTCTCTGCTCCTCCACATGCAGCTGCTGGGTGACCTTGGGCTAGTCACACTTTTTTGAAGTCTCTCAGCCCCACTCACCTCACAGAGTGTTTGTTGTGGGGGAGGAAGGGAAAGGAGAATGTTAGCCACTTTGAGACTCCTTAGGGTAGTGATAAAGCAGGATATCAAATCCAAACTCCTCCTCCTCCTCCTCTTCTTCTTCTTCTTCTTCTTCTTCTTCTTCTTTCTGTTCTCCCGGTTTCTCATTTTTCCAGTCTTAAATCCAGTTCACATCTTGCAGCAATTTACACACACACACAAATAAATTCACATGAAAATTCATCAGCATCCTAGTGTGAAATTCTTCCGTTATACACATTTTTATATGCACCTTTGACTAATGTACACATTTTTGCAGTCAGCTTCCCCTAATATAATGTAATTCTGTATGTTCTTTTCAGTAATATATTAATTTTCATACATACCTTCCCCAAATATATGCATTTTTGTGCAGGTTCTTTGGTTGGAGACATACATCACAAAATTTGGAATTTTGAAGGATAGCTGCATTTTGGCTCAAATTGCTTCAGAAGGCGCAGATTTGATCGATTCGCCTGTAAATGCAAACGGAATCAATTTTCTCCTTCATGCCTCCTTTTCGGTGCTTTGTTTTCGGTGCTAAGTGCTCAGCTCTGCTTCCACGCCACAATTGATTGTGGACTCAGCAGCATCCACACAATGCTCATCAAAATGCTGTTCCATGCCCACCCCCACCCCCCACCGTTTAGTCTGAATTTACTGTTTCTCTGGGCTTTTTTACTTAATGGATTTTCCATGGAAACAGTAAATCCAGTCTAAAAGTGGGGGACATGGGATTGAATTTTGATGGTGGTGGCATGCAAAACCTCCATGCAATAGCAGAACTGAATTCATCTCCAGGCAGGGCTGAGCCCTGCTGTCTCTATTTATTAAAAAAAACCCCAAACACTGCAGACCTGAGATTAGGAGAACAGGGCTTCTCCTAGGACAGAGGGCTTGGTTTGCAAGCCAAACCGAACCATGGCAAAGGGCTTTTGTTCTCCTTGCCCTTCCCAATGGACCCCAATCAAGGAGGTGACGCTATTCCTGATATGGAGATCAGGGATGCTTCCAGACCATCTGTTTCCTGAGAATCCTGCTTTGTTTGCAGGGGAAAAAGATGAAGCTGGTTGTTTAATGAGCCTTCATTCTGTTTCATTTGTGGGGAGGTTAGATGGCAATTGCAGCAAAGCAAGTCGTATCCCACACTTCCCAGGGCTTTTCCCCTGTTGCTTATTGCAACCTTATTGCAAAAAATGTCTGATGCATTGGGGAAGCCGGTTTGTTGTGCAAGGCGATCCCATCAGCTAACCTGACTGGGATGGGCAACTGAGTCCTGAGTCTTCTCTGGACTGATGCAGCTGGGCACCTAGGGTCGCCAAGTTTTTGGTTCTCTGACACATCCTGCTATTAATCACACAGAGCCTGCTGGATCAGACCAATGGCCCAACTAGTCCAGCATCCTGTTCTCACAGTGGCCAACCAGATTCCTGTGGGAAACCAGCAAGCAGAATCCGAGCACAAGAGCCCTCTCCCCTCCTGTGGCTTCCAGAAACTAGAATCCAGAAGCATTGCTGCCTCCAGCCATGGCTTGTAGCCATTGATAGCCCTCTCCTCCATGAATTGAGCCAATCGCTTTTAAAGCCATCCAGGCTGGTAGCCATCACTGCTTCTGGTGGAAGCGAGTTCCATAGTTTAGCTATGTGCTAGAAGAAGAAATACTTTGATCTGTCCCGAATCCTCCAGCATTCAGCTACATTGGATGTCTGCCAGTTCTAGTGCTGGCATTCTAGTGTAGCACTGGTGCTTATCTCCATACTGTTAGTAGCTTCCCATGCAGATTTCTGCACATCCAGTAGATGTTAAAACATACTGCTTTTGTATTTTAATTGTACTGTGCTCTGCCATGGAATTGCATGATGAAATGGGGGAGTGCAATAAAACACATGCCTCTAAATAAACAAATAAAGACACAAGAGCAGTCTGGATCAAGTTGGTTTCTCCCCCCCCCCCCAGTCAGTTGGCAACCTTATTCACAATCCACTTAAGATGTTTGTCTGTTTTCTCTTCTTTCCTAATGATTTATTCCAGCTGTTTTGTAGCTGCTCGGGAGTGTGACCCTTTTGGCTTCTCTGCCAGACAAAAAGATAAGGCAATAACGAATTGGCTCCCCCTTTAGCAGGAGATGCCACCGTGTGTGAACAAAGTAGCGATTATGGGCCTCTTAAGCTGGCGAGGGAGCGCACTGGAAAGACGGGTTATTGATTGCTCAGATCGTAAAGGGGGAAAGAGGACCAGGGTTGGGGAGGGAGGGATTTGTTCCAGACATGGGCCAGAGAAGCAAAAGACAGAGCAAAGTGATGGCAGCGCTGTGGATGCTGCACTCGCCTGTTGGCTGTCAAAAGTGGACCTAGGGGAGCCCAACTGGTTCAGTCACACAGGGCATGGAGCTTCTGGGGCACCACAGCAGGTGCCGCAATGATGAAGTCCACTGGAGGGAGAGGCGGGGGCTCTGGATTTTGGAGTCATGCAGGGCACCACTGAAATTTGAGATGCAGCATAGAGAATGTCTATGGGGATTTACTTTTGCCAGAGGACCCAGCCAACTGACCAGCTTGATGAGTAGATCAAACTGCTACTAAAGGCACAGCTGCAGTGGTGTGCTGAAAAGTTGGCAACCCTGTGTATTGAAGCAGGTTGGAGTAAATTATGCACAGCCAGTAAATCCCTAACAGACTAAATGTGACATAATTAATTGTGATCACGGGCTTTCTGGAGGGTTTTCCCAGCCATAATAATTCGGGTGGCATGTGGAATCCAATTCTCTCCACTGCATACATCACACCCTTCATCATGACATTCCCGAGGGAGCCGCTACCAAGTTGCCAACTAAAATATTTGCACATTCAGAAGCTGTGTTTTCAGTGCAAAGAGCACCTGGCGCACTGTGTACACACACACACACACCCTGTGTTCTTGGCCCCTCTTTACATGATTTGCACAGGTGAGGTAGACCTGGCACCACGGTGGTCACCTTGAATCAATTACCTGCCCAATAAAATCCTGTCACTTTCTTTACTGCTCCCTCCACCTGCAGAGACACAGATGAGACATCTGAGGGAGGCAGCTGATGAATCAGTCCTTCCCTTTGAAGAGGGTAGCAGGGGCAGGGAAGCAACAGCATCTCTCGCGGGCATCAGCATTGGGCTTGTGGCTCAACATGCCTCCTGTAGCCACCCTCATTTAGCTGCACCCTCCTCTTTAAAGAAATAGACCAGCCTTACCCAGGCTGTGCCCTTCAGATGTTATGGACCACAAACCCCATCAGGCCCAGTCAGCAAAGCTGCATGATCCTGAGCTGATGGGAGTCACCATCCAGAACATCTCAAGGGCACCAGCTTAGGGAACGACAACATAATATATGGCAATAATTATAGGCAATTGATGAGGAGTGGGTCCCTGGGCACACATGGCCTTCAGCTTGGATGGTTTCAGACACAATCATGGGGAATGAGGCTTTCAATGGTTATGTACCATTTCCAGTGTTGGGGGCATTATGTCTCTGAATGCCAGTTACTGGGACTCACAAGTGGGAAGTGTGCTGGTGTGCTCAGGTCCTGCTTGCATGCTTCCCATAGGTGACTGGTCGGCCAGTGTTGGAAGGAGGATGCTGGGCTAGAAGGGCCTTTGACCAGCAGGAGTCTTCTTAGGTTCCTACACAAAGTCAGCTCTTTCTGTCCTCTCTGTGTCGCCAAAAGTACCACTGATGCATCTGGGTGTGGAACTAGAGTAGCCAACAGCCAGCCCCAGAGCTGAATCTGGCTTCCTGCACCCCTACAGCATAGGCCCATTCCATGCCCTCCAACATTTCTCTGACGAAAAAAAGGGACATCCTATTCTACATCAGGAAGCCTCTCCCACATTTGACCTTGCTGCACACATAGATGTCATATTCGCATTTACATCTGTTACCTTGAGCCAATTACAACCTCTCTCCACCGCACCTACCTCAAAGGATTGTTGTAAAGAAAAAAATGTGTGGGGAAGGGAATTGTGTGCAACACCTTCCACAGATAAATGGAACAAAATATTTAAAAAAGTTAGCTGAATCGGAGCAATCAGCAATATGTGGAAAACCTGAGTTGCTGTTTGTTCCAATTCAATATTAAAGAGTGGGTTTTTGCAAGGAAAGCACTGAGGGAAGAAGAAGAAGAGGAAGAGGAAGAGGAAGAGGAAGAGGAAGAGGAAGAGGAGGAGGAGGAGGAGGAGGAGGAGGAAGAGGAGGAAGAAGAAGAAGAAGAAGACGACAGACACAGCATTTTAAACCACAAACCTATGCCTAGAAAGTGCTGAGCGAAAGGTAAGTGTGGATGAGCCCTCAAGAGCGGTCTACCTCAGAGGAGCGTCGCAAGCATGAAAGTAATGCCGCTTGTAAAACACTATGCCCCATTAAATGGCGCAGATATGTCAAAGAGGAACAACAGAGAAAGCTACCACAAAAGTAGAATCAGATATAATTATTCTGGGAACATTTTTTTTTTTTAAAGAAGTGTTTCAACCAGGGATTCTCTTGAAGTTTGCCTCCATTTAACAAGCTTCCACTTCCCACGTTTTGAATTGCAGATCTTTGAAGCTGAAAAGCGAGAGAGAGTTTACAATGCTAATTTTGGTTTTGAAGCACCAGCGGTCCCTGCTCCGACCATTACACCTCTCTCCCTGTTTGAAGATAGGAGATTTGAAGGATCAATAGGGACTGCTGGCTTCCTGGGGCTTCTCTCGCAGGTTGGCTCTTTTTACAGCATTATAATTGGCTTGGGTGGGCTTGCTTCTCCTGCTCAATTTTTTTTCTTTCTTTCTTTCTCTCTCTCTCTCTCTCTCCTTCTTTCCGATATGAATCTTCTTCCTGATCAACTAGGAAGAAGGTGTTTGGAGAGCAGCCCCGTGAGTGCATCTCCCACTAACTATGGGAAGCTAAATGGATCAAAACGAAGAGGAGGAGACTGGGCCATTTTCAGAGGGAGTTATTGGATGATGGACCTTTTGATCAGATCAGGACTTAATTGCCTTGAGCTAACTGGTGATTTCATGCTCTGCCTGGCACAGAGGAATCTTGGAGCCACCTGGAGCATACATCTTTATTCTCCAAGCTTCCATGCATACAGAAAGAAATGCCAGCAGCAGCCAAGCAGGATGCTCTGCATGCAGAACATCCCAGGTTCTAAAACCCTGAAGAGCCAGTCAGTGTTGACCAGAAACAAGGAACCTGTGGCCCTCCAGCTGGTGCTGAACTCCTAAATTCCACCAGTCTCAGCCCACATGGCCAATGCTCAAGGATGATGGGCGTTGTAGTCCAGCAACATCTGGAGGGCCACAGGTTCTCCATCTCCTGTGTAGACCTTGATAGCTCAGTTGGTTGGAGTTTAGTGCTGATAATACCAAGGTTGCAGGCTAGCTGCATATTCCTGCATTGCAGGGAGTTGGACTGGATGATCCTCAAGTCTGGGTGGATGATCATGCAAGTCTATGACTTTCATGACATCACACTATTAATGGTCTGACAATATCAGGCAGCTTCCCCTGTCCTTCCACACCAGCATGCAGTGTGTCTTCACTGGGCCTGAAGCTGTTAATTGGTTCATGGTTAAATTAAAATTCAACCACCAGAGAAGGAACAGTTGGAAGAAACTTGCTTCGCACATGTGCTGCTTTTGAGTCAGGGTGGTGTAACGGCTCCAATCTCAGACTAGGACCTGGGAGATCAGGGTTCAAATCTTCTCTCAGTGATGAAGCTCCCTGAGTGACCTCGGAGCAGTCACTGATCTGTTCTGATTCAGCAGTAAACATCAAGTTTTTCCAGGGAAAGCAAAGGGACAAAAGGAAAACTGCCCAGACCCACACCTGGAAATCACAGACCTGTGACTACAAAACTCAGCACTAAATGAAAGTCTGGATGAGCCCTAAATTAGCTGAACTTAAATCCCATTGAAATCAATGATCAATTTAGTCATGACTCAGCTTAACTCTTATGGATTTAAGTGAGGCCTCAGTTCAGCTAGTTTAGTCTGGGATCCAACCATTCTCAGAAGACTGATCCCTGATAGCAATATTGCAAGACTAGTCCCACAGTCAATCACAGTCTTTTCAAATATGATAATCTATGTCATGGAACCAGCTGCCCTCGTTTTCTCCTGTTATGCACAACCTACAGGCTGATCAAGGAGAATCAATACACAGCCGCCCCCCTGGCTGTTTTCAATTCTCCCTTCAGTTCAGGCTGAATTATATGTTTTGTGTCCTCTTGCTTCCTGCAATCCACACACTGGATTTTTTGCAGGGGGGGGTCACAGCTGTTACAACCCTTACGCCACACAGTAATTATATTTTCCAATCTGTTGCTATGCAATGGAAAAGCATTTTCTGCCATCTGTCCATGTCCACTTCTTCACAGGAAATGGGTAGGAAAGGGGATAAACTTGACTGCTTCAGTTTCAAAGCAAAGAATCCTGCTCTATCTGCCCCAAATGAGACTTGGTTTTAGCCAGGGCTCAGCCCCAGCCCTATTTCACACCACAACCCTGAAAAATGTATTGCAGTATTGCTAATAGCAATACTAATACTTGCTTTGATATGGTGCTTTTAGGCTCTCAACATAATTCACATGCATTTCCTTGCTGCAGTCCTTACAGCATCCCTGCAAGGACGGAGGTGTTGTAATCCCCATGGTACTAAAGTGGAGAGCAAAGGAGTGAAGGAACAAGACTTTCAGCCATTTGGTTTTTGTTTATAAACCTGGGGTGTACTTGGTTGTTGTTTCTTGCTTTAAAGTTGCTTCAGGGTATATCAGGGACAACGGAACAGCTGAGGAACTGCAGTCCTAACAGGGTCATCCTCCCCAACTGGGAGCATCAGCGGAGGTGTTTTTTGTAGTAGTTAGTAGTGCAAGAAAGAAACTATGACCTCACTTCCCCCAGTTGAGGCAGCAGAGTGCTTAGTTTGTGTTATTTTTGGTTGCTATTTTGTTTGTTCATATTTTTTTATAGATTATAAATGCTGTATTGATTTATTAATCATATAATTGCTTTAATTGTGGTGTTTACGGTAGCTTATTTTTTTAGTTGCAGCTTTGTTGACAGTGCTTTATATGTTGCAATTGTTTCACGGATGATTTGTTAATTATTCTATATGAGTTATGCTGTGTTTGTGATGGTCTATTAAGTTCTACCTTGTTGTTGTTATTTTGTTTGTAAGCTGCTTTGAGATTGATTTGAATGAAAAGTGGCAAGAATATGTAATCAATCTAATCCGAATAAGAGGTGAAGGCACCTTCGACGTTTCTGAATACCCAACAGTCACTTTCCAGGAAGGTAACATTGTAATACAGTGGTACCTCAGTTTATGAACTTAATCCATTCCGGAAGTCCATTCTTAAACCAAAACCGTTCTTAAAGCAAGGCATGCTTTCCCTAATGAGGCCTCCTGCCGCCGGTGCCCTTCCACTGTTCAGATCCATTCTTAGACCGAGGTAAAGTTCACAAACCGGGACACTACTTCCAGTTTTGCGGAGTTCATAAACTGAATAGTTCGTAAACAGGGATGTTCTTAAACCGAGGTACCACTGTATTTTATTGTTTGAACAACAGGGTTTTTCCAAGCAGCATTAATGACAACAATTCCTTGACATCTGGCCTGAAGGAAGCAGAGAGGAGGGTTGTTTGACACCCACCCACCCCTCCTCTGACGCATTTGGAGTTTGGAAGCAGAGCAGGGCAGGAGTGGAGAGCGGGGAACCAGTCGGAGGTCCTCCCCATCTTCCTTTCAACTTGGTCCGCCCTCGTACCTTTAAACACACGTATCCTCCGCCCTCGTACCTTTAAACACACAGAGGCATGAAAAATAAATGTTACTGGAAAGAGGCAGCAGTGGTAGGCTGGAAAGCAATTAGCAGGCAGAGAAGCATAATTAGTGCTCAGAATGCGAACAGCAGCGAAGAAATAAAGTAGCATTCGGATGCAATCAGGGTCGTGCCTGAATTACAAACCGTTAGCTGAATTGCTAATTAAGCTCAACGAGTGAATCACATCTTATTAAGGGCCCAACACAGGCCTCACTTAACTTGCCGTCCTGCCAGCAGGTTGGCAAAGAGAAGGCGTGGCAGGGGGCTGGCAAGATGTCTGGCATTGTGGGGGAGAAGAGTTCCATGGGGTGACACTGGCAGAGGATGACAGGCAAGGGCATCAACTCTGCTCAAGGGGTTGAAATCCCCACCAGACTCTCCCTCTGCCCCAAGACTGGCACTGCCAGGCAGCACGAGCAGACTCACCACATGATGGGTCCAGTCAGAGAGAAGCCATGCGCCCTACTTCACCAAGGTGAAGCATCCTCTATTTAATCATCTGCCCAGTCCGTGTCTGGTTTAAACATAAGGAGTCCTAAGAAGGGAGAGCGGGAGGTTGCCTTGGAGTTGCCTATCTGCGTTCAGCACCTGGACAGCAGCAACTTGAGCAGGCAGACAGGCACATCACCTGGACATGGTCTTCCCCACTAGGGTGAGATGCACTGGCTTTCTATTTAAGTTATAGATTTGCATCTGTCCTTATAAATTAGCATATGCAAAATTTATGCAAATCCACATTCTCTTTCTCCCCTCAGAATTTAAATGCCTGGTTGACCCTTCTATTGTCTCTTGGTTCCTCTGCACTGCAACCCCCAGCAGAGTCCTTTGGGTATTATTTATTCCTGTTTCGCATGACCAGTTTGTTCTTCAGATGCTCTGCAGGTCCATCTTTATCTCTCTCTCTCTCTGTGATTTTCCTGTTCCTTCCTTCCTGAATGTCTGTCTTTTATTCACATCTTCCCTTCCCTCAAACCCATTTAGTTAAGTTTGTGCAGGCTCCTCCTCCTCACTTTGTACAATGTGAAAACCCCAGAGCTGTTCATTTACTTTAACCTTGGCCCAGGACTAGGTGGAACTTGAAAGCCGTTGGAAAGAGAACTTCATTTTGCTTCTGTAAAGGTGAGAACAAAGCTTTGAACCATTTCAGCCAAAGACCACCATGATGACAAAAGAGATTTACAGAGGCCCATTTATTTCCTAGGTGCCATAAGCCCCTCACAGGGGCTGAATCTCCCAAGGAGTTCCACAAGAAAATATTTTATGAAAACACTGATAATCTCAGCAGCAATTTATACCAACACTTTACCTCAGAGGTGTGCCAAGTCGAGATTAAAAGTAAAAAGTTTGCCCTAGGTGTGGATGATAGCACATATATCTTAGGATTTTACAAGGCTGACTTTTATTTATTTGGTTTATTTTCTTCCAGCACAGAACCCAAGCCATCATGCATGTGCTTCCAGGCACCAGCCAGACCCAGACCGGCTTAGCTTAAGCCAGATGGTGGCCTGATATGCTTTCACATCCCCTGAGGAGCTATGCTGGGACTGAAATGCTTCTCAAGCATGGCTTCATTGTGATATATTCAGTTTTTAGTTGTTGTTTTAAGATGTCAATTTGCATCTCCATCAGAGCTGTGGTGGATATCACCCCAGTGCTCTGCCAACTTATTTTTCCCCTGACCTACCAGGGATTGCTGGGGATTGAACCTGGGATCTTTTGCATGCCAAACAAACGGCTTTATCACTCAGCTCACAGTGCCTCTTTTCAGAAGCAAAACTCAAACCAGAATAAATTAATGAACTTTTTGTTGTCACGCAAAGCCAGTTGACTGCTGCCTCAACCTGCATAACAGCAGGGTCAGCCTCACTGCTTTTCAATCCACCCTTTCCCATCTAACGCTACATTCAGTTTTTTTGCCTGTGTTACTCCAGAAATGAGTCTTCCTGGACAGGAGAAAAAAATGTATGCTAAAGGAAGGCATGTTTGTTGAAGGGGGAAGGAATCCATGCTTAAATAAATATCTTTATTAAAGGGTAAAGGGACCCCTGACCATTAGGTCAAGTTGTGGCCGACTCTGGGGTTGCGGCGCTCATCTCACTTTATTGGCCGAGGGAGCCAGCCTACAGCTTCCGGGTCATGTGGCCAGCATGACTAAGCCGCTTCTGGCAAACCAGAGCAGTGCACGGAAATGCCATTTACCTTCCCGCTGGAGCGGTACCTATTTATCTACTTGCACTTTGACGTGCTTTTGAACTGCTAGGTTGTCAGAAGCAGGGACCGAGCAACAGGAGCTCACCCCATCACGAGGATTCGAACTGCTGACCTTCTGATCGGCAAGTCCTAGGTTCTGTGGTTTAATCCACAGCACCACCCGCGTCCCAAAATATATTTATTAGGATGAATCAAAATCCATGAAATAGTGAGCAGGTTTTTGAACTCTCCAGAACTCTTCCATCTTTTTGTAAGCTCACTGGGTGATCTACCTCACAGGGTTCTTATGGGGATTAAATGAGGAAGGGGAAGAACCATGTGTCCCACCTTGAGCTTCTTGCAGAAAAAGGTGGGATATAAATGCAACAAATAAACATAAATGAATAAGATAAACAAAGCTGTTGCAGAGGAATGGGGTGGGATGTGAAGAATGGATGGAGGAGGACGGTGGCTTAAGGATAAAGCAGCAGATACAGATTTTGCTGCCTTCATATTAATCCACCTTTTCTCTTTATCTTCACCACCCAACAAGCTTTGCTGTCATCCCGCAAGGACAGAACCTTAAACCTTCCATTCAGTAGTACCACACTCTGCCTAGCTAAAGTTAGATCATGTCTATATTTCAGAATATTCAACACTTCCTATTTTTACTTTGTTCATATTCTTAATTTCCTGTCTTCCCTTCAAGATGCTAAATCTTTGAGATTAAAGTGCCCTCTTCTGTCTGAAGGCCCCCATTCAGGTAAGCAAAGGAGCAAAATACCCCTGCCAGTGATTCAGCTTTTTGAGTCTCATATTCCCACAACAAAGAGTCTTGTGACGCTCTGAGATTAACACATTTATTATGGCAGAAGCTTCCCAGGGTGATCCGGTCATCAAATTTGGCTGCATGCACCAAAAGGGGCCCATAATGCTGTATGTGCATAGGAGCATCTGCATGGACTGGAGATCACACTTATTTATTTAAAAATAGCTTCCCGGTGAGAACTAGGAAGTGCCCTATCCAGGCAAAGAGATGGTCCTTTCTGTCCTTTATCCCTGTGTCCCTGTTCCAGCTGCTTCACTTTATTCTTCACACACCTGGTTATCAACTCCCCCTCCCCTCAACATTCTGTGCCATTGAGTTATTGTAGTGTTGGGGGGAGGGGTGGATTTGTGGAGTGTCTGCACACCTCAGGGTGAGCCCAAGTCTGCGGATGTTTCCCTTCTGCACATGAGTGGTTTCGGCTCCAGCTCCATGACCAAAGGAAAATTAGACTACAATACTGGAGTGCTGCAATAAATTTTTGCAGCATAACTCTGCTGCATGTGCTTTACCTGACCCTGTGGTTGAGTGAATTGGGGGGGGGGGGTAGCAATGGTGGCTGTTCTAACTTCCTCTAACTTAAATCTTACTTCGTGGGTAATTTTGTTTTAGTTAGTTTTTGAACACTTAAATGTGCAGCCAGTCGGCCTGAAACCATGAGTCTTCTGTATGCATGATTTTGCCTGTGAGCCCAAGAGGGCATTTTAAGTATGGGGGGGTGTTAATTTTAATTTTTTTGGCCAGACTCAACCTCACTTCTGACTTATAATATTAACAGTAGACTACCTTGCAGAGCTGCTGTACAACACATTCTCTTCATACAGCAGCCTGGTCTGCATAGGAGTATAATAGCAAACTATCCTGCAGAACTGTAGTATGCTGTTCTCTGAACCCAAGCTGCAATAAAGGCAGTGGATAACACCTCAGGGTTGTTTTAACTTACTCTTTCAGCTTCAGCTTCAGCCTAAGCCCCAGCCTGCAATAGGGGCTCTAACACTTCTGGGCAGCACTAGAGGGTTGTTATAAACCAGTTAGAGCCTGACCTGCAGTATTCTCTGTGAACTGTCATAAATCACTCACTTCCAGCAACAGCCCCTGCCCACCTGTGTGTTCCTCAGCTTCAGGTTTTTAGTGCTATTAAAGGTTTCTGGATTGCCATAAATTGCAGAATGAAAATGGCTCCAAGTGTGGAAGTGGATTTGGGGATAGCTCTCGGAGCTTCAAAATTTAATGAAATTAAGAGAGAACAAGGCAGTGACAAAAATGAGGGGAATTTATGGCACCCCCTTTGCAAAAGACTGAAGACACCCTCCATGGATGGAATATGAGATTCTGAATACAGCTTTCCTTATGCTGAATTTTGATTGGGGGAAAACTTTATACCCCCCTAAGGTAAAGGTAAAGGGACCCCTGACCATTAGGTCCAGTCGCGGACGACTCTGGCGTTGCGGCGCTCATCTCGCTTTATTGGCCGAGGGAGCCGGCGTACAGCCAGCATAACTAAGCCGCTTCTGGCGAACCAGAGCAGCACACGGAAATGCCGTTTCCCTTCCCGCCAGAGCGCTACCTATTTATCTACTTGCACTTTGACGTGCTTTCAAACTGCTAGGTTGGCAGGAGCAGGGACTGAGCAACGGGAGCTCACCCCGTCACAGGGATTCGAACAGCCGACCTTCTGATCGGCAAGTCCTAGGCTCTGTGATTTAACCCACAGCGCCACCCGTGTCCCATACCCCCCTAAAAGTTTCCTATTATTCCCAGGAAAATTAATTTAGAAAGCACTGCAGAATGTACCATTGCTTTTTCTTTCTTTTTTTAGAATCTACAACCATCATTTACCATTTAGACTATCTTTCTATCATCCTCTGGGAAGGAAAGCATTTCAGCTTTTCGTTTTATTCATTGTGGGGAAGAAGAGTGGATGGGTTGAAGATGCTTTTGTCAATAGCTTGTGAAGTGATGCGAACAGTTTTCAATGACTGGAGAAGGGAGAGACAATTTAGGGTAATGTGGCGTCATTGTGGCAAGGAAAAGAACTTTCCTGTCCTCAGGAAAGGGGAGTCGGTGGAGGTACCAGCAGCTGACTTAGCGGATGGAGAAGATCAAAGATGGTGACCTTCTACCAGCCCTGACAGGTTGCTTCACCAGTGGGGGAAATGGATCAAAGATCCCTCATGGGGGTCTTGGCTCCTGTCAAGAAGCCTTTGACAGAAGCACGTCTTTTGATTACCCAAAGTTGGAAGAGCATTACAGAGCTTGGAGATCAAAGCATCGCTACAAAAACGTGTGCAAAATAGCCACTGCTGAAAAATTAACTCATTAAATAAGAACATTAAAGGGAGAAGGAAAACCTGAGATGTTTTTCCTCGATACGGTGCAACTTTATCCATTTCCAAAACTGGTCAGGAAGGGAGCGTGTTGCTTCTCATGCTTAAGGCACATCGGAAGAGACAAGCACTGCAAAGGGAAGTTAGTGCGCAGCTGCAAAGTTTTAAAATGCACAAGCAAAAATACGTAGCACCTCATAATCGTTTTGAGGTACTCAAGCCACAAACTCCACCAGCAAGCTCAGAGCCCTTGACTTGGCCTGGTGCCTTGTCTGGCTCCTCAGATGGAGACTCTGCAGCCTCTGCAATCTTGATTGCTGCTGGACCAGAGTCATGACAGGACTGTGGAGGAAAGCTAATCCCTTTCACTTCCCCCTCAGAAAGCCCCTGTACCTATTTGTCTGCAGTTTGGCAAGCTTAATCCACTCTGAAGGAGCAAATTTGCCTGTATATTTCATCCACTTTGGTCAAAAGGGGGGGAGTGATAACCATTTTTAGATTCCTTGGTATAGTGAGTGGGGAAACCAGAACTTTGTCTTATACTGAGCAGCTCAGAACCAGAATTACAGATGAAAGCAGAGACAGCACAGAGGGATGCAGAAACAGATGAGGGTGTCTTTGTGTGTGTGTTTTAATGCACAGATACAGGGGGCCTGTGCTCATCCACAGAAAATACACCTATTTAGGCATAATATATGGTAGCAAAATTTACTAGTGGGTTTAACAAGCTTGGCCTCAGTAGTGCCAGAGCACTTTCTGCCTGCAGGCACCAGCTCACTTGCATTTGCTGTGAGGATAATAATCCAGTGATGCATTTGCCTGTGAATGCACATAAAGCAGCAAAAAATGTTCAGAAAAAGCAGGAATGTTAACGGAACAAAATGACAGGAGTCCAAATGTTTGTGGGTGGCACACAGAGAGAGACACGTGAGGGAGGTAGAAGTTGGAAGAAACCATCTGTCCAGGCAGGAAAAGAATGCCCTTTGCCATCCGCTTACCTGTAGCTTTTCCCTGGTACCCAGAGAGCTTTGCCTGCTAGAGGGATTCAAGCCTGACTCACACAATTTCAGACAACTTCTTGCCACATTATATCACCTTAGATCAGCTTCCTCATTGTCCCACACGGGTTGTGAATCTGGCCTGAAAGTTCTCAAAGATAGACAGACCCTTCAGCAGGGGAGGCCATGGGTTTAATCACCTTTTTAAAACAAACAAACAAACAACCAGCTGTCTCCTGACATTTGTTTTAAGGTATTCAAGTTCTCTGCAGCATTCAACAGCAGACCACTTTTTTTTCCACAGGGCATCAGTTGCATCTTACTGAACAATTGATACCTACCATCAGGGTTTTTAAAAACTGTGTTCATAGATTCTTGTCAGGGTGGATGGGGTACACTCTGTGCAAAGCCTCTAATGGTAATTCAGGTCCTACGTTTGCATAAAAACATATGAATTCAGGATCTTGTTCTCACAGTGGCCATCCAGATGCCTGTGCAAACCTGCAAACAGATCCGAGCACAAGAGCACTCTGCCCTCATGCAGCTTCCAGCAGCTGGTATTCAGAAGCATTGCTTCCCCCAACCATAGTGTCAGGGCATAGCTGTCAAAGCTAATAGCCATTGATAGTTCTCCATGAATTTGTCTAATCCTCTTTTAAAGACATTCATGTAAAGACCATGTGAAGGAGGACTTGTTTTTGTGCCTTCCAACATTCAGCTTTATTTGATGTTCACTAGTGAGAAGGAGCGACGTCTTTTCTCTACCCTCTTTCTCCATGCTATATATAATTTTATAAACTTCTAGCATCATGCATGACAAAAAACACCAGGAAAGGGAGAAGGGAACCACAGCACAGTGGCAAAGCAAACAGCAACCCCACACAAATCAGTTGGTGTTGGACCCCACAGAGTTTGCACATCTTTCAGAACTGTGGCACAGACAAGGGAAAGAAATGTGCCAGAAAATACACCCACTTCCTCCTTGGAGATGTAGCATGGGGGGAAACCTGCCCATTGGGCTTCCATGATGGAGGGTCAGCCTGGCACAATGCTGCCGGCTGACAGAGTTGAGAGCGGCCATCCCCACTGCTTGCGAGGCTCACAGCGCTAAGGCTGAACTGTTTGGGTGAGCAGCTCACCCGCATATATAGTCAGCCAATGTATCCACCTAAAACAGACTCCTGAAAGGCTTTGTATGCAGCAGATCCAGAGCCTCTCCAGCCAAACCTCCTCCAAAACACAGCAGCCCCCAAGCAGAGCAGACAATAAAAGCCCAGTAGGGTAATCGAGCTAATAAGCAGAAGCGATTCTTCCCAAACTTCCCTTGCTCTGTTGAGTTAACGCCGTGTTCTGCCTCTCCCTCTATCATCTCCATTTTGGGGTCAACAAGGCTTCCTGCAACAGGGTCCATCAAAGGAGAGAGGAAGGAGGGGCAACACATGGCAGGCATGAGCCACCCTGTTGCCTGTTATTTGTGTGCTCTCCCTTTTTTCCATGGAACAAAGGCAAGTGTCAAACAGGCAACAGGCAGTCTCCTTAATGTAGAGATGCTTCCAGCTGCAGGGCCCTGACCTTTGAGTATCTCAGGGCAGGCTTCTCCGTGGTTAAAGGAAAGCAGAGTTCTCAGGGCCCCCACCTGCACACAGCAGGGCACACTGCTCCTTAGATGTCTGCAGAAAAACCATCTATCAGCACAAGGAGGCATTGGCAGCCCCAAAGTGCTGTAAATAATATCAGGATCTTGAGGGTGTTGAAGAAAAAGAGGTGTGGGGAATTATAGTATTGCAGAGTTGGAAGCCATGAGGGTCATCTAGTCCAGGCATAGGCAAACTTGGACTCTCATCATCCCTAGTTAACAGGACCAGTGGTCAGGGATGATGGGAATTGTAGCCCAAAACTTCTGGAGGGCTGAGTTTGCCTATGCCTGATCTTGTCTAACTGAAGGATTTGCCTGGTGCAGGGTGGGGGGTCTCAACTGAGAGCTCAAATAGAGGCAGCCCTCAACCCTAGAAGCTTTTCAACAACAATTCACATAAACTACACAAAGGTGGTAAAACTGTTCCTGGACAGCTCAATTTCAGTCTACAGATGATGGGGAGGACAGAAGTAGAATCCTTGCTTTGAGAAATCTAGCATATCAAAGAGAAGACCAAGGTGGAACTCTTCCCCTGGACAGGTCCTTTTCTCTGCACATCAGAAGCATCCTTATGATAGATGGGCCTTGGTTCATGCAAGACAGACACTTCTCACCTGCCATTAGAATCTTTATTTATATTAAGGTGGAGGGTTATTCTCTTCTTAGAAAACAAAAGTCACATCCTCTCAAGTCAGCTTGCATTGCATATATATAATAAAACCACAACTTCAGTAAAACACGATCTAAAACACCAACTTCAGATATTGGAGACCAAGAGCAATAACTACAGTCGATAAAAACTTTGACACATTAATGGCTAATCAACCAGCTCACACAAGAATCCCAAACCTAACAGTCTAAAAGTCTATAATCTGCAAACCAGCAGCTTCCTTAATATAATCATCTAAACCAAAATGGAAGTGCTGGGTCCAATCACCTCTCTCTTAATGGGGGGGCCAAAAGGCAGAGCCTCTGAAGTTGATCTTCAGGCAGGATTGCTGTTCGTGTGCATGTGTGCTCATGAGTGTGCTGAATTTTTCCACAGTATGGATCCCATATTCAGAGTTTACACATTGGAGTACATGCTCACAGGGCCCTGAAGTGGCCCTGAAGTAGAACTTGGGCAGTGTGGTATGAAGTTTACGGCATGTAATGCCTTAAAAGAGAATTTAATGAAAATGATTTACAGGTGGTACATAACACCAGTCAAGCTTGCAAAAATTTACCATTTGCCCGATAATAAATGTTGGAAATGTAATGAAACTGAAGGTACATTCTTTCACCTTTGGTGGACATGCCCAAAGATTAAGGCATTCTGGGAGATGATCTATAATGAAATGAAAAAGGTATTTAAATATACCTTTCTAAAGAAACCAGAGGCCTTTCTCCTGGGCATGGTAGGCCAATTGGTACCGAAGAAGGACAGAACTTTTTTCATGTACGCCACAACAGCAGCAAGAATACTTATCGCAAAGCACTGGAAGACACAAGATCTACCTACCAAGGAAGAATGGCAGATGAAGCTGATGGATTACATGGAACTGGCGGAAATGACTGGCAGAATCCGAGACCAGGGAGAAGAGTCGGTGGAAGAAGATTGGAAAAAATTTAAAGTATATTTACAGAAATATTGTAAAATTAATGAATGTTAGAAGGATGCTGGAAAGAAGTTATATGACTCTAGTAGAAATGTTATAAAGAATTAAGTATGAATAGACTGATAATGGGTAAAGGTTAAACTTAAGGTTAAATTGCGTTAAGATAAATTATGGAACTAAATTTGAGAAAGAGGGAAAGGATTTGCTGGAACAATTAATTGAACTAGAATACAAAAAAGGAGGTGTGAGGAAGTCGAGGAAATAAGCAAATGAAAGATAAGGATATGAAAATACGGGTCTTTTTTGTTTTGTTTTTTGTTTTTGTTTTTTTCCCTTCTATTTTTTAAAGGTTTGTGTTTTTTAAATGTTTCTGTTTTTTTCTTTTTTAATGTGTTGATGTACTGTTGATGTTTTGTATTATTGTATTTCCTTTTGTTTTTGAGGTTTTGTAATTGTTTATTGCTTGTATTTCTTTCTTTTTTTCCCCTTTTTTCTTTTTTTTGTAATACTTAAACTCTAATAAATATCTTTAAAAATAAATAAATAAACAACCTCCACTTGTAGCAGAATAGCTGGATGGGGGATACATCTATACTGGCTATTTGTGGGGAAAGCCATGTGGCAATCCCTCTGGATTAAGTACCGTATATTGTTATGGCCAACCATTCCTTTGTTAGGCAGATTGCTGGTTAATAGTCCAGATAATCAGCTGATTGTCTTGTCAATGGCTGTTAGGAGATGGTTTCCTGAGAGGTGCATTTGCTTGAGATACCCATCAAAAGCTCAAGGAGAGGGGGGGTTGTTTGTGTGGTATGAAAACAGCAGTTTGCAAGACACAGAGGTCACTTCCAACCTGTATACTGAACGTTCATCCTGATTTGTTACACATTCCCTCAAATGATTACTCAACACTTCCCAGTGCATTTTCCCATCACTTTCCTTACTACAAAAAGACAATTGCCCAAGAGCATGACATCCACAGTCTGGAAGTTGCCAAAGTATGGGCACAGTGGCCAAGACAATTCTGTCCGAAAGGAGCCATAGCTGGCAAGACAGCTGGAACCAGAGATAGGCTACTGAGCCTCTGCGACAGCATTGAATCCAGGAGCACCCCAGGAGGGTATGATCCCATCCATAACAGGCTGTCTGCCCACTTCCCTGACATGAGAACTCAGAACATGTGACACATTTCTCTTTTCAGGATTCAGCTTCCATTTACTGGCCCACACCCAGCCCATCACTGCCTCCAGGCCACTGTGGTCTAACACCTCAGCTGCCTCTCCTGATTCAGCCACTTCCGGCCTGCCCAGGAGGTGGGGTTGCGGGCTTCACGCCCACCCCACAGCCCCCGCGAGAACAGGGGAATCCCGGCCGGGTCTGCCCCCCCAGCCAGCCAATCGGCTGGCTGGGGGCGTGGCCTGCGCTATTTAGGGCCGGCGCAGAGGGGGCTCGCCCTCTTTCGCCGGCTAGCCCTCACGTTTTCCCACCCTCCCTCCCTCTAGGTAGGCTTTAGGTAGGTCTCTGACTTTGCTATGGACTTCGGTCTGTCTCCGCAAGGGGCATGGTAGGAATTTTTCCCAATTGGCAATTGGTAGCCTTTTGGTTTTTCGCCTACCTCGTAGCAACTCGTCACAACTCTTCGGCATTGGTGGTAGGCATTGGTAAGAAGGGGTTAAGAGGATGGGGGGGGGGAGGAACGCCATCACCTCCCCCCAGTGAGTGAAGGGTGGTCCGTTAAAGGACTCCGGGGGGCGTGGCCCTGTCCGAAGCCTATGGAGGTGTGGGCCAAAGGCACACCCCCGAGCGGTGACCCGGGGGAGCTCCTAGTCGACGTGCCTCGGCAGGAGACTCCCCCGATATAGTGTTAACCTTTCCCCATGTCTCCAGCAAATGGGCTGGAGCCAGATAGTCGATAGGACCAATGCCTAAGCCAATGCCTCTCATTCCTGAATTCAATAAAGTTGTGGCCTAATTCACCCAATTAACCTTAAATTATGGTGTCTTGTGTCTTTATTTATCCTGGTGGGGGGCGGGAACTCGCTACGCAAAGGTGGAACAGAGAGACAGAGTTGCATATTGATGACACTTCACTTCAATTTTTCTTCTGTGCATGCCATCACACACCCTCTGTGTTTCTTGCTGCTCCCTGCACAGCTCAGGTTGAGGGCAGCACCAGCAAGGTAACGACAGCTGTGTGTAGCCCAGAAACCGAAACCACCTCAACACATTGTCACACAGGAATAATGAGCAGCCGGCTTGCCAAATCACACTCTGCAAAGCACCTCGCAGCCTTTTCTACAGGAAACGGAAATTACGACCTTCCAACTGTTAATCATATGTAACTTGGATGATTCGCCTCCTCCTGGCTATCAAGGCAATTCATTTTAGTGGAGTTCAGAACATGGTGTCTGCTCATGGCAACATTCCCTCAGGCCTTTGCCCGCCATACTTTTCTTCTCCAGCACAGGAGGGTGGAGAAACTTCACACTCAAGAGGTCTCACAATTTGTCTCCACCAGCCAGCAGTTTTTTGGTCTCCTTGTTCACCTGACCAGTTCCCAGTTCCCATCCTGCCTTGGCTAAGCTCCAGTATGGCTGGCAGGGCACAAGGAAGATGCTTTTCCTGGTTGGGGATAATGCAAATGAAAGTGGTATGAGAGAACCATGGTTACCCGCAGCACTCACAGGCAGACTTCTCTGTCCTAGTCTTCTCTGGTCAAACAGGTCTAGCAGGATCTTGATCTCTGGTCAAACAGGTCTAGCAGGGTCTTGCTCTTTGGTCAAACAGATTTTGTAGGAGTTTTTGTTGTTGTTCTTATTGCTGCTGCTGATGCTTTAAAACATTGCAACATCTCTTTGAGAGCCACACACTGCAGCAGGACTGGGGGGGGAGACCCCTGGGTGTCCCTCAGGCCACAATGATCCAGCCATGCTCCCCTCATCCAAGTCTTTGAAAAACTGTCACCCCCGCTCAGCCAAAGCCTCAGAGCAGCAGTCTAGACTTCCCACTGCAGCGGAGCCTCTTGTTCTGCCTCAAAACCCATCCAGGCTCCCCGCTGCACTCGGTGGCTGATTAACGATTTTATTTTATTTTATTGTTGCTCAAAGCTAAAGCAAAGAAAGAGCCCTTGGCCCCCTTTGAAGGCAGCTTCTGCCGCCACTTTTGTCTGGCATTTACGGCAGATTTGGGCCCCGCCAGCGTTGGCGGAGAGCACCAGCCTCTTTCATGGCACAGTCTGTACAAAGGCGGCGGCAGCAGCAGAGATTAATCAGATGAGCCAGGCAGGGGGTCACTCCCGGCAGGATCACACTTGGCCACTAATACATGAAGTGCGCAGCCCACAGGGGTTCCGGTTAATTATTCATATTTTAGCAAATCCAGACGTGTGTCGTATTTAAAGTTCTAACAAGTTGTTCCAGTCCCCAGAGCAATGTTCCTCACCACAGGTCCTTCCTTTACACACACACACACACACCCATTTCAAACCTGTTTCTGCTTTTCTTTTAATTTAATTTTCACCTTCTGATTTTTAAAAAAACATCCTCTTCCTTTCAGTGCAGTGCTTTGGTGTGGACAGGACAGGGTATATTATAAAATTTAAAAACCTGAAAATTCTGTGCCTAATTAATCCCAAATTCTACACCAAGAAAATCCACAGCCTATCTAAGGGTTGCAATTAAACCTACATATGTGTGTGTGCAGATATTTGCATAGTTTATATAATGTATTCTGCGACATCAGCCTCCGCCCACATGGTCCCCTCCAGATGTTTCAGACCACAGCTTCTGTCAGCACCAGTGGGCATAGCTGTGCTGGCTGGGGCTGGCTGTGATCCAGACATCTGGAGAGCCCCCAGTTGGTAGAGGCTGGGCTAAGTCACGGGGAGGAAGCCAGCGTCATGCCTGCCACTGGAGCTCTGCCCCTGAGCAAATGAAAATTGACTCTTCCCACTTCCCTAACCCCCGTTTTAAAGATTTCACTTCATGGCCATGAGGACTAGAAACTTGCTTTGAAACAAAGAAAGCTGAGACTCTCACACCTCTGAATTCTGCACCTACATCCATTCTAGGGAGGGATGCAATGTCACACTCTTCTGATGATCGTTGCGTCAGCAGAAGCATTTCTGCTTGCGAGACAAAACAATCTCCCCTCTCTTTCCTACCCTTTGCTGTTCCAGGGCTTCTCCCCACCCTCCAGAGCAGATCTGGGGGAGGACACAGTGGGAGGAGATGGAAGAAGCCCTGTTGCCCTTGAGTTGGCTTCTGCTAGCGTACTGGCTTAGCTGAACCCAGCCCCTAGTTGTAAAGAACGTCAGTCCTAGAATATAAAATGAGTGTTCCTCTGAGCACATGCAGAGTTCTTTCCACACACCACTGAACCACTACTGCCCACCTCACCCTGCCTCAATCACTTGCCTTGAAAGCATCTGCCAATAACAGGGTTTGTTTGCTCTAAGCGTCACAGCAAAAATATTTGCCCTTGCCTCCCAGAGAAGGGAGGCTTCCTTTGCCAGTAGTCTCACAGTGGGAGTGTGGCTGGCTGTGGGGGGGCAGGGGGGAGCCTAGGGAAGATGGAGGAAGATCAAAGCACAACCTTCATCTATTTTAATAAGTCAGCACCCAAGTAAAGCACCAAGCCCTAGTGAGCTAGGGACTTTCTAGAAGAGATCAAAGTCCCTGTTTGAACACTATAGGAACTGGGAGAAAGTGGGGAGATTGGGAAGGGAGGGGAAAGAGGGGCAGGAAGAAAGGAGGAGGTGAGAGATTGACCATGTTATCAGCACCACAGATTTAGGAGCAAGAGTGCTGGCATCTCCCAACGTGTGGCAAAGAACTCTGAATGATGTTCTTTCCTGTGCTCATCAAAAGTTTCTTGGGGAACCAAACAGCCAGTACCCCAGTTGATAGCTTCCACGTACAGATGTGATCACTTACAGGGTGGGCGGCCTCAGGTGGAACAGAGCTGTTAGTATCTTCAGCTCACAGGCAGAGGTACCTGGCCTCCCCCGAGGCAATTGAGCGAGATACTGTGTTTACCGTCCGTCTGCAACCCCGGCAGGCTAGGTAAACAAACCCGGCGATTCTTCTCATTAGTCGTGAGAAGAACACACCCTCTGCTTCTCTGCTTCTCTCACCCTCCCTGCATTCTCCCCAGGGAGGGGAAATGAGACAGACAGGAGTCCTTTCTACATGTTTTATTCCTGTCACTCAGCAGTACATAGAAATGTGACTGCACCCTTCAGTCTCCATTAGAAGAGTCACAACTCCTCCCCTGTACTTCCAGCACAGGTCAGATGACACACTGAGCTAACATCCGGTGCTCAGTACAGAGAATAGGCTCCACCTTTTCCCCAACAGTACATCTGTAAACCACAACATCCTGTTTTGCATTCCAGTCATCTGGAGCTGGCTTTTGCCTTGGTGCTTTACAGCAACAAGAAAAGGATGCTTTTACAGATCACCTGTCCAGTTCCTGACACCACAATTTAGGAAGGATATCAACAAGTTGCAAGGGATGAAGAGGAGGGCAACCAAGATGATGAAGGGTCTGGAAACCAAGCCTTAAGAGGAATGGTTGAGGGAGTTGAGTATGCTTCTCCTGGATAAGAGGAGAATGAGACAAGATATGATAGCCATCTTCAAATATCTCAAGGGCTGTCACATGGAAGATGGAGTAAGCTTACACCAGTACAAATAGCGAAAATGTAAAAAACCGGGTCAAATATATGCTGGAAATGTAAAGAAAAAGAAGGTACTTTTTATCATATGTGGTGGGATTGTAAAGAAGTTTTTTAAAAAATGGGAAATGATATATAATGAATTGGAAAAAAATGTTTAAAAAGACATTTGTAAAAAAACCAGAAGCATTTTTGTTAGGGATTGTGGGACAAGACGTGCCAAGAAAAATAAAGAACTTATTTATGTATGCTACAACAGCGGCAAGAGTCTTGTTAGCACAAGGATGGAAGAACAAGGAAACCCCAACGAAAGAACAATGGCAAGAAAAACTGATGAGCTATGAAGAATTGGCCAAATCGACACATAAAGTATGTGAGAAGGACAATCATGACTTCAAAGAAGATTGGGAACTTTTTACAAATTATTTTAAAAAACAACAAAATGACTTGGACTCCTTGGCAGGTTTTGAATAAACATCCACAAATTTATGAGTAGAATATATGGCAGATAAGGTAATGATATGTACAATTTTTAACATGCAGAGAAAACTAAGCGCAAACAAATCAGAGAAGGGAGCTGAGGGAAGTCGTGGGAGGGAGGGGGAGGGGAAGGAGGATAAAAAGGGGGGAAATAATGTAATTGACTATTTGGATTGATAACTTGTTCTGTTGAAATTGTTTAATAAAAATATATTTTAAAGAAGAAGGAGGAGGAGGAGGAGGAGGGGGAGGAGTAAGTTTGTTTTCTCCTGCCCTGGAGGGTAGGATCTGAAGCAATGGCTTCAAGTTGCAAGAAAGGAGATTCTGACTAAACATCAGGAAGAACTTTCCGGTGGCAAGAGCAGTTTGATAGTGGAATGGACTTCCTCGGAAGGTGGTGGGCTGTCCTTCATTGGAAGCTTTAAAAGAGAGGGTGGATGGGCATCTGTGAGGGATGCCTTACCTGTGATTCCTGCATTGCAGGGGGCTGGACTAGATGAGCCTTGGGGGTCCCTTCCAACTCTACAATTCTATGATTCTATGAGAGCAAGCACTCCTAAAAGGGCAAAGAAAATTTCACTGGAATAATTTTACGCTTATGTACCGTACATCTGCTTTAGGGTTGCCAACTTTTATGCTGGCTGCTTGCTCCTCTGCCTTTAATGGCAGAGTGAGCTGCAACATTAGCAGGACAAAGTGTTTATCTCCAGGCAACAAAACAAACTTTGCCTTCTGGTTCCCACAAATCAAGCTATTTTTATAGCTCAAGAGCAAGCCAGATCAATTTTACCCGGTCATTTGGCAACCTTGCTCCAGTGAGGCCTCAGTGAATGGAATTGGAGGCAAAACGAATGGCAAAATTTAGGCCCACTGAATCATGGGAATATTACAAGAGTTTGCAGCACTTGTCCATTTTTAATGGCGGGTGTGGACAGACTGTGGCGCTCTCCCCCCCCCCCCGCTTATAATGAGGGTTGCTAAGCAACGCAGAGGCTGTGTCCTATTCTAGCAGTGAATGCTGTAAGATTATTAGTGCGCATCTTTTATTCTTAAAGATAAAGCAATACTATTCCCATGTATGGCATTTTTAACATGCAAAATATTATCTGGTGTGTACAGATACACATGAATTGAGCAGAAATGTACCGTAATTCCCACTTTATCCTCATGCGTACCTCATCTCCCTGATGGTTGAGTTTAGGGAAACCCATTTTGCTAGTTTGCTGCAGCAGCTGCCTCGCTGTCTGTGCACAGCCCTGACTGGCTGATGCTTGAGACATTGCACCTCCCCTATTACCAGAGCAGTTAAAATTCCATTCTGCTTTTTCGCTTTCAGACAATAACTGTTGAAACCAAGGGCAGGTAACTTTTCCCTCCCAAGTCTGCATTCCTTTCTTGGAAACTTCAGGAGGGGGAACTAAATACCATTGGTGTTTGTGGCTGGTACGAAGGCAGGCATAGCAACTGTAGCAATGTCTCCATTTATTACAGGTTGGAGCTAAGACACCACCTTCTAGCTTGTTCTTGAGATTACTGTACTTTCATTTTCCTAAGCAGTTATGGGTTGGCCTTTTCATAAATAAGAAGCCTCCTGTTCTAGACCTTCAAAAGTGAATAACCCTGCTTTATCTCCCTATACGTGGTACCTCGGGTTACGAACTTAATTTGTTCCAGAGGTCCGTTCTTAACCTGAAACCGTTCTTAACCTGAGGTACTACTTTAGCTAATGGGGCCTCCCACTGCCACCATGCCGCCGCACGCAATTTCTGTTCTCATCCTGAGGTAAAGTTCTTAACCTGAGGTACTACTTCTGGGTTAGTGGAGTCTGTAACCCAAAGTGTTTGTAACCCAAGGTGTTTGTAACCTGAGGTACCACTGTATACATTAAAAAATGCAATACATCATTATGCTCTGCAGCAGGTTCCATTTAAAGGTACAGCTTGATCCCCTTGGCTGTCTTTTGCCTTCAAAGAACTCCTGGATACCAGTTATAGGGCCACTAGCTTTAATGGGCAGATTGTGCTTTAGTTGGTTACACCACAAAGCCTATATTAATGGGGAGGTGTTTATTTTCAGAGGCTTGTTTGCTTCTGGTGCATTGAGGTCTGATTAGGCTTGGTAGCTTAGCACAGAAGCTGCTTTCCAAGCACATTGGAGGGAAGAGGTTTGGGTCTGAGTAATGGGGAGGGAAGCTAAATCCTCCTCCCTCCCTCCCTCCCCCCCCCCCCGTGGCATAGTCATACCCTCCATCTGCCCCTTTTTCCAAGAGCTTTTATAATCAGAACAAAAACTGGACAAGAGAGAAGTTAGTTGTTTTTAAAGGGGGAGGGTGGTTTGAGTTTGGGGCTGCAGTGCTTGGGAGAAGGGTTTGAGCACTTTCTCTCCGTAACTTTTTTCCTGGTTCAAATTGTTCCCCCAAAGCTGTGATTTTATCTTGGTGTGGGGTGGTCCCAGTTGTGGGAGGAGGGGACACTGCTGTGCTTGCCCCTTTAAAACATAGGAAATTCAGTCCCATATCATTGGCTACATTCTTCTTCATGCCCCTTCCGCTTTTAAAAGGGAATTCCTCAAACCCAACTTGGACATGGTTGTGGCAATTCCACATGTCCTTTAAACTTTTCAAGTCATGCAGCTGCAACCGCCTAGAGTAGCCCTCGCTGTAACAAGGATGAGAATGTTAAATATAGCCTTTTCCTTTTGAATTATATATAGTTTGCCCATCTAATCAACCAATGGCAACATCTTGAAAACGAAATGGGGAAATTGCATATTTGGATAATCAGCTTCAATATCACAGTAGGGCACCTATATTGATGTTTTGGTAATATGCAAATCACAATCCTTCTCATTTTACCAACCAAAAAATTGGACTGAGGGCACTCCTAGACCGCAGCTATTTTCAAAAAGGATTCAGTCACATAGCAGCAGATTCAGGCTGTGCAATTATGGCTGATTGGGAGGTCTTGTGAAAGAAACTCGCTTCTTCAAAAGACTGGACATTTTGTGATAAGGAAAGTGATAGGGACAAGCATGGGGAAGAATGGCATAACCTCCCCACAAACAAATCAGGATGAATGCTCAATAAACGGGCCAGCTAGAGGTGCCCTCAGAGAAATTTGCTCAGGGTTATCTTATCCAGTCTGAAGGCCAAATACGTTTTGTTAAGACCAATGGAGCCTTTTCCTCTGAGCTCTGCTGCAGGGACAGGAGGGGAAAGGTGCAAACAAGTGAAGGCAGCCGCTGCATCTTCCTCCTCTCTCTTGCTCACCCTTTCTAGGAACTGCAGAAGGAAGGATTGGGACCCTGGTGCTGCATGGAGAGAAATTATGAGCAGCCCCCTCTGCCTGGTCACCTACCCTGTTTCTGTGGGTCACACAGCAAAGGGGGTTGTTCAGAGGTGGGAGATGGCAGCAGAGCCTCCAAGAACAGTGGCAACCATCACTTGCCCAGGCAGCACAAGAAAGACTGGAAGAAGCTCTCTCGCTCTCATGCCACAGCAGGGAAGATTTGGCCCACTGGGCTGAATCTCCACCTGGCTTGCACTGTCTACGACTCCCGGTTAGACTACTGAAATGCTTTGTACCTGGGGCTGCCCTTGAAGTTGATTCGGAAACTACAGCTAGTGCAGAACATGAATGATTGTGTCTGCAAATGCATTTCTGGGCCCAATTAAAAGCCGATGCAGCTCAGGACTGCCTTTCTCCTATATGAACCTGCCTGGACTCTTGAAATCTGCATCTGAGGTTCTTCTAGGGTGGTGATGAGAGAACGAGCCTTCTCTGTTGTAGAGATGTTGCCTGTCTGTGGGATGCTGTCCTCGGGGAGCCAACTTTGTCATCATTCTGATGGCAGGCATAGATGCTTCTGTTTGCCTGGGCATTTGGGCAACCAGTGATTCGTTGTTTTTATTCTATGTTTTGAATATTTTTATTACTGTATTTATTACTGTAACTTGTAAATCCCTTCAGGATCTTTCTTGATGTGGGAACCAACTTGCCAATTCAGTAAGCCCTAAGCCTAACCCTAGATCAATGCACTGCCTAGTCAGTGGGAGGTGCTGCCCATAGAACTTCTGGCCAGTGGATCCCTCTCCCCACCCCTTTTCCAGCCTCTGCTGCAGAGCAGAGGAAGGAAGGCAAGGTTGTCATGTACTCCTCGGTCATCTCTTCTCACCTGAAACAACTTCTCTTTCTTCAAACTGGAAGTGAATGTTCCAAGCATGCTGCTTTCAAAGTATGCTCACCATAACACGACGCTTGCTTCAGAGTCTAAGGGCTGAGGTGAGACTTGAACTCGGGTATACCCTTATATATACCCTTATATATATAAGTGGCTTTACTTATGCAGCCCTAACATCAGAAGCAACCCAGGAGAAGGTCTGTGTTCTCGGAACTTGCGCCTGCTGTACTTTTTGTTCTTCTCCTCCTCTCTCCTCCACAGCTCCATTACTGCTCTGTGCAAACTCACTCCGACGCAATCTCATACAGTTCCACTAGCAATCCCAACAAGCCATCACACGCCGCAAAGCAACATCATTTTAGCAAGCTGGAGCTGACAAAGGCCATGATTGCTTTTGCTTCCCTTCATTCCTCTGCTGACGGATGCCGTGCTTTCCATCCAAGAAGCTTGATAGCTACAGATTTCCTTCCCTGGCTTGTTTGGAGAGCAATTTCATGCAGATTTTGGCATTTTCCAGGGGTGCGGAAGGAGGAAAGCACACCAAAGTCAAGGAACAAATGTGTCCACTTCAGGACTCACAAGGTATCTCAATCAAGATGTGGTCTGGAGTCACTATTTTGCCGCCCATCAGGAAATAAGACAAATCTGCAGATGAAAAAGCTATTTCTTCAGAAAAACAAAGTGCATCTAATTTTTATTTTAAATGACTTTGTGCCTGGATAAGCTTTCTGTCCTGGTTTTCAAAGGCTCAGAAACCTGGCCATATTCAATGTGGACAGTAAGACCCATCTGAGGTGATAGAAGATGGAGCAATGAGCAGAGGACCGGTGAGGAGAACAGAGGACACCGCCAGCACCCCACAAAAAACAACAACGTTTGCCTGCCAGCTTATATCTGAAGTAGCACAATTTGGGCTTGTGCATTTAGGAACCAAAGTAGTCACAAAGGAGGAGGGAGAACAAAATGGCCACCTTGGCATTAGCCAAAGTAATCTGGGTAAATGAAATGCATTTCTGGTTCTATCAAGAGAAGAGCGAGGGGCAGGCAAGACCTCAAGGGGGTCATTCTGCCTGTTTCTTTCAGTGCCGTCTAGCTTCAACATTTGTCAAAGAGCTGTCTCAGAGCAAGACCACGGAGGCAACGCGCCTCATCAGGTTTTGTCATCTTGGAGACTAATTAGCCAGTGAGAGTTAAAGGTCAAAGTCAAAAGGGAGAATCTTGCTCAATTCTATCGTGGCCTTATTAATAAAAGTGAGTCCATCAGCTCCAGGCATCCTCTCCCTCTCCATTTTCACTAATTTGGAAGCCTTTCCTTCCTGCCTGCCTTTCTCCTCTGTGTGGAAACAGTTATTTAGCCTTGTGGATACTTGCCAGCTTTGGGGGGGGAGGGGGGCAAATTAAGGAAATTAACTGCAGGGCCTGATCAAGAAAAAGGCAGGTGGTTCTTTGCATGAGGACTGAGGAGCAGAGCTATATGATTGCCTTCACCAGGTTCTTTCACAGACCTATCCATCTATCTGCTGAAGTTCACGGCAAGGCCCCTATTTGCAATGCCAGATCTTAAGTCTCAGAATGCGTGGAGGAGTCGCCTCTGATTTTGGTATTAGCATTTCTTTCTGAAAGCATACTCTCCAACATGTCCAGGCCAAAAAACTGGGATGCATGTCTTCTGGGCCATGCTCCCAGGTGAGTCACATGACCCTTGTGAGATTGCAGCCCTGAATAAAAGTGCTTTTTCAGGGGCATGCTCTGACACGAGAGAACAGCACCTGAAAGTGCATGTTTTGGGACACTGTGTGAGGTCGCAGTCCCAGGAAAAAGAGCTTGGGGGGGCAAAGTCTTGGGGCAAAATGATGCTGCCCGAAATGGCTGTTGTACTCTTGCACACAAAAAATGGGATGTCCTGCTTTTCCCAGGATAGTTAACAGATATGTTGAAGATGTGATAGAGAAGCTGCCAAGTCTTATTAACCCCATTGACCATTGCTCCTTCCTTCTGATCCTTGTGGATTTCCTAGACTCAGAACAGGCTCAGAGGCACTCTGCTGTATGTCTTCTGAACCCCACTGATTTTGGCTGATCTGGCAAACCTGAAATCTGCCTGCCTCTGAATAAGTTACTGCCCTGCAGAACTGCTGTATACCTGTTAGTCATTTCTGGTTTTAAAGACACCTACAAAGAACTTGGGACACGGGTGGTGCTGTGGGTTAAACCACAGAGCCTAGGACTTGCCGATCAGAAGGTCGGCGGTTCGAATACCCACAACGGGGTGAGCTCCTGTTGCTCAGTCCCTGCTCCTGCCAACCTAGCAGTTCAAAAGCATGTCAAAGTGCAAGTAGATAAATAGGTACTGCTCGGGCAGGAAGGTAAACAGCATTTTTGTGCGCTGCTCTGGTTCGCCAGAAGCGGCTTTGTCATGCTGGCCACATGACCTGGAAGCTGTACGCTGGCTCCCTCGGCCAATAAAGCGAGATGAGTGCTGCAACCCCAGAGTCAGTCACGACTGGACCTAATGGTCAGGGGTCCCTTTACCTTTACCTTACAAAGAACTTACTTTTTTCATGCTTCCCCCACCTGATTGTCTAGAGCACCCATTGCCAGCCTGGTGCCTTCTGGAAATTTTGGACTACAACTCTAGGCAGTGCAGCCATATGATGCTGGGAGTAATGGGAGCACAGCTCTGCTTTTTGAGACTGATGGGGGTTCTAGGCTAAAACATCTGGAGGGCACCTGATAGGTGAAGGCAGATCTGGAGATTCTGGTTATTCACCAGACTGACCAAAAGCATAAACTTTTAAGGAGGTAGCAGCAGCCCAGGAACTACCACCGCTGCCCTGAGTGTTATGCTAGCAAGCCAGAGGCTGTCCTTGTGAATCTCTGAACAACACTCCCTGGTTCTCTAAAACATTGAATGCTAATACAACAGCCGCCGCCTCCGCTGGGAATGTATCCCATTTGCTTCAGCTCTTGCACATTTGCACCTATGTCAACACATGCAATTGGTTGCTCATCTCCCTGACTAAAACTCCAAAGTGGAATTAAATAAATCAAGGAGTTTAATCGCCTTATAAGCTCCAGCACTGAGCATCATCTGAAACCACTAAGCAGGCTGTGAAAAATCCGGAGTATCTTCTAAAGCCCTCGCTCTAGGAAAACGAAGGTGAGAAGCTCCTTCCAAAATCCTCAGGGTAGCGGCTCGGTGGCCCCCTCCATGTGCCGGGGCATGTAAGGAAGTATCAGCAGCAGGGGCTCAGCTTCTCTAAGCCTCCAAACTTTTTTGTGCATGGACCACATCCAAAGGGTGCCTGTTTAAGATTCACTCCAGGCAGGTTAAAACAACAACCACCGTTCCCTCTTGTGTCAGGCTTCCCGGAGGGTTGCAGCAGATGTCAAAAGCAGAATATGTTATCCTGGGCAGAGGAAAGGGCCTCCCTTTGGGAGCTGGAGTCTTGAAGGGCTGGCCAATGCAATGAAGGCTACCCCAAGGTGGTGGTCTGCACGTGTGACAGGTCCAAGGCTCAACTGGTGGAAAACTAATCTCCAGAGGGGAGAGAGGGAGATTGACAGGAAAGGCAAGCAAGTAAGAATACACATGGTATGTGGTTCATGAGGAAAATAAGCTGATCCAGTTTAGTAGACCTGGAGGAACAAAAAGAAAAGCCAATGGGATGGTGGAGAAAGGTGAGTCTGAAACTTCTCAGTAACTGAGTGGGGACTGCCTGGGAACACTTGTGTGGGAGTATGTGCAGGGGGGCAAGGGGGGTCAGTTGCTTTCAGACCTTAAAAAATTGGAGCCCACCAGAAGATCTAGAACCCTAATTTATTTCCAAGGTTCATAATTCCTAATCATGTGTCAGGGAACTGCCATCGGAAGGAAGGGAGGTGAAAGGGCTCACACAGGTTGGGAGAGACTCAGCAGCTGAAGAGGGAACCAGTAGGGGGAGAGGAGGTGAGCTGAGGGAAAGTGAGCTGGAGGGATGGCTCAGAGACACTTCCAGCGAAAACAGTGGGGAGGTTTCAGGACCTCCTGTAGGGACACCCACTCCTCGCCGGAAACTGTCACGCAGAGAGTCCAGAAGACGTGTTTCCGTTAAGGAGCTTTTATGTTGGAAGCGATTCCGAAAGCAACCACTGTCGGAATCTGCCAGCGACTGACGGAGCCATGTTTAAGGGGCTCCATTACAGACAGAGGTTTGCAAACTTGACCAAACTCTGAGGGACTTGGATTTTACACACAAGCAGCTCATCGTCCCATCACATCATGTCTACACATTTTCCTTCTCGGTAAGCCAATTAGAAAAAGTCTTTACTTTTAACATTTTTCAAAATAAGCCAGCCCACTGGAAGATCTAGAGGCCCAATTTAAGATTCCTCCCCTCTGCCACAGTCTCCTTGTACGGTATGGGGTATATTACTGTGGTACACATTCAATCAAAGGGGTAGCCAGTTAACCATGGCTTACAGCAGAAGCAAAATGATTATTACCAAATGTATAATTACGTCAGATTTCATGGATTAGCGAGAATGATGCATCTGAGAAGTGACCTTGTAGCCCAAGAAAGCTTATGTCATATGCTAAGTATAAGGTAAAAGAAGGCTGATCGCCCATAAAGAAGGCTGATCGCCGAATAATTGATCGCCGAAGAATTGATGCTTTTGAATTATGGTGCTGGAGGAGACTCTTGAGAGTCCCATGGACTGCAAGAAGATCAAACCTCTCCATTCTGAAGGAAATCAGCCCTGAGTGCTCACTGGAAGGACAGATCCTGAAGCTGAGGTGTTGGGAAAGATTGAGGGCACAAGGAGAAGGGGACGACAGAGGATGAGATGGTTGGACAGTGTTCTCGAAGCTACAAACATGAGTCTGACCAAACTGTGGGAGGCAGTGGAAGACAGAAGTGCCTGGCGTGCTCTAGTCCATGGGGTCACGAAGAGTCGGACACGACTAAACGACTAAACAACAACAACAACAAAGTATAAGGTGCTAAGTATTTGTACAACAGCACTGTAATTAAGTGTCCACTGTGTCTTTGGACGGGAAGAGGATGGAGAGAAAACCAAACAACTGGCCAGGCCCCAGTGACTTCCTGGCAGCCCTGCTCAGTCCAGCGGGTACCAGCTGCCACTGCTAAGAACTCATAGAGACCAAAAGGCCATCTATCTCAGTTTGCTCACCCACAAAGCTAAGACCATCTCCACCAAACCTCACAGGTCAACTCACACATTCCAGACTGCAGTGTGGACCGACAACTTCAGAGACCTCATACGCAGCCTTCCCCAAGCTGAAACCCTCCTGATGTTTTGGACTACAATTCCCATCAGCCCTGGTTGTCACAGCTGATGGGAGCTGTAGTCCAAAACACCTGGAGGGCAGCAGCTTGGGCAATGAAGCTCAAGCCCATGGTCTTGGTCATGCTTACAGTGGTAACCTCAGGACTAGGCTGCTGAATCCAGTCTGTATGTTACACTTGCCTTTAGAGAGCCTTTTTCAAGCTTTCTGAAGTTAGGCAAGTGGTGCCCAGGGAAGGGGCTTCTAATTTGTGGCACACACACCACATGCAATGGAGTGCCCTCCCCAGGGTGGCTCACCTGGCACTGAACCTAATGTCTTTCTGATGCCCAGTGAATGTATCTTATCTATCCAGGCTTCCCGGTACATCATCTAGCTGGTGGTTTGTATTGATTACGCTGCTTCTCCTACAGATCTATTTTTACTGTTTCTTTGGTTTATCCGTATGGATTTCTACAGTATTTGTAATTGTTTTATCTTCCATTTGACAGTCACCCTGGGACTTTTGCAAATAGAAAGGGAGGGGGTTATATGCAATCTTACATCAATAAATAAAATTAAGCACCAATTGTTTCAATAAATAAAATTAAGCCTCAATTGTCTCAATAAATAAAATTAGGCACCAATTGTTTCAATAAATAAAAAGCAGCATCAATTGTTTCTTGAAGTGTCTTTTCCTAGGCTGGGTTGGGGGGGGTGTGGATGGTTTTCTGTGAAGCATTCCAGTAAGTGTCCAGGTCCAAGTACAGGCATGCTCCAGTTTTCCAGTTTCTGGGAAAGCAGCTCATATGTGGAGCAAAGGAGCAGGAATCTAGGAAGCTGCCTTATACAGAATCGGACCATTGGTTCATCAAGCTCAATATTGGAGCTACCCTCCAGGATTTGAGACAAGGGTCTCTCTCAGTCCTATACAGAGATGTCAGAGGTGTGGCCCTTCCCCTATTGAGCCAGGCAGGCAAGCTGTCTGGCAGTCAAGGGCAGACCAAGACATGTTGCCACCTCATTCTGCCTAACAGTAGGACAGGCCCTGCAGGAAGGGTAAAGGGATAGCTTGTGCCTTTATTCAGCAATAAATTGCCCAGACGGGGAGTGTGAAGGTGAAATGACTCCCGGGGTGACCTGATTTGCACTGCATCGAGAAACTGGGAGAGTATTTTAGGCAATGGGTAGGAGCAATAAGGAGGAATGAATGGAGTAATTTATTAGAGCAGGAGACCCCTGGGTGGCTAAGAGTAAGTAAAGGTCACAGGTAAGTATGTAATAAGATCTGGAGTCAGAGAGTTGGAACAAAGTTATGTTGCAGGGGAGTGATAGCGGGGGTGGCAGAAACAGCCATCAAGGCTGCAATCCCTACGCACATTTAGTTGGGAGTAAGCCCCATTGAATTCAGTTGGTCTTAACTTATGAGTAAATACGCATAGGATTGGGTTGTGAGACAACAACCAAGTATATATTATTATCCTTTTTCTCCTACAATTTCTGCACATTATTCTCACAACAACCCTGCAAGGTGGATGAGTTTGGGAAAGAGCAATTGACCCAACATTGTCTGTTGAGCTTCACGACTGAGCATGGATCTGAACAGGGTTCTCCCTTGCCTTTATCCAACACTCTAACCCAGCCCTCCCCAACCGGGTGCCTTCTAGATGTTTTGAGTGACCACTCCCCATTTGCTGTCTTTGGTTGGTGGGAGTTGTAGTCCAAAACACTACATTGGGGCAGATTGCTCTAACCACTACACCACACTGCAGTATTTCAAATTGTGTGGAAGCTGGCCTCTAAAACACTCTCCCCCACCTTCACCTCCTCATTTTCCATTTCTAACCTTCTGAGGAGCTGCTCATTCTCCTGCCAGAATCCTGTCTTCTGCTGTTCTGTATTCCACTGAGGTTCCTGGGTTTTTTTCCTGGGTGCCCCCACTTCATTCCTTATTTCTTTTGTGAGCTAGAAGACATCGTTTTGAGCCTTACTTTTGCTTTGTGTTGCTGTTTGCTCCCCACAGCCCATCCCGCCTGATCCTAGCCAGCTATGAAGAACAAAAGATTCCCCCCTCCCCAACTCCCCAAAGTTCCCTTCCTTTGATGAAGGCAGCGCTTACCCAAATCAGACCAGGCAAGAACTATAATTACCTGCCTGCATCCAAAGGCTCTGCCTGCTCCTTTGTTTCGATCAAATTGTCTATTTGAAAACAGGGGGAAGGGGAGGAGAAAACAGATAAAATGCGGGGGGTGTTCTTCCTCTCCCATCCTTTTTATTTTACATCCATTATTGAGACGTTGGTGAACCATCTCGCATGCCTACCCCTTCCCTACCTCCCCCAAACAAATGTTTCAAGGCACCCGACGCCTGCACTGCCCTTTCTTCTTCAGCACAGAAATCCCTCAGCAACCCACTTCACTTGTAATCCTTTTGCCAGGATCACACAATACCCGGGACTGATTCTGGGAGAAGATGCCGTCGGGGCCACGGGGGCTCTTGAAAACATGATTGCTTTGAGATGTTGCAACCCACCCTTCCGCTTCAGAAGCAGGCTGGGTTTTTTTATAGAGAATAAAGGTAAATGCCAGATGGCTAAATGCACATATACACAGGTACAATTATGGCAGGGAGAGATTTGGCCTTACATGTACATCTCGGGAGAAGGCAGGTGTAACATCTGGGGGTGGTTAGGAAGCAGCTTCACTATTTCAAATATGCCTTCTGTTCTGCAAGTTTATAGCAGAAGGAGGCTGTGAACAGTTCCAACTGGCTGGTGCCCATGATGTCACCAGCCAACCATCCGCCTTGAAATCCCTGGATCAGTTTTTGCAGCTCCTTTAAAAAATGTTTCTTTTAAACATGCATGCGGTGGGTGGTGATAAACATTCATGTGCTGGTTCCAAAAGCATATTTTTTGAATATGCCTGAAGTATTGGGGAAGGCGGCAAGCTGGCAAGAATGGTGGCTGAACCAGCTTTTTTCTTCTTCCTGACATGTAAATTATGGTGGTCAGGAGTTGCTGGGTTTGCACCAAGGGTGAGGAAGCTGCTGTGCCTTCTGCTTACGCACTAGGCCTCTCTCTTTACCCTAGAAAGAAATGGTGCAGAATATGGTGAGCAGCACCAGACTGTTTTGACACAAGGGAGCTGTCCATGGTCTCTTCTCTGCCATTCCCATCTCTAAAAAATGCAACCTTTGGAACTGCTGGTTCAACATGGCTCCTTTCAGAATCGCAGGGGTATAGTGGCATATTCTGAAGTGCTAGAGCTCATCAGGACAAGTCTTATCTCTCTTTCTCCAAGTAGAGGCCAGAAAAGCAGCTGTGTCAGTATCCACACCAAACAGTAGAGGAACAGAGCACAACAGCCAGTTTATTAGAACCAAACTGGCTGCAATGTTATGCACGGTTTCCTGGGAATAAGTGGTCCTTTCTTCTGGCTGCAGAAGTTCAACTGGTAAAGCACAATGAGCTTGAAAAGACCTCTGAGGCAGCCTTTCGCTTTTCATTAGAAATACATGCTCTAAAAGTGTTACCATTTAAAATTGCTGGCATGAAATAGGAAACCCATAAAAGAAAAAGGAATCACATGTGAGGAGACTGCTGGACTGAAGATGCAGATAGGAGTCAGAAGACCTTTACAATAACCACCTGCACTGTCCATTCCAGGATGTGTCATAAGCAGGAAGGTTCTGCTTATATCCTTCATGCCAATGTTGTTGTTTAGTCGTTTAGTTGTGTCCAACTCTTTGTGACCCCATGGACCAGAGCATGCCAGGCACTCCTGTCTTCCACTGCCTCCCACAGTTTGGTCAAACTCATGCTGGTAGCTTCGAGAACACTGTCCAACCATCTCGTCCTCTGTCATCCCCTTCTCCTTGTGCACTCCATCTTTCCCAACATCAGGGTCTTTTCCAGGGAGTCTTCTCTTCCCATGAGGTGGCCAAAGTCTTGGAGCCTCAGCTTCACAATCCGTCCTTCCAGTGAGCACTCAGGGCTGATTTCCTTCAGAATGGATAGGTTTGATCTTCTTGCAGTCCATGGGATTCTCAAGAGTCTCCTCCAGCACCATAATTCAAAAGCATCAATTCTTCAGTGATCAGCCTTCTTTATGGTCCAGCTCTTACTTCCATACATCACTACTGGGAAAACCATAGCTTTAACTATACAGACCTTTGTCGGCAAGGTGATGTCTCTGCTTTTTAAGATGCTTTTTCATGCCAATAGCCCAAGCTTATTTAGCATGGGAATATAGGAAGCTGCCTTATACTGAGTCAGACCAACAGTCCACCTAGCTCAGTACTGTCCACACTGACTAGAAGTGGCTCTCCATGGGGCAGGCAGAGAACAGCCCAGCCCCACCTGGGACCTTCTGCATGCAAAGTACCACTACCACTAAGCTGCCGCCTTTCCATTTCTCTGAAGAAAAAGGCAAAACCACAGCACCAAATACCAAAGCTATTAGCCAGACTGAGATGGTGGAAGACTGTCAGCCTGTGAGCATGCAGAAAACCCATTTGTCAAATCTTCTTTTCCTTGACCCTTTCCCCTGCAGGCTTTTCCAGTTGCCACATTGCAAAGTCTGTGAAAAGGAGACGAGCTGTTTCAAGAAGTCAGCTGCTTGAGCCGCACCACCACTTTGTACCTCTGCGCCATCCATGTTGACAGCATCGGGGGGGGCTCTCTTCCTCCTCCTCCCGCCCCACAGAAACAGAGGCCTATACAGAAATGCCATCATCCCCCTGGGTGCCAGAGTACTTTTCTTCCCCCCGCTGATGGCTCAATTATCAGCATTCAGCTCCTGTTTGCCTGCAGATCCCATAATCAACGTCTGCGTGTGTATTCTGGCAAAATTAATCATAATTGCTGAAAGCAAGACACATCACACTTGTAACTTTGGTCCTTTAATTAGGATTCCGTAATTGGATACAGCACTCCCTGTAAATCCAATTACTCAAGATTAGAAGAGTAACAGCCGGCAGGACAGAAGCCGTCTGGGGATGGGCAAATAGAGGGATTGGAGGGCTCTGGCAGCACTGCTCTCCAGGGTGAGGCGGTGGGAAGCCTGACCCAAATGGATCTCCCGGTCAAAGGGCACTGAAGCCAAGTGGGGCAGTTGGAGGCTGGTGCTTGAAATGCAGCTGTTAGGCTCTCTTGCTCCAAAACAGGGGTGGGGTCCCTTTTTCAAGCAAAGGGCCACATGCCATGGTGGGCGGGGTTAGTGGTCAAAATGGGCGGAGCAATGGGTGCAAGTTTTAACTTTGTACCGTAGATTGATTGATGGATGGATACACACCTCTCCATTCTCCATCCAGGCAATGAAGAGACATTGTCAGACTTCAAGGCCACATCCCAGCCAAGCAAAAGCACACAAAGAAGGCATGAAGAAGGGACAGTGAGGGGTGGGGCCTGCAGACAAGAGGAGGTGGCCTGGGAGGAGTTGTGACCTAGTAATATTCCCAAGGGCCGAATAGAGAGGCTTAGAGGACCACATTCCACCTGAGGACTGGAGTTCCCCATCCCTGTTCTGAAATTACCAAGAGTCATATGGTACCCTAAGGACCAGCACATTTTGTTATAGTGTAAGCCAGGCTTCCCCAACCCAGAACCCTCTCGCTGTTTTGAACTCCCATCAGCTGTGCTGTCTGAGGCTGGGTCATAGTTATAATCCAGAACAGCCAGAAGGTACCAGGTTGAGGAAAGCTGATCTAACCCAAAGTGGGAATCCCAGAAGTGTATCCCCAGCTTACATCTTCTGTGTCTTTGGAAGGGATCCTGGTACAGTCCCCTCCAGATGTTCATGGTTTTACATCAAAAAAGCACCCCCAAAGACATCTGAAGGCAGCCCTGTTTAGGGAAGCTTTTAATGTTTGACACACTATTGTATTTTAATATGTTGTTGGAAGCCGCCCAGAGTGGCTGGGGAAACCCAGCCAGATAGGCGTGGTATAAATAATAAATTATTATTATTATATAAAAGTCTGACACAAATTGGAAAACCCCTGTTTCAAATCCTGTTGTGCAGGAATAATAACACTGCCCTACTCTACAGTGTTGTTGCCAAATTTACAAAATAATGTGTGTCAATTGCTGAGCTGATCAATGGACGAATTTCTGGACATCTGCAGGGATTTCCCCAGGGAGGGAGGGCAAGGGAAAATACTGAAAGGGGAAGCTGGCTAGTATCACAACCAAAAAAGGGGGGGAAACCAGAAGAATACTTCTTCTACAAATGCTAAGAAACTCACTCTTTGAAAAAAGAAATGAAGCTGGAAATCTGGGGAACATTATTTATTCTGGGGGTGCCTCCCCCTCTGGACACCCAGGTTCCCAGGTCCAATTCCTGTTCAGTGGAACTTACTCAGACCCTCTCCATCGCCTGCATTGTTTGAGGTAGTAGTCAACGTTCCATATCATGCAGCAACACTCTCCCCCTTAGAGCTATAAAAATTAAACAGTGGGTTTTTCTAAGCCTCCAGTTTTTGTTTTTTCTTTAAACCACAGTGAACAATCTTTTTAAAAAAAAATATCCAAGGATAAAAACTGTAATTGTTTTAAATGAGTGCTAGGTAATTTGGAGTACGTTATATGGGATTTTTGACTATAAAGTCCTTCTCCTGCTAAAATCTCTTGGCAACATGCACAAAAGGCTGGTGTGGGGTTGAGGGAGGGTTTGCTTTTATTTAAAGTTATGTTGGGAAATGTGGAACGCTTGCTTTCTTAATTTATAGCATCCAGAGGGTTTATTTTCCTCACTCTAAATTACTTCCTACTAATTTAAACAGAGCAGAGAGAAGGAGGCTCCTGGTTGCGCAAATGCCACACTTTTAAGAAAGCTGCCATGAAACTTCTCCCTCAGGGTTTTCTCTTCAAGGCTGCGGCTTGCATCCCAGAATCACGCAGGCACTGAAAAATGTATTATGTATGGGAGACCTGTTAAGCTGACCTCTTTGGATATTACATTATTGATACAATTGTTCAGCTACCCTCCTGACGAATTTGTCACTTGCTTTCATTTCCGCTCCATTTAAATTGCTGTAGAGCAACTCTCTCCTTCGCTGAAACCATCAGCCCAGCAGTCATGTGCAAATTCTCGCAAGATCTGAATCGCAAGAGCTGAGCTGCTGAATCAAGTCATCGAGTGATTAGAGGAGCTCTGCCCAGGAACTGAGATTAGCTTTGCAAGAGGTGAGCAGCACCACTGAGATTCTCACAACCAAACAGAGCAGGAGAGGACAAAATGACTTAGGGCTAGTCCAAACTTCTGTTTGGTCCCTGACTTCTGAGCATGGGTTTAAGAAGTTTTGCTTTGTTTCCCAGGGAAAACCCACTATTTACTGCTTAATTGGAGCAAATATCAACTGAGTTTTCTGAGAACTGACGTTTGTTCTGATTCAGCAGTAAATAGCTGGTTTTCTGGGGAACCAGTGGGACGAAAGAAAAACGTCTTGGAGCCATGCTTAGAAGCCATGGACCAAAAGGAAGAAATTGTGGGACAAAGGGAAGTGTGGATGAGTCCTTAGTCTCCTCCTGCATCCTGCGAACGGCTTCCCAAGGTGGAGCCATGTGAGCCATTTGATGCTATGTGACACCAGTTCTAAAGGAATTATGTTGTCTCCTTGTATGCTCCTGAGCCCAGTTCAAGGTGATCGTCCTTTGCCTGAAATCCCTAAAGGATACCTGAAGGATCCCTTCTTCCTATAGAATCATAGAATCATAGAGTTGGAAGAGACCACAAGGGCCATCGAGTCCAACCCCCTGCCAAGCAGGAAACACCATCAGAGCACTCCTGACATATGGTTGTCAAGCCTCTGCTTAAAGACCTCCAAAGAAGGAGACTCCACCACACTCCTTGGCAGCAAATTCCACTGTCGAACAGCTCTTACTGTCAGGAAGTTCTTCCTAACGTTTAGGTGGAATCTTCTTTCTTGTAGTTTGGATCCATTGCTCCGTGTCCGCTTCTCTGGAGCAGCAGAAAACAACCTTTCTCCCTCCTCTATGTGACATCCTTTTATATATTTGAACATGGCTATCATATCACCCCTTAACCTCCTCTTCTCCAGGCAAAACATGCCCAGCTCCCTTAGCCGTTCCTCATAAGGCATCGTTTCCAGGCCTTTGACCATTTTGGTTGCCCTCCTCTGGACACGTTCCAGTTTGTCAGTGTCCTTCTTGAACTGTGGTGCCCAGAACTGGACACAGTACTCCAGGTGAGGTCTGACCAGAGCAGAATACAGTGGCACTATTACTTCCCTTGATTCCCTTGTACCAAGCTGTGCATTACGATTGTCAGGTGAGGAGACACCTCTTGGTGTTCCATGTTTAGAAGACGTTCCTCATGCATCTGCAAAGGAGAGGTGGTGCACCAGCTCTGAAATGCCCTCTGTCCCAAGGGAGGTGCTTCCCCTGGCACAAGCGCTGCATTCAGGCTAACACCTTTATGTTTGCCCTGGCATTTTAGATCGTGTTTTCAGCTGGTTGGACAGCTTTATTCTGCTTAGTCTCACTGCTCTGTTCTTGTAATTTACAATTTTGCATATGCCTCTCTGTTCAGATGCAGGGTGATGGTTTATACGGTTTATAAATAAGTAGATGATAATGATGCCATCAAACCAGGTACCTTGTATGGCTTCCATTGCACGACAATTTATTCACTTCTCAGATTTGTAACTGGTCTTCCAGCCCTCCTCAAATGACTATTCTCCTTCCCCTCAAGCAGCAAATTTGTCTCCAGACAGCCCCTGGACATGCTTCCCTCCTGCATCTCCCCGGCAATGCATAGTTGCAGGTTGGGGGAAAATACATAAAGTGGCAACATCACTCTTTGCATTTCATGGATGCTTTAGTTAAGATCCCTTCATAGTGGGGGGTTGGACTAGATGACCCTTGGGGTCCCTTCCAACTCTTTGATTCCATGATCTGTTGCAATCTGTGGGAAGGGGGAAGTGCTAACATTGGGCTTTGTGGGTGTCATGTCCCGCCCCAGCCAACATCTTGCTTTTGCTATTTCAGCCGGTGAAGACCCACCTCTTTGTACTGGTCTTTGAGCAACGGAGAGGAGGGGAGCTCCCTGCACTGCCGCTCCCTGGGACTTTATTGGTTTCTGAGTTTATTGTGGAGCTGTTGCTGTCTTTTTTTAAAAAAAAATCTTGTATCATTATTAGTTTTATATTTTTCATTTGTGATTTTCATTCTGCCCTGGGACCTTTGATTATAAATGTTCCTAATAAATAAACACACACTGGGGACCTATGGGGGAAGAGGCTGCCATTGGCAGCACCCAGTTATTGATATTATTGCACTCAGCCAGCGAAATGTTGTCCCTCTAAATCTAGGCTCTCTGATTGGGGAGAATTACGACAGCTTCCCAAATATGAGGCCAGAGGGCAGACTTCCTGCTTACCTTCTCCTGGCAGCTGAAGTGGAGCAACAGGGACAAGGAGATGCTTAATTAGAGATAAAAGTAAATAGGGTGGAGGAAGGAGAGCAGAGTATCCAGTTTCTGTGAGTGTTTGCCTACCGTCCTCTCCAGATTTATCTGCCTATCTCTGGCAAAGCCAGGAATCTCAGCAGTCACGGGAAGACTGCGTACATGGGTCTACTTTTCACAAGATAATAACACATAGCCAGACTTGACACTGGCCAAGGGAGGATAGGGAGGAGGAGTTGAGCAAGTTTAAAATAAAAAAAAATGACTGCATCCTTCTACAAACTGGTTGCCTCCAGAAGTTTTGAACTACAACTCCTGTGCTAGCTAAGGCCAATGGGAGTTGTAGTCCAAATCATTTGCAGGCCCCCAGATCAGAAAAGGCTGGAATAGAAGACATATGAAAATCAGGAAAAGAGGAACGTTTTTGCCTGATACCTAAAGATATGTAATGAAGGCGCCAGGTGAGCGTCCCTGCGGAGAGCACTCCACAAACGGGGAGCCACCACAGAAAAGGCGCACACTTGCAGGCTCCAGGTCAATGCATATGAAGAGAAGCAGTCCATTTTGCTGGTGTTTGTATTGCTGTTACTGCTTTTAACCTGTCCCAAGCTTTAGAGTGAGAAGGAAGGAAGGAAGGAAGGAAGGAAGGAAGGAAGGAAGGAAGGAAGGAAGGAAGGAAGGCTATGTGTCTCCCTCCCTGCTAGGGAGCATAAGAACCACCATTTTCTGAAAAGCATAGCAACAGTGGATCTTCAGCATTCTCCAGTTACGAGGACTTCCAGAGCAGCTGTGTTAGTCTATTGCAGAAAAACCAACCAAAGAGGCTCATGGCACCTTGAAGACCAACACATTCATTATGGCATCAGCTTCCATGGACTTCGGGCCACTTCATCAGATGTAGCTCAGGATAACACTTCATGCATCTGATGAAGTGGGCTGTAGTCCTCGAAAGCTTCTGCCATAATAAATGTGCTGGTCTTGAATGTGCCACAAGGCTCTCTGTTCCAATTGCAAGGATACTTTGCTGATACCAAGGACAGTTGCCTTTTTTATTATTTTGTTTCCTAAATACACAACAATATGTTCTCCTCCTGTCTGGCAGGCAAGAGAGGAAAATATCCCCTGGAGTTTACACCTCTCCTGCCTTAATTCCTGTGGATGGGCAGCCCCCATCTCCTGAGTATGTGCAAAACCTGAGGGGCCTTCTTGATTGACCACTGTCTTCTCCATTCCTCCATCCATCCCCCCCCACCCATGCCAGTCACCATCCAAGGGCAGAACGTACAAATGGTATTATTGAGCATGCCTCTGTTTGCTTTCAACTGAATCTGGTCAGGATTGAGCCCCAAGATCAGTGGAGGCCTAAGTGTATTCAAGGAAGTCTGTTGAGATCAGCTACACTCTGGGATTTCCAACCAGGCAGCCCAGAGTGTAGCCAATCCGAGTGGGGTTTGAAGCTATGGCCATGCAGCTGGCATCCCAGTACTGCTGGGATGAGCTGGCATCTTTCTTGGCAGTGTGGCTCAAGTTCAAGCCAAGCTGCAAGAGGAAAACAAACCACTTGGGATCATGGTGACGTCCCACTCCTGTGCCACAGAAATCAGGTTTCCACAGCGTGGAATCTGGGGTACAGAAGAATTAAGGACTGTTCTACATCTCTGAGAAATTGAAATCTGACATATAACCTATATCTGACCCAAACCTTAAATAAAACACACAGGTCCGTCCAGTGACTGTGTAGCCTTGGATGGAAGAGAAGTGAGACAAGAGCCCCTAATCCCCTTTGGGGGTGGGATGCAAAGAGACCCAAAGGTATTGGCAGATCAGGTTATCTAACTTAAATGGATTCATGGAACATTTGTGGCTATTGGCCATAGCAAGCCCATGGTATGCCTTTGGTAACTCCAAAGCCTGTCAGAGGAAGCCGTGTTTGCATTTCTTCATTCATTCATTCATTCATTCATTCATTCATTCACTTCTACTGCCATGAGCAGCCAGAGGCACTCAGGAGTCGAGGTAGTTTAAGGCACCCCCAAGAAGAGCTGGCTGCCTGCTGTGGACAAAGGAAGATGGATAGGATCAACTGTTTGGTCGGATCTAGCAAAGCTCATTGATTTAAAGAACGCTTAGGAAATATATATAATATTTCCACAGCAGCTGCCCAGTTAAAAATCATAAAACAAGACACACCTGCACAGTTAAGAAGAAAAGAATACTTAAAACAATGCAAAAGTTTTAAAGCCTGAAAAAAAATTCCAAAGGTCTTGTGCAAGTGCCCAAAAGACATCAATGCACTTCCATGAGGAAAACATCCCCCAAGTGGCTGTCGGCATGCAGAGGGCCGGGAGGCCAGCTAGCTAGCCCCGGCTGGGCCGTCTCCTTCCTGCCGTCCCGCTGCGAAGAACATCACCTCTGCCCGACATAAATCAGCGACCTGGGCTTACTCAGCCAGAGCACACTGTCAGCAGATCAAACTGCGCACACAGAATAGGTGTGAGGCTTGTGGAAGCATACTACAACTACAGATTCATTAAGCATAAATCAGGACAAAGAAACATGTCATCTCTCGTTGTCTCAGAGAGAACAGCAAAAGCAAAAGCTATACACACAACGGAAGTTCCCAGCATACTGTGCTGGAACGTAAACAGAAATGTGACATGCAACAATTCCACACGCCTGTTCCTTAAGGTGGAATGGAAATGTCAACAGTGGCATGCCACTCACTGCTGTGAAAGGTGTCTTCCCCCTCCACCCACCAGAGCCGGTCCAAGACATTTTACTACTTAAAGGGCAGGGTGCACTTAAGAAGCACATCTTTACCAGGCCTTTGACACCTGAGATATTTATTTTAGGACCCACACAATTCTTTTGATCATAAAGAATTATTTTAACTGAGTTCAGTATTGTAGTTTTACACCATTGTAGCCTGTCCTGGGACCATGGGCAGGTAGTAAGAATAATAACGGCAGGCCCCTTGCTGTTCCACCTACAGAATCCAACCAGACTGGTAGGTGGGTCTTAGTTCAGTGCTGGTGATGATGGGATGACAGTGTCATCCACTGCCTCCAATGGCAGGATAGCTTAAGGGGCCCAGGGCTGGCCATCTAGCACAAACAGTGGTGTCCCCCAACCCTATGCCATTGCTCCCCCACCTCACTGAGGCACGGACGTAGCCAAGATTTTTGTTGGGGGGCAGGACCAATGTGATTGATCAGTTAGTTAAGCATTTTTATTGTTTTACGTGATCTAGGGGGGGCAGCTGCGCCCATGCCCTGAGGTGAATGCTTCTCTCTACCTAATGGAAGGGCTGATGACCCAACCACCTCCCACATTTCAGGCAGCCAGAAGTGGGTCTGAGGCTAAACGTGTGGGCAGAGTCATGTTGTAGAATGGTCACCTTCCCACAGTTCTCCCTGAAGGCGACGTCAGCATGTGAATTGTGCCCAGAAACAGAGCAGCAGCTGGCAATGGTGTTCTTCAAGCGCTGCCAAGGTATCAGCTAGTCCCAGTTAGCCGCATGGCAGCTGTGCGTTCTGAACTAACTGTACAAGGAATGGATCCTGCCATTTCGTGCGTTCTCATGCAGCTCTTAACAAGTGAGCCAAGCTGTGTGTTCCACAGGAAGGCACACGTTGCAGGGGGTTGGGTCAGATGACCCTTGGGATCCCTTCCAACTCTACATTCCTATGACTCTATATAATGTTTACTTGTAAGGATCTCACCGTTGGCGCAGCCTTTTACATTCCTCGGTTTCCTGTTGCTCCCATCCCTCCGTTAGCCTTTCAGCAGGATATGCCATTTCCCCTACAATTCGCTGCCCCCCTCCCACTGCCATCCACCTCCCTTCCAAGCAGTTGACGGCTGTGCTCTGCTGCAGATAATGATTTTGACATTTAAATTGTAAAGGGAGGAAGAGAAGCCGGGGTGCGCCTTCTGCTCAGGCAGAATTTGCTTCACATTTCCCTGATGAGACGTGACTGCCATTTGCTGCCTTCGGAAGAGCACGGAGGTGGAGGGGATAACAAGGAGGCCCGACTCTTGTGGCCTGCCCTTAGGCCGCTTCCTCAGGCATGGTGGGGCTCAGGGCCAGAGTCCTGAGCCCTTGAGAGGCTGGAGGAGGGACAATAAGCTGGAGTTCAGTGCCAAGAAGACAGTAAGTAGGGAGTCGATTCTTCCATGGATCCAGCTTTGCCGCTCAGGGAGCCTTGTTGACAAGCTGGGGCTGCTCCGCCAGCTGCAGACACCTTGGGGCAGAGGTTGCTGCAACGTGGCAGGACTTTGGGCTGTAACACTTTTGGCTTCTCTCAATGTCTCATTTTCCCAGTCCTAAATTCAGTTCACTTCATTCCTGAATCAGTTTGCAATACATACATATATATACATACATACATACATACATACATACGTAAAAGGTAAAGGTAAAGGACCCTGGTTAAGTCCAGTCAAAGGTGACTCTGGGGTTGCGGTGCTCATCTCACTTTCAGGCCAAGGGAGCTGGCGTTTGTCCACTGACAGCTTTCCAGGACATGTGGTCAGCATGACTAAACCACTTCTGGTGCAATGGGACACCGTGATGAGTGCCAGAGCTCACAGAAACACTGTTTACCTTCCAGCCACAGTGGTACCTATTTATCTACTTGTACTGGCATGCTTTTGAACTGCTAAGTAGGCAGGAGCTGGGACAGAGCAATGGGAGCTCACCCAGTTGAATGAATTTGAACCACCAACCTTCTGATTGGCTAGCCCAAGAGGCTCAGTGGTTTAGACCACAGCGCCACCAGCATCCCTTATACAGTGGTACCTCAGGTTAAGTACTTAATTCGTTCCGGAGGTCCGTTCTTAACCTGAAACTGTTCTTAACCTGAAGCACCACTTTAGCTAATGGGGCCTCCTGCTGCCGCCGCGCCGCCGCAGCACAATTTCTGTTCTCATCCTGAAGCAAAGTTCTTAACCCAAGGTACTATTTCTGGGTTAGCGTAGTCTGTAACCTGAAGCGTATGTAACCTGAAGCGTCTGTAACCCGAGGTACCACTGTACATACATACATACATACATACATACATACATGTGTATGTGTATATGTGTATTTTGAAAACACTTCAGTGCTTATTTCTCCAATTATGCACATTTTGGGCATGCCATTTTGCCTAAGGTGCATGCTAAGGTTGCCATATGTCCCCTTTTTTCCAGGATACATCCTCTTTTTCATGGGTAGAGTCATCATAGTGATCCATAGTTAAAAGTAGAAGTTGGCAGGTGTGTCCTCTTTTCTGCTCTTCAAAATATGGCAACCCTAAATAATGCATTGCTGTATGTTGTTTTCACAAATATATGCATTTACATGCACACACACACACACACCCCCAATGTACACATTTTGGCATGTGTTTTGGCTGGAGAACACCTGTTGCAAAATTCAAAGAAGTGTGAATGGCAAAGGGGTGACACGATGTGCTTTGTGTGTTTCTTCAGGAAGTGCAAATGAGGCCAGTTCACACACTGAAATGTGAACTGAGCGGCATTTCTCCCCCACCCCACCCCTGGCTGCCAGTGCCCTCGATCAGGGGAAACCAGGCCTTAGCGATTGTCAGAGCTGAGCGATTTAGAAGGGGTCTCCAACAGGCCTCGCTATCAACCACGGCTGTAATAGGGATCATGTGCTATTGATTTAATGGCAACTAAATTGATCTGATGTTTTCATTAGGCTAAACAAATTCTCGCCACACAGGTTCATTCAAGATGCACTCACTGGAGGAAGCAGGGCAGTCAGATCGCCTTCCCTTTTCGTCGTCGAAAGATGATTTATCAGGAACAGCACAAATGCTGACCAGAGGCTTAATAAGACCAGGTCTTTGAATCCATCTGGCAATCTTCATGGGTGAGACAAGGGAGAAGTCCCTTCAAGAGAATACAGCAGTCTCACAGAGGGAGGAGTAAAGGAGCTTATATGGCAGGCAGGGCTGGCCCACTTGAGACAAAACACAAAATGCCCCCTGCCTCTGATACCTCCTCTGTCCCCACACCCTCGCTGCCATCGCCGCCGCCTCCACTGCTACTCAAGGCAACTGGAGGCAGCTTGGGGCACCGAAGAGAGTGGGGCAGGGGGAGAAGGAGCAGGCATCAGGGGGGCAGAGGAGGAGTGTCAGGAGCGAGCCAGCAGTAAATCATACCGTGTGAGTGAAGATAACTCTTTATTAGAGAAAACAGGATCTGCACAGAAGTGCAAGGCCTAATGAGCACAGCATCTCATCTCCAGTAGGTCTTGCCCCTATGAGGCAGTTTTGGAGATTTCCATCTTCCCACAGTTGCCTAAGTCCCCTCCTCTTCAGAGTTTTCCCAAGCAATCTGAGACTGTGCCCGCCTGCCTTTTCCCCTCCCACTTCATGCCTTTATGGGTACTGGGAGATCAGGCAGGAAGGGAGCTTGTCGCAGTATGGTAGATCGCCACAAACCTGGTGAGTACAGGTATCTTTTTTTTCTAGAAAAAAAAAAAGCACTGGAGCACACAATAGTCATCATGTTTCTCCCACCGGTCTGGTCCACAGATGAGGTGGAGTGAAGCAGCCACCTTGGGCAGGAGAATCCCATGATGTGGTGTACCCATGGATTTTCCACACCCCCTGCTGCTGTATTGATTTTAACACTTGATTGGGAGCCGCCCAGAGTGGCTGGGGAAACTCAGCCAGATGGGCGGGGTATAAATAATAAATTATTATTATTATTATTATTATTATTATTATTATTATTATCATTATCATTATTATTATTACTAGGAATGCATGGCTGTGGCTTCTGGAGAGATCTTGCAAGAATCCTGCTAGACCTCACACAATCTTGCTAGAGGCTGCAGCAGCAGCAGCAGCAGCAGAACTCCAGTAAGTGAGGCTCTGGTGGAAGGCAGTGGCTGTGTCACCTTCCCATTTTGCCTCCGGCACTGAAACAGGGCAGGCCACCCCTGGCCACAGAGCTCGTTCCCCAGCAAGGCTCTTCCTATGTCCTTGTGCAGTTGCCTGTAATCAAACAGGCCTTTTCCAAAGAAAAAAAGCCTCCCAGGAAGGAAGGGAAAGCGCTATCATCTATTCCCACTAGAAGTGACTGACACTGCCCTTTTAATCAGTGTTCATTGCATCATGAAAAAACATCACCGTTCATCTGCCTTTAATAGGCTTATTCATTTGCCCACTTAGACCCATGTCCCCTGCTCATTAAAACTCCATTCATAGCAGGGTGCTATTTCATGAAGTTCATTTCCCTAAGAGCTTCCCCCACCCCCACCACCACCAGCAATCTGGCTCGATAAGGCTGTGTGGTGTGCCCAGCCAGATCGACATTCACTCATTCTCTCTCTCTCTCTCTCTCTCTCTCTCTCTCTCTCTCTCTCTCTCATTGCACAGACCTGCTTTTGCCATTTCCCTTCCTGGCCATCACTTGCCCCACCTGTGTGTTTGCCAGGTTTGGACGCCTGCTTCTGCAGCATGTGGCTCAGCAGGGGCACACAAGCACACACACACACACACACACACTCCACTGGACTCCTTCCACAAGCAGGTTGGAGGGTGATCACAACAATCTGGGCTTGCAGCAAAACTAGCCCACTGGCCCAACTAGTGGGGGAGGGGGCATCAGCCAGCCATGAGAGACAGAGGGAGGGGAGTCAGCTCTCTGGAATCACAGAGTTTGTTTGAAACCAATGTGGGGCTAGCATGCAGCAGCATTTGCCATCTCGGCCCCCTTCCGCCAGGTGCACTATTTTAGATTTCAGGGAAGGGATGGTCAGACCAAGGTGCTCAGGGAAAACCTTCATGCAGTGGCGTAGTGTGGGTTGTCAGCACCCGGAGCAAGGCAAGTAATTTGCGCCCCCAACCCGTGAGTGAGCCAGGTAGGGGCAGAGAGCTGCGAGTGCGAGCGCGCGCTCCCCCCCCCCAGATGTTGCGGCCGGTGCGGCCGGCCGCCCCTGCACCCCCCAAGCTACGCCACTGCCTTCATGCAGCCAAGATAAAAATACCCCAGACCAAAAGTTGTCTATATTAAGGGGGGGGATTCACAATAAAATGCTTCTGAAATTTCATGAAGACTTTAAAAAAAAGTTTGTGGAGATGCAAAGCACTGAGAGATGAGAAACAGAGAGAAACCAAAATGGAGAGATTCCCTCGCCTCTGTTGCTCATACTGGGACTATTAATGACACATTATATACTATGGTGCTGGAGGAGACTCTTGAGAGTCCCATGGACTGCAAGAAGATCAAACCTATCCATTCTGAATGAAATCAGCCCTGAGTGCTCACTGGAAGGACAGAACCTGAAGCTGAGGCTCCAAGACTTTGGCCACCTCATGAGAAGAGAAGGCTCCCTGGAAAAGACCCTGATGTTGGGAAAGATGGAGGGCACAAGGAGAAGGGGACAACAGAGGACGAGATGGTTGGACAGTGTTCTCGAAGCTACCTGCATGAGTTTGACCAAACTGCGGGAGGCAGTGGAAGACAGGAGTGCCTGGCGTGCTCTGGTCCATGAAGAGTCGGACACGACTAAACGACTAAACAACAACATACTAGATGTTGAAGAAGCACCAGTTGAAGAAGCCCCTTCTCAAGGGATCCAGAGCCAGGATTATGCCCTGTGCAAGCACTTCGGCTTGCAGGGGTGGAGGGGTGGAGGGTGCGGGGGCAAATGCTTAACTGCTCTGCCATATCTAAAGCAACAGCAGCAGCAGCAGCCATCAGCCGATTCCCTGCCCATTCAGAACTACCCTATGAGGGAGAGTCTGATTCTCAGCAAGTTTCCTCTCCAACATGCTACCTTTGCAAGTGTGAATATCCAGTCCCCACACACACGCACCTGAATCTGAAGCGACCCTGTCCAGAAATAGATACCTAAGCAAGAAGGGAACAAGAAGCAGCAGGTGGAGATTAGCAAATGCAGGTGGGACAGTGGCTGGTTGGCCCAGGAGGAAATCTGGTTTGAGGTGGGGGGGTCCCCTGCCAGGGAAGCAGACCACAGAGAGCGGCTGCCTCTGCCTTGCCACCCCAAGCCTTTGGAGACCAGAGCCCCCTCCTTCTGCCTGAACGGTAAAGAGAGAAAATTAGTCATCCCCCTATTGACATTCAGCTAACCTGTTCTATTCTCCCCTAATTATCCCACTGGTCCCTCAGCCAGCCATTGATTGGAGTTCAATGACAATAACCGTCCACCACTCAGAAGCCGCCCAGGGTGCTAATTAAAGGTTGCTCTTGATCTTGTGCGTTCCCCTCATCAATGAGGACCAGGCTCTTGGGAGTTTGCTGCTCCTTAGCTCGGGGGGGGTGACATCTTTGGCAAAGGCCTCAAGGGGGTTCTGGGGGTCATGCTCTGATGTAGGTGAGTGTGTGGTGACCTGAGAAGAGGCAGTGGGGGGCAGGGAGTGGCTTGGCCTACCATCCAACTTTTTCAAGCCCCAAAACTGGACAAAAGTGTCTTCCAGGGTGGGTCGCGTGACCCATGCCTCACTCATGAAAAAGTGGTTTTTTCGGCATGAGAGGACACAAGAATTCAGACCGCAAAATGGCCATTACAATCTCATGCGAAAAAACAGGAGGTCTGGGGGTTTTCAGGGCATTTGGCAGGTATGGCTTTGGCTAACTGGCATAGGGCCTGTTAGAGATGGGAAGGCCTCAGGGGGGGACAGAAAAATTGGAGGGGTCTGGTTTTTTCCTGTCCCCCCCCCCCATTTTTTCCATTTTCTTCCAAAGCCATTTTCCCCCCAGAAAAAAATTGGAGAAAAAACAGTTTGATATAGTTTGAATATTCCACACACTTTTTCTTTCGATTTTTCTGGGAAAAAGCAGCTTTGGGGAAAATCGGGGGGGGGGGACTGGGTTGTTGTTTTTCAAATTTTTCGAGGGTTTTCCAGGCCTTCCCATCTCTAGGCCTGTGAAAGGCTTGCTGGGAGGCATTGCTGCCTTTGAGGCAAGCAAAGGTTAGCCACACACACGCGCCCTAAAAAGTTCCTACTCTAGACTTGCATTTGCTTTGCATGGGCCTGCCACAGCTCTGGGGCTCCATGCATGGGTGTGTAGCCACTGAACTTTGCTGCACAACTAGAATCCTGCTTATGGAAGCCACCTTTGCCTTTTTAATTTCCTGCCCTCCCCAGCTGGGCTTCAAGTTCCTGCAAACGTATCTGAGGTAAGGAAATGTGCTAAATAGTAAATGATGCAAAGCACAAACACAACTTATTTCCAGCAGTCACCTCCCCTGCTCACTTGTTGGGTGTCATGAACTGGCGGGGCCACAGGGAGGAGGAAGGGGTTCCTGGTGAGGGGTGTAGCAGGACTGGGACACACTGGGACAAGCTGGGGAAGGGGAAGGAGTGGGTGCTGTAGGAAATACTCCCAGGGTGATATAAGCTGGTGAGGGGATGGGGGTCCATGGGCGTAGTCAGGATTTATTTTACGGGGGGCAGGTTTTCTGTTGTGGGAGCAAAACCAAGTTATCTGTGATCAGTTAGTTATGTATTTTTCTTTATTTACTTGGTTTGGGGGGACAGCTGCCCCGTTGGCTATGCCCGTGTGGGGGTCAGTGCACAGGAACCAGAGCAGCAGGACCCATCACCAGAGCCAGAGGGGCCCCTGTCACCATGAACACAGTGGGCTCTGCAACATAGGGAGCAACGGGAGGGGAGCTCTAGGAGGCTGAGTCAGGCAAGGACCCACAGCCCAGCTCCCTAGCTGGCCAGGTGGGGCTCACTAACTCTGGGAAGAGGGATGTGATTCCTCAGCTGGAGTAGGAACAGGTGAGGGTCCCATGTCTTGTGAAGCCCAGATACTGCAATCAGCATGCAAGGTATAAAAGGGCAGCAGAGTGGAGGTGCTGGGTCTGCTCAGCTGCCCATGATGGTTGGACCATGGCTTGGATGTTCCAGGGAGCTCTTTGGGACTGCTGGTGTGGGATTGACTTCCAAGTGCCTCAACCCCTGGATTGACTGCAGAGGTGGGAACCTGGCCTCTCTGGCCCTGTTGGCCTGCTGGACTGTGTGGGACTTGCTGCCGGATACCTCGTGGTTCAGGACACGGGGTATGATGGCTTCCAGCATAGGGTGGTTTCTGTTGATGTAATTTGGAAAAACGAGTGAAACTGCCCTAAGTGCTTGGGCCATGTCTTGAACTGCCCACCCCCTCTGTCTGGCTTCTGCTTAGTGTTAGCACCCCAGCTGCACTGGGTGGCTTAGAAACAGTCCAAGGCTAAATGCCTGGAACATGACTCATCCACCCTCCCTTCCTCTAAGGAATATGTGTACAGGCAGAGGTCGCTATAAAGTCAAGGCTGCATTCAGCAGCGTTGACAAGAGTGTGAGGTAGTCATTGAGAAAAGGCTTTTGTTCAGTGCAAGAGATCTATGGAGAAGCCCTCCAGGCCTCTCCACCTCGCCCTCAGACCCCTCCCAGCCACGCCCCTTCTCCCTAGGCCACACCCCTCACCAGCCCCGCTTTGCACCCTTCCTGAGCGTTCTTGCTTGGCTGGGATGTGCCCTTGAACTCTGATCATGCCCTTTGCTTTTATAGCATTTCACCTCCTGTTTATATTGTTCTCTGAAGTCCCTGTGCCCTCTTTAATTCCATTTTCCATTTCATCCTTCTTTGGTCCGCTTTCATTCACCATTACATCAATTTCTGCTCTAATAACTTTTATTTGCTCATCAAACAATTGCTAAAGCATGCCAACAGTGAATGGAATGTCCAGCAATGTATATTTGCCATACTAAACATTCTTCACCTTATTCACAAGTCCGTCTCCACCTTAAGATCTTCAATCTCCCATCTCCACCTTAGGATTTTTACAGTGTTCTCTCTTATCAAAACACATTCCTTTCCCACAGAGGAAATATGCAGTAGCAACATTTCAATTTCAAGGCAACACTTTCGTAGGGAAAACAGAGAATTAAAAAAATTAAAATTCTTAGCACTCAGAACTCCCTTGATGGTTTAAAACTTTCTTGGTTCAAACAATTAGAACATGCTTTTTGTTCTGCCTTCAACCCTTTAATGTTTATTCTTCTTAAAGTCCCTTGCTTTTATCAATGAAGGATGGAGAGTGGGGTGTGAGTGTATGGAGAAAGTAGTCTACTGCACAAAGGGAACATTTACATGTCGTTGCTCTGGTCCTGCCCACTGACAGAATAGAATGGGACCCTCAGGCAGCTCTAACAGCTGCAGAAATCATGATTCTCACTTTAAAGAGGAAACATGACTACTCCTTTCTCCTCCCTTACTGGCCCTCCCCCTGTGCCTTTAAAAGCCCAACCCAGTGGAATTAAAGAAGAGGTTTCCCCTGCCACTCTTCTCCAGGGAAGACCACAAGTGAAATAATGCCTGTCAGGCTGCTATTGAAGGCACAACAAGGTGGCAACCAAACTGACAATTGTCCAGATAAAACCAGAAACAGCTGCACGGCCCAAACTCGCCTCTTGGCCAAATCTAGTGATGCACTGCCTTGCCATCCAGAGTCCGGGAGAGATTTCAGGCTGAAAGGAATGAGTTTCTCTCTGATGCACTGAGTTGGTCCAAAGTGTTAGGATGGGGAGTGCCTGGAGCTGCCTTCAACCTGATGCCTTTCTGATACATTGGAACTACAACTCCCATGAGCCACAGCTGGCTGGGACTCCTGGAAGTTGTAGTCCAAAATTTATGGAGGGCACCAGGTTGGCAAAGGCTAGCCTTGAGGGAGGCAGGGAGATTCCATGGAATCAGTCTCCAGCGGGGGGCAGGGGGGAATCCATCTCACACAGGAGAGAGGGTGATTCCCTGGGAACTGGGCCAGCGAACAGCATTCCTGTTGAGTTTGGGGGTGCTCAGCGTACACTTCTTGCCTGAGCAACAGGATTATTCTGAGCACGTCTGCGCAGGCCGGGAGATTTATTGACTAGTCTCTTCTCCATCACAATCCCAGGAAGAATTTCCTCCAAGCTTTGCAGAGCAAAAGTGGCAGGGAAGGAGAGAAAGGAGGGTGGAAAAAGAGAAAGAGAGAAGGGGAGAGAGAGAGACGACTTCAATTGTCTGTTAATTAAGTGTTTCGAATTGGCCGTGGCTCTGCGTGGCGTAATAGGGCATTAGAGGGCAGGAATGGATTTTGTGCAGGCTTTTTCAGCAGCTACAGGATGGATCAGGAGGAGAGTGCACAGCTCAGAGTTCCAGCAGCACTGTCCATGCATAGCCCTGCTTGGCAACTAGAATTGCCATTTGGCAACTTGGAAGGCGGGTTGGAGGAATGTGATGTGACAAAGGCAAAATCATCCCTCTGCTGCCACTGCACCAGCAACTTTTGCTGCCCCCCTCCTTGAGTTTTCCACCCCACTTGTAACTAGGAACTTGTACCTACCTGGGTTTGCTTGTTTCCTCCTCCCTCCTAATTTATTTTCCTTTAGTATCATGCCTTTTCAATAAGTCTGGGGGACAATACTGCATTTTTTTTTTTTTGGTGAGAGATTTATAAGCTGCTCTAGCAGCCTTTTATTTTGGTGTAAAAGCAGGGTTTGTTTGTTTTTAATATACAAATCTTTAGACAAATAACAACAAGCACATGTTATTATAAGGTCACAGACCCAGTAAAACAAATTAAAACTCCAAAACCATGCCATTAGTAACATACGCTGAGTTAAAATATATGGTACTTATATAAATAAAGCACAGAAGCTAACCAAGATATAATTATATTAACAAAATCCGTTTACCAGTCCTTGCAGCAGCAGAAAAAAGAAATCTAGCAACTGATTATGTTATTATTCTGTTCATGCCAGCCAGTAAATAGGCCAAATACCATTCAGAGGTCCTTCCCTGGGAATTTAAGTAGGCGGAGAGTAAATGATCTACTCTGTAATAGCTGCATACATAGAGAGCATGCAGTCATGTCTCCATTGCTCCATATAAATGCCTGTCGCCGGCAGTTGTGGCTGGTGCCCATTGGGACTGGTGGGGTAAGAAGCAAGGAGCCCAACAGTAGGTGGCGCCAGAGCAAACAGCAGGCAGATCCAGCTCATTCTAGTTTTGCTCCCCATCTGCACTATACATTTAAAGCAGTATCATGCCACTTTAAACAGTCATGGCTTCCCGCAAAGAATTCTGAAAACTGTAGGGTGACGAGAGTCGTTGTGAGACCTTTATTCCCCTCACAGAGCTACAGTTGGCAGAGTGGTTTAACAGCCAGTTCCTTTTCCCAGAAAACTCCAGAAATTGTATCTCCATGAGGGGAATAGGTAAAGGTAAAGGGACCCCTGACCATTAGGTCCAGTCACAAACGACCTTGGAGTTGCGGCACTCATCTCGCTTTATTGGCCGAGGGAGCCGGCATACAGCTTCCGGGTCATGTGGCCAGCCTGACTAAGCCACTTCTGGCGAACCAGAGCAGCGCACGGAAACACCGTTTACCTTCCCACCAGAGCGGTACCTATCTATCTACTTGCACTTTGACGTGCTTTTGAACTGCTAGGTTGGCAGGAGCAGGGACCGAGCAATGGGAGCTCACCCCGTCGCAGGGATTCGAACCGCCGACCTTCTGATCGGCAAGCCCTAGGCTCTGTGATTTAACCCACAGCACCACTGACGTCCCTTATGAGGGGAATAGGGGTCTCCTAACAACTCTTATGCTCTGGAACACTAGAGTTAAGCTCTGGGAGAGCTGAAGTTGTCTCCCCCACCCCACCCCACAACTTGGAGGGGGGCATGAGCTTCTAGGCAGACTTGCTTCTCCATCACTTCTCACTGTAATGATCTAAGCCAGCCTTCCCAGCCTGGTCCCCTCCAGGTGTTTGGGGCTGCACCTCCCATGTGCTGGCTGGGACTGGTGCGAGTTAATAGTAAGAAACATCTGGAGAGCACCCAGGTCAGAAAAGGTGGGGCAAGGCTCTTTGATCGTTCTTTCAGCTCAAGTCGCCAGGAATCAAGCAATTCCTTATGTCACACATCTCCAGCCTGGTACTGTTTGGGGTAGCGACCACTCCCACCAGCCCCAGCCAGTGCATGGCTTATGTCCTCTTTGCAATCACATCTAAAGGGCTGTCACATGGAAGATGGAGCAAGCTTGTTCTGTGCTGCTCCAGAGGGTGTGACCCAAACCAATGGATGCAAATAAGAAAGGAGATTCTGACGAAACATTAGGAGGAACTTTCTGGTGGTAAAAGACCCCTGTCAAAGGCAACTATGTCAGGGGTCAGCAAACTTTTCCAGCAGGGGGTCGGTCCACTGTCCCTCAGATCTTGTGCGGGGCCGGACTATAGCTTGGGGGGGGGGATAATGAATGAATTCCTATGCCCCACAAATAACCCAGAGATGCATTTTAAATAAAAGGACACATTCTACTCATATAAAAACACGCTGATTCCCGGACCATCCGCGGGCTGGATTTAGAAGGCAATTGGGCCGCATCTGGCCCCCAGGCCAGACTATGGGGTTGCGGCACTCATCTCGCTTTCAGGCCAATGGAGCTGGCGTTTGCCCATAGACAGCTTTCCAGACAGCGTTTGCCCATAGACAGTTTAGTCATGTGGCTAGCATGACTAAACCACTTCTGGTGCAGTGGGACACTGTGACAGAAACCAGAGCGCATGGAAACGCCTGTTACCTTCCCGCCACAGCAGTACCTATCTATCTACTTGAACTGGTGTGCTTTCAAACTGCTAGGTTGGCAGGAGCTGGGACAGAGCAACGTGAGCTCTCCCCATTGCGTGGATTTAAACTGCTGACCTTCTGATCAGAAAGCCCAAGAGACTCAGTGGTTTAGACCACAGTGCTACCTGCGTCCCTTTTCTGATAGTAAGTGCTGTTCAACAGTTGAATGGACTGCCTCGGAAGGTGGCGGACTCTCATTTCTTAAGGTTTTTAAACAGAGGCTGGGTGGCCATCTGTCAGGGATTCTTTAGCTGTGATTCCTGCATTGCAGGGGGTTGGACTAGATGGCCCTTGTGGTCCTTTCCATAGAACTTTACGGTTCTATTATTCTATGGCTGCCAGGCTACAAATGTTTCGCTCTTCTAAAAGACAGGCCTTCTGCGTTACATTCTGAGCTTTGGAGCAGGGAGAGTGGGGGAGGTGTTTGGGAGTGGTATCTTGCCTGATACACCTTAAAAGGTTTGTTTTCATGTTGTACTCTCACTACTTACACAATCAGCCTGCTCTCTCTGTGTGGCTGCCATGACATGATGCTGCTGCCGGAGGCTTCGCTGGAGCTTTGCTGCCCCCTGCTGCTCTGCACTAGGAATGTGAAGTAGTTTTCGAGAGTGGGGCTTCATTTCAGCCTAGCCAGAATGCTCCAGCAAGTTTCTACCCTTCCACATGCCAGTGTGGTGTGGTGGTTAAGAGCGGTAGACTCGTAATCTGGTGAAACAGGTTCGCGTCTCTGCTCTTCTACATGCAGCTGCTGGGTGACCTTGGCCCAGTCACACTTCTCTGAAGTCTCTCAGCCCCACTCACCTCACAGAGTGTTTGTTGTGGGGGAGGAAGGGAAAGGAGAATGTTAGCCGCTTTGAGACTCCTTCAGGTAGTGATAAAGCGGGATATCAAATCCAAACTCTTGCTCTTCTTCTCTCATGCCACGTGCATGGCCATCTCCACTTGGTTGCTGATTATTTCTCCAGGATTTGGGAGTCTGGGTGGCAGAACGTCCAAACGGTCCCCTGTCCCCTTTCCCATTATGAATCCACTTGCAGAGTGTTTCTGCACATGCAGCCCCGGAGTGGGATCTGGGCCTGCATTTGCTCCTAATGACACACACTAAATCCTGAGGATCCATGAAAGCTTAAGCTACAAGATAGCCTTCCCCAGGCTGCTGATGCCCTCCAGAACATAGAACAACAGAACAATAGAATTGTAGAGTTGGAAGGGATCACCAAGGGTTATCTAGTCTAGCCCCCCGCAATGCAGAGACTGATGGGAGCTGCCATCCAAAACATCCAGAGAGCACCACCAGCCTGGGGAAGAGTGCTGCTCTATGGAAATCTATTAGCCTTTAAGGTGCAACTGGACTCTTAAGGGGAAGGGCTACAGGTCAGCAGTAGGGCCTCTGCTTTGCATGCAAATCCCAAGCTCAGTTCCTGGCACCTCCAGGCAGGGTGGGAAAAGCCTGAGGAGCTACTGCCAGTCAGTGCAGATAGTACTGAGCTAGATGGACCAGTGCAGCCACACTCAGCATCCGGCAGCTTCCTACGGTCTTCCGGTTTTTGTTTTCACCTGCCTCAAGGGAAGGTGTCTTCTGTTTCCCTGTCTGAGCAAAGGAGAAAAGACTCCTGGGAATGTCTCCTGCTCAAGCTCTGTTGATGGAGCAGGAGCTGCACCAGAGACAGGCCCTTCCAGTTAGCCCCCTACCCAGGAGTGATGGCTCCCTTCTGACACCCCATGCTCTGCTGGCAGCATTCGTCAGCAGCATATTTCCTTCCATGGCAGCTGCCACCTGCATTAACATAATTAATTATATTAGGGGCTGGTGGATTAGCCGATTATGAATGTGCCGATGTTCTAATTTTCCTTTAATTAATTTGTTTTGTTTACAATGCAGCAACATCTGTAGTGTCCCCACTGGACTGTACCAGGAATGAGGCAGGACGTTTCTCCTGGGAACTGAGGAACTCTTCCGCATGACAGAACTGTCTTTGAAAATCCATCATTTATTTCTAGGTTGATGTTTAAATACACATTTGAAGGGGCCAAGCAACTCTTGGCTGCATCTGCCAGCAGCCATCCTCTCTTCTGCTCATCAACATCTATGAAATTTTCCTGCTTAATAAAACTTACCAAGCATCCTATAGCAAGAGTTGCTTTGAACTGCCATACGCAAAATCCATTAACACAGCTGAGAGATTTAAGTGCTGTGTGGGTCATTTTCTCCCTATTATCATTTTCTCAGTATTTGCCCAGCCATGCCTACACTAAGCTTGAAGATATATATTAACATTTGTAGAGGGCTGAAGGCAGCTTAAAAGAGGAATCAAATTTCACTTTCATTGCTGGTCAAAAAGGTTTTTCAGGTTTTGTTATTGCATAAGAAACCTGCTGCACCTGTTTGGCCAAATAAGACCATAGGATAAAATAAATGTTTGTGTATACTCCTGGGACAGGACTGATGCCTATTTAATTCTCTGGAAAACTATTATCTGACTCTAGCTTGGACACAGAGCTTTTAAGTGCAATCCATGTCATGGGATGCGGGTGGCGCTGTGGTCTAAACCACTGAGTCTAGGGCTCACTGATCAAAAGGTCAGCAGTTTGAATCCCTGCGATGGGGTGAGCTCCCATTGTTCGGTCCCTGCTCCTGCCCACCTAGCAATTCGAAAGCACATCAAGTGCAAGTAGATAGATAGGTACCTCTTCACCGGGAAGGTAAACGGTGTTTCCGTGCGCTGCTCTGGTTCGCCAGAAGCGGCTTAGTCATGCTGGCCACATGACCCGGAAGCTGTACACTGGCTCCCTTGACCAGTAAAGTGAGATGAGTGCCGCAACCCCAGAGTCGTCCGCGACTGGACCTAATGGTCTGGGATCCCTTTACCTTTACCTATGTCTGGAAGGAGCGGAGGAAAGCCAAGTATGTATAAGCCCTAAATCTCAACAGGAAGTGATCTGGCCATAACAAGAGACAGATGTCTAGATCCCCCACTTTCAGATCACCTTCTTCCTATCCAGTTGAGAAAACAAGGTCTGGAGTGTGGCCTGCCACATGCATTGGGCTGATGACATGTTTGGTTGTCATGGCAGTCATGAAGTCCTGAGCCACCCCAGAACCAGTCACCTCAACATGGATGTTGAGGTCCCCTGGAAACAGCAGTCTGAGTCCTCAACACCACCTCCCAAACCAGCTCTGTCAGCTCAGGCAGGCAGGCAGGCAGGCAGGCAGACTGCTAGGTGGTAAACCAGCAGAATCCCTAAGCTGTGCCAGATGCCCAATGCCAAGAACAAACCATCTAGATCCCTCCTCAACTGGACAGAGAGCCTGGAGAGAGAGACGGAATCTCTGCAGGCTACAGCAACCCCCCTTCCCCGACCCTGAAGTCTGCCCTATTGCTGCACTGAGTCCCCACTTGGGCGAGACCAACTCATTCTTGCTCACCCACCCAGAGCTCAGTGATACAGACCAGATCAGCCTCCTCATCCACAATCAGATCATAGATGAGGGAGGTCTTCAGAGCCAACCTAGCATTCAGCAACAGCAGCCACAGACCCAAGGGTCAGCGGTGGAGCTACCTGTTCCGGCACTGGGAGCAGTGTACATCCGGGGGCATGGCTGGCGCGCGTCCCACGGGGCGTGGCGTGCACCGCAATTCCCCAGGTGTGGGGCTGGAGCTGGCATGTGGCAGAGTCACCAACTGCCTCTGCTGTGTGCCCCTTACCTGGCCTGCCCCACTGCCCACACCATAGCTCCCCTTACGCTCAGTTGGTTCGAGCACGGTGCTGATAATGCCAAGACTGCAGGCTTGACCCCCGTAAGAGACAGCTGCATAGTCCCCTCTGTTGCACTAGATGAATCACAGGGTCTCTTCCAACTCTATGATTCTGTACAGAACCATTGTGATTGCGGTCCCCCCACTCTCCCCAGCTTCCCTCTGTTATAAGAATTTTAAGGTCTCAAATATAGAATAAATATTCATAAATGCACACATATCTAAATTCATGAACCATGTGTCTGAAATAGTACAGGAGAGCAATCCTGAAGCCATTTTGATTCTCCCAATGACTTCAAATATTCCTCAGCAGTAAGGGAGGCAAATTGGGAAAGGCTTCCCATTGTCTTTTCGCTTACAAATCCTGACAAGGGCATATTTGTGTATGAACAGGGTGAGCCTGTGACCTGGATTCAGGAACTAAAGTATTAACTATCACAAAAGAATAGCCAGTCTGCCCAGGTAATGCAATCAACGACCATTATCAGGTATCCTGGCAGACATGATTTTTGCTGTAGACCACCTCCTATGATGTATGCATGATGACTGGGGGGGGGGGGTCTTTGGCTAAGGGGGCTGGGCAATGTCAAAAGTCTTTAAAGGTTCCTGCACACTTTGTTCAGCGTTTTTCCCTCCTTGGGAGGGGAGAACTCTGTTGCAACAGAAAAATAAAGATCTGCCTTGCTTTCCACTGGATCCTGCCTCCATCCATTCTTCTCATGGACTTAGGGGACTCAGATTCCCATGGGGAGTTGGGCAGCAAAAGCCAAATCCCAATTTTTACATCACCTCCCTCCCACACAACAACAACAACAACAGCAACAATACAAAACAAAAATCAACCACAAAAATTAAATCCAAAACAGGTAAAAACACTTTAAAAAAGGGCAAGGCCGTCATCTAAAAGGTGATGTTAAAAGGGTGGCTTGCTCTGGTAGTGAGCCTGACCCCACAGCAGCCCACTTGTATTCCCCCAGTACATTACTAGAGGAGGTCAAATATAGAATACATATTTATAACAGTATAATTAGCAAGAGAAGATATTGTCTTAAATGTAGAATATATCCTCTGCTGTTGCTGCCAATGGTGGCTCATGAGCAGCCTTAATTTGCTGGCCTGTGACTGGATCCCATCCGAAAACAGCAACTGTCTGAAAGTGCATCATAAAACATCTTACTGAGAAGAAGGGGACACTGAAGTGCCAATGATGTGCTCTGCCCAATAGGGGGCAGCAGAGAGACCTCTTTCCAAAGCCCTGCAGGAACTGAAGGTGGAATAATAAAACGATGCACTTTAGCACCATTTCCCAGCCAGATCAGGCTTGAACCTCTCCACCACTTTCTTGCACAGAGCAGACAGAAGCTGTTCACAGGGAACCTCATTAGGAGGAATTAGCTTTGACAGCCTGGCACCCTTGAGGTGTTGGCAAAGGCTGAACTAACTGAAGGAACATCTCCCCTGCACCCACCCCCTCCATTTTATCCTCACAACATCAACAGCCCTGTGAGGTAAATTAGTCCGAGAGACAGTGACGGACCCAAAGACACCCAGGGAGCTTCATGGCTGAGTGGGGATTTGAACCCTGGTCTCTTCCTGGCCTTAGTCCAGCATTCTAACCACTGCACCAAACTCTCTGGTTTTCACACGCCCTTCTGCAAAGCTAAAGTAGCTTTTCAACCAGCTCCAAACAGATCCAGTCCCACGGTTGTTTCCCTCTACTGGATCATCTTTACAACAGGGATGAGGAGCCTGTGCCATAAGAACATAAGCAAAGCCCTGCAGGATCAGGCCAATGTCCTATCAAGTCCAGCATGCCTGTGGGAAACCAGCAAGCAAGATTCTCCTTTGTAAATTGGGTGGCCATCACTGTGTCCTGAGGGAGTGAGTTCCATAGTTTAACAATGCATTGTGAAGTACGTTCCTTTAACCCCTCCTGAATCTTCCAGTATTCAGACCCCTGAGCCGCCTGAAAGAAAGCCTGTATAGGGAAGTTTTTTAAAATGTTTTATTATGTTTTTATATATGTTGGAAGCTGCCCAGAGCGGCTGGGCAACCCAGTCAGATGTGTGGGGGTATAAACAGTAAAATTATCATTATGGAATGGGACGTCCCTATTTTCACCGCAGAAATGTTGGAGGGTATGGTATCTGTCCCTCCTTGGCACAATCCCTGCTGTGTCGTGTCTTCCTCCTGGCCCTCCAGAAGCTTTTGCCTTACTAAGCAGACAGGAGCAACACCATCAGTTAAGGCTGCACTTAGCGCTGAAACAGAAAGTTTCCTGGTTATCAGCAGGACCCACCACCACTACCCCCTTGCTTTGTCTGCTGTCCCAGGACTCAGAGCGGGAGACAGAAGCTAGCACATGCTGGGGCAAAGGAGACCCCTCCTCAGGCACTTGGAAGTTCTGCGGATGAGCCCCAGCCCTTTGCTGCTTCTAACCATCACATATGCCACCCTGAAGACAAAAAACACTTCTTTGGTTGCCTGTTTGAAAAGCAGCAAAGATCAGCGGCTGGAAATAAGACAGCAAGGGGGAAACAAACTCAGTTTGTGTTCAAACTGGGTAAGAGGTCAGGGAGGTGGGGGTGGAGAGAAAGAAGCAGGAAAAAAGCAGCTCCTGTTCCAGAGAAGCTGCAAACAATGACATAGTTAGGGTAGGTTTAGACTCTGGACTTAATATCTTACCAGGGCTGGGAGGGGCAGTCTTTTCAGGCATCAGTTGTGTGTTGTGTACCTTCATTCCAAATGTAGTAAGTGAGCCCTGCTCATGCTCATTTTGCTGCTTGGGGCCCTGAACTTCTGCCCTGATGATGGCACAACTGGCCTTAAAAGAAGGCTGCAGGGCCAGCGCAATACCTGTTCTGTCTTCATAGAGCTGTCCTCTGGGCACAAAGTGTTGCATGGTCAAGGGATGGGCAACTGAGGTGGGACTGATCATTTGGGCTGGAGCAGCGGCGTAGCGTGAGTTGTCAGCACCCGGGGCAAGGCAAGTAATTTGCGCCCCCTAACCCGGGGCAAGGCAAGTAATTTGCGCCCCCCCCCAACCCCTAACCTGCCGATCTGAGTCGAGTTGCTGCTGGCGCTGCCGCCCAAACCACGCCGCTTGCCCGGAGGAGGAGGGGGGCAGAGAGGCGAGGAAAATGCAACATGGCCCAGCAGCTGCAGCAGCAGCAGCGGAGGCGGGGCTGTGAGGAGGGGCTGCCTGGCACGTCCTCCGCGGCCCTGACGCGCGGGGCTGAGAGCCGCTGCCTGCCGGACGCCTTCAGCCCGGGCGCGCGCACAGCTCGTCGGTTCCACGAGACATGGGGCTCTGCTACAGCCTGCGCCCGAGGCTCTTTGGCGACTCCGGAGGCAGCGAGCGCGCCCCCCCAGATGTTGCGCCCGGTGCAGCCGGCCCCCCTGGCACCCCCCACGCTACGCCACTGGGCTGGAGGGCAGTGAAGGGAGGGAGTCCCATATTCTTCAGAGGTAGTGTTCCTTTTCTGATTCCTCTCATGTGCCTTGAAGGGGATGTCCCAGGGAACGGTGGCCAGAATGACAGAAGGCTTATTCCTCACAAAGGCCGCAGTGAACCAGTGTCCTGCGGTGAAGAGACCTTTCTAGTTGCCCAGGAATTTTAGATTCTAGATAATTGTTGGGATTGTGCTGTTTTGCATTTGGGTGTTGGTGTTGTTTAATTGTCTTGTGCTTTATTATGTTTATTTGTTGGTTTCAAATCACACTTGTATGTTCTGCAAATTAATTTTATTCACCCTTTTGTAGGCTGCCATGGAATCCTGTGAAGAGAAGGTTAGAGATATTTAAAATAAAGGCCGCATGCTCAGAGACATTAGTGAACAGCATTGTGAGGGAGAAGGGGCAGCGGTGGCGGCATGGAGAGTTCTGCTTATTAGTAGATGGGGACTCTGCTGAGGCATGAAGGCTGCCAGCAACACCAACCCCTGAAGGCAGTCCAAAGGAGAGCCAACACAAGACCACACAAAAGTGGGTCTGGAAGCAGTGGAGTTCACCTGACTTACCTGGGGTGCCAACAGGGTACCTGCAACATTTCAAAGAGCTGGCACTGCCTGTTCTGGGCCCTTTCATTGGAGCAACAGAGGTGAAGTGTGAGAAAGGACTTTTGCAGGTCGTATAGAAATCACAGAATGCCCTCCTTGTAGAGACCAATTAGATTTTATTTTCATATCTGGAAGCACTTTTTAAATTGCTCATTTAAGCAGACTTTTAATATTTATAATGACAATTTTATTATTAGGCTTTAAAATAAAAATAAATAAAAATATGCTTTTTTAATGTTTTCATCACCTTTTTATTATTGATGTTCTGTAATGTGTTTTTAATGTTGCACACCGCCCTGGGATTTTTTTTGATAAAGGGCAGATTGTTTTTTTTTGTTTGTTTATTAAATGAATGAATGGTAGTGCAGCTTTCACCAAGCTGAGGATTACACGGCATGGATCTCACAAAGTGATCTCAAGTCTGTGAAAGTTTATGATGTAAGGCAGCCTTTGCCAAAGGCTTCCGACTACAGCTCCCATCAGCCCTAGCCAGACAACTTTCTTTTCATTCATTCATTCATTCATTCATTTAGAATAGCATTTGCGCCCTGCTCCTCAGGGTCAGAAAGGCTTCCAGTGTGGATGATTTACAATAGATTAAAACAAACTGAAAGACTTGCAACTAAAAGCCGCAACACAAAAGGAAAAAGGGGTGAAGGGTGAAGCAGGGGGAGAGAAAACCCAGGCACCAATTCTTAAAGTTAAATAGTTTTCATAATGACCAGCTGGAATTGAAAGACTACATTCTCTTGGAATGGAGGATTCTCTCAGGCTACAATCCTTCCTTCCTAGGTACTATATGCAAAGTGGAATCGGTAGCATATGTTGGCTATGTTAATAAAGTTTTAATTTAGGCACACCTGTGCCTCACCATATACCGTAATGTGGAACTGATCATTACTCCCGCGAACAACAAATGCAGCCTATGGAAAGTAGAACGGTGGGTTTCAAGGCTAGTAACAAACAAGCATCATTTTTAAAGAGCAATTATCTCCCTCCATCAAATGGGGTAATAGAGATACTCTAATTACCAGACACGACTATTGGGCAACTGGGGATTGTAAAGTTCGCTTTTAGCAGCAGCTGTTAAAAGACACTCTCTCTCCCTCCCCCTCCCTTTATTAATTTATTTAAAGCACCTACCCCATGCATTTGCCCAAAAGGTTCTCAGGATGGCTTACAAATCAACAAGAAAAACTGCCATTAGACGATCTCTAGAATAATTACCATTTATACTAGTTAAACACCAGCAATCCATAAGCAGTAAAATGATATATAGTTCAGCTAAAAGCAGGCCCCTTCTTGCATTAAGAAGACGAGAATGAAAATGCATCCTCTGCTGCTTTTTGGAAGGCGAGGGTGGGCTTAGTCTGCCAGAGTTTCTTGGGAATTGATTACAAAGCGATGTCCCTACCACTAAGAGAGACGGTGTTTAATTCTGGGCGAGGAAGAAACCTCAAAGATCGCTGTATGCAGGCAAGCACACCCCACATAAGTAACTAATCCTCACCCCTTAGGTGATTCGGACACTAACTAAAGGCCTTTGAGTTTAATACACCACTTTGTAATGGTATTCAGAAACTAATCAGGAGTTTTAGCACAGGGTACTGGTCTACCAGATCAGAAGGTTGGCGGTTCAAATCCTCATGACGGGGTGAGCTCCCGTTGCTCGGTCCCTGCTCCTGCCAACCTAGCAGTTTGAAAGCAGGTCAAAGTGCAAGTAGATAAATAGGTACCGCTCCGGTGGGAAGGTAAACAGTGTTTCCATGCGCTGCTCTGGTTCGCCAGAAGCAGCTTAGTCATGCTGGCCACATGACCTGGAAGCTCTCTGCAGACAAACGTCGGCTCCCTCGCCTATAGAGCGAGATGAGCACCGCAACCCGGGTCATCTGCGACTGGATCCAATGGTCAGGGGTACCTTTACCTTTACTTTTACTGGTCTACACGGGCCACAGGCACTAAATCCAGGATGACTTGCAAAGAGCTTTGTTTGCCCTAATGCAGCCTTCCCTGTTATGTTATGGTATAGGATGGGACTGATGGGAGTCCAAAATATCTAAAAGGGCATCAGGTTGAGGAAGGATGCACTAGTAGATGACCTGCCCTAGGAGGAGGAGGAGGAGGAGGATGGCTATGGAAGTGCAACTCTGTTGGTTCTTCTGAATCTGTCAGCAGCTTTTCATTCCATTGGCCATGGTATCCTTCTGCACCAACTAGCCAAGATGGTTCTGGGAGGCAGTTTCATGGAGACTTCAGTCCTTCCTGCAGGGAAGGTCCCAGAAGGTACTACAGGAAAAGTGCACAACCCAACAGAACAATGAAAGGCAGACCGCAAAGTTGCTCACGACCATCTCTAAAGAGGAGTTTTGAAGGATCTACAGGCAAAGGCTTAAGTTCCACAGTGGAAGACAACTCTTGGGTCACCTGCATGCATCACATCATGGACAAGATCCTTGGGGCATACCTCTCAGATCACACATGGATGCTACACTTATGCTCCTCAAACACTGCTGTTCCAAGGGACCCTCTTCTTTACTTGCTTGTGCGGTTGCCCTGTTGCTGGTGGATGGATTTGTTACATATGATCAGGAATGCTGCAGACTGTTACTGACATGTCTTAGAAGCACATCTAAATCTTGGATTCCTACAGCTTCTGCCTGCCATGTGAAGCTAGCTAGAGCAGCTACTCAACCAAACAATCTGATCTAAGAAACTGAAGCTCACAAAGTAATCCTTTAGCAGCTACTCTATCCTGCATCATCAAAGGTCCTTGATAGCTCACTTTCATCTTATTTCTGTGTGGCTGATCTGTATGCCTCCAGAAAATGGCAACTTCGCCTTAACTCACCAAGAAAAATCTGGGGGAGTGGGAGGCACTGCACAATTTTGAAATAGATACCCACATGCATTAAATGTCAAATTACAGACTGCCATAATAATAAGCTATTATGGCGGTGGGGGGAGTGTTTAAAAATATAGTCATTGTTCCACGTGCCTCAAGTTAAAAATAACTCCATTAAATGACTTGCTTTTGCAATTAAGGCTACCCATCAAGCTTGAAGATTATAAGTCTGTTTTTTATTGCCATAAGAATAAATCCATGTTGTACAATACAGGGCCACTTAAAGGAAAGTTATGCAGTTATATTTAAAGATTGTTTCCAGCAAATCAAATAAATGCATTATGAAACAATGTTTGCAACTGGAAGATCTATTATTTTTGCTCACTTTTGCAATTTTGCCTCCCTACTTTCCTATTTGCACCAACAACAGCAGGAGGGTCTTGCTTTATTTCTTTATACCATGAGTCAAGTGAAGCTCCACAGGTGCTGGAGCAATGACTGAATGCAGCGGTGGGTTGCGTGAGGGCCAATAAGCTGAAGGTGAATCTCAGTAAAATGGACTGAGTGTGTGGCTTGGATAGCTTACCTGAAAAGAATGAGGATGAACTCTGTCTGCAACAGGGGAACGGAACCGCCAGCCAACGGGTCAAATTTGGACCAGGACAGATCCCAATATGGCCTACACTCACCAGCCTCGCACCTGATGTCCCATGTGGAACACTAACATGCAGCTGATCCCTGCAGCAAGCTGCTTTCTCCACCCTATGCTTGGGACTTGTAAAGCACCGAGCGAGCCTGGCAAAGCCCCTTGAGCTGCAGCTTCCAAGCACCCAACAACCAGCTGGCTTTTGCGTGCTTGGGAAGTGCTTTGTAAGAATCTTTACAGGTGAGTTGCCCCACCCACCTGTCAAGGATCTGGGCTGTTAGACCCAAAAGGTTCCCCACCTGTGCTCTGAAGAGTGGTTTACCAGGGAAAGCAGAAGGGCAAACAGAAAGCTCAGACCCATGCTTTCTAGAAGTGGAACAAAAACCTGTGGACAAACCCATAGTCTGTAAGTTCTCCTTGATTTGCTGTTGTTGCTGGAGGCTGAGCTGACTTCCACATCAAGGAGCATCATTTTCCAACTATGGCTCGTTTGCCAGCTATAGCCATCCCTTCACAGGGAGAACCTGGTGAAGTGACCCATGCACTGTTAACTTCAAGGTTGGGCTAGCGCAATCCACTCTGTATGGGGCTGCCCCTGAACTTGGTTTGGAAGCTGCAGCTAGTGCAGAATGCAGCAGCTAGGTTGTTAGCTGGAATGCCTTACACCACGAGCATGCAACAACTATTCTGAAAGAAATGCATTTGAGCTGAAGCATTTGGGACTATTGGTTTTGCAGGTGCCTTTCTGTAATTAATGAAGAAACATTTGCTTTCAAGCTGATTTTGGAGGGGATGGAGAGGCCTGCTGCTAAAAAGAAGACTCTGGATCAGATATCCCTTCCCAATCTTGTGGTCCTATTGCATTTTACTAGCATAATGCTATCAACCAACTCTGCAGGATACAGGTTGTTGGAAAACTAAGTTTAGTAACTTTTTGCCACCTCAATGAAGCTTTGGATCTATCTTGAACCTCTTCATACACAATACATCTAGACAATTCCTCTTATAACAATTAACAAAGCTTTTATTGCTATGAACAGCTTAACAGAAAAACAGAAAAATCTGTCATGCTAGCATTCTGTGTGCAATTAACACCAGTACCAACCCAACTTTCATCTTATAACATCAGTTTTTTTACCACTAGGGTCACTCTCTCTTACCCCACACAACCACATCTAATTTCAAAAAAACCCCAGAAATAGTGGAACTTTATTCACTTGTATCTCTCACCATCAAACCCTTTTGTTCAGGAAGTTATTAAGCATGAATTTGCATGGTCATACTGGAGAATGCTTGTTTTCAGGCTATACTGAAAATGTGCTTGTGGTGTGCCAATCAGCTTTGCCACAGACAGTTTGAGATTTTGCATGCCAAGGCTCACACCATTTACAGAACCAATCAAGATGAACCACAGTGGCAAATGCATTATTTTAAAACCCAGATCTGCTCTGATCATTTAGAAACGAGGGAGTCCAATTTGAAGGGTAACGGAGGGTGATAAACCTTTCACCACTTGAAGCTTACACAGTCTGTTCCCCAATGTGATTTCCCCCTACCTGAATGCTGTTGTTGTTGCCATTAGAATTCCCACCTGCTGTTTACAATATGGTTGGCAGAGATCCAAGTCTCAATACATTGACCTGTGACTGTTGCATCCAATTTGGTAGCAAGAAAGCTTTCCAGGAAAATAGAGGTGGCCCTTTAACAAGTGGTGTGCAAACATTACTTTGCAAACCAGTCCATGTGGTATCATCACCCTAACAAGAGGTGAAGATCACATTATCTCTCCCACTGGTTCTCCAGTTTTCTGGCCAGGTACAGAAGCATGGCAAGATTCTCATTGGCAGGACAATACAGCTGACTGACTTACCAAAATTGTTATGTGAATGCTTAGTAAAATTGGTCATCAGTATTCACCTCTTGCAAAATCATCACCAGTGGTCATAATGTCTTTTTCACCATGAGCACATTCTGAATATTGATCAAATCTTGCCAGAGGACAAGGATTATGAGAGTCATGAACAACAACAACAAAAGCAAATATATATTTAAAAAATTGGAAAAGTAAAAGCACAAATCCAATATTAGGTTTCCTTCCCCAGCCCCAGCCCCCCCCCCCGCTTTTTCCCTGAGATAAATTCTTAATTGCATTGCCATGCCTCACTACAATCTTTAAAGCCACCTTTCCCTTTCTTTGCATTTTGTTTTTAAACAACTACAGCTTAGTCCTTGAGGGCCACAAGGCTCTTAGGGCATCTGTGTATTAGGCCCCTGGGTCTGAAGATGGGACTCAACCTGCTGGATGAGGGATAAAGTTTCCTGCAACAATGAGTTGGGTTCTCCAGCAACATATGCAATGCAAGGAATCTGGGGCGAAGATAGAACCTGTGACACTTCACAAGGTGGCAAAGCATCAGAACAAAGGATGCTCTGTAAGAATGAGGAATCTATTATGTTTGCTCCATCTGCTTCATGTTGATCTGGGCACACAGGCTCAGAAGACAAAAGAAGCTCAATAGTCTTCCAGATATGTGATTGATCAGCATCACCACAGAGCTGCACATGATCCCTGTCCTGATGTGGCTGTGCTCCCAAGATTCCCAGACTCAAGTTGCTCCACTGTTCCACTGCCCAAGAAGAACTACTTAGTGACTGGAGAGTATCACCTACAGGAAAGTGGTTGGCTTCATTTCCTGCCTCTTCATGCCGCAAAGAGGAAGGATCTCTATGAAATGTCTCTCCACCAAGCTCTTCAGGGTGAACAAAGACAGCATCAGCTGCTAAAGGCTCTTGTCTTGGAAGGACTAGCAGGGGCCCCTCATTTCCACAGAGAAGGCTATCTATGGACAATTGTTGTGGTGGCCATGTCTGGCAAGTGTCCACTTGTGGAAGAGAAAAGCTATCCGCTCCAGCGCTGTCCTTTAAAGTGATATTCTTTCTCCTGGCTTTTGGTAAAGGATTAGATATTGTTTCCAAACTGCCTGTACATGTTCTCTTGGGCAGAATTAGTCCCAGCAACAAAGAAGGGTGGCATGGCTCAAGCCCTATGGAAAGAAAGAAAGCAAATAAACAAAATGACATGTTTCTGTAACTCTAGTGAGAACCCAAGGACAAAAGCATGAGAATCTCAGCTGTTCTTAAAACAGGTGCCTTAGCTAACGGAAAACTACAATAATTTGACTGCAGTATGCACCCTGACATTTTAAAAGCAAACTGGGGGGAGGGGCAAATCATTCAATAAATTTAAAAAATCAAGTCCTTAAACACACTAGCAATCATCTAACCTGTTTAGAAAAAAGCAGACGTGTACTGCTTTAGAAAATGTAAAATTTATGGTGTGTGTCTAAGGGTTTAACACCAGACACAGACCGAAGTGATGTAGTAGAATAATCCTTATTATGAAACTTCATTTACATGATGGAATCACTTCAATCAATTTGGTGCTTCCCACTGCCCTGCCTGCCTCTTTTCATTCCCTCACATCAGTCCTAGGAAATAGCATTCTTGATAAATGGACACATGATTCCCTAGCGCTTTGCAATGAGAAATAAAAGAATACCACCACTTCCAAATGTCAACAAATACATTTTAATATCCTGCTCCAGCCAGATGATCAAATTTTGTGCTGTCTCAGAATAGGCATGCAAAAGTCATATCAGATAACATGATGAAAAAGGCCAACGGCAGAGGGATTCAGAAAAGTGGACTTTTTAAGATGACCAGCAATTGAAGGATTCTGCTCAGGGGGGCATACACATATCTGCCTCATACGCCAAACATTCAAGATTCATTTTCAAACTCTGGGAAGCTGCATCACTCCAGAAGCTCCAATGTGCATACAGCGGTTTCAATGAGTACAGGCAGCTCCACAAAATCAGTAATGATCCAATTTGCTACACAAACCAGCTCCATGTGCATACTGGAGTCAGGGCCAACATCTAGGGTGGACTCAGAAGCCCCAGAATCCTTCAGTGTACTCCTTATTTTCTTTCCATGGCCTGTATTCTCTGGCAGATATTTTGCAATAATATATGCTAAACATCTGTTTCCTAGTTCCAAAATTTGGATTTGTTTTGGTAGCAAATATACAAAGCCTTGGCACTCTTGCCATTAGCACATGGCCTGGGTATTTTTCACTGAGTTACTCCAAGGGAAATGTCATTCTTCACACCATCCACTATGTTATCTCTGGCGAATCAATGAAAATAATAAATGAATGGAAAGAAAACCTACCCACGTGACTGAAAAAATGAAAGTTTACTAGCCCCTTCTCTCTCCCCGCCCCGCTTTTTCCCCAACTCTCTTCTCCCCCAACTATATACTGTATACATCAAAGTTTCACATCAAATATAACTGATCTGTAGAAAGAACTTTATGATCTGAAAATAGAGATGATGTATGTATTTTTGTAACCCCAGAAAATCTTTAATAAAAAACATTTTTTTAAAAAAGTCCTCTTGTTTGCCTTTACACCTTCTGCCTATCACTGTCATTAGATTTCTACAAGCTTCTGTATGCTGAGAAGTAAAATTTCTCTTTTGTTTACCCTCTCTGTGCCATGGTACAAATAATCTTATAAACCTCTATCATGTCCTTCCCTCCTCAGTCTTCCCCACCCCCAATCTAACAAAACTACTTATACAAACAAAATTCATGCAGAAAAGAAATTGTAGTAGAATAGCCATATTAGTTTACAGTGGAAAGGAAAATCTGAGTATTGACTTAATGTGGCACAAAGTATATTTTCCAGAAAGATATCTATGATAATTATTCAATTCCACTTCCATGAACTTCAAGAAAAAGGAGAAAGATTTGTTCCCAGTTCCTACCTGGACCACCAAATGCGTGCAGTTTAGAAGGCACAGGCTGGTAAGCTGCTAATGGCACCATGAATATCTCCATCTGGTTGCTGTCCACGATGCCATATCTTTGTTTATTGTTCAAGTAGGAATACAGTGTGTTATAAGGGTCGAAGCCTTTGGATAAGCTGGGGTGGAATCTTATCACTCCCATCTCCTGCGCAAACATGGGAAGAAAAAGAAAAGCTATTATCAGGGAGTACAGAGATCCTATGAAAAGGAACATTTTGCCTATTGAGCACCTGTTCTTCTTGTAAGGATCAGGACATTCAGCTCAGGGAGGGCCCCACACAACACAGCTGCCAGGCGGGGCTCTGTGGCTGAAGAGCTTTTCACACCTCCTTTGGAAGAAAGCCTAACACCTCCCTTCTGCCGTCTGACTTACTGCCGCTGGTGCACCACTGTGGCCTCAAGCAACCCTACAGATCAGGTCAGGTCGGGAGGAAAATTTCTTCAGTCAAGAATAAGGGTGGCAGCAGGGAATGGCTCATCAAGTCCGGGGCCTGGAAATCACATCCACTCCTGTAAGGTTAGGTCATGCTGGACTGATTCTAGCTGCAGTTTGACTCAAAGCCAGAAGGCAGGGCCTGAGGATGAGTATCCTATCTGGCTCCCTGCTACCACTTTATAGTTGTTGGTAACTTCTAGGTTGCCACATCTGGCAGCAACTGGGGGTGGGTTGGGGGACATCAGATGCTGCACAAGATATCTGGGAGTTCCCAAGTGGTGTCCACTCCAGTTGCAGCCTCTCTGACGAAGAGGGAAGAAGAATGCATTTAGTTTCCAGTGGCTGTGAGGCTTTGAGCCCTTCTATTCCCACATTAAGCTTCTGTTTTTGCATTCTTTCTCTCTTTCTTTCTATTTGTACTTTTGGTTTTTTGTATACATTGCTCACTTCTAGCCATTAAGAGGCTCCGAGAAAGAACCTTCCCTAATCAAGGCAGGAAGATGACAGGCGTTCAAGAAAGATCCTGCCTCCTCAGAAAGTGTTTGTTAGCCCTACCTACTCCAGCCCACAGTCTGGTCTTTTACTATCTGCAACTGCAACAATTCTGGAAACAGGAAAGCGTAACAGAAGAGAGTTCTGGATGGTGCTGACATAATTTTTTTTTTACTAGGAACTACCAACATAGTAAGATAAAATCCTTGTACTTAAATAATAATAACAACAATAATAATTGATTTATACCCCACCCATCCGGCTAGGTTTCCCCAGCCACTCTGGGCGGCTTCCAACAGAACACTAAAATACAATAACTTATTAAACATTAAAAGCTTCCCTAAACAGGGCTGCTTTCAGATGTCTTCTATGGTTTTCTTTCCTTATAAATGCCCCACCACCATCTGTGTGATGAAACAGATTTGCATGTATAGGAAAGGCAAGAAGTAATTACTAAATTTATTCTTTAGCTCAGAAATTACAGATGTAACTATCAGGAGGCCCTAGATTGCTACGAACAATGTTATTCACCTTCCAATCTAGCTACAAGGGCTCATACTGTTCTTTGATTTATGCTGCGCATCTGGTGTTGCAGTATACTGGGTGTTACTTACTTACTTACACACACACACACACACACACACACACACACACTAGGGCTGGGCAATATGATGATATATCATCCAAAACCAGTTTGAAGTCTATAACGTGATATTGGTTTCATAGTTTTTGACCGGGCAATATGTCATGAATCATGATGTGTGTTAGGGCTATGCAATATATCATCCAAAACCAGTTTCAATACCATATCATGATACTGGTTTTATCATTTTTGACCTGACAATATATTGTGAATCACAGTGTGTGTGCGTGTGTGTGTGTGCGCGCGCGCGCTATGCAAAAATCACAATGTGGCGAAAACTGTAAAACCAGCCAATGCCTCTACATAGCTCCATCGTTATTTCAGACATTATGATTTATCAGTATATTGCAATGTTTAGCTGGTGATATATCACAAAGTTGAAAAGCAGAAATCGCCCAGCCTTACTGTTCACCTCTACATAGTTCTAGCCTTATTTCAGACACTGTGATATATTGGTATATCACAACACTTAGGTGGTGATATATCGCGATGTTGAAAACCAGATATCTCCCAGCCCTAACACAAACACCTTAAAACAATGTCATTAAGCTACAGCCCTAAAACAGTTCAGAGCAAAACTACAATCCTTGAATGATATATCTCTGGACCCAAGGACTCAGTGGAAATATCAACCTGCAGAAAAGCAAAGTCTGGATGAGAGAACTTTTGTTCAGAGCTGCATCTATGCTACCTTCCCTATACAGATGGCACACACATGCACCTGCAGAATTACCGTATTTTTTTCTCTATAAGACTCACTTTTTCCCTCCTAAAAAGTAAGGGGGAATGTGTGTGCGTCTTATGGAGTGAATGCAGGCTGCGCAGCTATCCCAGAAGCCAGAACAGCAAGAGGGATTGCTGCTTTCATTGCGCAACGATCCTTCTTGCTGTTCTGGCTTCTGAGATTCAGAATATTTTTTTTCTTGTTTTCCTCCTCCAAAAACTAGGTGCGTCTTGTGGTCTGGTGCGTCTTATAGAGCAAAAAATACGGTACCTATGGTAATTACAGAAGCAAAAAATCTGCTACATAGCTGATGCTATGTAACATGTAATTTGGCTCCAAATCCCACTCTTTACAAAGGAGGATCCTGAGGAGGCACAAATCTGCATTGGATGTTCCTGATGGGGCTGTAGGAACCTTCAAGGTCAACTGTGGTATCAAATAAGCAACAGAGCCTGATTAAAATAAGAACCTTTCAGAGAGATACCTTGCTGTTTGCTGGCCATATGCTGTCTAGATAGGACCAGACATCCTCCGGGAGAATACAGCCCCTTCCCTGTAGAAGATGTGGTAAGGCCTGGATGAATCACAAGAGCATAAAGGAAGATCACTATCATAAGAGAAATCCACATGTCTGTGATTGAATTTTGTACACTGATCTAGTGGAAACAGATCTAGAATGAATATTATCTTAGCAACCCTTCTAGGGCTGTTTTAAGGGCAGCAGTTCTCTCCTAACTGAAGATGGGGAGTGCAGGGAGGCTTCCTAAAACTTTCATGGCAGGAATATGATTTGAAGCATGGATATTCCATCTCATAATTTACTGTCTTAGTACACTACACCAGCTTTATGACTTATTGTCACAATATCAGAATCCCTGGAATATCAGTTTCAACTTAACCAGGGAAGAGTAGAAAGAAAACTTATTTTGTCCTCTCTTTTTACCCTGCTGCTCTAACAGAGACAGTAAGGCTTATTTAGCAATTGCTTATCCCTCCTCCAGAGCTATTAGGACTTGGTCAGACATCCCACCCAAGAAGCAAAATAAAAGGGATGCTCTGATAAGAGTAGTGGCAAACTTGCTGAAAGTTCTTAAATGGGTGGAGATATTGAGCTGTACCTAAACTAGCCCTGCTCATACCCAGTAGAGGCTCTTACACTTGGACTACTGGGGCACAACCCTCCCAAAGAGAATGGCAAACACATTTTTAAAGGACCCCCCTCCCCAATTTTAAAGCCACCCATTCTTTCCTGTCCCACACACATTTTATGCTTCCATTTGAACTCAAGAGAAGTTCTGGAGATATTTCCATCCATCTGCTTTTCTCGGGTCAATCTGCTCTCTGTATCACTTAGCCACACTTAATCCAAAAGTACTGGATAGTAAAGAGGTCCCTCCCATATTCCTCAAGGAGAACTGCCAATTTTTGAGCCCTGCTAGTGCAACTCGTACAGCACTCGTACAGCACGTTGGCGAAAAATATTCAGTTGTTCAAAAATAATTTTACACCATTTATCAAATATGTGAGAAAGAGACAATTACTTACAAAGTGCCATGAAAACTTACAAACTACCAAAAATAAAGTGAACTTGCAATATTAGATTTTTGGGCCCTGGCTGAACAGTTTCCCCTCCTTCCTGTTATGAAGGCAATCTACATTGACTAGAGAGGACCTAGTCTGTTCCAGCCTTATCAAATCATACAACTGTTCTGAGCAAACTCAGAGCCATTTCCCTGAAGGCTACCAGATCTCCTCATAGGTTTAGCAGTACGTTTTTCTGGAAAAAATGTGGGGGAACTCAACACAAAGCTTGTCTGTCTGTCTGTCTGTCTGTTTGTTTGTTTTTGTTAGTTTGTTTGTTTAATGTGGGATCCAGTCGCAGTGCCACACACATACAGGCAGTGGTTAAATGTAAGATGTGATTAATAAACTCAAGCAAACAATGATCTGGATTAGAAATGGCCACAAATTTGTTGATTACAGATATAGGTGGATTTTTGGCTCAGGCATTGGGTGTATGTCTGTTTCAGCCCCCCCCCCCCCTAAAAAAATCAATTAATTTAAAAAAGGTAAGGGAACCAAGTTCCTGCTCAAAAAAACCCTTGGACTTTAGTAACCAGAGAATTAACATGTTCCCTTCCCCAAAAGAGCCTTTTTATTTTAGTATTTTGTTTTGTGGCTTTGCCAGAGAGCGACCAAGCAAGCAATAGCGGGCACATTGTGAGTCGTTTTCCTTTAAAAATATCTATTTTTTTTATTTGGTCACTTTGCATTTATTTTTGTGAATTTCCTGGGAGAATGGTGGATAGCTTGTGTATGTATTGCAACGAACTGTGCATTAACCATTTCCCTGTACTCATTCATTAAAAACTGCAGCAGGTGTTGGTAAGGATTCTTTTAATTTAGAAAAAAGTGTGTTTTGGATAATGAAAAGTTAAAATTGATTTGGGGTGAGGATAACTGCATGCAACTGGAAGCAAGTGTTCCTCACATTTTAAAAGTTTTTGCATGTTTCTTTGGTTCTTTGGAAATGGATATGTAGCTGTAATCAATACACGAATTCACAAACTTATGCTGCGAGGTCTGCCTTAACTTCTAAATAAGAGCTATGCAGTCAGTATTGTCTGAAAATGATTCTTGAGTCCTCTTGCTTAGCAGCTCTTTCCCTGTCCATAGATGTGCAAAGAATAATGGGTGTTTTCCATCAAGGAGACGGTGGCAATCTGCACATCTGTAATGGTACACTTTCTTAAATAAGTGTTGTATGAGTCCTATTGTGATGAAGCGAGGTTAAAAACGGCAACCTGTCATGGGCCAGGAGTCAGCTTCTCCTGCTGAACAGCAGCCTGAAGGGGGAGAAGGCAGAGTGACTCCACCTGCAGCTGATTAGCCTTCAAAGACACAGAGAAGGCACTGATGAGAACCAGCTGGCTCCAGCCTTCTTAAACAGAGCTCTCAGCAGCAGTCAGAGGCTGGAAACAAAGCCTGTGGTTCCTGGCCCTACCTTGCTGCTTCCTGCTCTCCAGCTGGACCCTTGGCTTCGTGATCATCTGATTCCCCAACCTCTGGATTGTCTATGTGGATTGCTGTTTGCCCAACCCTTGGAACGGACTTGACTTTGTATGCTGACTCTGCCAGGTGCATCTCAAAGACTCCTATTTCCTGTTTGTTTGGGCTCGCACTCCACCGAGCTCTGCACGCTGTTGCTTGGCAACGGGACTATGACACAGCACTACCAAGTCAAAGTGTTACCAGCCACCACTGCTCATACCTGTGACAGATTACAGCTGGATCCAGAAACAGGATATGCTTTTGCCACAAATTGCTTCACACTGAACATGTGAATGACTCCTTCCCAGATGGCGGAGTTCCTGGGCTGCTTCTCCACTCGTCGATGTTTCTTTGGAATGTGAGGTGAGATGGGGCTAAAAGAGATGAGGAAATATGCAAATCCAGTTCTGTTCAGAATTGTAGAACTGGAAGAGACCTCGAAGACCATCTAGTCCAACCCCCGGGGCTCAATGTAGGATCTGCAATACAGGATCTTGCAACTACAACATCCCGAACAGATGGCTATCCACTCTGCTTAAATACCTTCAGAAAAGAACTCGCCACTTCCGGATGCACGTTCCACCATCAAATAGCTCTTAGGAAATGTCTTCTAATGTTGGCATTCTGCCAGCTCTTGAAGACACACCTGTTTACGCAAGCATTCCCCTGAACTGAACTTCTGGTTTTATTGTTTTTAAAACTGTTTTTAAATGTCATTCTTCTCAACTGCTTGTTTTATTGGGTCCAATCCAAACAGACACAAAGGAATGTGGTAAATGGAGCCTGCTATTCCTCCTGCTCCTCTCACTGCTAGCTATCCCAAAGAGTGCAGCTATTGGCTATTCAAAGCGGGATCGGCAAGGCTGGGGAAGAACATTTCAAGCTATTGGGACACTCTGTTGTGGACCTTAAGGTAGCTATCCCTGAACAAAGGAACTTCAAAGGGAAATCCCAACATGAGACGGCCGAGTTACAATTTATCAAGAAATTTGATTCTAGTTCATTTGGGCCTGAATAGAGACAATTGTTTCCTGTCCAACTACAGGTGTTATTTTACTCAGCAATGCTAAGCAGATTCTGTTATCACCAATTGTTGTAATGTTTCATAGTGTTTGCATACAGTTAAGCTCTAATTAAATTGGCACAGGCTGTACTTTTGTACTTCCTTACCAATGAACTCCAGTTTTTATACTCCCTCACTCCCCCGCCCCCTTACACACATACAAACTGAGAGGTATTGCAATGCATCTGATGAAGTGGACTCTAATCCATGAAAACTAACACCATAATAAATTTAATAGTCTTTAAAGTGCTTTTTTTCTTTTCTTTTCAAGAGACTAACAAAAGTACCCCTCTGGAAGTTGTTGCAATGGAAGCCATCTGTTTCTGTGGATCATTGTTTTTTAAATTTTTGTTAAGTCAGAACGTTCAGAACTATTCCTCAACAACTCAGCCAATAACAGAGGACATACTGATACCAAATATGACAGCCAACAACTACAAAGGTTCCAAAAACACCAGACTAAGTCTCAGAATTTTTCTTCTATCTGTTGGATGGGTGGTAGAAGAGTAAGAATCACATTTCCCCTATAAATCTAGATGTGCTGTGCTTTATTATCTCATTTCTCTCTTGGACCTAAAAGGCTATCCAACGGAAATTTTCCTCTTACCCTTGTATGAAGGGAAAATGGCAATGCATGCCTGAGTTACTGCTACAGCTTAAAAGTAACTGTGTTGATATCCACCAAATGAACAAAGCTTCACACATCTCAGACTGACTTATTTCTTTTAAGGTTTAATGTATCGCATTTTTAAAAGTGTTGCGTTATTTATAGGGTTTATCTTCAATATTAAAGTTCTGGGGGTTGAGAAGTATGAATTATACAGACCTGTCCACATGAAGAGGCCTTTCTCCTTCCTCTGAGAACATGGTGCTTGGGTGCCAATGTTTGGTGGCATTTGCTTTCTGTTTTAAAGCGTGCTTGTACGTAGGTGGCTTAAATCCCTGCTCACCGCCGGCAGTAATTTGTCCTAGAAAGCCAGAAGGAACAGTGCTATTTTCCCCCCACATTAAAAGATTCTGAATCAATTTTCAAGAATCCTTTTTCTCCGTTGTCAAATTTAATTGGCAGGCCCAAGATTTTTCTACTGCCGCTTGGATTTGAAGATTGACTTTGGAGTTTTGTATTTGAAGAAATAATAAATAAAAACTCACAAACTCAGAAGGTCAGTCTTATAAAGAATGGCTGGAATCTTTAATTCGGTGGTCCAAAAAAGCAATCCCTCTTTTTGCTGCAGAATGTTAACAAGTTTGGTAACTTACCAAAACAACTAAGATAGTTAGGATCCTCAGAACAATTCCGCTGAACATCATCTGGGTCTCTCACAGATACTCTAGGAATCTCAGAACTATGGTTCACCTCTTTGGCTGACTGTGATCCCTAAAAATAATGCAAGGTGGCAAGTTACTGTGCCCTTAACTTTTGGTTTCACTGACTACAATTAGTCTCATTAGTTAAACAACTCAATAGTCAATTAATCGGGGGGGGGGGATTAAAAGTTTGCAGCACTTGTAAGAGCTAATGTTGACTCCTTTACAGCATCTGGCAAATTATGCGGCTCTCTGATCCTATCCAGAACAGGCTCTGACCAAAGCACTACTGAAAGCATAATCAAACTCACTAACAAAAAGTCGAAGGGACTGTAGTGTGAGGTGCACCATTACTTTTCAGACCTGCACCCCCAGGGTCCCTACGCAGGTTCCGTAGTACAAGCAAGTGCAACCCATTGCTCTTCTTTTATAGTGATTACAGGAAATTTTAATGACGAGCAGGGAAAAGTCTAGGGCCACATTTAGGCTCTGTTTTTGCTGCACCTGCTTGGACTCAAGGCACTGGCACTGTTAAGTAGTTCTCTACTACCCAACAATCTGCACAGAAACCTGTGTCAGAAATTCATCACATGCAGCTCAAATGCCTGCTTCATGCAATCTGGTTGATCTCAGGCACCTATATATTTTTCCTTGAGCATGAAATGATTTGCACAGTATATGCTCAGTTGGTTGTGCTTGTCTGAACATCGCTATCTACTCACAAATATTTCTTGGAACATCAAGTCCTCTTCTGCTTCTCTCTCTATCTCTACAATTCCTTTGTGGTTGAATTTTGCAGAGCAACACCTTGGTGCTTCTTGTTCCTCTCTCTCTATTATTTCCAGCGCCTGCAAACAGCACAGTGATGTAGGCATTGCTCTAAATATGCATTTGAGGGGGGCACTTCACATATAATGCTTTTGGGCTTACACTTGATATATAATGCACAAATGCAATAAACATGTGTTTACCAAGATTGTATCATACACATACACTTGTTATGGAACCAGGGTTGACTATGACCTGAAGCATACACTCAGTGGCACAGGTTTGCCACCACGTATGTGTGAAAGAGTCCTAAAGCTAGGATACACATGGAAAAATAAAGCCAAACATGTCCCACCGCTGGGCTTCTATTAGGACGTATTTTTCTCTAGTAAGTAAATTGCCGTCAGATAAGCATAGAGCAAGCTGCTGACTCTGAAACAACTTCGGGGTCCAAGCTGGAAACTGATTCGCTCTGCTTTGCCTTTTCCTGGGCATAAAATGATTACTTACACGTTTGTTCTCTTTGGCTCTCCACTCTGCTAGTTCCGGGGGTGCCATCTCAAAGGAGCTCATCTGAACTAGTCTCTTGGGGGTAATCTCCCCAAGTATTAATTTGCGGAAGAGGTACTGAAATAAAGTGAAACAAACAATCCTCATTAGAAAGACTATTTATTAGAATAACAATAAAGCAACTTTTGCAGGTTGTTTAAAAAAAGGCTGAGAGAGTGAGCCATTTTGCATAGTGAAGGATATCTTACTAGCACAGCCAATTTAAAAAATAACAGTGATGGCCAGACACATCTTTCAACCCTAGAGAGGGAATAAAGATTACTGGATGACAAGTGTAACGAAGGGTACAAGTCAACAAAACATAGGGGGGGAAATGTCTATCTTTCACCGCGATTTACAATCTTTGCGTAATAAGGAGAATCACACTGCCCATTAAAAATATCATGAGGCAAATAAAGAGTTTTGTGTGCTTTTTCATTTTGTTTTTCTGACCTGGTTTTCTGCAGATTTTAAGTTGAAGAGCAGACTGCGGTACTTGTTCTTGTAGTTTTGTTCAACACAGCAAAACCGTTTGAAAATCTCCTGCTCCACTTTCTTTGCTATCTTCACGACTGTTTTTTTCTGTACACACAGGTCAGGCAAATCATCCAACCTGAAACACAGAAGGCAAGGAATGTGTTGATTTACCTAGACAGGGCATCCACACAAGGGCTGATCTGCAAACATGCCTGCACTTTCACAAATAAACTGGTCAGTGGGCCAAGCCCAGAGTCCACAACATCTCAATGCAACAGATAAATGTGTAATGCTAGTGTGGTATAACTGCTAGTTATTGACTTGGGCCATTTTGAGGATATCATGGGATATCATGATATGTATCATGTCTTGTACTTTTTGAAGGAATGGTGGGATAAAAAGAATAATGCTACAAATGTTTCAGATTACCTTTACCACCTTACAATCAAGAATCATACATAAGTTCCTTTCCTGTGTAGACTGAGACGTCCAGGCATTTTTACCTTTTCAAAAGAGCTTCCCTCAAGGCATCCACAACCTTATGACGACTTTGTTCCTGAGTCAGCTGAGAACTGTGAACTGGAGCTGGTGCCTTGCTAGGTCCCTGGCGTCTCTTGTTCTTCTTTGTCCTATCATCATCTTAGAACAAGAGAAAGAACTTTCAGATCTTCCAACATTCTCCCAAAGGAACTTACAGAACAGAAATTATATGAAGACTCAGTACTGCCTGCTTTTAAGGCAGGGGTATGGAACCTCAGGCATGGGGGCCAAAAGAGCTCTCTGTATGACCCTTTGAACTCTCCAGACCACACCCATCACTGGCCTTACTTTAAAGCAAGAGCATTTTTGCCTGGTGTGCTTGAACTATGCGCCCCTTGTTTTTCTTGATGGAGGTGTTTGTGTGTGTGTGTGGAGAAAGTAGTCTACAGTACAAAGGTAAAATTTCTATTTGTTGCTCTGCCCAGTTTTGCCTCCGACTCCACCTACCACTGGCATGTGGCCTTCAGAACTTTGCCTAGAATGGAACAAAAATTGTTCCCCATCTGTTTAAGGGGTTAAGCTTTTCTGAAAAATCAATGGCTACATTCTCAGTTACAGAAGTGAGAAACACACATGCACTCAAAACAGCCAACACTCATTTTCTTCTCCCAGCTGAAGACTGCTCTCTAGTAATCAGCAGCCAAAAGCAAAATATATCATAGTACTACATAATTAAAACTTGTATAAACAATTCTTTTTGGGGAGTAATGGCCCCACAATTTTGTTTCAAGGCGCAAATATTATTTCCCCCCACTGCTGCCCCAGGCTGTGCTTGTTTTATACAACACCTTGGTATTGCTGGTTAAATGCAATTCACCCTCAAGGTAACACCTGTTGCCACTGAGACGCTACAAGATGACTGCATGATGGTCAGCTACATGAGCACTTCCCCATTTTTAACATCTGAACATTCATTGATATAGCCTATAAAAAGGAGGGGGGAGTAGCCAGCATGAGCAGACCCTGGAGTCTAGAGCTGTGAAGATGTTGTGAAATGCTGTTGCTTTCATTCCACAGTACTTGGAACCACCGAGGGATAAAAAGGAACATTTTGCTACCACAGCAAAAATGCAAATTCAGTGGTTTTTTTATCAACACTGTCTAATTTGCCTAATGTACTCCAGCTGCTGTACTGCAGCATTTTAAAATCAAAATTTGAGTTTATTTGCCCTCCAAAGTACTAGCCTCAGTCCTAGAGTAAATTTTAAAATATCCACAGAATGAAAAAAAGTGTGAGCCACAATGTGTCATAGCAGTTGTTGTTCTGGGCATAGCAGGACTCTCAACAGTTTGGTACCCATGATGGGCTTGCTTTGGTTACTGCCAGTGCTGTGATAAAACGTTCAAGAAATAAAGAACTTGCCCTCTTCACAGTTCCTTCCCCAGGGAAGCCACACTGCCAACAGCTTTCTCTACACTTGGAAAAGCATCAGAGCTGAAACTATTTGAGCACACAACCCTTAACTGCTTCAGACAAGGTGTACTATAAGCATTTTTCAGTGGCTGCTTTTTAAAAAAGAAAAGAACATTCTGCCCTGAGAAAACCTTCTGACTCTAGGACACCAACAGGTGGTTTTGTAACACCTCATGGACTCAACAAGCCCTTCATCAGTCTGAAAATATCCTGGGGTTTATCAAATACCATTTCAGTATTGAACTGGTTACTGAAATGTTTGAGCTATATAGAAGTAGAACACACAAATCTGTAGCTAGTGAGCTCTAACTGAGCAGGGATAGGGACCCTTCTAGAAGTTATGATTGCAGGGCCCTATCCTCTTGGCCTGCATATAAAGCATCTATTTAATGCACATTTAAAGGACATGACTTTCCCACCCCACCCCCCAAAAAATCCAGAGAACTGTAGTTTAAGGGTGTTGGGAACTGCAGCTCTCTGCTACAACTGCAGTACTCAGGATTCTTTGGGGAAGTTGTTTTTTTAAATACATGTCGTGTACACAGCTTTATACCACATAAAGCACTGTGCACAGTGATACCATGAGCCCCCTCCTGCCAACCTAGCAGTTTGAAAGCACACTAGTGCAAGCAGATAAATAGGTACCGCTGCGGCAGGAAGGTAAACAGCATTTCCGTGCGCTCTGGTTTCCGTCACGGTGTTCCGTTGCGCCAGAAGCGATTTAGTCATGCTGGTCACATGACCCGGAAAGCTATCTGTGGACAAACGCCGGCTCCCTCGGCCTGAAAGTGAGATGAGCGCTGCACCCCATAATCGCCTTTGACTGGATTTAACTGTCCAGGGGTCCCTCACCCTTACCTTTATTACCTATGAGCCCCAATGGATCAGACCAAAGGTCCTATGGGAAGTCGCAGGCCTGAGTGCAACTGCATTCGCCTCATGCGATTTCCAACCAGTAGCATTCAGAGGCATACTGCCTCTGACAGTGGAGGGCAAACGTAAGACATCCTGGCTACATAGCTTTTATTCTCCATAGATCTGTGTCTTCGTCATTCATTCATACATTATTTGTAACACTGGTGAGAGGGAAGACTTCAGCCTTGTGAGCTCTATTCTGCTATTCTGTATTTTTGCTATATCTCCATTTGATAACTCCAATATCCACCAACCAGTCAGGCGTAAAATTGTGGCTGAGTGTACCGAGTCAATTATCTACTGTGTCTCAAAAGCCACACACTAGAATAATCTGCATATAGAAATATATATCTGTATCTGTGTCGTGGCAAATCAGGTATATGAACAAGAACTCTTATATACATTGTTAACAAATCAATATTCAAATTTTACAAGAGGAACACAGAAACCGATATGCAACTAGCAAAAGCCCAGCCATGATAGAGAATTATTTTTAGTTGGAATTTATGGATCTTCTGTAAAGCGCCCAGATGTCTACCTGTCAATTTTACCTTTTGCCCACCCATGGGGACTGATGGCTAAAAGCCATACATGTTCAGTAAATAAGCAGCAACTTACCTAAATTCAAAGGCTTGTGCTGAATGACAGTTTCTGAATACAGCTTCCCTTCATTTTTACTATTTGGTAGCAGAAGAGCACAGTTGCCTTGGCTTTCCTTGTGCTGTGGGAATTGCAGTGAGGATGGTTGGAAGAAAAATGGAACTAAGTTACTGGTTTCTTTGGACCTTTAATCAGGAAAAATTGATAAAGTAAGAGACCTTTTGCTGAATAGCCATAAACGGATTTCTTCTATGAGCCCTAACCATGGCCATGACTGGTATTGATGAACTGGAAAGAATAAAGACATGGTCCCCTTTAATTGATGGATTGAAGACATGACAGCGCTCACAACATATGAATGGATTGCTTATTGACACAGACTTCATTTGGAGAAATATATTGGCATTTGGAAATAATTTATACAGGATATAGTAGGCTATCAACAATCATATATATATTATGACAATAACAGTACTTACATATCTATAGAAAAATGCAAGTGTAACTGATTATATTGCGGGGGCTCAATTAGTGCCAGCGCCTTCTGTAAAGAGCTTGGGTGTAACCTTTGACGCCTCCCTTTCCATGAAGGCGCAGGTTGCAGCCACAGCAAAGGTGGCATTTTTCCATCTCCGCCATATTAAGCAGTTGGTCCCTTACCTTTCTCGCCCTGATCTGGCCACAGTGATCCATGCAACGGTCACCTCCAGGCTTGATTATTGTAACTCGCTCTACGCGGGGCTGCCCTTGAAGCTGACCTAAAAACTCCAGCGGGTGCAGAATGCCGCGGCGAGGTCCCCTACGGGGCCCTTGCTGTGGGATCACATTCATCCAGTGCTTTACCCGGTGGAGTAAAGGGTCAGGTTTAAGGTGTTGGTTTTGACCTTTAAAGCCCTATGCAGCCTAGGACCCACAGGACTGCCTCTCCTGGTATGCCCCGTGGACCTTAAGGTCCACAAATGACAACATTTTGGAGGTCCCAGGTCGCAAGGTAGTTAGATTGGTCGCAACTAGGGCCAGGGCCTTTTCAGTACTGGCCCCAACTTGGTGGAACGCTCTGTCACAAGAGACTAGGGCCCTGTGGGACCTGACATCTTTCCGCAGGGCCTGTAAGACAGAGCTGTTCCGCCTGGCCTTTGGTTTGGACTCAGTCTGACCCTTGTTTCCCTCCCCTTATGGTTTCTGATCTATGGGCTATGTTTAAAATGAGGCTGCATTTTAAATTGCATTTTAACCTGGATTTTAAATTAGTTTTTTTCTATTATGTTTTTACTGTAATTTTATTGGTGTTAGCTGGCTCTGGCCGAGGAGGGCGGGGTATAAATAAATTCTTATTCTTATTCTTATTCTTATTCTTATTATTTAGTCTGCTATACCTACTCTATATATCTACAGTGGGTATGGGTGTAAATTTTTTATTCTTTTTATTCTTCTTTGCACTTTTTTCTTCTTTTTCTTTTTTCACTTTCTTCTGTGAAACTGAAATTCTCTTAATTAAAAATTGAAAATAAATGGATTCTTGATCTGCTCATTATGTTAAATTTCTCTTTTCAGATAAAGCAGTGTGAGTGCTGCACAAATAAGTACCGTATTTTTTGCTTTATAAGACTCACTTTTTCCCTCCTAAAAAGTAAGGGGAAATGTGTGTGCGTCTTATGGAGTGAATGCAGGCTGCGCAGCTATCCCAGAAGCCAGAACAGCAAGAGGGATTGCTGCTTTCACTGCGTAGTGATCCCTCTTGCTGTTCTGGCTTCTGAGATTCAGAATATTTTTTTTCTTGTTTTGCTCCTCCAAAAACTAGGTGCGTCTTGTGGTCTGGTGCGTCTTATAGAACAAAAAATACGGTAATCAAACTGACAAAATAGAAATGGTACAATACTTCATGTTCTCTTTACCCATCTCACCAACAGGATACCTTCTGTCTATGATAGGAATTGACAACTTGGTGCCTTTCTTGGCATTCCTAAATCAATCTGTCAGTAATATTGCTGGTCTATAGCTTTCCACTCTGAATGGTTTGTAAGTTTCTAAGGGGGAGAAGTGCAGAGATGGGTTTCTCCCCTTGTGATCCTTCCCTTCCACTTAGCCTACATTTTGTTGTCTATGCTCTGATAACCTCTAGCCTGGATTACTGCAATGTGTGCGATACATGGGGCTGCTTCTGACGATGATTCAGAAACTTCAGCTGGTGCAGAATCTGGCGACCAGGTTGCTCACTGGGGCAAGATGGTTTCAGCACTGACTGCCAATTAGCTTCTGGGTCCAATTCAAAGTGCTGGTTTTGACCTATAAAGCCTTAAATGGCTCAGAACCACAATATCCCAAGAACTACCTTTCTCCAGATGAACCTACCCAAACCGAGATCATCATCTGAGGACCTTCTTCCTGTGCCTCCTTCATGAGATCCAGAGGGTAGCAACATGAGAACAGGCCTTTTCGGTTGTGGCTCTCCATTTTGTGGAATGCTCTCCCCCGGGAGATATGGCTGGCCCCTTCATTATACACCTTTAGATGCCAGACAAAAACATTCCTCTTCAATCAAACCTTTGGTTGATTAATATCTGATACCCTTTTAAAACTGCTGGGAAGATACTTGGTTTGTTTTTGTTCTTATTTATATTACTTATTTTGTGGGTTTTATATTGTGTTTTTGTGTTGTGAACTTCCCTGAGATCTATGACTGAATGGCTGCATGCAGATTTCAGTGAATAATAATAATATTTCAGCAGCAAGGATAGCAAGAAAGGAAGTTTAAAAAGGGGATATTTTTGTTGCATGACATTTGCTTTGCTGGATTTTTCAACAAGGCAATCCACTTGACACCAGAGGCAAGATTTAAAAAACGCAACAATGAACAAAGGGATGGATGAACAAATACTCCCTTTAGCCAGCTCAGTGCTGAGAGGTATCAGTCACATTCTCCTTTCACACAGCCTCTGCAGCATGACTGGCACCAGAGACAAGTTCGGCTTCCAACAAATTAATAAGCTCTTGACATCACTACGAAGCAGAAAGAGGCCTGAAACTTATTGCAAACTCCTATCCAATCATCTTCATTAAAAAGGAGCTTCCTCAACTATCTTAACCTTTATTGCTGTCAGCTGCTAATCATTCTACTCAGTTATTTCATCATGCTGCAATGTAATGGGAAATATATACTGAATGGGATCTAGTAATGTGCACCTCGTCATCTGATGAATCCTCCAGTTCTATGAGCTTCCCCAAAGTGAACATTTCATCACTGCGAGTCTGAGTTCCAAGGACTTTGACTGTTGACCCAGACAATTCCTAAAAGAAGTAAATTATAGAACAAATAGAATCAAACAGAAAATAGTTTTAAATATAAGACTAGGAGAGTATGGGGGAGGAGTGGGAACTGTCGTAAATTCCACCATGATCCTAAAATGGATCTATATTTGGCAGCTAAGCTTTCTGCTTTATTGGATCCAGGAACAGGAATTCATACATGAGGCTAAAAGGCATTAATTGACACATTTGGGTTTGTAATGTAGGTATAATAAACTGATCAAAGCGCTCATTTCAATTACAAATGCCTCTTCTCTGATTTCTCTTTGGACATTAATAAAGCAGCAGGACAAGAGGGGCTCTTATAGTGTTTTTTGCCCTTTTTTGTATCTGTAATGCAGATGCAAAATCTAAAGTGGACAGACTGTACACTCAGTTTAATGTGACTCTACTTGCTACCTCACATTAATATTTACATGGTCACACAATTTTATTTTATTTTTTAAAATTATGGACAGTTCCTTATTTAAGTCACTTTGTCATTATAGTAAAAAGAAAGGTTGAGGAAAGTTTTAGTGTTATGTAGAAAAGATCATCTTAGCAACAAAAGGCAGCTGTCAATCAATATGCAGCAGAATCCTATTCAGAAGCAAATCCCATTGTATTCAGTGGAGCTTACTTCCCCAGTGACTGCAACCTGAAAAAACTGTTGATCATATCCATTTTTCTACCAGTTAATAAGCACATGTGCCCTTCACTAGCAGTCTCACAAATTATAAACTGAAACTCATTGATTAATCAACTAACACTGTAATCACAACCCCCTCTGCATTGGGCTGGGGAGGAGCCGGTTTAAGAGGTGTCACTCCACAGGTAACAGAGCTCCCAATTTGCCTGTTAGGTGAAAGTGATGCAAGTGGGATCCCCTCCACCTCAAGTGGCAGCTTGCATAAAACCCTAAAACAGGGCATTATGGGAATGGGGAAGGGCTGACTTGACCTGACTTGACCTGCTAGATCTCAAGTCAGCCTCACTATCATCATGTGATGACATCAGGCCCAACGCTGCACAAGCAAATGGTTGCAAAGTTCCATTAAGACTTTTCAGAACTTTACACCTTAAATTTTAAAAATCTTCCTTGCATCTTCTGTTACCTCAAAGGAACAATATTAGAGTCAGAGGGTGTAAGTGTTTAATTAATGTTGATGTGTACCTTTGCTAAACAGTACTCAACATTATAAGAAGATCTTGGTGTTAGGAATAGACATTGCTTGAGTTACATGAAGTACTGTGTAGAACTACCATTCTAATTCCACTTCCAGCCAATCATGGAAAAGCAAGGCTTCAACCAAAAGCACAAGGATACGAGTGGTCAATTCATCGAGTCAGTGCCTGGCCGTCCCACACTGAACCACTTCTAATTTCAGAAGTGCCAACTATCTAAAGCAGAGGTTTTCAACCTTTTGGGGACCGCAGCTCCCTTGACCAACTACATTCTTTCTGCGGCTTCCCTGTGAGGAAATGCGCTCCAAGCCTCAGAAGCCAAATTATGTCACCCCTTGCCTGCAGAGTCCACAGTCCTTTACCCTTTGCCCCAAAGAGAGGTGCCTCTTCACTCCCCACTTGTCTATCTATTCCCCACAGCAAGGACTAGTGGACTGGCTGGCTGGGCTCCCTCACCCACTTGCTAGCTTACTCCAAGGCCGTCTCAGTTCCTGGCAACCAGCACCCCCTGGCCAGCCCCAGAGGTACCATTTGCTAGGGGAAGCTTATAGCCAGGCCTGCTGCAACCAACAGCCACGCAAGCCCTAGGGGGGCAGAGACGCAAGAGGGCAAAAATCCACATACAGAAAGATAAAATTAGAGAAAGAAGAGAGATGAAAACGTGTGGTATCTCAACATCCCAGAGACAAATCTCAAGGGAAGAAGAGTCCACTAGAAGAATCTGATTCCTCTGTTCTGCAATACTGGTATTTGTCAACTCATTGTGATGATTAGGATCATTTTCACCCCTCATTTCACTTCATAATTACAAAACTGATCCTCTTGGAAAGTCTGTAGCTTCTTGCTTTCCTCTCCCTTCCATTTGGCTGTTGGTAGGACAAATCAAATAGTCCTACATATGAGCTGGCTCTAGCACAGACACATCTACAAGATAGTCACAAATATAGCTGCAGGGAGAGGCTGGGTTGCAAGTAATTACTCTAAGCTGGCGCAGATTAACCTCCGTGTGCGACAGCTGATTTACACCTGTCTATTCAGTACATCCACAAGATGAAGCAGCAGCAGACTGCTCCGCAGGCCATCACAAATACACACTGGGGTTCAAAAGTAGTGCTGTGCAAACTGCCCCATTATCAAATTTTAAGTGGCCATCACAAGCTCAAAGTTAATCTGCATCAGTTTACAAATTCGTAGAGTTGTGTACATAACCAAATGCCTATGTAGTTCAGAACACTGAGACAGAACTACTTATTAACTTTCAGAGAACAGGCCCAGCTTTAGGCGTTGGTGTGATTCAGGGGAATATGACTCTTCACGTCAAGCCTGATAACCTCACAATCTTTTATCTGCTGTATTTCCAGAGAACACTGGAAGAAATGTCAATCTAGCTTAGTGCTGCCTACAATGGTTGGCATAGGCTCTCATAGGGACATTCTCAGCCCTACTTGGCGATGCCACACATGAAACCACTTTGACCTTTTTTTATAATCACGTGGTACATTTCATGAAATGAAATTAAACAAACATTGGACCTGCATGCTGAGCTACAGCCCTCCTGATGTTAACATGCCCAAAGGGCTAATAATTGAAGCTGCAGTCCTAGCCCTACTTACTCCCAATTTAATGGGACTTCTGAGAAGACTGCAATCTTAAATTACAATTAGCACCCTAAAGCTGGCCAGTTTTAACCTGGAACAAGGCATCTACGGTAGGTAATTAATGGTTATTCAAGGGGATAATTAATCAGTTAGCTTATTTCTATCCCAGTGCTGTAGTGGTATATCCTACCTCTTTATTAAATTTAAAGGAGCTATGTTGCATACTGCAACTTGAGAAATAAGATGGTAAAGCCTAGAGTTCAAATACTGCATTAAAATTAGATTACTTAATCCTCACCAAACCATAACCATAAAGCAATGAGGACAGTAAGAAGATGACATACGTAAAAGACCATTTTTACACCGTGAGATTGATGTGGTCGCAGGCTTTCTTCCTCCTTGGACAGAAAGAGAACACACCAATTATAAACCAACTTTTAAAAGCAATCTGTTTTTTAGTTGGCTGATTAAGAGAAATATCTAACAGATCACCCGTCCCCCACACTCACTGTTTCCCATCAAGATCAACAAAGAACACCTTTCCAACCATCAGTGTTCAAAATCCAGATAATTTTTAAAGCATGTACAAGTGTTCTCTGAAGCTTGCCAAGTACGACAGGAGGAATTACATTTCTTACTCTGGCGGGATTGGCTAGGGCTTTTATCATGGAATACTGTAGAGGTCTCATTTTAGGGCCAGTTTTCGTACATGATATTTTTATGTTATAAATAGTCCTGAAACTTTGATAGGATAAAATAACAAATCCCATTTTTAAAAAAATACAAATATTCAGGTTTTCTACTTCACCAAGATTTGAAACTAATTAGAATTTTTTAAATTATTTTTTATTTTTCCATTTTACAAATATTTTGACTAAGTTTACAGTCAACGTGCCAAATCTTAATGACCCCCTCCCCCCTTTCTGCTGTTACTTATGGTGTATCTTTTACCCCTGCATATCCAATTCAAACCTGTTTACTAAATTTTCCTTTTGTATCCCCTTTAAATTGTAACTGCACATTTTTATGTCAATCCCGCTAATGACATAAGTTGTTTACAATAATTTTTAAAACAGTCCACAGATTTTCCCTATTCTATATTAGGTTTGAAGCTAATTAGAAATCACTGGTGAAGTGGGAAGGCAGGTTATTTGGGACTTAAATTTTTAGACTATTTTAACTGATACGTTTTACCAAGACTGCCAGCCTCTTTGAGCTTCCTGTCTGGGATGTAAAGGTAAGATACATATGACAAACATGGGTATTACTTAACGGCTGCTAAGGCCAGGTAGGAAGAATTTACAATAAAAAGCATGTGGAATAGGGGGAGGGAATATGCTATCCTAATTGGCTTACTCTTGGTCCCTTAACTACAGTAGTGTTTGCACCAGCCTACAGTGAACATACTACTACAACCACACCTGCACAGGACTGTTTTCTTCGGCTGGTTGAGTATTCACACTTTCTTCTACATTGTTGATCTCGCCATCCAAGTCCTCTTGGTGATCACTTGATATTCTTCTTTTCTCACTGAGCTTGATAACTGCAGTGCCATCTGTGAATGACTGATACCCTGACTTGCTCTCCAACTGTGGAAAGTCAAGACCATGATCTAAAATAACATCTCCACACTCCAGGTCTCTGAAATTGTTTTCTTCATCTGTGGCACACACAGAATCTTCCTGATCTATAACTTCATCAATTTTCAGAAGAAACCAGCAACTATCCATATTCATGTTCCCAGACAAGGTATTGTTTGGGTTTAGAGTCTCATGTTCTTCCACACCCACTTGTTCTCTGAGAAATTCTTCAGCCGATGCATCCATAGAATCTGAAACAATTCTTTCTCCTATGGACATCTCACTTTTCATTATGTCAGAAACTGTGTCCTTCAAGTCTAATTTAAGATTGACCCCTGAAACAAAGTTAGGTTCAAATTCAGAGTTTGCCTGACATATGTCTCCTTTCTTAACAGTTGTATCAGGCGACAGAGGAGAAGAAGCGCCCATTCTTCTGGATATTTTGGAGACCTTGGTTTCACTAAATGAATTTTCAGATGAAAAACAGGAATAAATTTTGTGAGTCTGTAAAGCTTCTGTATGAAAAGTAGCTATCAGATTTTGACTAGTATCACTGACTGATGTTTCTCCTAAAAAGCTAGGTAATGTGTCCATATCTTGATACTCTTGATACTGCGTCTCATGAATTGGAGAAGTATCTAAACACTCTTTCTCTTTTTCAATTTCTTCTTCATGACAATGATGGATAACGGAATTATCATGGCATGATTCCTTAGAAGAAAATCTTGCAAAAATACCTTCATCACATAGGGCAGATATATCTGTAGATTTTGCTCTTTCAGCTTTAATGCCAAAATCATTATTTGTTTCCCCAGGGTCTGATTCTCCAGAACTTAGCACTTGAACAGAGGTGTCGAGTTCCAAGCTACTTTCCACCTTGTTCACTTTTTCATATTCCAGTTGTCCCCCAGCATTCTTAATCTTGGGGGATGTCTTTAGCTTTTTAGTACAATTTTTATCCAACAAGTCAAACAGGGCAACCCTTAGTTTTTCATAAATACCGTCCTTCCTTTTGTTTTGCATTTTCTGTGGCAATTTCTTTGGATTCAGATGCATTAAACAATGTTTTTGTTTTCTTTGCTGGTTGGTATCTTTCAAAAGCACATAGCAAGGCTTTGTTAATTTTGTTGCTATACCTTTCATTCTGCTTGGCCAAGGTTCTGACAAAGTTTCAGAGGCCAACAGTCTGTGTGAGATTTTTTCAGATGGTACAGATTCCTTTCTGAGACCTTATCTGCAATGTCTTTCAGAGTAAGAGCTAACTGTTGCTTGTACTGTTCTTTTCCTGCAAGGTGCTCATTGACCCATGTTGTTTTCTCCACCTTGACTGCAACCTGCCTATTTCGGGAAATGCTGCAAACTGTGGTAGGAAAGAAAAGGTTTTAATTATGGTAGTGGTGTGGTGTAAGGCACAGCATCAGCTCTGCCTCCTAATCCCCCCCCCCAATGTCTCTAAAGACTAATGTACCCTATGCACGCTCAAAATATATAGGCTGAACCAAAAGTAACATTTTTAAAAATCAGCTTTGCACATGCTCTGCAGAAGCCACACATGTGCAGAATGTACATGTTCACATTAACAGATAAGCCCAGCATATCCAGAGGTGTTCCCTCTTGCCAGATGTTGTGATGCTACTATCCACATAGAATACATGTTCATATCAGCCTAACAACTAATATCACCATCGTACACTCTTTGAAACTCCCTCCACAGGAATATAGGTACAGCCTCATCACTTAAAAAAACCACACTAATGAAAGCATTCTTACTCGAGCCTGTTTGGCAGAATTGTGTTGCATATATATATATATATATATATATATCACATACACACACACACACAGTGTGTGTGTATACAATATACACATACACACCTACGTTTTCCCCTATTTAAATAATTTCCATGTGTTTAAGTGTCTTGTAAGCTACTTTGAAAGGCCAGCATACCCAGAAAGGCAGGTTTAAACTACTTTTGCTTTTAAAAGCTGCCCAGACTTCCACCGTTGTAAAATAATATATATTGTTCTGGGAAGAGGATAGGCTGGCTTGGAACCTAAAGAGCTCTTCATAACTCCAATTTCCCTCCAGAGCTGACCACCGTCTCTCCTATCGATTCTAGAACACCCCTCTCCCTTCCTCACAAACGATTCAAAAAAACGAGACGGGTGTGCCAAACAGGCGCAGGATGGGGAAGAACAATTGGGGGGAGGGGGAGGGAAAATGCAGAGAGTCAACAAGCACGCGCTTCTCCCTTAACGATTGCCACACGAGCCTCTTTCCCGGGCGCTGGCTCCCTCCTACGCCTCCTCGCGCTCCACCTGCAGCGCCGCCCACGCCAGCACGACGCCAAGACGGGGCGGGGATAAATAGGAATCTGCGCCACGTGACCTTGGATCAAGCGGGAAACTTGCAGATTCTTTGCCTAGACGCACGTCACAAAGAGGAGGAGGCGAGGCTTGGGGTTTGAAAACGAAAGGCCGTTGGCCGGCTGTTAAGAGGTGTGTGGGCGGGGCCTGCCTGGGCAAAAAGCCTGGGAAAAGCAGCAGGAGCGTTTAAAAATGGGGGTCACCCCCCCCTTCGGAGCGGATTCCTCCCTGCCTCCGAAAGTGGTTTACAAAAAAGAGTAACACAAAATGATCAACGTGCGTGTTGGCACCCGCCCGTCTCCGGGACATAAGCGCAAATTATCAGTAAAAACAGTTTAAAACTATTAATAAATAATTCAGCATTTTAAAAAATCAACGCTTAAATGCTGCATTTTCACAGGTCACATCAGAGAACGGGTGAAATTCACCTGACACGAGTGAACTTTTTCATTTACCACGTTCACGAACAAGGGGGCTGCAGAGGGTGTTGACACAATCGGCTTGCTTGGGGGGTGGCTTCCAACCTATGCAACATTCTCCCCTGGGAGACACATCTGGCACCATTACTGTCTTTTAGGCCCCAGGCAAAAATGTTCCTCGTCCACCAAGCCATTGGCCTTTAATTATCTGCAGCATCCTTCCGTGGGTGGGATGCCCTAGGTCTGTCTTTATAGATAGGAATATGTTTTTAGCTTTGACTCTGTTTTAGTTTTCAGTTGGTTTTAATGTATGTTCTTTTTATTTTGTAAGTTGCTTTAGGTTACTTTTCATTTAAAAAAACAACCCCTAGAACAACTACTAGAAAGTGGAAAGTGCAGTTAAAAGGTATGTGCAGAATGCCTCCACCCCACAAGAACCAGCATGTAAAAAGAGAGAGAACAGTACAAATAATTAAAAAAAATATATGAAGACAAATTGGCTCTGGGGAAGAAATTTTCCTTGTCACCTTCCTTCAGATGCTGATCCCAAGAGTCCAAGGTTCATATGGGGGAAAGGCAGTTCTCTTCAGTATAGGGGTCCTGAACTGTGTAGGGCTCTAACGCACATTAAATTGCTCTAAAAACAAATTGGTAGCCAGACCAAAACCAGTTTTATGTTCGTTTCTTCTTGTTCTAGCCATATTCTGCACTAGCTGTTGTTTCCAAACCATCTTCAATGACAGTCCCAACATCCAGCACATTGCAATAGCCTAACCTGTAAGTTATCCAAGGATAGACAATTGAAGCCATTCCTTTCAATGAAAACTTGCATGCCAGGTACTATAAGCCAGTGTTGAAGGAATGACCCACTTTAAAAAAAAAAAATCAAAGAATTTAAACTGCTGGGTGGAGAAGGCAGCTAAGTACCACTATAAACCCTGATAGACCAGAGTCAGAAAAGATTTCTTGCAGGCCACACCTGAGGAGGGTGAACTGCCACTATCCAGTTGGAACCTGTTCAGGGATAGTCTGCTTCTTTTCATGTATTTTACAAATGTATTTAAATCCAGTTCATTATGATCTGCAGTCTCAGTCTCTTTCCAGAGTTAATCCACAATTATATTGGTAAGCAATAGGGTATCATGTTTATCAGAGAAGAGACGGAAAGAAATGGTGGAATGTATAGCTACTATGACTTTCTTATGAAAGTTGGGTTATTGACGTGTCAATATACCCATATAAATGTATGAATTTTAAAAAATGATTGTCTTGTGGACTGGGGGTATGATTGGGAACAATAGATTGCTGATACTTTGGAAAAGGAACTTCCACATCTCCCTTAAAGGTTTTTCTATTTAGATGAACACTACTAGTCTTGTAAGCTGATGAGTACACCCATGCAAGCTCCAGCACTGAATAAGCTTGCAAATACCTCCCTCCCAATCCTTGCAGGAGTTCCGATCTCAAACTAATTCAGTACTCCCTGCTTATTGATTGTATTCTAAGCAAAGATAAAGAGCAACTTCAGAGTTTCATCTACCTAAAAATAAGTTTCTATGAATAAGCCTTTATAGAGTCAGAATATGGAAGGCGCCACCTTCTCAAAACTTAGTTGTTTTCTGAAAGCAGCAGATATTGATCTGTAACATCTAATGTTCACCTAGTGTCAAACCATGGTTTCCTGGATAAGTTGCAGAGACTTGGGGCTGTGTATTCCCTTCATGATTTGTACGTGATGGGTTTAGAAGCATTTGCTTCCATTTTTAAACAAGCTATAGTTCCCCATGACAGTCATACTGCTAAATTGCAGCAGGCTTAAACTCAAATCAGTGAGAACAAGCCAGGATCAAATCACAGAATCACAGTTAAAGGGACCGCGAGGATACCTAGTCCAACCCCTTGCAATGCAGGAATCTTACACCTAATGTGGTGCACAACCCTGAGATTAAGTCTCATGTTCTACCGACTGAGCTATGGTGGTTTCAAATCCTGCTTTCTTTTTTAAAGCATATGCTTCAGATTCCCTCCTTTGGTGCACAAATGGGTTTTGGAGTGTACAAAATTCATCATAACTCATTCACATTGCAGGAAATCATGGGTTCCCATAATAACAGAGCTGGGCCAAAGTGTAATTAGTGAATTGCCATGTTTTATATCGCATATGCAGTGAGATCCAGCCAAGGACTTTTGACAACTGTGTTCTACTGAGCACTATCGTACTAGCTGGTAACAGCCGTATTTTTAGCACAGTCTTGTGGATGTCGATGCATGTGATGGCCACAGCTCACCACATCCAGGAAAAAGATGCTTCCACAGCCCAATATCACATTTGCACACTGCTCTTCATGCAAGGTGCCAAGGGCACCATTCATGTGACTGTCCTTTATCGCAACCATCATCTTAACATCGTATTACCAGAATCACTTAGCAATATGTATCAATCCTGGCCCCCCCAAACTCAGGCTACCCACTACATCACACTGGCTCTGTCAGTAGGCTCTGTCAGTACAGGGGATCATTGGGCTCTTGCTCTTGACAAGCCAGTATGAGGCCAAAGCTTGGACCTGAGAAAAATCTGATGTTGATCATGGTGCATTTCATTCCTAGCTTCCCAGATACCAAGAGGCACAGCAAAACATAAGTGCTCATTCCTGGATCAATTTTTGTTGGACTGCATACCTGACACACACAGCTATTTGTCTGAAGAAAGTATCTTGTACCAGTTTGGCATGGTTATTCTACTAAAGTGGTGCATACAAACCCCCTCTATCCGATTCACAGGACCACCACCCTCAGATACTTGCCCTGACATACCACCAGAGCTAGTAGTTGTAAACAAAAATTCACTGAGAACCAGGGAGGAGACTTTATACAGTAAGAACTTTATTGCACTGTGTTCCAAGTGCTGAACCAGAAATGTTTGTGCCTGTTGAGCCCGACTCACAATGAAGCTCTAGCATTTCTACTCTATGACAGAACGTGCATCCCTGTGCGCTTAACCGCCCCACCTTCTCAGTTCTGTTAAGGTTGCAATACAAGCTAATATACTGTAATACATCGATGTGAAATTAAAAGGGGGAGAAACAAAACTATACATAGGAAAAACAAAAGTAATCCACTTGTTCTACAAGTCTGGGGCTGTTTTATATTTGGCTACAACATCTTAAGTTGTAGCAATTTTTAAAGCAAAAAACTCTTACATGTGTTGTAGAAGTGAGACTAGTTACAAGGACAATTTGTGCCTTTATGTGCATGAGGGCAAAATGGGACAGAAGATGAGGAGGAAAATTCAACAACCTGTTCTTTTCCACATTTCTCAACCTATAATCATTGTTCCAGATAAGCACTCTTTTTTTAACGCACAGTCCATGGTACTATGATCACTTGCATGTTTTAAATATAATGCCAACACCCACCCCAAATATATGACATATTTTAAAGGAAAGATGGCATTTGTGGCCAACAGTTTCAGACTTAAGTCTATTAAGCCACCCACAAATTAAACTGATTGGCATAGTACCCTCACAATTAGATTGATTTAAGTCTGTATGGAGCTTTAAAGACTGTGATCCACTTTCTGCACTCAAAATGTTTAAAGGGAATGTTAAGTGACCAGATGCAACGCAGAAATAGTGCCCTGTTTATAAGGCCTGTAAGGCCTTGTCTATACCCACTGAAAGAGCTGCTGAGAGTGACTTACCAAAGCCTTTGACACTGTGCAAGAGACTAAATTGAAAGCTAATTCATAATTTTGAGTAGCCAAACAAATTTTAAAATAGAAGAAAGGGACATGGGTTCTGTTGGCACTGCAACTGTGGACCCAGCTTAGCGAAAGCAATTTCCTAGAGAGGTCACCTAAAACTGGCTAAGCACAAGCAATGCTCTTCTGCCCTTCTGACCAAAATTCAGGACATTCTCCGTACTTATTACACTCTGAATACAGCATATGCCTATGAGGCATTGGTTGTGTGCAACCAGCAAGGCTCCCTTAAGAACCTGATGAAAAGTCAGAAACAAGGCAATCAGTGGTTACAGTAAACTATACATGAGCCCAGTCTGGAAAAATACAGGCATTGAGAACTCAAGATCAAGAGATGCCAATGGGCACCAAAGCCCTATTAGAACTAGACTTCATTCAAGTTTATTTCTTTCAGAGAGGCGAGGCTCATTCAGACAAGCAGCACACAGCCTTCCCATCCAGACTTTATAACAGGAGTTGTTTTAACCTTAATCAAACACACATGCCTATTCTCTTCCTATGCTGTGTCAGTTTTTCTGCCTAAATGGCAGGAAGCTAACGTCCAAATTATTTAGAGAAATCTATTTGCAGCCAAATGGTGAGCAACATTTCAGCACAGAGGATCCCATCTGAAATATCTGCCTTAATGCGTGTGATTTGGACATTCACACATCACTCTGTTAGAGGGATCAGATCCTCAGTTACAGAGTCCCAAGGGTTACAAAGTAGGCCATCCTTCATTTCAAATGACTGTTTACATGTTAACTGTATGATAACTGAAAATGTTCAGTTAAGAAAAGGACTTTCACCCATTGTGATAGGTTTACCAAAAGCAACTCTCCCCAAATGCCTGTCAGCTGCAAACGCAATGTACAGCACTTCTTGGAACACCGACTTGGGATTAAGGCTGCCAACCACATACTAGCTATACAGGCACTCCTTAAATTCTGTCTGCCATCTTTCACCAGTAAGAGGAATAACTAGTACAAAACTAAAAAATAAAGTTGGGCTAGGACCTAAGTGAGGGATGCTGTCCTGCTCCAATGGTTTCTGCACAGTCTGATACTCTGGTTTTCCTTGAGACATAGAATTCATTTTATTAATTTATCTCTCTCCAAAAAGTTAAAAATACAGAAGGTTCAAATAATGCTCGTCTCTTGGCAGATGTTCAGACTGCAACATGAGAAGACAATCCTTCACTGAAATGTTTACTTTTAATTTTATTTTTTATCACAATCATCATCATTGGGACAAAGGCAGAGGAGCACCCACTCCACTATGGTAAATATGTCGTTCAGCTCCAGAATTACATTTCCAGGTTCCACGAGTCCAAAAAGACAGCCATGATAGCGTCAAGACTTCATGGAGGGCCACCCCCTTACTGCATAATGCAGTGGCCGTTGGCATCTCTGAAGCGTAATCGCATCTTCGGTCGGTATTTCTCAAGGTAGAGCAGTTGTTTAGAATTGAAAGCTCCCCTCCTCTTCCTGAAACAGAAGCACATCCAAGGCATTAGATCTCAAGCACAAACACTAAATGCATTTCTCCAGTTGGAGGTAGCAATACCAGTTGTTCTGGTGCTTGAATTCTGCTTGCTGGTTTCCAACAGGCAACTGTTGAGCCACTGTGAGAGTAGGATCCTGGCATCATCCAGCAAGTTTGTCTGACATTCTTAATAGACCTGCACAGACCTCCAGGCCTGCACAGCTCACACCTAACTTCCTATATGGTACCTCTGCTTCATTTCAAGCTTGGCAGAAGCCAAGAGAAAGAAAACATGAGGTGCATATGCAGATGAAACTGGGTCTATAAAGTATCATTAAGACTGCAAGCTCTGATCAGTTTAATAGGTTGATCAACAAAAGCTTTAGTTAAGACAGAGTTATTACATTACTGTCACTCTTTCTTTTCTGCAACGTTAGCCTTAAACCACAAAGGAAAAGCTCACAGCAGCTCCTCCCCATGCTAGTGTCAGTCTTTGGAAAATGCGTTAAACACTGGCAGGGAGGTCCACAAACTTGCTTGCCATACACAGGTGCATTTTTCATTCTGATGAGATCCCCCCAGACCCTATATTGAGCCTTAAGGAACTCATATGGCCCCAGACTTATCGTGTTACCCGGTGGGGTTGGAAAAATATGGCTCCTACACCATCAAGGTAACCCAAGAACCCAGTCTAAATAGTGACAGCCAAATTCTAATCTGTGAGGGAAAATAATAATATATTATTCATGTTCAATATCCTACTCAGTTTATGAAACTCATTATGTGACTTTGGGTCATTCACCAGTGTCAGACATAATAAATCTATCGTTTGTTGAGATGAGAACACACTCCAGTGTACCTTAGGCTCATGCACTCCCCTTCTTCCTCCTTTCAGCACAAACAAATATTATTAAAGTGTGCATTACAGTGATACCTCTGGATGCGAACAGGAACTGTTCTGGAGCCCCGTTCACATCCTGAGCAGAACGCAACCGTGTCTGCGGGTCACATTTCGCCGTTTCTGCGCATGCGCGTGATGTCATTTTAAGCGTCTGCGCATGCACGAGCTGCAAAACCCGGAAGTAACCCATTCCGTTACTTCCGGGTCGCCACGGAGCGCAACCTGAAAACGCTCATCCTGAAGCGACTTTAACCCAAGGTATGACTGTATAAAACAACTCAATTTGCCCTAACTGGACAAAACAGGGAACTGCAGTTTAAATACACAAGCTGAAGCTTTAACTTTAGCATGACTCCCAATATGACCTTTCAGCCCAGCCTGCCTCACACAGGATAAAATGGGGTGGGGAGATCATGTGCGCTGCTCTGGTCTTGTTGGAGGAAAGGTAGGGTAAGAATGCAATAATCAGTAAACACAGGCCGTACTGACATGCTTATCTCTGCTCTGAGGTGAACTCATCAGACTACAGTTCATGTGGAGCAAAGTGTCTCATTAAAATAAATAAAGAAAAGCATGATGTGCCTAAGAGCCATCTGCCTCTTATTTTAAAAGCAGAAGGAGGGGGCTCCATTACCCGCTAGCCCCCCCCATTCTGGATGACTGACTTCTACTAGCTGGGTTGTAGCAAAGTAATGCCTAAGATCAGCAGTGCCAGCCAAGACGGGCTACATTTATTCTGTATTCCAAAAGACTTGGTCAGTTTCCCAATAAAGAAAACGGGGGGGGGGGGGAACAGTTCTGTAGCTTGCTTGTTCTTAAGTGAATGTTATATCCAAGTGGCCCAAGTCACAAGCCTAGCTAATTCTGTCTAATCACCACCCAGAAGGAGGGACTGTGCCTAGGCCTCAAACATTTTTGTATGTCACAAGCTCAGCAATGCTATGAGGAAGCAGCAGCTGCTAACCAACCTTGTGACAGAAGATTGCTCAATGCAAAGAATGCTACAGAAAGTGAGAAGAGGGGCAACACTTACTGTCTTATAAACTGCACAGCGTCCTCATACTTCATTCCACATTCAATGAGTGCTAGGGCAACCAGAACTGGGGCTCTGGAAGGAGAAGAGAAATCAATACAAATTTAAACTAGGTCCAGTAAACCTCTCAAAAATAGATCCAATTAGTGCAGCCATGGGCCCAAGACTGCTTTTCGCTCTCTCTCTCTCTTTCTCAGCTACAGAACAATATTGGCCTGCTTTGTTTAATGCTGCGTGCAGTATGAAATCGATAGCTTTATGGGTGCCCAATATAGGACAGCAACACTGTTTGCACATTTCAGTTAAAAAGTTTATCAACTATAATTGAGACTAGATGGGCGATGCATCTTAAAGAAAAGTACCTGCCACCTGCAGTTTTTCCAATTAATCAAGGGAATATTTAAGGTCAAAATGTTTTGATAAACTGATCCATTGACCAAATGTTAACAGTCCTGCTGGCATGTGGCACAAAGTAGCTCAGGGCAGCGGTTCCTGGCACTCCAATTTTAGCAAGTGCGTTGTTTCACAATATTGATTATGTCGAGGAATGCAATTGCAATTAAGAAGGGAGTGCCAGCAGCTATCATAAGCAACTTAAAAATGACTGGTCACTGGAGAGGTCAAATCATCAAGAGCCACACCACGCACCAGCAAATTACAATTCTTACCTTGTGCATAAGCATGATTGCAAGGGAAGGAACTATCTACCCATTTACTACTTTGCAGCTGTCCTAGTTGTGGGCAGTTTGCTTCAAGAGTGCCTAAGCCAAACTTAGTGATTTAAAAGGTCTCCTCTTAAAAACCCAAGGGCCTATTCTTCTTCCTGGTGTAAAAAACTTAAAATTTAATTGCAGTGCTTTACAATGGAGCATGGGGTTGGTGTTAGATGAGAACTATCCCTGTTGATTTAGGAATCTTGAAAAAACGGCTGGGGAGGAGGACAGCAGTGTTTGAAACCAATGAGTCAGCATCCTAGCAGACAACCAAATGTGTCTCAATATACTGGTGGGTTTGTTGTGCTACAGACCTCAAATCACAGATTTAACTGCAAGAAACAGGAAATCCTGAAATCAACCTCTCCAATCAGAGAACAGGAAGTTTACCTTCCAAGCCCTGCAACACAGTGTACAGCAACGCAGCAGCCAGGTTCCTCACGAAATTTTGTTTTCAAAAGGTTAAGCCAGTCATCCACGATTTCACTTGGAGGTGGTGCTCCATCATCAAATGGCCAGTCCTTTGGAAGAAGGAGACAGAACATGTTACTTCCTCTCAGTATTCAAAGCATGGTGGAATGCCACCCCACTTCTTTTCAGAAGACCCGTAACCATCCCATTTCTCTTTTCATCACTTATCTTTCATTTACTTGTTTCCCGGACCTCCTCATGCCTCCCTTTTTTGTATTCCAGTTCAATTTATTAGATCAGCAATTCCTTTCCCTCCTTATTTTATCCTGATCTTTAATCTTAATATATTATAGCATTAAATTTTTACCTATTAAAAATCCAATTTTTCCATATTCTTTTATACCATTACAGATAGAAACCACTTAACTTCAATCCAACATCATTCTAACATTCATTAATTTTGCAATATTTCTGTAAATAGTCTTTAAATTTCTTCCAATCTTCTTCCACCGACTCTTCTCCCTGGTCTCGGATTCTGCCAGTCATTTCCGCCAATTCCATGTAGTCCATCATTTTCATCTGCCATTCTTCCAGTGTGGGTAGGTCTTGTGTCTTCCAATACTTTGCAATAAGTATTCTTGCTGCTGTTGTAGCATACATAAAGAAAGTTCTGTCCTTCTTTAACACCGATTGGCCGACTATGCCCAGGAGAAAGGCCTCTGGTTTCTTCAGAAAGGTATATTTAAATACCTTTTTTAATTCATTATAAATCATCTCCCAGAAAACCTTAATCCTTGGGCACGTCCACCAAAGGTGAAAGAATGTACCTTCAGTTTCTTTGCATTTCCAACATTTGTTATCGGGCAAATGATAGATTTTTGCAAGCTTGACTGGGGTTATGTACCACCTGTATATCATTTTCATAATATTCTCTCTTAAGGCATTGCATGCCGTAAACTTCATACCTGTGGTCCATAACTGTTCCCAGTCAGCCATCATTATGTTATGTCCAACGTCTTGTGCCCATTTAATCATAGCAGATTTCACCGTTTCATCCTGAGTATTCCATTTCAACAGCAAGTTATACATCTTTGACAAAATCTTGGTTTTAGGTTCTAACAATTCTGTTTCTAATTTTGATTTTTCCACCTGGAAGCCGATTTTCTTGTCCAAATTGTATGCCTCCATTATCTGATAATAATGAAGCCAGTCTCGCACTTTGTTTTTTAGTTTTTCAAAACTCTGCAATTTCAATCTATCTCCATCTTGTTCCAAAATTTCCCATCCCATTTCTCGGGCAGATGCAACTTAAGTCTGCCTGAATCATTGCACCTTCCTTTTCTCCCTCCCACTCTGGGCACTGCTACCACTAAATTGTTGTACCTGCAACCTGTATTTATTGGATTTTAATTGACTTTCCATGTGCTGTGTCTGAATTTTTAAATGAAGAGTGATATAAATCTGTTTTACAATAAACAAAACAAATTTGGCAACTAATTATACCACTTTGGCAATAACAAGAGAAAAAAGCATACTCTCACTTTCATGTGTGTGACAGCAATACCTTGAATACTGAATATGATATCTGGGAGGGATATGAGTTGTAAGCGTTTATGGTCTGCATTTTATTGTGGCATCAATACACTGTTTTGATGCTAATTTGGTTCATATAGTATATTTTTAAAAATATTTTATTTATAGCACCTTTAGTGTGTACAGCACTTTCCAAAAACAGTGGACACTCGGGTTGCGAACGTGATCTGTGTGGGAGGCACGTTTGCAACCTGCAGCACCGCATCTGCGCACATTCTGTGCATGTGCGAGTGCCGAAACCCGGATGTAACCCATTTCGGTACTTCTGGGTTAAGCGCGGTGCACAACCCGAAAACATGCAATGTGAAGTGTAACCCAAGGTATGACTGTACATGAGGAAAGATTCCTGCCTCAAGAAGCTTATAATCTTAAATTCAACACGGGTAAATCAAACACATGGAAGGGGAGGCAGGGATAAACATGGAAGCAATATGCAGTTGTTTCAGTTGCACATGTTTAGGCTGGGTTACAGTACAATGTTGAAATTAAAGGCTGTGCCAAAAGCTTCAAGGAAAAGGTGAGCTTTTAGGAGTGATTTGATTATCATAAGGTAGGACACCTCTAGGAGGTAGTTCCAAACAGTACAGGGCAGTAAGGAGAAAAGGCTGGTATCTTTTGAGGGACAGGAGACAATGTTCACATGGCTCAGGGTGAGGGAGTTTTATTGTTTTAGCCATAACAAAATATTTAATTATGTTATCTGTTTAAGTGTGGTGTAAGTTAAGGAACATGACTGGCAGCCCCCTCTTCTCATGGATTCCTATGAAAAAACATTATTGGATATTATGTTTATGAAGGACAATTGCCCGGAATTATAATGCTATTATTATAATTATTATATATTATTACTGCTCCTTCCTCTCTCTTCGTATCCCACTTTTCTTGCTTTGATTTCTTCTCTTACTTTTTTATAGTTGCCATTATTGCTTTTGCTTTATTAGAAAATGGAAACCAAAACTTCAAAAGTGTATTTTCACGATTTGGAGGGAAGGGGAAGAACGCCACCCTACAAAGGTGTTCTGAGAAGAAGGGGCAGAGACAGAATGGGTAGAATCCTCTTAGAAAACAGGAAACTTAGAGGTGGCAGGCTTGGAGGAGCCAAGGCCATAGACAAAAGATATGACCCCCAAATAGGGCAGAAAGATAAAACATGTCTTCCTTTGAGCACTCTGAGGAAAGATCCATTGAGAGCTGAAAGGAAAGCGCAAATCCTTCATTGTATCTCTTCTGCTGAGATGCCTGCTCAACAGAACACCACGTTATCAGCATGAAACTGTCAGCCACTGATCACAGTTCCCAGAATAGACCTCAAGCACCACAATAAGACTACCAATGCTGAGACTGCAAAGCCTGGGGTTTTTCACAGGTTAACAGCTAAACAAGGCTTCCACTGCAGCAGCTTATCAGGCCAGATGCCAGCACCAGGGGGACTTCCAATGGGCAGATGAAAGGAAGTACAAGAACTGACATTCAGTGGTGGAATCACTCAAATGAAAAGTTCCCCCTAGCAGACATTCAGTTAAATTTGATTAAGCATGGCCTCATCCAGGAAAGCACTGAGTGCTTCTTTTAACAAGCCAAGTGGAGCTGAGGAAATTCCACAGCTCAAAAGATCAACCCTTTAGATTAACAAGCCCTAAAAGAGTCTAGAAGCATAGACGCTGCCATTCATTGCTACTGGGAGTAATATTTATATTGTACTACATTTGCTTCATGTTTATTTGCCTTCACAACAAGCCTGTGAAGCTGGCCCCAATTATCCTAATTTTACATATGAGGGAACTGATGGTGAGCCAGAAGGATTTGCCAAAGGCCACACAACGAGTCTCCTAGATCGAACTTCAGCTTGTTCAACCAAATCATTCAGCTTATACTCCGCTCTCAGCTTGTTATCGCTCAGCACCTAATGACAGCAGACATGCATTTTGGGCCAATCCTGATCTCACAGCAGCCTCAGGAAAGTCTAATGTTTTTTTCAAAAGTACACCTGCTTTTCTGCAGGCACTATATTGCAGAAACATTTTCAGAAGATAATTCAACCTTGTCTTTCCTAAGCCATGTCTGCTGTTTAGACAAGCTATTTTTAAAATCAGACACATGAACCTGTGAAGTGTCAGCAGCTGGCATGGAACAATGCCAGCATTATCCACCCCACCTCCCTTGCCTTTTCCTGCATTAAATGTATTGAACACTACCAGTTCAATCAGCTTATGTCTAATTCTGATGACCTATTACCATGTGTTAGGGTAGAATAAGCTATTGCTTTGTGTGTCCCATCTCCTAAGCATCTCTACAAGTAAAGTCTGGACAAACATTTTATCTTTACAACCATCCTTTGAGGTAGTGTAGCTATCCCTCAGCCAAACCTATTTCACGGATGGTTGTGACACAATTGTTGGGAGACTAGAACATCTTGGTGAACAGCTTTATTTTTTATTTCCATTTTCTTCTAACAGTTTTTTCAGGTTTTGCTGGCAAACTAAGAGCCCAGAGGTAAGTCAAGGCATTGGAAAGATCTGGGCAGAGTTCCTTATCCTGTGGAACTGGTTTAGAGATAGTCCGCTCAGAATGGACTGAACTACTGCTGCAGGCAGTGGAGGCAAGGGTGGGGAATGAGGTATACATAGCAAGCTATTTGTTGCAATTGCTCAGATCAAGAACACCATAAGTGGCCATTCTTCTGTCACACTAGAGAAAACAAGGGCAAGAGGAAGGGCTGGCCTACAGTCACAAGATGATGCTGTTGACTTCTAGGAGAGAGTAGTCTGAGTATCAGGCAACATAGATCTCTCTCATCACTACCTTTTCATGCTGCAGCAGAGATTATTTTCCAGGCATTGCTTGACACAAGAGATGATCTTGGCTGTGACTTCTGGAGAACCTGCTCCCTTGCAGGCCTTTGCCACCTGGCCTGGGAGGGTAGGGCCCTGACCGACTCCAGCTACAAAAGCTGAGGCAGATGAACAGAATCTTGGGTTGGGGTATTGTTTAGGGGGGTGGTTGTTGGTGGATTCTGTTGCTGTTATTATTATCCTAATTGTTTAAAGAATTTTAAAATGTTTTCAACCGCTTTTTAACATGTGTTTTTAAATTTGGGTATGTTGATGACACAATTGTTCCTGAAGGCCCCCTCCTGCTTTGTGGAGCCCACTTGGCTCCCTGTTATACTCCATAGCTTAAGTCAAGGAAACAAGCTGGGAGGCGGCTCAAATGTGAGTGGAAGAAAACTCTGGTCAAATGCTGGTGAGGGCTCATCATCAAGCCTACCTAGTGACAGTGAAGGCAGCAAAGAAGGCTTACTTTGCTGCCTCTGTAGTTCCCCCGGCCCTGAACTACTTCAATTTACTCTCTCTCTCTCTCTCTCTCCCCTTCTCCCAGGACAAAATCATTTTCCACCCAAGAAAACATGGTGCTGTGCCGTGGCACTCACTTTCTCATGCACACACACACTTGTTCCTGGCTTTAAAGCTGAAGGCAGATGGGTATCCCCACTGGCAAGGTTTATCTAGTTAACACTCACAAAAGTCTATCTTTAGAGAAACACAGAGACATTGGAACTCAATCCCCCAAACTGATTAGCCAAATACTTGAATGCACCTGATATGGCAGGAATGTAGATTGCTCAGTGACCCAGAATCCATGCCCAAGTGAGGCACAGTTCCACAGCTGCAGGCTAGCCCAGACAGTGCCATCTCACTAGGAAGCAAGACCACTAGGCAGTTCAAAAAACCCCCACCATTTTCTGCTGAATCATAATTCCCTCTCAGAATTTTATACTCACCAGAACTTGAATTCCTTCTTTTTCAACTGGTGCTTTATCATAGGTAGCATCACAGACACGCACCAAGGTTGTCACTCCATACTTCTTCAGCTCCTTTTAGAAAAAAACAAAGTCAAATCAACTTTTCATACCAAGTGAAAAAATACCTTTGCTTCCAGAGGCATGCAATGCTGTATGAATAACTGATGACAGGTGACAGCCTGGGGCAGCCTTCCAAGGAAAACTATCTCTTCCTTGAATTACTGCTGCACATACTTCAACTTCTCCAGAAACAGCAGGGTGTAAAGGAGGATAAGCAGAAAGGATGACCTGCCAATGGAAGGATCCACAATGAAGCAATGGGTGTGACAGACTGAGAAGTCAACGAGAGTCTTCTCTTAAAACAGCTGGAACTACAGAGTTCTTAAAAGCCTTGGGAGCTGCACAAAGCCTGTTCCTTTCTCCTTCATTATTTAATTTGCAACTGGTTAAGTTTAAGTGTGCAAATTTTGGATAGACTCTTTAGGTTAATGTAATTGACTTTGCATTGCACACTATTGCAACAGTGGTACTGTGAATCCATTTATTGTTAATATTTGTTACCATGGTTGTTAGCTATATATTTTGAAAATCTTGGAATAATAGTATTTATTTCAAAAAGTTTAAATCTGCAGCACAAAATCATCTAAAACATAATCTAAAGCCTAGTAGGTGATATCCAACATTAATCATACTAGGTTGTATCCACCAAGTTCTGCTCAGAGTAAATCCACAGAAATTAATGGACCCAAGTTAGTCATGACCATTGGTTTAAGTGTGCTCACTCCAAGTAAGACTTAGCTGGATACCATCCCATTTGTTTAAGAAGCACCCTTGTCCTTAAATTGGAAGCGAGTTATTCAAAACAAGAGAGAGAACATATGGTGGCATAAAAGAAAACACATTTAACATTTTACAAGCTAGAAGAGAGGTAAGTACTGAAAAGTATTACTTGTAAAGTGGCCCAAACAAGAAAAAGGAACACAAAGGCAAAGTGGAACAGCAAAGTTAGCACCCCAATCTTCTTTAAATGGAAGCATGTGGTTGTCTGGGTTATGTAGCCTCAGACATTTCTGGTCTAAAGGACAGCCTTGTTTTCTGGCTTCCTGGAAATGCATTACAAGTATAAATTCTAAGGCACACAAACACAACTCTGGGTTAGTTGCAAAACGTGAAAAAAACCAAGCTGAACTTCAAAATCCCTTAATTTACTTTTAACATACATTCTACCCACAATACACAATGAGAGCAAAATTCCCCAGTTGTGACATCACCCTGAAGAACTCTCAGGTGATTAGCCACCCCGAATTTATTAGTGTCTGAATGATTCCTCAATTAAGTCTCACTGATTAATTCCAGTATCTGGTGTAGAGGATGAATGAAAGGATGAATGAAAAGAGAGAGGACGACACTTTGTAGGTCAATTTTGTAAGTGCAGTCTTGTACCTTCTAGGACTGGATGGTGTATCAATACATTTTCCAAAATCAGTTTGAAGTCCACATCATGGTAACAGTTTCATAATATTCAACATGGTGATATACTGAGAATCACAATGTTTGTGTGTGTGCTATGTAAACAATCATGAAAGACCATGAAGCTGGTCATCGCTTCTCTCATGATTCCTGCTGACCCTGTTGCTCTGTTGACTGAGGTAACAAAGTTACAGACATGGCATATCAATAGCCGGACTATCCCTGGACTAGGTGTGAACACTGTATTTATATTCTGGCCTTCCCTGCTTTCATATTTCATACTTCATGTGTTAACTTGTTTCAACCCACATACTGTTGTGGGCTCCAAGCAAGGTAGTCTGCTTGCAAGAGTGCCTTTTCTTGGGGGGAACCCTACAGGAAGAGAGGTGAGGGGGGAGAAAGACTAGCAAGCAGCCCTAGTGCATGGGGATTCCAGAAAGAAATAGGCCATGCAAGATATGAGTCACTGCAGCTTTACACTCCAGAAATCCTGGGACTGTAGGTTTTGGATAAGAGTTCTAGAGAATTTCTCTACTAGGCCCTACTTTAGTCCCACATTAATCAAGTACTTACTCACCCAGCAATTTCTATGTCTGTGTATTGCCAGGGGAGTTTGGCAATATTGGGCAAGTTACCTTTTAGCTATCATCTGTTGGAATCTGGTCTCAATAACTGCAGGATACAGTTGTCTACCATTACTGATCTTTCCACTGAAGAGTCCTTGATAAGCTTCCCACTTCCACTAGGCTTCCCGGAAGAAAATTTGAAAACCACTCATCTAGGTAGACTACTACATTGGCCTGCATCTTTTGTGCACTCTTTGGCTGCCTGTTCAAACATACAATATAGATAGCCTCCTTACCTCTGTGAATTTGTTGAGGGTTGCATTGGTTGGGTTGTGGGTAATTAGGAAGCGCATACTCTCATAAGTAATCTCCACTGGAGCGGGACGGTTCATAGTGGCAGGAGGAGTGATGGGGCCCAAAAAAAAAATCAAACCTTGCAACGTTTCACAGCAGAAAACATTTAAAAAATCACTAAAGTGTCTGGGGATAGATCAGAGCTTTCCTTGTTAAGTTCTTTAAGATGATTCTTCACTTCAAGAAAAGCAGGTTTACTTAAAACGTGCTGCACTTCAACTTCAGCCTCAATTACTACAGGCGGTTCTCCTCAAGACTCTGCCCTACTACATGCACAAAATAGGCAGCCTTTATTACATTTAGGCACTGGTGAGGCACAAAGAAAATTTAAGGGCAGATCTTCTTTCCACTCGTGTTTGGCCAAGCTTTGCTTCTCTAGTGTCACCAAGAGGAAAAGGTGTCCAATGTGCAGAAAATATCCCCATATATTTGAGGCTTATGTCTTGGTGTCTGGAGTCTTCAAGGCAAAGTTTCGTTATGGCACGTAGGACCCTGGCCCCCAGCTCACTTGTCAGCCAGGGTGCTGTGCTGGGCCCGGCAGAAATCTGCCCTGACGCTCAGAATCGCCATAAATGTGTGACGTGGATTCGAATGGAAAACCTAAGAGAGGGGGAAATATTCATGTTTAGAGACAGCTGTGCACAGATTTTAAGTACAGAAGCATCAAAACACCTACAGCATTAAGATTTCAAATGGCAAACAAGTATCTGAAATTGCTTTAGTCATAGAGTGAACAATATATATTAACGAAGTGAAACAACATTTCTGTGATCTGTATGCTCATTCCGATTAATCAAGGCCAGCGCTCATATTACTATCTGATCCTTATGCCTTGTCTGTGATTGCAATCCTAGGGTTTCTGAATCACACACAGCACTATTTCCCCTGCATGCATATTCAAGCAATTATCACAACTTAGTTTGAACTAGTCCTTAAGTATGGCAAATATGACCCTTAATACATATCAAGAAACAAATGCTATCCACAAAAATCTTTTACCTTTCATAAACTGCTTGTGGAAGATTCAGTTTCAACTCAAACATGTGAGCTGAAAGTTTCATTAAGTGCTCTGTTTGCCTCAACCACATGCACACAAGTCGTGCCAAAAGGAACTTGAAAGCCAAGAGCAGTCCAGTTCACATTTTCACAAGGCAAATTGTTCCGTGACGCACAGTATAAAACAAATACCAGGAAATTCTAACCTGCTCACTTCAGTGTTGATCCTTACCAAGGTTATGACGTATATCAGCTAAGACAATGCACCAAGGAAAGGATTTTATGTAGCCTGGTTACATATTCCCGTTAAACATTCAAACAGTATCCTCCTCCACAATATTCTGCATGGTTAATACAGATGAGTTTTGTCCTGGAAAGGGCTACCAAGCATCAGCATCCACATCAAATTACAAAATTTATTACATGTGAAAATTACTGTATGTCCTCAGAACATGGGAATTCCAAATAAAAATTTCAGAAAGGCTGAAAGCAGCCTAATCTCATGTTCACCTGTTGCAGAAACAGAATTGTGTGGGTCTTTCCCTTCTAACCTTAAAGAATGACTGGTTTTCAATGCTGAAAGGAAGATTTCCAACAAGCAGCTCCAATACAAGAAACCCATGCTGTATGACGGAGGCTGCATATGCATACACATCTTTCTGTCTCAAAGCCTACTTCCAAGGCAGGGAGTGAGGCAGAGTCCCACACTCAGAGTCCATATTATTTAGAAGCTGCTTAGTAGTTTAAAAATCTCTTAAGTGGTATACAACCTAAAACAATACACATAATTAAAACAAAAATATAGCATAAAACCAGTAAATCATTAGTGCAAAAGCATATAAAAACAGAGTTCAATCTTTTAAGCCAGTAAACAAATCACAGACAGTCCATCACCCTACAAAGTCTCAATGCTACCAGGTCCTGAAGTTGTACAGAGACATATAGCCTGCACTGTAGTAGGAAAACTTTCTAATTTAAAGGGTATGGAATGCAAAGCATCTATTTGTCAATTTAGCACTGGGGATTCAATTATGTAAACTTGATGCAAGAGGGAAGGAATTAGTATAACTGCTGCTGTTCACAGAAGACACTGAAGCCTGCATATAAACATGCTTGCTGTAGTTCTCTTCTGTAGTCTCATGGGGATGAAATTTCTCATGGGTAGCAACCAAGCCTAGACTATGCACCTACTCTTCAGTTTCTTCAGCTGTGCCTTACCAACATATGACAGCAAAAAATTCACCTGTGGAATGCTGAGCAAGATGTTCAGCAAAAATGAATGCAAATCCATCTGCAACTATGTCAACAACTATCAGAAAAACTTAAATTTCATTAGTTGTAATACTTTTTTTAATTTTTACATGAGACTTTATCAGGTATCATGGTCCAACTACTATAGAACTCTTACAAGCTAGGTAAGGAAAAGAACACAAAGGTAGAAACATTTTAAGAAATTGAGTGTGGGCTATCTAGAGGCACAGATTTAACATGAAAAAATGTATTGTTCAAACCAGGCTTTTAGAGGAATTCGCAAAGGTTACTATATTTTAGTAAACTGTCTACTAACACATACAAATAAAAAAACCACTTTTTGTGGGGGGAGTGAGGAATCTCAAACTTTAGAAAATGGAATTTGAAAAAAATCAAATGTTCCAGAATTACAGGGTTTTTTTAAAAAAAAGTATACATAGATGGATGTTCGCAGGAGTATACAAAAAGGTCAGTGCCACAAACACAGTAACTTCATTACTGGCTCCCTTTCACAGATCCTATCTGATCAAAACCTTTTTTGGCTCAAATTGTCACCAATTTACTCTTCACAGTTTTGTCTAATGAACATTCAGTTCTCAACTCTTCCCTTCTGCTTTCAAACTAAGCTTGTGTTTGCTAGAATTGAGGCCAGAAGGTGTTTTCACTGGCAGAGCTCAGTCCACAAACTTGTGAAGTAAAGGTGTTTCTAAGAAGTAATCAATTGTCTTTTTATTCCTTGGCTTGACAGATGGTCATTCATGGCTTATGAGGCTGAGTGTGTGGCATTTATTTGAAGGCTTCTTATTACATTGTAACTAGGGAACTCTGATTTAGTATCTGATAACAAACTAGAAAAATAAGCCAGGATTCCTGATTTGATAACATATATTACGCCAGAGTTGAACATTTCAAACACAACAGGGTACTCTGGCTCAATACAAGCTAGCATCTTTGCACCAAAGCCAGCATGAGAAGGGATGAATGCTCAGCCCTGACCTTTGTTCCATCAACCATGGTTTATGAAGCCTTAAATAACAGCCCAAACCAGGCCATTGAGTAACTATGAGCTAGCCCTCAAATAGAATTCACATGGCAGAAGCAAAAATAACAGCCAGCTAGAGTTATTTCACACCTTACCGTCTGACGGCCTTAAGGAAAGGAAAATGTACACAGAAAGAGGTAGAATCTCCTTCCAAAAACAAAGACTATAGTCACACAATACAGACAAATCTACTGACTGAGGTTCTGCCTTCATTTACTGAATCTTGATCAATGTTAAGATGATAAAAACAGCAGAGCTTTGCAAAACAAAGGTGGCTTCTGGTCCAGATGTACTAGGTCTAAGAACTGACCAAAATCCAATCAATACAGCATGAAGCATGTCCAAAAGTTTGTTTGCAAATCTGGGGCTCTGGGTTAACAACTGGTCTCCAGGGGAGGGGGCAGTTTCTAGTCACCAGTGGTGACTAGGCAACATGTTACCAAGTAGAAGAATTCTACATTATGTACTCAAAAGCAGGAGGGCAAATCACAGAAAAGATTCTCCCAGTTGTCATGTGTGCCTTTATTCACTGTCCACAGAATTTTAATAAAATACAATTAAAAAAATTAACTCAGATAACAGTGGGCCACTGGCATGCCCTTAGTCACTCCTTTGCAGGTTCTTAATCGCCTCCATTAAGTGATGCTCCAAAACAAGACAACATTTTAGTTAAGTTGTCTGGGGCAAGGACAGAGGTGTGCTCAATCACCTAACTGAGGTCTAGCCTTCCCCGAACCACCACCACCTTAAATGTGTGAGTGGAGCTCTGGAATATTAACTGGATTCAACTGTGAAATCTTCTCCTACAGAATACTACACTTGAATCTTAGCATTATCACAACATCAAAACCATCACTTGCCCTGCAGCTACAGAATATGGAAACAAAAAACAGTCTGGTGTGCCCATTAAGCAGAAGAACAAAAGCTGTTGGGAGCTTGGCCCCTCTTCTCTTCCAGCTAGAATAAACAGGTACCAAAGAACTTTGGATGTCTTGTGTAATACTTAGTGGAAGAGATCCATTTTTATTTTCTTTTTAACAATGAAAAAACCAGTAGTTTTGTGTGAAGTCATACAAAACTAAATGGAGAGGATACTGGTAAGTCGCTTACATCAAGGGAAAGTTACCAAATCTTCTTCCTCATTTCTGTACTCCAGGCAAAGCTCTCCCAAATAAATGGGAATTTACTCCCAAGGTCTAGCTATTAGGCACGCGATTGCACAACTGAAAATCTGTATGTGGGTATCAACTCCCTGGCAATGAAGGTTTTAAGAGCAACATACCGTATTCTTCGCTCTATAAGACGCACCAGACCATAAGACGCACCTAGTTTTTGGAGGAGTAAAACAAGAAAAAAAAAATTCCGAATCCCAGAAGCCAGAACAGCAAGAGGGATCGCTGCGCAGTGAAAGCAGCGATCCCTCTTGCTCTTCTGGCTTCTGGGATAGCTGCGCAGCCTGCATTCGCTCCATAAGACACACACACATTTCCCCTTACTTTTTAGGAGGGGAAAAGTGAGTCTTATAGAGCAAAAAATACAATAGTTCCTGCTGACAAAGTGTCCCTTGACTACCATCCTGGATTATCAAGCCAACTTTAAGAGCAAGAGGTCTTACAAAGGTATTCATCCAGAAAAAAAATATTTGCAGCTGCTTAAGAGCATGTCGAGTTAATTCTCTTTCCCGCCAAAACCACAGAACATCTTAAAGTGACATAAAATACCGTATTTTTCGCCCTATAGGACGCACTTTTTCCCCTCCAAAAATGAAGGGGAAATGTGTGTGCGTCCTATGGGGCGAATGCAGGCTTTCGCTGAAGCCTGGAGAGCGAGAGGGGTCAGTGCGCACCGACCCCTCTCGCTCTCCAGGCTTCAGGAAGCTATCCGCAAGCCTTGCAAGCCCGGCGGGAGGTCCCTGGGCTCGCAAGGCTTGTGGGCAGCAGCCTGCAGCCCACAAGCTCGGGAGACAGCGGGGAGGCGCAGCGCCACCACCCCGCTATTCCCCGACCTGATCTGGAGGCTGGCGGGGGGGAGAAGCAAGCTTGCTTCTCCCCATGGCCAGCCCCCCAAGCTCGGGGGATAGCGGGGAGGCAGAGCGCCGCCACCCCCCTATTCCCCGACCTCATCTGGAGGCTGGCGGGGGGGGAGAAGCAAGCTTGCTTCTCCCCCCCGCCAGCCCCACAAGCTCAGGGGATAGCAGGGAGGCGGAGCGCCGCCATCCCGCTATTCCCCGACCTGATCTAGAGGCTGGCGGGGGGGGAGAAGCAAGCTTGCTTCTCCCCATCGCCAGCCCCACAAGCTCGGGGGACAGCGGGGCAAGCCGCTGCCCCACAGAGGCTTGGGAGGCTGTCCCTGACGGCAGGGCTTTACTCTTTGTAGACTGGTTTGTACACAATAAATTTATGTGCACATGAGAGCCTTTTGCTGCCTGAGAAGTAGCAATTAAATAACAGCATGTAGTGAAGCTATACATAAATGGCAAATGATAATATAGGCCCAAAAGAAGATATCGCACACCGTTTCAGAACAACTAGAGTTCTGTAACACTAACAAGCAGAGTTGGGGTAAACACAAGGAAGTTTTGTAAACTGTGATTTAGGGAACCCAGAGAAGCTTGGGAAGGGACCTGAATAATTTTTACACACTGACTGAAACTTTATATAAACGTGGCCTGGCAGGCCATTAGTCTCATCTCATGAATCACAGATAACAGAGTCCGAGATAAAGCAACCTGCCAACAGCCTGGCACTGGGCTTACAGCTGTCCAGGAGAGATTAACCAGGATCACTACAATGGCATCTAGCTGACCCATAAACTTTTAAAAGTAACAAATTCATCTGTACTAGATGCCTACATTTCTGATTTACCCAACTTTTAGTTCAGTTTCCTACTGCAAACAGAACTAGTCCAAAAATACTCCCTGCCTTTGAAGACCCCCTTGCAGCTTGCATTTCAGCTTGTTGCCTTCAGGACTGAGGCCATAAGACGGACTGCACCAGCTGTACCTTTCCAGGACTGCAAGAGACATACTTTGGAAAAGGTTATTTGGATCATCTTTCAACATAGTATAGCACAACAACATAGTACAAAGCAAAACCTGCTAATTTGTCAGACATTCATCAGAGATTACCCTCCAGTATAGGCAAGCAACCTCTTGTAAGATTAGCTTATCTGAACTCATTTTACTTCTAGCTGAATTCCACACTTGATTATTTTTCATATGCTTAGAATGAACTGCCATGAAGAGTAGTGTAAAAATTGCTTTCTCAAAGCAGCAAAAATTATTTGAGGGACAAATCTCCAAAAGTTCCTTGTTTCTTAAAACTAAACTTGTAATAGCACAGAAATAAGAGAACAGGTTTTGGAATGTTGTTAGATATAATTTTACCATGATCAAATACTGTCACATCTCAGCAAGCCAATAATAAATACACGCCAGAGTCTGCCAAGATTCTGAACAGCAGTCAGCTTTTCAACAGTTTCATGGTGCTGGTTAACATGGACAGAGGTGCCTGCTCTTTGTCCATTCATGCAACCATGCACTTCCTCCTCCGAAGTTCTTTTATATGCCTTATACTGTATAATGCAGTTTGCTCACATTTGGGAACAAATTTATCTTTTCTCTGTTCTTCTCTCCAGAGGTCCAACAACTTCCTGCCCTTTGTGTGGACATGGGTTGCAAAGCTGCAGGCCTATGCCCTTGAGAAACTCAACTAACACTGCCTATTAATTTCAATGTAATTTTGTGGTTTGATGTAATCCTGAACAACTTCCATTTCTACTTTTCTAACAGTGCACTCTCTAGAAATCTGCTACCCAAATGCTACCCGAATCTTAACAAAGAAGCCCTTTTGCAATAACTTAACAAAAGCTACTGTTAGTTGCTTGGTCATCTTTAACATTATTGTTCAGTGCTTTTCCTCTAGAAAAAAGGGTGCTGGTACTCACCATGAAGTTGTTACAGTAAGTGCCACACTTTTAAACAGGGCTTTTATTCTAAGGGAAATGGTGCCAGCAGTGCGTACCATTGAGTACCCCCAGAAAAAGTACCATTCGTGTTCATTCCCTTTTACAACCTCAGAACCAAAGCAGCCTAAAATATACATATGCTGATTTTGGTGCCAGTGATTAAAATTGTTCTACACAAAATATATTTATATTTTTTTTCATAGAACTGCAAGCTTTAATCTGGTCAATCCAAGATGTAAAAACCTAAGCCTGGTGCTGCACAGAGGGTTTAAGGATTAACAGCCTGAAAGCAATTACAAAAAAATATAATTGAAGTGCTGAAAATGGAAAGCAATGTTGTCACAAATGACCAGATACAAATAAATGTTTTCCAGCTGTGGCTAGATCTGCCTGAAGTTTCCAGGCAGTGCTGTCAAATTTCTACAGGTTTTGATAACCAAGTGCCCTGAATTTTTCAATTTTCCAGGCCCAGAGAGAGAGAGAGAGAGAGAGAGAGAGAGAGAGAGGTGCCTGTATACAAAACACATACACATTAAGCACAGCCTTTTCTTTAACCATTCACTTGGCCAACATTGGTGCTTTCCTTCAATAGATTTGACTGGCAAAGCTGAGCAGTGTTTCTGCTTTACCACCATGCTTGGTTCCCATACTGACTACAGAGGAAGTGAAGCTGACCAGGCTAGCAAGAGCAACACTCTTCCATGCTTCACCTGCCTGAAAGAATGTCAGTTACTTTTATAAATAAAAAACAGGTGAGTGAAACAAAAACTGGCAGGTTATTGAAAGCTTAGTAACAAGGGCATGTGAGCCCATTACCCTAGATGAGTTCTTGGACAAACATTTCATTCCCAAGTGCTACTAAGTTCATCAATGGAACTAAGTAGATATCCACAGTAGATGGAGGAGAGGAGGATGTGCACAAGAACATTTTCTACTGCAAACTCACCATCTCACCTTAAATTTCCTATCCCTCAGTCACTGTGCCCACTTCCTTCCCATTACAGTCAAACCTTGGCTCCCGAACGCCCACGTTTTGGAACGTTTCGGATCCCGAAAACCAAAAACCTGGAAATAAATGCTCTGGCTTTCGGAAGTCGGCTTCCGCTTGAGTACAGGAAGCTCCTGTAACCAATCAGAAGCCGCACCTCGGTTGATGAACATTTCGGAAGCCGAACGGGTTTCCAGAACGTATTACAACAACTGAGGTTTGACTGTACCACAAATGCCTCATTCACCTTTACAAGCCGTATTCTGTGCAAACTCCACAATATTTCTAACAGTCTCAGGTTACTGTCCACTTCAGTCTACCCCTTAAATACTTTTAACGTGAATAATCTAGAGTGACAAAGAAACATTATTTATACTGTATAGACATGCTCTTTCTACATCAGAGTTCACCCCTTTTGGAATCATGGGTACATTTACAAACCTTAGAAACTGTAATGGGCACTATGAAAACACACTGCAGCTTAATCAACTGGCTACAGTAAAATGCTTCTTTCACATTTCAATGGTCCTTTCAGGCACCAGGAAAAGCATCAGTGTCACCTATGTGTGTCCACAGGTGTCATGCTGACAAGCACTATTTTTCTCAGATTCCCTAAAAAGGCCAATTCTGAAGTGGCCTGAGATCCAAATTCTGTTAGTATTTACGAAGTGCCACACTCTCTCTCTCTGATTCAAAGTACTATGTAAATAGCATGCCTTTTGGAGAACTCCAGTATTTATACCAAAGTGATGATGTACAAAATAATTTAGTTACACTTTTTAGGTTAATTGACCAAACTCTCTTACAGACAGAGGCAGAGAGTTGGGAAAATTGGGAAGCACTTGCTGCATTTTTATTTCATAAATGATTCTGAAATGTGCAGTATTTTCCAGAATTTAAAAATAAGAGAACGCAAATAATTCTCAAAAGTAAATTAAATTTAACATCATTAGAAGATAGCTGATGGATTCCCAATTTTAAGCTTCCAATTATGTGAATGTGTTCCCAGTTACATTTCCAAATGGAGGGTAGAATATGTAAGTGGATGGAAAGTGTTGTTTTTATAAATAGCGAATCTTTCTATAGTCAACATTCAAAGCCAGATGTCAGCTTCTAGCAACTTGATGACCCACCCACAAGCTTCTATGACCTATGTCAACAGCAGTTTTGTTTACCCAAATGACTAATTATTTGATGTCCTCCAGGTCACACGGAAAATTAAGTTAGTGCAATTTATTTTCAAAAAGCAAGTTTACTATAAGGAACTTATAGCAGGGAGATCAAACCCAAAATATTATTTTAGTGGATAATATTTTTATAGAATGGTGTTATTTAACATAGTACTATGTTAGACCAGACTGCATCTATTAATTAGACCAAGTCCATTTATCCTCTGCATTCTGATTATCAGAAATGGCCAGCCAGATACCATAGCACAATCAATATCCACGCTATTAGCCTACAACATCTGGTAGTTAGAGATACTTCAAACACACACAGACACACAGACACAATTTTGCACTTCTGGCTATCACTATCGGTAGTCCCATAAAATTATCTAAATGTGGACACACTATACACTTCTACAGAGCAATTATGTGGATTTAGAAAGAATAAAAGCTTTTTTCTTAAGAATGCAACCCGGTCACTTGTTAAAAAAATAAATTTTCTATTCACTTTAGAAACATAGGAAGCTGTCTTATAGCAAGAAAAACAACTCTTTCATCTAGCTCTATACTGCATTCTGGCTGGCAATAGCTCTCCAGAGTTTCAGGCAAGGTCTTTTCCAGCCCCACCTGGAGATGCCAGAGACTGAACCTGTTACATCTACAGGCCAAACATGTGTTCTAAAACTGAATTATAGTCTGTCCCCTGTCTGTTTAGATTTGTGCTGCTGCCTGATCCCATGTTACTTTAGTTCTGATGTTAAATCCCACAATTTCAGAGGAGCTTCTTACTCCCAAGAAAGCATAGAGGATTACAGTCATCTCCTCACAATATAAAAATATAAGGAGATGAACAGTAGTGTTGTATGATAACTGAGTATGTTTTCCCCACCATTCACTTTTTACAAAGAAAAGCAGCTTCTTATGAGTCAAAAATTCAGTTTTAATAATAATTTTTGCAATTTAAATTCAGATTTAATTTTAGACCAGTGTATATGTAAAATAAAACATTGTAGCTGAAAACTAAATTTGGTAAAATCAGATTTGTTTCACCTAAATTGGTCTATCATTTTTGTCCACCCTGTTATAAAGCATTTATCAGTAAAGTGTCTTTGTCAAAAGAAACTTTTTTTTAGTAAAACTATACCACAATATCAGAAAAGATGCAAAAAGAATCAGTACATTATATTTTAATGCTATGGCTAGTGGTTGATGCAAATAAAGATTCTTCTGATTCTGATGCTAAAGGAAGCAGGAGCCTGAAGAGGTTATTTTTAATTTTAAAAAATTACAAGCAACACTACAATCACATCAGCTCTATTCCTTAATAAGGCCCCTCAACAGTTAACTAGTGCAGTGTTCTATGGAAGGACAAAGTTCAAAATGTGGACAGTAAATTTAAAATTATTCACAAAGTGTTAGTGAAAACTGTTTCAATTTAGTCGTATCTAGATGTTCTATAACTAAACCACAGCATGCTCAAAAGATTCCTCTTCACTACCACAAATAAAATCATCTATTAGTTTGAGACCTCAACTCCCACCTCTTGTAGACTTTCCAACCCCACAGAAGTCTAAGTGAAGATAACATTTCTGCACTTTGAGTCACACAGGGAGGTGCCTTTTTTTCCTTACTACTGCAGTTCTGAGTCACAACCTTCCCTGTTCATTCAACAAGCAGAGAGAATGCTCATACTACAACTTGTGAAAAGTGCTAGTCTGCTCATAGGTACCCAAAATCACACACACAGTTATTTCACATGGGAAAAGTGGTTTGTAACAAACCATGGCCAACAAAACCCAGGGGATGCCAGCAGATTTCAAATGTCAAGGACTGTCCTGTGCTTTTATCTCATACACCCCCCAAGAAACTTATTTCCAGCACAAAGACTCCCCTTTTAATGATTTAACTAGACTATGCTTCCTTACACCATCTTGGTCTTTTATCACCTAACACTTCCTTGTTGTACTCCTTCACTCTAGGTTTGACTACTCAATGCAACCTCACTTCTCATTTATTTCCCCAGCAACCTCTGCCTCTGTTTCTTTCTTTCAAATCTGCTCCAGCTTTCCTTGACAAACCTCTAAACTATGTGGTGGCATGCGTACTCCAGGCTTTGTCCTGCACTCCATTCCAATATACCACCATCTCTTCCTACACACACTCATTCTTCTCCTTGGTCTTTCAACACAGTCAGTTCCTGTAAATTCCTTCCTCACCATCTGTATTTCCTACACAGACCTTCCATAAACCTCCACTTAGCTTCCAAATTATTTCCCCAAGCTATAGGTACATCTTTGCAGCTGCAGCCTTGATGCTCACTTGCATAATCTCTCCTCCTTTCTAGAGACTTGTAGGTCCCCCTGGGAGACATTCTTCAGTACACACCCACTTCCTTCATTCTTCCACAGGTCTGATCCTAAGGCTCAGTTTTATGTTGTTACTCTCTTACTGCTCCGACCTAACCTGCAATTTTCCTTGTAGCATTTCCCCATCATAACATTTACTGATTCCTTGTGGTCTAGCAGCCCCTCCCTTCCCCCCCCTCCAAATTACAAATCCTTCCTTAAGCCTCCACTTTTTTGTCTAAGTATCCCCCACAACACCATGACTCTCCTTTACCAAGTTTTTATGTATGTTTTTCTGGGCTACTCAAACAAAAAATTATCCCAGTTCGAAAGCACGTCAAAGTGCAAGTAGATAAATAGGTACCACTCCGGCAGGAGGGTAAACAGCGTTTCCGTGCGCTGTTCTGGTTCGCCAGAAGCGGCTTAGTCATGCTGGCTGCATGACCTGTACGCCGGCTCCCTCAGCCAATAAAGCAAGACGAGCGTCGCAACCCCAGAGTCGTGCACAACTGGACCTAACGGTCAGGGGTCCCTTTACCTTTACCTTTCAGTTCCTTGGAGGACTTGTATTACTTCCAAATCCAGAGTTTTTGCTCCTTCAGTTCTCCTCCCTTCACATGTTGCTAAAGCTCTACGCTGTTCCAGTACATTTCCTTTCCATGATGACCACTCTTTTAAAAGTAATCTTTTAAAACAAAGTACTGCCCCTAGGCCAGGCCAGGCCAGCTTCACCACTCCTCCACAGATCAACAACTTTGCTCATCCTCCTTCACAATGGAGCGATGAAGCTCACTGGGTGTTCTTGGGCCAGTCACTTCAGCCTAACCTACTTCACAGGGTTGTTGTGAGGATGAATTAAGGAAGAGAACCATGCATGCCACTCTGAGCTTCATGGAGAAAAGGTGGGATATAAATGTGAAAATAAATATATAAGAGTAACCAAGAGGTCTGAAAAGACTATTCTTCCCTCCACCAAATCAGGCCTTCTCTTCCCTTTGGCCTACCCTATTTCTGCAAACCTTCCTGTGGTATTCCCATTTTTTTCCTCACTGCATCCCCTTAGCAATCCTCCCTTTAACCATACAATCAATCTTCCATCCCAAGTTATAAGCAACCACTCAAAAAAAAAAAGGCTTACAAACGTCAAGAAGAAATATATGACTATGATGGACATCTCTCCCCACACTCAACAGGCCAGGCCCCTCCTCTAGTTCAGCTTCTCAGACCCAGTCCCAGACATCCCCCCTCTGCCAGCTCCCAGTGTCTGCCTTAGGCTTAACCACTCTCTCCTTCAGACGCCGCTTCCTCCTACTCCAAATTTCAAGCGTGGCCCCATTCACTGCAGGTCGCACAACCACCAGAGGAAGTAGCGTATGAAAATGGCCCTTTCCCAATCCCCATGCCCTTTTAAATTCCGCATCCTCCCCATTTCCTTTCCCTACCAGCCTGCCTCCCATTCTTCCCCTTAAACCCACTCACCACCACAGAAACCTCCTAAATCGAAAGTCCCAAGGGTGGCTCTCCCTCTCTCACCCACTCTTCACTCAGGAAAATTCACAGTGCCATCAAAAGAAAACTGAAGGGCCTGAAAAGGGCCCTGTGCAGATCCACTGTTGACCCTCAACGCTCACCCCCATTATGTCTTGACCTCCCTCCCACCCTTTCTCCCCCACCCCACCGAGCAGCTCCCCAGTTCGCCACCCCGCCCCCACCCACTTCATTCCCCAGGCAGCCCACAAATACCGGGACACCCCCCCCATCAAAGTAAAGGGACTCAAAGCGGCGTTCGCTCCCCGCCCTACGCCCCCCGCCTGTGCGGCCCTCCCCCTCGTGCTTCAGCCTCCCCCCATTCTCCCCCCACCGCGCCTTCATCCACCCCTCCCGCAAAGGCCCCGGCCACCGCCGCCGTCGGTGCGTCAGACCATCGTCGTCCTCTCACCCACCGAGAGCATTGAACGTCCAGGCGCGGAGCAGACCGGGCGCCTCCCACACGGCCCGGGCAGGGAGGGCCCCTCTACCTGCGTCAACGCGCGGAAGCGGGCCAGAGCCGCGGAGGGGGAAGAGGAAGAAGGGAGCGCCGCCGCGTCGTCGCCACCGCCGCGTAATCGAAGCCTCCCAAACCGGACCTGACCGGCAGCCGACGCGACGCGCGATTCCCCCTCAGCCAGCCACACAAGACAGACAGGCGGCCACCCGCCAACCACAAGGCCCGCCGGGAGAAAGGCCCCGCCCGCCGCCCGCGCGCAAGCGCACGAGGCACCTCCCGTCCCCGTCGCGCGCCTTGCCACAATGGTACCGTCCGGCTCACCTCACGCCACCCTCCCCCCCTGAACCGCGGCGGGTGATGGTACAGGCTTAGGTGGCGCCGCCGCCGTTTTTCTCCGGCTCCTCTCCCTCCATTTGCGATGGTCTGACGCACAAATGAAGCTGCCCCTCTCTTTGAGAATGGTCCACGCCGCCCCCTTTCAGGAGAATGGATGCGGCGCGCGCAGTTCCTGCCCCGGCGTGACCCAGAGTGGTACGGCCTGCTCGGAAAAGAAAGCGCGCAAGCAGTACTGTACTCACATCTGCAAGTGTGGCAGTTGGTGTGCTAGACAGTTGCCTTCGCTCGATAATGGACTGGACAAGAGCCAACATACTGAAGCTCAATCCAGATAAGGCTGAGGCCCTGTTAGTGGGTGGCTCCCTAGACCGGATGGCTGAGTGGCTGCCTGCTTTTCATGGCAACTATGTAGCAATTGAAGGAGAAGGTACATAGTTTGGGGGTACTTTTGGATCCCATCACTGTCCAATAGTATTTTATTTAATGTTGCTTTAAATATAATAAAGCCTAAAGACAGGAAAGACATTTACAACCAGAAAAGATAAAAACAAAAATACAAAATGCATAAAATGATAAGATATCACAATTAATTTAATAAAGAGAAATGCCGGTGTTTAAAGCTGGATGCCAACTGCAAGCAAAAGTGGTCTGCTATTCAGTTTAAGCATGGGAAACTGCTTTATACGAAGTCAAACCATTGATCCTTCTAGCGGTTTTGCCTATATCACAGGCAGCAGCTCTTCAGTTTGAGGCAGGACATCCCCACTCCTACCTCGAGATGCTGGGGCTTCAGCCTGGGACCTTTTGCATCCAAAGCAGATGCTCTGCCACTAAGCTGTGATCCTTCTCTGCTTGCCTTTCCAGTAGTGTACTGTTCAAATAATTTCCCAATGAGAATGAGCCGGTGGTTCTCCCTGCATGCATATAATCTCATTTAAATTTGATGTTTTACAACGACAGAAGATTAATTTAATAACTGAGTTTTAATGTGAAAGTCTTTCAAGTAGTTTGGCAGAAATATACTACAGAGTAAAAAAAGGCAGCTTGCCAAAAAGAAGATGACCAGAATACTCTTCCTTAATGCATTGATGCATACAGATTTTACTCCATCATGGTTATCAAACTGTTTAAAAACCAAACCAAATTGCTTTCAACCTAGTTGCAGAAAGCCAATGTGTTAGTGCTTCTATACTATAGATCAGTATTTCCCAAAGGGGGCGATACCGCCCCCTCAGGGGCACTGTAATGATCCAGGGGGGCAGTAGTAGCATCGGGTGCAATTGGGAGGGCCTTGAATAAAAATAAGGGAGTGGTGGAAGCATGAAGAAAGAAGAGAATAAAATTTTGAAAACACGTCTCATCTGTTGTGTAATCATGCTTACTGCCAAGTCTGGTGCCGTTGTGCAATGGCAACAACACCTCCCCTGAATCCAGTGGTCCTGCTGAAGACGAGGGGTTTTCGTGGGCTTGAGTGAACTGTTTTCAGCTTCACCAGGCTGTGGAAGTGGATTGCAGCTTGCCTGCCTATTTGGCCAATGGCAGGCAGGTTGCAGCACTGGCCCCACCCCTGGGGCAGATTGGACTGAGCTTACGCAAGCTAGTACAGTCCGTATGTTTTGAACTACAATTCCCAGGACTGGGGCTGATGGGAATTGTACACCAAAACATCTTGAGGTTGGTGAAGGTCTCTCTAACTATACAACCTTGTGCAAGTTTACTCAGAAGTAAGTCCCACTGCCAGGGCTGGTATCAGCATGTGGCATTCTTGGGCAGCTGTTGAGGCCCCAGCACCACAGTAGAGCCCACTCCTGCTCCCTCCAGTCTGGGGAGCTGATATTTTAATTTCCTATAATGACTCCAATGTAACCTTGGTCCAGGGCTTTGTAGGACATTAAAATGACAGGCCTCGAACTGCCCTGGAGGCCTGCCATTGACATTTCTCATTGTGGAAAATTAAAATGGTGGCTTGCCATCTGACCTTTGTTTGTTTGAAACTGCTGCCACTTCCTAACACTGGCAGGGGGCAGAGGCATTTTGTTGAGACACCCCTCTTCCTTGTATTCACTGTGGCTTTCTCTCAGATAAGTGCACAGTATTGCTGCTAATCAGATGGTGACAGCAGTCACGAAATTAAAAGACGCCTGCTCCTTGGGAGAAAGGCGATGGCAAACCTAGACAGCATCTTAAAAAGTAGAGACATCACCTTGCCAACAAAGGTCTGTATAGTTAAAGCCATGGTTTTCCCGGTAGTGACGTATGGAAGTGAGAGGTGGACCATAAAGAAGGCTGATCGCCGAAGAATTGATGCTTTTGAATTATGGTGCTGGAGGAGACTCTTGAGAGTCCCATGGACTGCAAGAAGATCAAACGCATCCATTCTTAAGGAAATTAGCCCTGAGTGCTCACTGGAAGGACAGATCGTGAAGCTGAGGCTCCAGTACTTTGGCCACCTTATGAGAAGAGAAGACTCCCTGGAAAAGACCCTGATGTTGGGAAAGATGGAGGGCACAAGGAGAAGGGGACGACAGAGGACGAGATGGTTGGACAGTGTTCTCGAAGCCACAAGCATGAGTCTGACCAAACTGCAGGAGGCAGTGGAAGACAGAAGTGCCTGGCGTGCTTTAGTCCATGGGGTCACGAAGAGTCGGACACGACTAAACAACTAAACAACAACAATTGCTGCTAATATCAGTGACCATTGCACTTGGAATATAAGATGAGGCCAGAGTAGTTAACAAAAGGCTTTGCTGAAGGAAGAGGACAGGGAGCAATATTTATCTTTCTATCGCTTTCTATCCCATACCTCCTCCAACACACACACACACACACACACAGTATAGAGCTGTCCTCACAACAATCTTGCGAGGTCTGCTTAATTTTGTTTTTTAGACTTGAGGGGGAAGCTGCTTTTCTATTTCAAATGCAACATATTTCAGTTTTTGCCACTAGAGAGCAGCAGGAATCAACATTCCACTTGCAGAGAAAGCCTGCTCTCCCATGCTGGGAAGGAATGATTGAGTTAGATGGTTAGATGATACACTATTAGATGGTCATTATGTTTTGTCTTTGGGAAGATTAGCACAGGGCTCTGTGAACACGTTATCTGGAGTCACTTTATTGAACTACGTAGGTGGGACTTTTTATAATCCTACCGCCATGACCATCCAATTGCTGTGTTAATGGAGGAGCCATTTAAACAGCGAAGGGAAATCTGGTCCTCCTTTATGTTGTAGGCTTATAACTGATTTATTATTGATTCATTGCATTTATATCCCACCTTTTTATCCAAGGAGCTGAAGGTGGCGTTCAGAGTTCTACCTCTCCTTATTTAATCCCCTCAACAACCTTGTGAGGCAGGTTAGGCTGAGAGGCAGTGACTAGCCCAAGTGTGGCTCATGGCCGAGTAGGGATTTGAACCCTGGTCTCCTAGGTCCTAGTCCAACACACTAACCACAACACCACACTGGCTCTGTTCCATCAGCCCCAGCCACCATGGCCAATGGCCAGGGGTGATGGGAGATGCAGTCTATCAAAACATCTAGAGGGCCATCAGTTCCCCACCATTGTATTAACACAAGAGATATGCTTGCAGGGGAGTAGTGTTCTAATCTAATGGGGGGCAACATCTATGAGGGGTGTTAAAAAAGAGCTAAGAATCTCTGGGGTCACTCCATCTCCAGCTACTTAGCACAGGCCCTACAGACCAATGTCTGGCTCTGGCCTATGAAACAACAAGCGGCCATGTCTTTTAAAGGCACCACAGGATGAGTTGGAGTTGTTGCTGCAACAAACATGGCTACCCACCTGCAATTTATCTAGAAAATGTTCTAGCCAACCACTTCTATACTGAGGCATATTTTTCTGCATTCTATGTCCCCATCCCATGGAGAGTTTACCATGGGGAGGTAAATGGTAACATCTGAGATGTCTATGCATCTATGATAATTCCCTCCTCACCAGAGGTATTCTGTGTCTGAATGTGCTTTCTTGGGTTAGGCTGCAGGCATCTGACCTGGTCCTAGTTATGCTACTGTTATGCTAGTTATGCAAGAGGACCTGGGGCAGTGGAATGTGCTTGTTTTCTCTGTTAATATCTACTTCCACAAAGTTATCACCTTTCCAGACACTGTTCTGGCAGGGCCAGTGTGCCTTTAACAGCAGGCAGAAATAATGTAAGGAAAAAATGTTTTTCTGTCCTGGAGAAAGAAACCAGCACCTGTGGAAAGCCTGCCATTTACCCAACTGTTTAAAGCACAGGGTCCTGGCTGTAGCTCCCGCAGCACATGCAAAAGAAATTTGTGGTAACAGGAGTGGGGGAATGCCACTCCAAGAAGCACAAAATGGTTCAACAATGCCAGCTGCATCATCAGCATCCATGGCAACACCACTGATGCCATCATCAGTCACAGATTGCATGGGAATGGTGCTGCTGTGAAAAACCGCTACAGAACAAGCCAGTCTACAGATGGTGATACACCCACACAGTATCTCCCAGCACAGTCATGCCTGCCTCAAAGAAGAGAAAGAATGCTAGGCCCCAACCTCTGCTAAGAAGTAAGATTTCACCCTCCATTAAATGTTGCCTGGCAGCAGCCACTGCATCAGGCTGTAAGAGAGAGAAAAGCAAGGATGCAGGCACACTCTTTGCCCACTGAGAGAATAGGATGCTAGTCTAGATGGGCCATTGGGTTGATCCAGCTAGCTTATGTTCTCATGCTGAGAGAAAGCAATATTTGGTGTCTCCTCTCCTTGAACTTTTCTATCCCATCTGGTCTTCAGAACAACATTTACCTATGAATATGAATGCAAGTTTGCTTATTTTTTCCTCTATCTTATCAATTTCCTGCTTGTGTTATGTCTGGAAATTGTAAGTCTGAGGGCATGGACTGTATTTTTTGTTATATGTAAATAACTCAATCTGTGGCTGAAGAGTGGGATAAAAGCATTCTCCAAATAAATACTAAATAAAAGTGAGTCTTGCACATGGGGGTTCCAGTCCCATTATCTACACACACACACAATTGTTCATAAGTACCCTTTTGACTGCACAACAGAGAACACACGGGGAGAACAGTTTTAAAGACCACTGGTGTCATGACCTTGGGATCAGATTCCCCGTTTTCAGGGGATAAGATAGAGAACTCTGAGCCAGAGGAGGAAATTGCATGCAGGGCCAGTCCCAGAAGCACATCTGCAACATGAGCCTGTAGTGCCAGTCTCCTCCCCTGCACCGGTGAGGATGCCCCATTGTCAGCCTGGAACTCAAAGAACACCATCACAAAAGCCCCAGTATACCCAGAACCACCCTTGCTCCATTGGAATAAAAGATCATTGGAGCAGGCTGGGTTCCTTTAACTGAAGTGGCAACTTCCCAGCATAGGGCACAAGGCTGAGAACCACGGTGGGAATTTATGCTCCACTACGTTGGAAGTGTTGGGGTACCACTCAGCTTGCACTGTAGGCAGACATACCTGCATGGGAAGAGTAGAGAGGAACTTCCAATCTTTCAGAATCAAAATGCAGTTTTACAAATTATGCTGCAACTGCGTTTGGAATACTGTGTACAGTTCTGGTTGAGTTGGGGGGGGGGAGAAGCTGTATGAGTCATGTCTGATTTCTGCTGGAATCCAAAGCTGTAGCCATAGGAGAAGCAAGACCCTCTTGGGGTGTCAGTGCTGTGGGCCTCTCCATTGTAGGCTCAGGTTGTAAATATGTGTAAATAAATCATATATCATAAAGACACCACTGTCTCTGCAGTTCTTCACTGCAAGGGAACTGAACCTTGGTCAAGCATCCAGAACTCCTGGAATCTCGCACCACTCGGAGATTAGGGCAGCGTGCAATAATATTGTGGAGTTGGAAAAGGTTCAGAAAAGGGCAATCAACATGATCAAGATGGAGAAACTTAAGAAAGGTGGTAGCATTTACCACCTTTTGGTTTAGAGAAAAGGTAAGTCAGAGGTTACATGACAGAAGTTTATAAAAGCAGGCATGGAGGAAGCGGAGAGAAAAGTTTTTCTCCGCTTATCATAACTCTGGAACTCGTGGACAAAATCTAACAGAGCTGACTGTTGGAAGACTCAGGGCAAATAAAAGAAAATACTTCTTCACACAGTATATAGTTAAACTATGGCCACCAACTTGGATGGATTCAAAAGATGAAGGAGGCAGCTATCAATGGCTACTAGCCACAATGCCCATGCACTGCCGCCGCCAGAAGAAGCAATCCCCCTCAGTATCAGTTGCTGGAAACCATAGGAGGGCAGGGTGCTCCTGTGCTCAAATCCTGCTTGCAGGTTTCCACAGTTATCTGGTGGGCCACTGTCAGAAGAGGATGCGGGGTTGGAAGGACCATTGGATCAATGATGGCCTAATCCAGCTGAATTCTTCTTACGTTCTTATTTGAATGCCCCGGATTTTTGCTTCTTCTTAAACTGTGCGCTCATTAGGGTCTGGCACATGCGAGATTAAACACTGCTATTATGCAACTCGGCATTTAACAACGCACATGGTTATCGTACGGTAACTGTTGGGAAATCATTTGCATTTTGTCTTTCTGTAAACTTCTAAGAAAATTATTCACTGAGGCGGCGGTGGCGAGACCCAAGCGGGGGCGCGCTCCCGCGCCCTCCATGATTCCTGCGCACGCGGCTGTGCATTGTCCTCCTCGCTTCGCCATGAGGGCGCGCGCGCTCCCGCGCTCGGCCTCTCGCTATCAGCTTTGTCCTCGGCGAAGAAGGAGCTTGTCACGAGAATTAGACTTACTAATGTAGACTCGCCCACAGAGCACAGATTCCGGGTTCACCTAGACAGCCACAAGTGCGGAGGCGTTCCCTTGCTTGAAACGAGGAAAGTTGCCCAGGGAGGACAAGAGAGTTTGGCACGCTTTTTAGCATCCATTAGGCGACAGGAGCGAGTTCCCTTCGCGAACCAAAGCTAGCAAGAAAGGCAGCTGCTCTTTCTTATGGCGCGGGGATTGATCTTATTTCGTGGAAAGGAACATGACTGGAGTTCTTAAACAGCTTAAGGCTGCGCTCTGTTGCACACACTGCTGCAGCGTCTGTACTCCTGGCTCAAGTTTTGAAGAAGTTTCCCAAATCATATTTTCCCACGGAATAAAGCTGAATTAGAAAGAGCATTAATTTCTCTTTTTACTGCTGTTTCCATTTCGTTTCGAGGAGGCCACGCTGCTTTCCGAATCCAGCTAAAAACTACTTCCTATTGTTCTCCATGAGCAGCGCTCACTTTTCTCTTATGGAAAGAAAAAAAGGAGAGAGAGTAGTAGGAGGGAATTTGTACAGTGAACCTTTACTTCCAATGTATTTTCTCTATATATATGTAGTCTACGAACCACGCATGAGCCCTGAATTACATCTAAGACGCATGCGCAGGGCGTGTACGCACGGCGAGCTGATAGGAAAGGGGGCCGTCTCTTCAATGGAATGCTGCGCCTGCGCGGCTCATGCCGGCGCTTCATTTTTTTTGTTCGTGGCGAAGAGGCCTTAGGCTGGCGCGTGCGCAGTGGGCGCCCTCGCGAGGTCTGCGCACGCGCATTCCTGGCTTGAGTCGAGAAGAACGGTTGGAGGCGGCCGTACTTTGGGCGCGAGGCAGAGGAAGAAAGAAAGAGGCGAAGAAGCAGAAGCAGTTCCCGCGCGCACGAGGCGTTTCCGCTCCGGCCCTCCCTCCGCTTCCTGTCTCGGCGGCCCCGGCGCTCAGTCGGCGTGGCAACCCTGTTCCCTCGCGCGCCTTTGCCGCTCCTTCGGCCGCGGATGCAGCGCCGCGAGGACCTCGCCGCCCCCGGCCGCCTGGGCAGGGCCCCGGGCCCGGCGGCTCCCCCGGGCCGCCTCCAGTCGCCTCAGGCCGCCGCTTCCCCGAGGAGGCCTCCGCGGGGCGGAGGTGGCGGGGTGCGCGGGCCCCAGCCTCCGCCCCTGCTGCCGCCCTCGGCCACCGGCTCGGCTCCGCCGGCCCCCAGCGTCGTCCCTACCCCGCTGATTCCCGGCGCCGGGTCCGCGGCCAAGGCCGAGCCCGAGAACAAGTACCTGCCCGAACTCATGGCCGAGAAGGACAGCCTGGACCCTTCCTTCACCCACGCCATGCAGCTGTTGCAAGCCGGTAAACGCCCCTGCCGCGGGGGAGGGGAGGGGAGAGGGGTCGCCGACACTGTGGCGGCTACTCGGCTGATTTGGGGGTGGGGGTGGGGAGATGAGTCCCAGCGTCCTGTAGAATAATAATAATAGTAATGGAAAGGTGGAATGCCTGAATCCATCCACTGGAATACTATAGTACAAGTTAGTAAGCCCCCCTGCCAATCTGTTAGTCTGACATCCTTTACTTTTCCAGGCGTATACTTAAAAATGTAATCAATTATAAAGGTGTATGAAGAAGGCCATATGTGCCCTAACTTTTCCCCTCAGTATCAGTTGTGGTAGGCTAGAACCCATTTGATCTGGTGCTGATCCTATTTGTTGATCAGACTTAACAGGATGGGAGAACTCAGGCAGTTTATACCCTAGTTAGTTGAGCAAATTCGTTGTCTCTTCCTCTTCCCCAAACCCCCATCCCGTATTCTTGTCAAGGTTGTAAAACTGCGCTCCTTTGCCATTTTAAATAAACTCCCACCCCATGTAACTCATCTGCTTACATATATTTGCAAATGGTAGGTGTGGCATGTTGATGGTCTGAATAAAGGAATACTGAACAGAAACTGCTTTTCTAGTTTAGATAATTTTTCTTGCCTGGTTTATGGTGGTAATTCCTATTTTCCATAGGCAAGTGACTGTTATACCCTTGGAGTAGGGTTCAAAATTAGCAGTGCGCCAGGCGCATTTTGCTCCTAAAGATTGTCCATTTGCAAGCACCTCAAAAAGTCTGGGTGTCATTTTTTGCACCTGGCTGACACTCAAGGATTAGTGAAATGTATGCGCTTTGAAGCCTCAACGTGTATGTTAAGGATTTACAATATGTTATGGAGTTTAACAATAAAGAGTAGAGTGTTTTGAAAACTGAAGTATGGTACCAATATTTTTGTTGTAAACATTAAATATATATTAACAACTTAATTCAAAAACGTGATACCAAAATAACAAAAAGTTTCGCCAACCTCCCCAAATGGTGACTAGACATTCTGTTTTGGTGCCCACAATCCAGGTCCTAGGAGCCATTTGGCTCCTAGCTTTTCTATCCCAGTTTCTAACACTGCCTTGGAGAGCATGCCTATGAGTGGCAGAGAGTGTAGTAAAGCAGGAAATTGGAAGTTTCTTAACATGGAGTCTGAGGCATGTAATCTTTCATGTAGTGATGGAAAGGTGGGCCTTACCTCCAGAATCTTGTTTATCCATATACTGTAAGTGGTTCTGAGAAAGGGAAGACAAATGTTTTCAAATGGAGGTGTGAAAGTACATAGAATGACAGAAATGGTGATGAGGACTATAATAGTGATCACCAAGGTAGAAGTAGAGTTCAGGGCTCCTGTTATTCTAATAGTGATGCAGAGGTGCAGCTTTTCTTGACACAAGTTCAAGCTGTACCTGCTGAAAGTATCCTACACTACTTTACATCTGTTGGGAAAGGCTCGTTTAGGTAGTTGGCAGGCTGTGTCAATTCTCTGCCATCCTCTCTTGGATCTGGAAGTTGTGGACGAGGAAGGGGAACTTGAGAAGCTGCCTCAGTGTCAGATCTTTGGCCCCTCTTGTTCAGTATTGCCTACACTGACTGGCAGCATCTCTCCAGGGCTTCAGATGAAACTTTCCCAGCCTTACCTGGAAATGGTGGGCATCCAGTCTGAGTATGTGCTCTACCACTGAGCTCCAGCACTTCTGCTTAGTGTCTGTGTCTTACTAGTCAGGCGGTAATGGTTAAAAAAACCCCAGTTAATTTGCATGTAGTGTTGGTCACCTCTTACCCTTGTCAAGCTGGAGAAATTACAGTGGTTTTCTGCTCAGTGAAGTCTATAGTGGCTCTAGTGTATCTGTTATGAAGATCAGTACTAGTGGCACTATTAGCCTTTATAATGTGATAGTGGGTACAGAAATGCCATCTAAGTTGGTGGTCAGAGGTAGACTTAGAGAATTGGACCCTAGAATTTCCACCCAAGTATTGGGATTTTTCTTTTTTTATTCCAGGAGATTTCAAGCAGAGCATTCTGTGTATCTCTCCCCTTCCCCTCTTGCCGAGACAGAGGGCTTTGTAATCTCATTGCTATGCATATCTGTATTTGTCCTTGTTTCCAGTGAAACTATTAAATAGAGTGGAAATGGCAGTCTTTGTCTTGCTAGCACCTTCCTTCCCCATCTTGACAGTGTCTAATCGCCTGCTGTAGCCGTATCACCACAGTGCAGCTGCTGTGCTTTCAGGCTTTCACTATATCAAGAGAACAACTGTTTGGAAATAACCAGTCAGAATTTAGAACAAAGGGGAATGCTAGATTTTTGACTTGTGAGTAAGGTGAGGAACATTCTTGATCTAAGAACTAATTAACTTTTTAAAGCAGAGTTCATGTGATTAAGGCAGATTTCTTTGCTTTTTGAAACAGTTCAGAGGTGCTTTGATTTAATCTTGCTGGATGACGGGCCTGCTTCATTGCTTTATTTCTCTGCGAATGAGAAGCTTCATGTTGTATTGCTCTGCAAGAAGCAGTGCTTTTTTCTGTGGGTACTCAGGGGTACTCAATATTGGCACCCCAAATGTTAAAAGTGTTGCACTTACTGTAACAATTTTATGATGAGTACCAACATTTTTTTTTTCTTTTTTAAAGCAAGAACAATAAAAGTAAAGAAATTGTATCACTAAAGAATCTTAATTTGAGAATGAAGTCAAACACCCCAAACAGTAAATTCTACTGTTGCAAAAACATTTATACAGTAACCACAGGCAGAAGAGCTTTCTAGACTCTTCCCTTATTCCACAAATAACTTCTAAGTACATAACTAATTTATTAATTGCAAGAGTTATTGTTCTAGTTGTCCTATATTTTTATGTTCCAAACATTTTAGAAAATCCTAGACAAATTATATGTGAGCCAGCAGAAGCCTCACAGCTGGAGAATTCAAATCAATATGTGAAAGTTGCTTTGCAACCACCTGCTGTTTCTTGGCCCTTGCTGTCCCCTTGGGTCACCTGGCCACAATGCCCAATTATGGCAGAAAGTGCTGTCAGGGTCTCAAGTTTAGACCATAACCTGCAATCCAAGAGATGTGAGACACCTCAGCCTCATTTTTGCTACCTTATTCTTCCATCTCTTCTGAGTTCCTTCCTGTTAGTTTTTTAAAAGTGCTCCCCCCCCCCTTTCTGTGTAGTTTCAAAAAAACTGGAAAGGGCAGTACTTGATTAGAATTAATTGATTGGGCTTTTTTTCTTTTTACTGGTTGTCTGATGGGAGAAAAAGTTATTTTCCTCAGCTATTTGAGAACAGATTGGTAGACCTATATGTGTGTAGCTATAACACACTGAAGAATTTGGTAAAATAAAAATAATCTGTACTAGAGAATAGCCCTATCACACATATTATGGCTTCCTTATGAATAGATCTGATAAGGTTGGAACTTCTAAACTGAGGGGAACATGGTGAAAGTTTATGCAAGGTGCTTTTTATTCCAGATTAATTAAACCAGGATACTTATTTATTTCCTTCTGCCCATCATTGGCTTTAGCTCCATCCACTGCCAACCAGCATGTTTCCCACTCCTGCTTTAGACCATAAGTCTCTATGTGGCAGCCACAGGTGCAATACCAATGGAGGGACCGCCAAAGAACCTATGAAATCCCTGCAGTCCCTTCCTCCTCTTACACCAGGCTTCCTCAACCTCAGCCCTCCAGATTTTTTTTGGCCTACAACTCCCATGATCCCTAGCTAGCTGGACCAGTGGTCAGGGATGATGGGAATTGTAGTCTCAAAACATCTGGAGGGCCGAGGTTGAGGAAGCCTGTCTTACACCAATTTCAGCCTTTACATCAAGGTAATGATGGAGCAAAGCTCTGCCCACTTCTTCCTTTGGCTGTATGTACTTTTTAAGGTTGAGATTGAAGCCAGGCTCCCAAGCACAAGAACCAGCTTTCATGGGCAGTGACCCAGCCAACAGATCCAGGGCCCTGGGATGGGATGCAGGGAGGAGAGCAGAGTGACGTGGGGGGGCAGGTCTTACAATGCTATTCCAATAGCACAATGAGTAGGACAAATGCTACCCTAGCTTAAATAAATTGATGCATTGTTCGCATCCATTGTAACTCCATGAGGACCCATGACTTGCATAAGTGTTCTTGTGCCATGGTAATACTGGAAAACACCAGACTGGTTTTTATAGAACTGCTCAGTAACAACACCTATGTAAAATTTTATTTGATTGTGGTTGAGTGGGCCAGTTCCCATGTAAGAAACATGTAGTTTCAGTATTCATTTTTTTCATTTACTAGATCTGACTCTATGCCTTTGTGGCAGCCATTTTATGATTTGATGACACCCCCCATGGCAGCCATTTTGTGGTGGTCCCCACCACACACTTTTAAAGTTCCCAGTGTGTCAGTGGAGTTGAAAAGATCAGGGATTAGAGAAGTTGGGAAGCCCTGCTTTAGACTTGTACTTCCTAGCCTCTTTTTACCAACATGCTTTCTTCCTGTTAGTAGTGTACAGTCCCTGCTGTGTCTATGACCTCTGGTGAGTAATTTGCATCAGAAAACTGTTGCCCTAAAGGTGATCTAATTAAGCATGTTTAGTTTACTTGTATTTATTAAACAAAGTTAAAAACTTTAAAACAGCCAGGGTTGCTGAATAATATTGTATTTGCAGTTGGCTTCCATTCACTCTTACTAACGAACTTAAAAGCCAACCATTTCCGGGGGCGGGGGGGGCGGGAATAAAGCAGTAAAAAATTCCATCCCTACCACCTGCTCTGTCCTACTTTTTGCCATCCTGCCTCTTAGCCAAACTCCTCTTCTTTCCTTCTCCCAATGATATACAACCCCTTCTGTATACAATGTGAAGTTTCTTTGGAGCCCTCTCATGTCTTGTCTTTCACCTGTTTTTCTATTGGATTCTTTCCAAATAGATTGCTCTTTCTTCTATCAGCAACTTGCTTCTGATTTCCTTGTCTCTTAGTTCCCCTATATCCAAGGGAGTATGCTTAGTCCTTATTCTCCCCTAAATGAAGTTCTGATTCTAGCCAACTTTACAGCTTTTACTTTCTGTGCAAAAGTTATATTGGTATTCAGTTATTTTAAGTTCATTGAGAGACTGGACAATATAAATTTATAATTTTCTATAAAACAATAAAAAAGGTCATAGATCAATAGGTCTACAGTATTTCTGGTTAAATTATGGTACTGATATATATTTACCTAAACCGATTGATTGTGCTTCCTTGAAACTATGCAAGACTAGCTCTTAGAATTTGTCCAGTCTAGCATATACTGTAGCTTTTAATTCTTTCATCAGCATTGGCCTCTGGCAGTCCCTTATTCCGGGCCTTTTTAGAATCCTCTTGATGGAGCCATATGAGTGAAAGATAACATTGCTAATTCATGCACAGAGAATGGTGTTCTGACCTTGTTTAGCAGAGTGCTGGGTATATGAGTGGGAGTTGAAATAAAATATTATTACATCTGCCAAATAGCCTTCTGGCTAGATATATGCTTTTTTTAAAAGGTAGGAGTAAAAATCCATTTGTCCAGGTGGCAAAGTATCTGCAATGTGTTGATTGTTTTGTGCATTAAAGACTAGACTAGGCCTTGTATTTAGTTACATGAAACAAATGGAGGTGCCATATTTCCTTTACATTTGGACTTTGTCTAAAAGGTAGGTGCTCACACACTGCTGCACTGCAGTTGGCCATGGCTTTCAGCACTGGTGAACATTTATGCCAGGTTTGGGAACATTTTGACTTCCAGATGTTGCTAAACTACAATTCCCACCATCCCTGACTGTTTGCTGTGCTTGCTAAGGCTGATGTAGTTCAGCAACATATGAAGGGCAAAAAGTTTCCCACTCCTGTTAAATGCAAAAGAATAGGAGTGTATGAGGATCCTATGAGTATGTAAACACTTTCATATACAAAAGCCTTGTTAACATAAGAAATGTATCAGTTTCAGGTACCAGTATAATATTTTGAGCATGTGGAGCTAGTTACCCTGGTTTCATGGGCTCGTGAACCCCTGAGAAGTTCTGGGCGGTTTCCTGGCAGGGTCAGCAGTGCCACTGTAGGGCAGCTTCAGCTTGGAGAGCTTTTACAGCAACAGCTGGAAATCTAAAAGTGTCGCTTTTGCGTTAGAAAAGTAATAGCATCAGAGAATGTCCATCTATACCTTTCTGGAAGCTTCGTTTTGAGTTACTCCAGAACAGGTTATTTCCAAGCAAGTTTGTTGAGAAACAAAAGGAATTTGTTTCCGTTGGTGAGACACTCGTCCACATCTGCACATGCATGTCTATGGGGGAGTAAGATGGTGTCTGCAGTCTTCTGCAGCCCCCAACCAGGTCTGGAGGCTTTTGGCAAATCAATTATCAGCCTTTTGGTAAATAACCTAACTCATCCGTAGTTCATTATGGAGTTTGAGGTCAAAATGTTACAGCAAGGCTAGTTATTCCTTAAAATAGAATTTATATTGTTCATGCACATTGATGCATAAAACTCTGTTTCTCCTGGTGAAGGCAATCTTTTTCTAAAATGTAGTTCTTAACAGAATAAATTGGTTTCTGTGCTTGAGTAATTCTCTTAGCAATGTTGAACAGCTTGTGGTTTAAAACCTTTATTCTTCACGCAAAAAAAAATCAAGAAATTTTAGCATGCTTCAGTGACTTCTATGAAAATCAATTTAATATTCAAAGAGCCTGAAATATGGGTTAGAAGGGCTCTTCAAGGTCATTTAAATGAAAGGGAAAAAAGTAAAAGCTACTGATCAATTTCTGTCTTTTTATCTTGAAAGTTTTTTTGAGGGGGTTACTTTGGGTGGGCATCTTGCATTCAACCTGAAGATACTTATTGGTCCTAGTATTTTTACTGTTGGACTGACTTTTGTTCCATAGTTGCTGAGTAAACTCTTAGAGCAGGGGTCAGCAAACTTTTTCAGAAGGGGGCCGGTCCACTGTCCCTCAGACCTTGGGGACGGAAGGACTATATTTTGAAAAAAAGAATGAACAAATTCCTATGCCCCACGAATAAACCAGAGGTGCATTTTAAATAAAAGGACACATTCTACTCATGTAAAAACATGCTGATTCCTGGACCGTCTGCAGGCTGGATTTAGAAGGTGATTGGGCCGGATCCGGCCCCTGGGCCTTAGTTTGCCTACCCATGTCTTAGAGTTTCTGTGACTTAGGTGTTTTCCTTCTTGCATCCTTGGAAAACTTTGGGCTTTGTTTAGAGAAGGCCTACCCAAAAAGTAGTATTATCTTCTTGAAATTCCTATATTTCCTTCAGCCTGTCATAGGGAAGGCCTTGGAACTTGGCAAGCAGCCCAGTCGTGTCACTTGCAAATTGAGAGCTTGCCAGTTACATTCTTCGACTTCCTTTTAGTGCAAATACACACATCTTCAAATATTTGATGTCACAACCAGAGCAGAAAGGGACCGTCCTGTTACAAAATTGCCTGGTTAAGACAGTCAGGCAAGCAAGCAAGCAAGCAAGCAAGCAAGGGAACAGGCAAGAAAGAACACCAGAATGTTTTCCATTGCAGCAGACGTGGTTGGCTCAGAATTGGGGGGTGTTCTGGTGTGGCATGGGTCTGTAGAGTTTTCTTAGAAATGTTTGGGGGAGAACTGGATAATAACTGGCTCCCACATGGCTACTGCCTTAACAAAATGCAGTAGGTAAGATGTTGCTGGGAGCAAATGAGAAAAGCTACAAAGTAGCAAAACTGTATAAAAAGCAGCTCTCTCCCTTTCACTTCGGTTTAGAAACAGTTAGCTAACATAAGTGCATATAGGACAATGATGTTTGTTTGTTTATGTGGTGGGCCTATTGGCTAGGTTGCAGAAAAACTGAGTTTGGGGCTCACTTGCACAGTCATGTACCTTGAATGGGGGTGTGTGTGATTCTAGAAAAGCTGCCTTTTGTACCTGCTTTTACATGTGCATCCTGTTGGGTTTTTCTTTTTTTAAAAAAGTTTGAAGTGCTGTCTCAATTGTATGCTTTGTCTTGTTTAGAAATCGACAAAATTCAAAAAGGTGAATCAAAGAAAGATGAGGAAGAGACCTATCTGGACCTGTTTTCTCATAAGAACATGAAGCTGAAAGAACGAGTTCTCATCCCAGTCAAGCAATACCCTAAGGTGAAGGCCAGCAAATGCCTCATTAATGTCCTGTAAAGGGATGCTTATGACAAGTTCCACTCACAGCAGCTGTTTGCTTTGAGCTGTCCTGATTGCATTTATTGCTGTTGTTAAATATTTCCAAGGCGTTTCTGCTGTATTTTCTTTTGTGTTTGTAGCAGGCCAGCGCATAGGCTTATGAAGGATATTTATTGTACTTGAAAATGTTTATTATTGGCAAATATATATATATATTTCATTCCTTGTGCATATGGCACGTCACAAAACATAAGAGGACAGGTCCCTGCCCTGAGGGCGTTACAGTCTGAATTTGCCATAGCAAGAAAAAAGAGAGGAGGGGAGACAGTGATATACATGGGGGAAAGGGGCCATATATCAGTTACAGTTAGGTAGTAAGAGGAGAACTAGAGTTGTGCCACAGAAGTGGCATTGCATAGATCAGGGCTTTTTGTGCCCCCCTAAAGTCTTGTCATTTTCTTTAAAAATAGACAGGGAAACCATCTTGACTGATCTGGCTGTGATGTCAAAAGGCTTTTGTTAGGGTTACCAACTTTTAAAAAATAACAATTTCAAGATATTTTTTTACTAGCAGTTTCTCTAGGTTCCCCATTGTGATGTCAAAAGATTTTTTTTTTTTTTGAGGGGTGTCCCTAATGCCCCCTAATTAGTCCAACTTTTTAAACAACATATTTTATACATGTAAGTTTACCGAGCATTCCCACAAGCCCCCAGATGTGAATCTGTGATACCAAAAGTCTTTTGCCGCCAAGCCACCTTTCCTCCAGTGTGTTCTTTTAAAATGCAAACACTTTCACTATGCACACTTTGATATGCTTGATTGCTAACTTACCAGAATTTGGATCATTCATCCTTTGGTTTTTTTCTAGAAGGCCAAAATCAGTACAGTTTAAAATTTCGGGAAACTTATAATTGCTGATCCTAGTCATTGCTGTATAAATTTTAAAGTAACTTAATTCAGTTTTTGAAACTAAGAAAAAATCTGTTTCTCTCCCTTTAGTTTAACTTTGTTGGGAAGATCCTGGGACCCCAAGGCAACACCATCAAGCGACTGCAGGAAGAAACTGGAGCAAAGATATCTGTACTGGGGAAGGGGTCAATGAGAGACAAGGCAAAGGTAGGGGCACTGGGCTCAAATTACAAGTACTTTTGTGTGTTTTAGAACTCTGGATTTTTTTCATAGATAGTTGGGTTGGCCGTTGCATCCTCTCCCCGTTTGTTGACCACACCTTGCCTTTAAGTAAAAGTGTTGTGTTAGATACCTTTTAAAAATGCATTAATGACTTAGAACTGCAAAATCCCCAGGAGTGAGTACTTGTTGTTTTGCCATTAATCACAGAATGAGCAGGCAGCTGACTAACAGAATTCAATAGTCTTTTCTAATACAACCAGTGTCAAGTGTTTGTTGTATCTAGGCTATGTAAAGAAAAGAGATTCATAGAGCATCACATCAAAGTTGAGCTCTTGCTTCTCACGTTTCCATGTGACTTTGAAGAGGGCATCTAACTAAAATCTTGGTTTTCTTAACTTTTTAAAATTGTACTTGTGAAGGCTACTGTTAAGCCTCTAGATTGTTTAAAGCCAAGTAAGTAAATCTTGAGTTTATGCTAGTCAGGATTTTTCATTGCCAAGTAAGTGAGAAGAGAAATAAATGAATGAATGAATCTTATTGGAAGCCCTTTTTTCATATTTCTTTGGAATATCAGTTGGCAAAATTATTTGTGCACCAAAAGATTAGCACCACTGGCTAGTAAAGCAAGTGCTGCCACAATTACATGGGCCTCTCCAAATGGCAGTAAAATTCACCTAGGTCAAACAGTCATGAAAGTCATTATTAGCCTAATAAAATAACTCAAGGATTGAAGGGTCCAGAGCTGCAGCAACAGCCTCCTAAGCCTTAGTAGTTAGTTCTGTCACGAGCATATGGAGCCCCTCAATAAGGTGTTGAATCCAGTTTCACACATGCAAACTGGAAGCAATAGTAAAATTACCTTACAGCAGGCTTCCTCAACCTCGGCCCTCCAGATGTTTTGAGACTACAATTCCCATCATCCCTGACCACTGGTCCTGCTAGCTAGGGATCATGGGAGTTGTAGGCCAAAAACATCTGGAGGAAGCCTGCCTTACAGCGAGCAGGTAAGAATGATCAATTTTTTCTTTGAGAACAAGGGAAAGATGTGAGACATAATCCCAACGCTTCATTCCTTTAAGCATCTTAGAATTTGTCTCTGCTTCCTGGGAAAAAATTCTGAGAGGTTGGTGGCATCTATTTGCAGATGTGGCAAAGCAACACTTGTCTCTTTATGTGAGCAACAGGAAGGCTTGTGTTCTCTTTTAAAACCTCTAGCCATCTACTGTAACAGTTGTTTGTTTTTCAGGAGGAAGAACTGCGCAAGGGGGGTGACCCAAAGTATGCTCATTTAAATATGGACCTGCATGTCTTCATTGAAGTTTTTGGGCCACCCTGTGAGGCTTATGCTCTTATGGCCCATGCCATGGAAGAAGTCAAAAAGTTCCTTGTTCCGGTACATACCACCTTCTTTTTATAAAATGTTCTGCATAATGACATGTTTGGCCTTGGCAAGGTGTGTTCAAGTAGAACAGATTGTGGCAAAGCATATTCCACAGAATAAGCTCAGTCAGAGAGAAAAAGGAGATAATGTTTTGAATAAGGCAGTACTAAGTATTGACAATTCAATCACCGGAGCTGAACAAATGCTTCGTTCCAAAACTTAATTGCAGCCAACCCACCTGTGCAGTTGGATATCTTTCTGCAAAAATGACTCCCAAGCAGACATAGATACGAAAGACCTTGTCCTATTTTGAAAAAAGTGTTGGGTTGACTTTTAAAAATTATAATCTTAGAGATTTTGCAACAGTTACTTAAGAAAGGCTATTAATGGGTCAAAAGATTGGACTCTAGGGAAGATGCTATCAAGAGATTGGCTGCTCCAAAAGTTGTCAGGACCTGAATTTTATTTGCTAACACCTGCAAATGTTTTTTTTTTGTGGGGCGGGGGGACCACCTGATCTTTTATTCATTTTAGAGAACCAAGGATTCTAATATCTGGATTGCTGGTTTGGTTTTGCCTTCTGAAATTTGTTACATGAATTGTAGGTGCAGTTGAGCTCTCTGAAATGGAAACTTCTGCTGAGGTTTCAACTCAACTAGAGAAGGGAACTTTAGCTCTAATGCACCATTTTAAGACTAGCTGGGGGGTTTTCACCTCGGGTTTAATATCTGTCTTGAAAAGCAGAAAGACCTTTCTAGAAATATTCAAAAATGACTAGCTTTCATTATTCATCAGCAGAGGAAATTGTTGGATCTCATGTTCTAAAGGTGTGAGGTGTGTATGTGCACACATTGTGGAGAGTACACAGGAATTTGGGGGTGGGGGTTGTCTTAGTTACCCCTGTTGAGCTGAGCTTCTAGGTAGGGAATTGTAGAAGCCTCTTGGACAGGCATTGCTGTGCAGCTAAAGCAGAACAAGAGTTCCATGTCTGCCCTGCTGTGGATAACAATGGACTTCTGATACATTTGTTTTTGTTCTAATGCACACAACACAAAATGGCTGTGACTGTCTCAGTTTTGAATATGGTGCACAAAGGGGTAGAGCTACATAGACACTGCATGTAAGGTTTGTGGAGCTTTGAAGGCTTCCACGTATCCAAAAGGATACAAAAGTGATCGCTCTTCTTTGAAACCATCTGTTCCTTTTGGTTTGCCAAAACCACCTCCTATCTTTTAACACTTTACTGTGTTACTGTTGCACCCCTCCAACAGATTGGCATCAGGGACTGGATTCCCTACTGGATTTAGGGAGTGAAATGCTTTTGCTCTGCTGCTAATCCCTCCACAGATTGCCTGAAATTGTACCCCCTGGAGAGTGCAGAATGCACAGAGCAGGGACAGAAGTGGAAAGAGGCAGCTTAGAGTTACTGGTGAGCATTTGCTCTTTGGACTGAAACCATTTCCTGCCTCCTCTGAATGGGAACAAGAAATTTAGGTTGCTAAGGGAGCCCACTTCTCAGAGCATTTGACAGGCAGGAAGGCCAGCTGTTCTACAAGGGTGCAGAGGATGTTTTGTGGCAGCTGTTGTGACTTAGGCAACTCCTGCCCATAGTACTCACCTATGCCTTTCCAAACAGAACTGTTGTTAGCAGCACAAAAACCCATTTCAAATAAAATGAATGAGATTTATTTTATTTTATTTGCATGGCCTAGAAATTAATTCCCTCTGTTTTTGCTTAGGATATGATGGATGACATCTGCCAGGAGCAGTTTCTGGAGCTGTCTTATCTCAATGGTGTGCCAGAGCCAACACGAGGTCGAGGGATTCCTGTACGAGGAAGGGGAGCTGTGCCCCCACCTCCACCTGTTCCTAGGTAACAAATAGAAATGTTGCTGGAGATGAGCTCTTGCTGGTTGCACTTGCATCTTTAAGCAGTAAGATTGTGCTTCTGATTGTTTGGGGAGGTGGGGAAGCGATATGGGCTTAATGGCTGTTTCAATTTTTTTTTTAGTGTGTGGAGTGGGGCAGCCTTGCTGAACAGGTGAGAGGCAATAGAAAAGGCACTCAGTCATATTTCCCATAGGTGGTGGGTTTTGAGTCTTAGTTTACTCTCGCAGTTGCAAGCTTTTTCTTGTTCAGCATGTTGACAATACCAGATCTTTGAGGGGGTTCATGAATTGTCCAATAGGGTGGTGGCCCATTAATTGTAGACCATCTTTAATTATTCCTAAACTTTATGGTCCTGCCAATGCATTCTGCACTAAGCAAGGATAAAACGAGACTTTTGAAACTTTGGTTTTCATTTAAGAAAGTTTCCAACCCTTGTTTCAGATAGACAGTTGAATGTTTTCTAAGTCTCTCAGGCCAGGTGGATATAGCTTTAAGTGCCTTTCACAGCTGCCTTTGCTTTGCTCTTTGCTACTTTATCTTAACCCTTCTTGACCTAGACATCACTGCTCCATAAAATTGCTAATCTGCTTACCTACATCTGTGCATCTGCCCCTTACTTCATGTCTTTCCTATATTATGTTTCCCTTTGGCAACTCCTGTCCTTAACATTAAAAAACCTCACTAATTATTCAACTTGTTTTTATTACTGGTTGTTGCTGCCCTTAGCCCGGTCTTGGCTGGGGAGGGCGGGGTATAAATAAAAAATTATTATTATTATTATTCAAAATCCAAATATCAGAAGCAGCCTCAGTTGTGTAGGTTTTTCCATACACATCTTTATATATATAGAAACTGGGCTGTATGAACATCAAGTGATAATGCTTCCTCTCTCCTTCGCTTCCAAAAACTACTTTGTGCTAAACTTAGAAGACTATAAAGGCCCATTTCTGTTTTGAGATCTCTTGGGCCTTTTGCATTGACAGCTGATGCTGCTAGTTTGGCTTATCTTTGAAGTGATTCTGGTAGGTACTTAAATCTTTGCTACTTGCTCAATCCAAGTTTCATATTTGGGCATTTTTAGCTCTGTCTCCGTACATCACACAGCAAATTTTACTAGATTTAATTTTGTCATTCATCTCTGCTGCTAGGCCTCTGCAAATTGAGCATCTGTATAGACAACAGATTAGATTTAGTGGGTGTCCAGAGCATGGTTGTGTGCAGATTGTGTGTGCCTGCTAACTCTTCTGTCCCCTTTTTATAGGGGACGTGGCGTGGGACCTCCACCACCACCTCCACGTGGAGCTCTTGTGCGGGGGGCCCCAGTGAGAGGTGCCATTGCAAGAGGAGCAGCTGTGGCCCGGGGTGTTCCCCCTCTTCCAGCAGTGAGAGGTGCCCCTGCACCAAGAGCTCGGGCAGCCGGCATTCAAAGAATACCTCTTCCTCCCCCTCCTGCACCAGAGACCTATGAAGATTATGTAAGCAGTTTTTAACTTTCTGAGAGGAGGGAGAAAGTCTGATAACAGATTACTTGTGCCTAAAAACTTTGGTTTATCCACAACACCCAAGATTATACATACGTAAGAACACAGAGAGCATCCTTTGTCAGAATCAGATGACTGGTCTGTCTAGCACAGTATTGTCAGCAGTGATTGACTGCAATTCACTATGGGATTTCAAACCAGGGTCTTTCCCAGCACTGCCTAAAGATGCTGGGGATTGAACCTGGGACGTGCAAGCAAATAGCCTGCTCCCCCCCCCCCCCAGAGTTAGACCTTTTTTGACCACATTAACACCTTACATTTCAAGCACTATGATATCACTTTAAACAATCATGCCTTCTCCCAAAGAATTATGGGAGCTACTGTTTGTTAAGGGTGCTGAGAGATGTTAAGAGCCCCCACCCATTCACCTCACAGAGCTGCAATCTTCAGAGGGTTTAACAGTCAGTCCCTCTTCCCAGAGAATTCTGAGAATTGTAGCTTCCTGAATATGGGTCTCCTAACAGCTCTCAGCACTCTTTAACAGACTACATCTCCCAGAAGCCTGAGAAAAGCTATGACTATTTAAAGTAAAATCATACTGTTTTAAATACAGTGGTACCTCGGGTTAAGAACTTAATTCGTTCTGGAGGTCCGTTCTTAACCTGAAACTGTTCTTAACCTGAGGTACCACTTTAGCTAATGGGGCCTCCCGCTGCTGCTGCCACGCCGTCGCCACGCGATTTCTGTTCTCATCCTTAAGCAAAGTTCTTAACCTGAGGTACTATTTCTAGGTTAGCGGAGTCTGTAACCTGAAGCGTCTATAACCTGAGATACCACTGTATATGGTGGGGTCTTCCTCTCTTGTGCACACACACAACTTTGAAAGAATATAACAGATGCCCCCTGTGATTTGACAGGGGAAAGGCATGCTTGCTTGGTACTGTACAGGAGAGTTTGATAATAGCATGGGCCTTTGGACCTGGCTACTTTAAAAAGTAATGGCCCTTAAGAATGAATAAGCCTTGTCTTAAGTGGAGAAAATAGCACCAAGCAGAGACAGAAATTGTGTCTGCTTGGCAGTTGTTTTCTTGAGGTTTTCCTCCCTGCTAGCCTCATCCTCCTTACACTGCATATTTAATGCTTTCTGATTCACAGAAATAAGACTTGATCACAGATCCCAGTGAAGGACTGCTTGGCAAAGGACTGCTTGCATAGTCTAGGTGACCTTGGTTGCTTGGAAGTATGGAGGGAGGGTGATTGTACCAGTTCTTAAAGAAATTTCACAAACTTTGTAGTAGCAAACCAGGTTTTGCCATGCTGACTGGGGTGATGTAGTCCAAAATATCTGGAAGACAGCAGGTTGGGGAAGTCTGGTCTATTCCATTTATTAGACCAAGATTGTTATATCTACACTGGGCAATTGTATTTTTTTAGTGCGTGAAATATTTCCAAGGACATTGTTTGGATAACTGCAAGGTAAAGTAATGTGTGTTTGAAGGGGGTACCTGTGTATCACTTTTGTGATTTGGACTTTTATAGATGGTACTTTGCTTGGTATTTTATTTTTTATTTTTTTACAATAGCTGACTCCACCCTTGCCTCTTTGTCTATTCCAGGGCTATGACGATGCTTATGCAGAGCAAAGTTACGAAGGATATGAAGGCTACTACAGCCAGGGTCAACAGTAAGTGCTTCCTTTTGATTACTTAGAATCAAGTTGGAAGAGGACTTGGTGGGTAATTTTGTCCAACCCCCTACAATGCAGAAATATGCAGTTGGCTCATACAGGGATCCAATCCACACCCTTGGCATTATTAGCATCACGTTCTAACCAACTGAGCCACATTAGTACTTAATTGCCCTGTGTCTTCAGCAGAAAACAAGCATATTGTGCTTGTGTGCACTTCTACATCTATACCATGAGTATCTGTGTTACAAGGATCAGCACTGTCCAGCATTCCCTGGGCCTTGAGTGATTGGGTAACTACAGCCTTAGCAAAGCACTGTGATCCCCAAAAGTCAGGTAAAGAGCCCCATCACATCCACTAAGCCTTGGCCTCATTGGCATGGACTTTTCCTTTACTGTTTGTGAAGATAGCTGGGCCTGGGCTCCTTCTTCCCTTACAACTTTAGCTAATGGACAGTATTGCAAGGAAGCATAGTATCTGGTCTAGGGAGTCCCTAACTATTGCAAGAAGCACGTCCACATTACCCTCTCTGTGAGATAGATGGTCATTTGGACCATCCTAAATAATAACAGCATGATGATTAGAAAGATACACTACCTCAAGGGGTGATGATAATAATAATAATAATAATAATAATAATAATAATAATAATCCGTCTTGTTATTGCAGGGAAACAGAATATTATGACTATGGACATGGTGAAGCACAGGAATCTTATGAAGCGTATGGTACGTCTGCATGCTCTGTTGCCATGGCAGAAGCAGAACTCTGTGTTCAATGTATTTTAGTCAGTTATTTTTTGCCTTGAATGCAAAAGATAAAAAGGTTATCATGATCTAAGTTTTTTGAGAGGCAGTATGTAGGATATAACGAGTCTTTTCAGCTGAGAACAAATCTGGAGATCTTGCCTTTAGCTGATGTTACTCTGAAAATGTCCAACAATCTTAAGAATATACTAGCTATCTTAGTGCAATGAAAATGTTTACTAGAAAGTCTAATTACCAGTGAGTTTTATCCCAAGTTTTCATTCTGCACCAAGAAAGCAGAGCTGTTATTGTTCTGCTAACCACTAGAAAGTGCAAGACACTCAGCAGGGAATAATAAAGCCCTGTGGTCTTCTCTCTTTCATTTTTAACTTGCAAGATTTCAGCTGACATTTTGTCACACATTCTAGACCATTTTTAAATGCTTAAAGCTAAGGACTGTATGTGTGTATCTTTGTAAAGGAAAGGTTGGATTTCTCAGGATGCTGAATTCTTTGCCAATAATTCCATTCCACATTGGCACAGTACAGTCATGAAATCCATGAAGCTTTAAATATCACCAGTATGAGACAAGAAGTATTTAGCTGCCAAAGAATTCTTGGATAAGTATGAGGAAGATAAAAATGAGAGCTCCTTGCAACTCTAAGAAGGTTTGTCCCCTTCTACACTGAGATATTGGCAACTATGGAAACAGCTTTCTGGTCATGACAATCTTTGTGAAAGATTGTCAGTGTTTCCATTTATCTGTCCTCTTCCTTTGGGTTGACTCTAAGCATTATTTCTCTGCCTCTTCAGTATTACTGTTGCATCCTCTGATTTTCCTGACTGAAGGGACCAAACTTTCTCTGGGCCACTGGGCATGACAATGCTTCTCTTAATTAGTTCAGTTGTAACTAATTTTAGTGTAATAACTAAAATTGAATGTTGAATTAGAAGTGTGAAGTTTTAGCTAGTCAGAAGAGGATGGATTTCAACAAAATTAATTTTGTCTTGTTTTTGAAAGGAACCTGGTACTTTTCTGATGTTTCATTTCCCCCAAAACTGTTAATATTCCTCCTTATTATGCCTTCTATGTTTGGTGAAAATAATAGTTTCCTACTGCACCTGAGGACTATATTGTCTCCTGTTGGGCATGTGCAAGGAGGGTATGTTTGGATGGCACATGATGCAGCTTGCTGAAGTCTGGTCTGGTCAGTCCTTTGGATAGGAAGACATCTTGGAAACCCCGATGCCACCTTGAGCTCTGTGATGAAAGAGAGGCGAGATAGAACTTGTACTAAATTTTAAAAGTATTTTCTCAGGGCAACAAAGGCTATGATGGTAACACATTAGGGCAGACAACTAAACCCCTCAGTTGAAGCTGTCCACTTGTAGAAAAGCATGCATCCTTTAAAAATATATGTTCCATTAATAAACTACTAGGAGTGGAGTTGTGTGCATCAAAACTTTGGCCAATTCTGTGTTTTGATTACCTGCAATGAGCCATTTTGACTCATGATGATTTGTGCAAGACTTCTGTGTCTTGCCAGCTCTGAATAGCAGTTCACATACACTCCAGTTCCTTCCAAAGCACCATTTGGTAGCACACTGAAATCTATGCCTAGGTTTCTTTTCAGGGTTATTTGCTAACACCATGATTCATGAAAAGCAAAACAGCTGTCCTTTTTCTGCTGTCTACATGCGCTATTTTCTTTCCTGCAGGTCAAGATGATTGGAATGGAACAAGGCCCTCGCTCAAGGCCCCTCCGACTAGGCCAGTGAAGGGAGCGTACAGAGAGCACCCATACGGACGCTATTAAAGCATACATGAGGGGGAAATATCACTTTTGAGCAAACAGTTGTTTCTGATTCTTGTATCTCCCAGGATTCCTGTTGCTTTACCCACAACAGACAAGTAATTGTCTCCCTGATTTTTCTCTGGCTCCCTTTTTCTCCCACCTCCATCCTCCCCCACCACTGACCTTGCATTCTGGCTTCTGTATGTAGTATTTTAAAATAATTTAGATTTAGAAGACTGAATTCAATTTTTAAGTGTGTAGATGGCTTTTTTTTTCTCTGTTTAGATATATAAACACAACTGTACCTTTAAAAAGAAAAAGTTGAGGTAAAAAATGTTAGTTTCCAAAGTGACATGCTTGCTTAACAGTTATGAAATTAAAGTTTGTTAATCTTTAAGTATTTTTTGTTTTTTAGGCAACCCATAAAAGTTGTAGTTGCAGAATCCCAAAAGTAGGCTACATTTCAAAATTCAGGGTTGGCTTTTAATGACTTAAAATCATAATGTAATGGTAGCAACTGCCGCAGTTTAAAAAGTAAGCTCAAATGTCAACACTTTGCCCTTAAAAGCAGATTGCTTGATTAATCTTAAGTTTAAATGTTAATAGAAAGAATTCTCCTTAACAGATAAAACAGTAATTTTTTTTCTCAATCAGTTTAACTTTTAAAAAAAAATTAGGTTTGTAACATTGACCATGTGGGTTTTGAAATCTAGCCCCAGTGTTGAGATGCTAGTGACGGACGTTCTCCAGCAAAAGGTGTTCTTGGCTTAATTCTGCATGAAGAATTTTTAAGAGAAGTGGACATCTAGCTGCTCTGTAATTTTTATATTGCTCTAACTGCCCAGTGTTTTGATATTAGGAAGTATTAAATGAATAGCTGTGCATTGTGTCTCTCTCTTTTTTCTTTTCTTTTTTCTTAAAGGAAAAGCTGAACACTTGAGTGTTTGCAGTACATAATACAGCTCAGGCTTAAAATTGGCAAAACTGTAAAGCTTTTAGCCATTCCAATGACATGTTCAAGTGCGTCTCAACACTAGCTTTATGTTAAAAAGGGACATTGCAGCTGAAAAAAGCAAGGAGCTTCATTTTGTACATAGATTTGTACACTGTTCTCCCATTTTGTTCTTGGAAGATTAAATGCTACTACTTGTGTAAGCCTGCCTAAATAGGTAGCTAAAATTTGTCAAGATGTCTGCAGCAGTTTGTCAATAAAGTTTAGTCCTTTTTTAATCAAAGTAAATGTGATGAATTGTCATTTTTTTTTTAATTTTGGTCAAGCAGTAAAATAGATTGTCCTCTTTCAATTAATTTAAATTAATGCTAAAGTACTTGGTCTGTTTTTTTAAAAAGAAGTTCTCTTAAAATCCGAAGACGTTTTTAAAATGGTATGTTCTGAAAGTTTTAAAACTTTACCAAGCTGAGTAAGCTTAATTTTAAAACAAAATTGTTTTTCACCCCCTGGAAGTTGAGCAGTTGTGCCAGAAACGGGGCTCCAAGTGGCAGCATCAGTGTTCTGTTCCACTGAAGGGTTGAGACATCTGCTGGCTTTTTATCTTTAGTCTGCGTACAGCTGCTTCTGCACCAGCCCCTTTGTAGCTGCTATTGATTTCAAAAGGGCAGAGTGGCCTTGCGCAAGCCCCATTCATTTTGGTGACACCTGCGCAAGGAATGTCCCCAGGGGATTGTGCCCTCTGCAGAGAGGCGGAAATTGTTGATCCAAAAGTAACTTTCATCAAAACAGTGTGACTCCAAAAGCCTTTTTCACAGATAGAAAAGAAGACTTCTTCCTTCTGCTGCATCCACAGATTTCCCTCTCCTCAGACTGCCTGCTTTTCAGGGCGGCATTCCTTGGGTTCCAAAGCAATTACAAAGTGGTGGCTTATGTAGGGAGCAAGCAGATTGTTCTCAATAGCCCGTTAGGAAAGGCACATAATGCAGCTTTGCTAACTGCCCACCTGTCCACACGTCCCCACGTTAGTGATTTGCTGCCTTCAAAGAAAATCAGCTTCCCTGCCTGGTTGTCTGGAGGAAAGTCTCACTCACTGCAGATGACCAGGTTAAACAGCTGTTGACAAGCCTGGCATGATAGCAGAACTGACTGCTGTGAAGAGCTGGTGGCTTGTACTTACTCTCCCTTCTTGGCAAAATTTAAAATCGAGTATTCACTGGGAAAGAACTGCTTGGGGGTGAAAAAAAAGTCCACTGTTACTGTCAAATTGCTCATAGCAGTGCATGATTGAGGGAAGCTACTTTTAAAAGCCAAAAAGAGTTGTATTTGTAGATTGTTATTTTAAAAAAATGTAAATAACTGAATTTTCCACAATGGTTTGGAGTCAGCTTTCAGGGCTTAATGTCTTGCTTGATGAAAAGAACGCCCAAAACCCCCCTTTTAAAGGAAAATTATCGCAGGAGAATTCAGGATGTCTTAAAGCTAACATGCACCGAAAAACTCAAAAGGTAACCTAAATGTCTGATTTTAATGGCACATTTCTTTTACATAAAATGTGACGGCAACTTGCATAAACTTTTATTACTGAAGAAGTTCTTCAAATGTTAATTTTAAATGTAAAATCTTGTTTAAAAAAGATGGTTTAAAAATAGATACATAAAATACATCCACTTGCTTATGCATAAATTAGCAATAATGTTTTAATACTTGTGCCCTTTGTCATTTGCAATGGACCGTAACCTTGGGCAAAAAAAAAAAAGCAAACAGAATCGAACCTTAAATATCAAAAATGGATGTAGCTAGTCCTCTGTGTTTACCAACAAAATCTACTCAGTTATTCAAGTAAAACTCTGGCCCTTATTGACCCAGTATTGCTGTTCACTATATTAAAACATTTAGTACTTAGGTATTAAGTTGCATGTGTTGGTTTTTTTCCCCCTAGAGCAGTGGTACCTAATTGGTGGTCTGTGGACCCCAGGGTCTGCTAACCCACCCAGGGGGTCCATGGCACCGTTCACATAACAAAACTACCCTGGAGATAACAAAAAATTCAAAAGTAAGGGATCCATGGCTTAGCTTTTGAAAAACAGGGGATTCACAGTACTTAGCTAATTGGGAACCACTGCCCTAGAGTTTTTAAATTGCATGCCAAGAGTATCAACATTTGTTTTGATTTGTGAGTTGTTATGAAGATGCTTACTACTCTTCTCTGTTTGCAGGAGGTGCTCTGCTGTTGGGTTGAAAATGACTTTTGCTGAGGACGAGTTGGGTATGCTATTCGGCTGTTTCTACTTTTCCGGTTTTGGAACAAAGAACTTTTGTATCTCATATAAGCTACATTTGCATGACCAGTCACTTCGGTTCAATAAGGCTGTGCTGACGCTTAACTCGTCATTTAGCCAAAACAGGCCAAAAATCAAGACAGAAGGATGGGCAAGGCTGTGTATGCAATGGTTTAAAAACAAATACTCAGTTTTGACACTATGGGAAGTGTCAAAATGCAAAACATTGCTTATTTTGCATAGTTCACTCTAGTCTGGGGAGGGTCAGTCACTGAAGCCCCAGACCCAAATATCAGACATATTATTCACCTCTCTGGCTTCTGAAACTGTAGCAGGCACTTCAAGCATCCTTTGAAATCTTCAGGAAGCTAAAATATTTGCACCTTCTGCTTGTTTCTAAGTGCCTGTGGGATTATGTCGCACAGAACACGAATACAGCCTGCCCTTCAGGAACGATTTTGGAGCTGTTTGTCCATGTGAATGTTGCCAACCCCAGTTGACACTTGATTCCTTCTCCCTTTGCCTTTAAAGCAATTGGCAGGTTCTCCTAAGACAGGTGTGGGGAATTTGTTGACTCACCAGGTGCGTCAGCCCCAGCTTCCATGCCTAACAATCAAGAGTGATATCTGTAATCCTGCAGTGCTTGGAGGGGGGGCACCAGTGGGTCTCCCTTGTCTGAAAAATTTGTGGCAGTTAGGACATGAAGCCTTTGCTGGCCAAAGGAAAGTGCCTGAGAAGAAAATAGGAGAGAGATTGCCACAGTATACAGCTGTGAGGTCACCAATTACCTACTGCAGAACCTCTGCATCTTCTCAGCTGATTAATTAGCATCTTGAACTTGGCAGCGGGCCCACACTTCCCAGCTAAGCTAGATGATCTTATGAATAGGTCATTCAACCACAGTGGCCCCTCACTGACCAATAATGACCTAGCAGAGAACTTAAGCTAGTAAAGCATTTTACATGCTACAAAAATTATATAAATTACTGTTTTCATAGAGTTGTAGAGTTGAAGGCACATATGGGTGGTTCAGTATGTTAGGGTGTGAACCATTGACTAATGGAAGAGCTCCCTCTAGTGGCTTCAGAATGATCACTTAACTATCTAGCTTGTTTCTTCCCGCTCAGATCCAAAGAAAACAACACTGCAAGCTGGGAAGAAACTATTGATAAAACAACTGAGGGAAACTATTTAACAGGCAGGACCACAGTGAGTCGATTCTGGACCTTTCTGAGCAATGTGCCCAAAAGACGAGCTCCCCAAACCTAGAATGCTGGCCCCAAATCAGGCCAGGGTTTATCATGGGAAGGGGGGGAAATTATGAGCCAGAAAACCTAGCTTTTCCATTACAATAAACTGGGCAAACAGAATGCTCGAATCTGCCTTCTCCAACCTGGTACCCCTCAGATGTTTTGGATCACAACTCTCATCATCCCAAGCCAGCATGGCCATGGGGACGATCAGAGATGTAGTCCGAGGCCCCAGGTTTGGGAAGACTTTGCACTGTGGGATAGTGTGTGACCCAAAATCATCCATTGCTGAGCATAGATTTGAAGCTGAGTCTCTGCAGTTGGAAGCTCTAACCATTACATCACATTGATTGGGTACTTTTTTTGAGACACAGCATGATTCTTGAAAGATTTCCAAATTAACTCTGTTGCAGTTCTTCTTTTGAGGTTGCAACCCAGCAAGACTGTATGTGTGCATGGGATGAATATGTAGCTAGAAGAGTTGTCTCTTCGCCATGTAGGTATATTACAAACCTATACGTCTTCAGCACTGCCCTCCATATTTGCTGTGAATTTAGGGGCCCTGGAAACCCTGACCTAAAGGAACTACGATATGAGAACCATTGGCATAACTTTTGCAGCATAATTTACTGGTTACATCCTGAGTTTCAGTAATTCTCTCCTATTTTTCTCTAATAGATGGAATCATCAAATACAAGAAGAGGCAACATTATTATGAGGCACATTTTTACCAAGAAGTGCTCTTTGGAAAATTTCTAATCTCTGTAAACTATATGTGTACTGGGGCATCAAAGACCTGTTTTCAGTTCGTTCAGTTTTGAGTCTGGGATCCTTTAAGTTCAGTTTAAATAATCCTCACACTAATCCTAAAACTTGGAAGTGCATGTGAAAGAACATGTAGAATACAGGGTACATTTTGTGCTGGCACAAGTTCACTACAACATTCATTGCAGGCAAACAAGTCAGTGTACATCTGTTTATTGCTGGACCATGAAGTAGATGAGCCCCAGATACATTATTTGAGTGTGCTGTGGAATTGAGTACATTTTAATAAAGGTACTCCATTTTTTTAAAAAAGCGATTTCATGTTAAATCATTTTAGTAAATTTGTATTATTTCTTAATCTCCCAACACTAGAATGGCTTCCTACCTCTTGATCCATACCGAGGTTGAATTGTAATTGTACAGGTAATTCAGTTGAAGTTTTTAATATGCTCAAACACTGAAGTTTTGGGGTTTGGGAAAATGACTATATATGGTGTGTTACAGAAATGTGTGGTCTTTAATTTTCTTGTCTGAAATTAATTTTTTCATGGAAGCCTTCTGGCACTGATTACCTGGAGAAATCCCTGCTTTTCTCTGCAACCTTCAGGGCTAGAAACGAGCTTCTTATTTTCTTCTGTTTTTCTTCCCCACACTATCACAACTGGGTGTTACAATAGTTGCCAGACTATAAACATCTGGTTCTAATGTAAGTGTATTCTTGATTCTGTGACTCTTTTTACGTATGCTTTTTTTAAAAAACAACAACTTGATAATTTAAAAATCCCTGTCTTAATCTTGAAAGTGAAGTTTACACCCTGGGGGGGTCTACTCTTTAAAAAATGAGCTTCTTTAAAAATACAAAAGGTGACAAGTGTATTTTTGGGAAAACAGCAGCAGTCACATAACTGGTTACCACCTAAACCCTAGATTAATCTCAACTTTGATTTAACCTTACCTTGAAATTATTTACCAAAACAATCTGTCAAGGGAGCAGTCTTCCAAAGAGAGGGTTAACATACAGCAGCCTTCTCCAGCCTGGAGCCCTCCAGATTGATTGATTTTTTTAAATTTACTTATTTATTTACTGGACTACAACTCTATAATTAGTTTCAGCCAGCATTGCCAGTAGTTGGGGGTTATTGGTGTTACGGTACAAAACATCTGGAAGGTGAAGGGTAACGAGAGAAGGCAAAGCAGGATTTATTTTGTTCCAGTCAGCAACCATAAGGTATGGGAGTGCTCAGCTCTGCAGCATGCAATACAGTGCTTCTGACTACACACAGAATGCATTTCCTGGTGTATATATCTAAATCAGGAGTGTGCTTTGGTGTGGAAGGCATGGTGACAGGATCTGGAGCTTCAGCATCTCAGTTTAGAAATTGAGGAAAGAGTATGCCCTTTGGTGGACATTGTACACAAGTTATATGTGTTGTGGGTAGAAACATTGCTTTGGTACCATTTTGTGTCTGCTGCTGCAGTGTGACCTATCCACAGATGCCTACTTCATCAGATGTGTTAAGTGAAACATTGGAAGGGTGCAAAGTAAGGTAACAGATTATGCAAGTGGTAAAATTTGAGGTGAATACAAAAGGCCCTCAGACCAACCTGTTGATGGCACTGACAGCTCTTTAGTTGAATAAAGGTATAAGAAAAGTGAAGGACCCCTGGATGGTTAAATCTAGTCAAAGGCAACTGGGGTTGTGGCATTCAACTCGCTTCTGGCCGAGGGAGCTCGCGTTTGTCCAGACAGCTTTCCAGGTCATGTGGCCAGCATAAATAAACTGCTTCTGGTGCAACAGAACACCATGACGGAAGCCAGAGTACACGGAAACGCCGTTTACCTGCCCGCTGCAGCGGTACCTGTTTATCTACTTGCACTGGTGTGCTTTCGAATTGCTAGGTTGGCAGGAGCTGGAACAGAGCAACAGGAGCTCACTTCGTCTTGGGGATTCAAACTGGTGACCTTCCGATCGACCAGCCTAAGAGGCTTGGTGTTTTAGACCATAGTGCCACCCGCATCTACAAAAAGGTGTAAGAGCTCAGTGGTGTGTGTGTGTTAATTGCCTTGCAGGCTGTTCTCATTTTAGAAGAACATAGCTCATTAAGGCAGTTACCCTTCCAAGTTTTGGAGTGGTGGAGCCTATGAAGTCTACTAGAATGGCCCTCAGCCAAAATAAACCTGTTTCTTAGGCATGCTTTATCAAATGACTGCCTTCTCTCTCTAGCTGACCCTTCCCCTCCAGCAGTCCTATGCTGGCCTCTCGTGTATCTACGTATTGTCATGCTGCAGTTGGTGGTAGTGGTAAGCAAGCAAAGGCCCCTTCATAAGTTGTCGTGCAACAGCACTGTATTGCAATGTTGTGATCGGGCAGCAAAAAGGGGGGGGGCATTATTTTGTAACCCCCACCCAAAAAAAACCCACTGTGTGTGTGTGTGTGCTTATATGACATGAGGGGAAGGGTTGAGTCAGTGGAGTGCACAATCTTAATTGTCAGCACTAGGGTGGGGGCTTTTAAAGGCCTTAGAAAAATACAAGTGTGAAGTACTCTCTAGATCAGGGGTAGTCAATCTTTTTATACGTACCACCCACTAATGCATCTTTCTTGAGGGTAAAATTTCCTTACCGCCCACCAGTGCTGCAGTAACTTGTGCCGTAGAACCCGCTACCGCCCACATGGAATCCTGAAACGCCCACTAGCGAGCAGTAGGGACCAGGCTGATTGACTGTTGCATCGGTATTCCACAAAGGAGATTAAGGTGGTGTCCGTTATTCTCCCTCTCCACAGTTAAGCCCCACAATAGCTCTGGCATGTAGGTTCGGCTGAGGAGATCTCGCAGTCGGTGGCCGTAAGCCAGGAGCGGTGGCTCTCGATACTGGGCTTCAACTCCCATCCTAAGTGGCTTTTGTCCATGTTGGCCGGTGGCAGCTAGAGGTCCGCGGGCGCATCCTTTCCTCTCACGAAGCATGTGGCGAGTACACAACAGCCGCGGGGAAAAGCGGGGTGCGCGTGTGTGTGTCTGGTACTTGAGGGCTTCCAGCAGTCGCCCGTTAGAATTCCCGCAGGGGCGAAGAGGTCTCCGGGCTTCATCAGAAGCGGTTCACCAGCGATGAGGCATGATGGGAGTTGTAGTCCAGTAACTGCCTGAAGGCCCCACGTGGCTGGCGCCGGGTCCTAGAGACGGACATTTATCCCTGAACTGACAGCGGCTCTTCGCGCGCTTGAAGGGCCGCCTCCCTCCATCAACCCGCGCGCTATCCGCCGCCCAAGGAAGACGCGGCCGGAGGCCCCCGCCGCTCTTCCCGCCCAACGAGCCACGTGACTGACTCCGCCCCCTCCGCCAATGCTTTTTCCCCCCACCGCCCCTTTTGTCCTTCGTCGGATGCCGTCGTCTTCCCTAGCAGACAACGCGAGGCTCCGCCCGCCATCTTCTTCCTCGCTGCTTGTGGTGCTGCCGCCGCCGCCACCACCCGGTTCCGACCGAGCTCCGCCTGCGGGAGATGGGTAAGGCGGCGGGGAGAAGGAGGGGGATGTCTGCAGGCTTCCCTCCGCCGTCGCTGGCCCCTCCCGCCGCGCGCGGCCCCCTTTCTCCCCCTTGACGCCCGGCCCATCCGCGCCCCCTGGGTGCCCACCCCCACATGGCCTGAACTTCCTCGCCCCACCCACAGAATCTGTGTTTCTTAGTTTTTTACGCTCGCTGTTTAGCTGGGTGGGGAGACGGGGGCGGTTCCCACTTGTGGCTTACAAGTGTTCCAGATAAGACCTGTCACCTGTCCCTGTCCTCGGTCTTTCAAGAATTAAATGGCCTGGCACAAAAGGAAAATAGGAGAAGGAAAAAGACACACTCAAACATTTCCCCTGCTTTCTCTCTCCTTTACAGTGGTTGCTCGAAGTTTTGGTCTTGTGTGTTTACAGGGACCAGGAGGGCTGTCCCTTTATGGCAGGGGCTCCCATTGCTCCCGCCCCCCAACCTCTCCAACATTTTACTTTTTCTTTGTACACTCCTCTGATTCTTTATCATTTTGGACCTGCTGCTCTTTGCCATTTTGTCCCCTGTTGCCAGCAGGAGCCAAGTGCTGTTCAGAGTAATTGGCAAACTATCCCTGCTTGTCAGCAGCAGCTGTTAGTTTATTGCTATTGTCACACGAAGATGCCTTAGGCAGAGCCAGAAGCTGGTCCGCCTAACTCAGTGTTGTCTGCACTAACCGACAGCCCTGCACACAAGCTTTGGCCCACCAAGCCAAACCCAGCTCCTTAGCTGTGTGCAGCTGTCAGATGAGGGGTGTGATAAAACCTTGAGGGTTTGATGCCTGTCTGGGGTGCATGTGGGAACTCCTGGTGACTGTGATCTCCTGGCAGGCCACAATACATGGCTTGTGGGCTGTGTTTGGCTTGGAGAATTGCTGGTTGCACAGACCTGATGTATAATGTTAGGAACACACTGTAGCTACCTAGTTCTGAGTCTCAAACTACTGTTAAATGGGCAACCTCAGAAGATGGTGGACTCTCCAGGTTGGATAGTCATCTGTCAGGGATTCTTTCATTGTGATTTCTGCATTGCAGGGGGCTAGATGACCTTTGGGGTACCATCCAGTTCTACGTCTTTGATTCTGTTGGTCCATCCAGCTCTGTTATATTGACAGCAATAGCTCTCAACCTCTTCAGTCCCTGTGTTTGAGAACCCACATTTTCATTTTATGCTACCAATTTGTACAGGGATAGTGTTGCTGCTGCTACCATGTTACAGAGGCCCAATTGGCCTCCATTAGAAGTCAGGCATTTTGCATTGCTGGTCCCATGCTGCAGAACACTCTTCCAGCAGAGATTCAGCAAGCGTCCTTCCTTTTGATTTTTAGGTGTTTCTTTAAGACTATTTAGTCTTAATGCAGCTATTGGAAGCTTTTTTTGACTCACCAGACATTTTAATGATTGTTTTGCCATGGCTCTAATGAAGTCTTATTGCTGTACCCCACCCTGATATTTCAGCATATAAAAGATAGGATATAAATAGAATAAGTATGCCTTAGGCCAGGCCATAAGCCACCAGTGGGTCCTCAAGCACCAGTTGAAGCCCAGTGGTGTACACCAGTGTTTCTCAACCTTTTTCCAACAATGGCCCCGTTCTGACCTTGTTTCCTTCCTATGGCCCCTCATGGGCATAGCCAAGAGGGGGCAGGGGGGCAGTTGCCCCCCCATAAGTAAAAATCAATGCAAATCTGAAGTTCTGCCCTCCCCCCCTAACAAAAGCCTGCGCCCTAACAAAAATCCTGGTTATCCCTTTCCCCTCCCATCCTACTGATAGAAAGGTAGCTATTTAAATGTTTTGTTTATAAATAGAACATGTTTTGTATGTAGTTTTTATAATTTATACAAAATACAATTAGGTACATAAAATGATAGGAGCATAATGAAATATTGTTGAAGCAGAAAAACATAGAATCATGGAGCTGGAAGGGACCCCAAGGATCATCTTTCTAGTGCAACCCCCTGCAATGTAGGAAAGGTGCACAGGGAGTTCTGTATATATGGGAGAATTTAAAAAAGCAAGTGGTCCTCACTGACCTGGTGCAAAAGTACCTTATCATCTGAAGGAGCCCTGGCTGCCTAGATAAAACACTATAGCCCCCCACACCCTTACCTGGGAGTAAGGCCAACTGAACTCAGTAGACACTTAGTTATTTACAAGATGCAAGTCAGCAGCACCAGACGACCCCGCTCAGCTAGGCGCTGGGGTGGCTTGCGCCTTGCAGAGTCAGGCTCAGGCTGCCACTGGGCACAGCACTGACGGCATCAACAAGCAGCTCCAGCTCTCCCAGCCCTACCCATTGCCACCCCACCATCGCACTTACCTGACCTGGGGATTTTGGATCACAGACTCTACTGGTCAAAACAGGAGCCTCAGCGATCGCCCTCTTCCGCTGGAAACAAACCAGAACTGCTCCAAGAAAAAAGCATACATGGTAAAAAGGAGCTCTAGGCCTTGGTGGATCTCCCTTTACCCACTTGTGATTGGCCAAGCGGATAGCCAGCCAATCAGGATTTCCCCCCTTTGATTCTCACATACCTCTGTGGCCTCCTAGCCTCATGCTGTGGCCCCCAATTTATGCGATTTTCACCTGTGCCCCCCTTGGGAAATCCTGGGGGCCCCCCAGGGGGCTCTATGGCCCCCGGTTGGGAAACACTGGTGTACACTGACAGGCAGATGCTCTCTAGGACTTCAGGCAGGCGCTGTTCCCAGATCGCTCTGGAGATGCCAGAGGTTGAAACTGGGACTTCTGCACTCAAAGCACATTTCCACCAAAAACTGTGACCCTCCCCCTTTTATTCCTTCCATAAATAGAAACCAGTGCCTACTGCATTTCCATACTCTTGATGTCACGGAAGAGTGTAGTTCAGGGTGGGGCTACATAGGTAGGAGAGGGCGTGGTTCTTAATGGCTAGGAGTTACTAGAAAGCAGAGTTAGCCTCTCTCCCAGTGTGTCCCTGGGCGCTCTTCTGTAACTTTCTCCAAAATAATGGAATGACAACATTGGGTGCTAGCTTGTAGTAGGGGTGAAATCTGCCCAGATGCCAAGTGGATCTGGGGAGGTGGGCTTGTAGAGTGCCCTTGGAAAACAATGATGAGTATTTTGCTGAGGTCTCCTTCTGTCACTAAGAGTATGGCAGGTGGGTTGATGACACAAGAGTATCAAATACTCTCTTAAAGGAGGTTTGGTTGGCTCCATCTGTGCCTACCTTTTGGCAAGCAGCAAAAATACGTTTCATCTTATTGTGCTTTTAGAAAGCTTTTTCATGGACATTTTGTTTCACTGTATCGCTGCTGAGCATTAAAATTACTGTAATTGTTGTAAATGTTTATTGCCATGGACATTTTTATACTGCACTAATTATTTTAAAATTCTAAGCTGCTTTGGTGATTTTTCATACAAATGGGAAGGTACTTGGAAATGGATCATATTTATTGCCACTTTTATATCTCATTCCCCCACCCAAGGAACTCAAGGCAGCGTGCATACATCTTTTTCCTCCTCCACCATCACCACCCTTTCTCCCATTGTATTCTCACAACCATTCTGTGAAATAGGTTACCCAATAGGGTCTGGTTCAAGATCACTGTTTGTTTCATGGCTGAGCGAGGATTTGAGCTCAGAATCAAGAAACATCCTCCATTACACCACTGCTGCTTTTGCTCAACCTTCCCTTCCTTAATAACTAGGGCTAGGAAGAGAAAGTAATATTCTTAGGAGCCAACATTGAATTTTTAGACACAGCTCTGATGTCTAGACACCAGCTTCTCATTCCTAGGGAGTGCATTGTACACACTAAAAATATTTGTGTTCTAATAGACAGGCAGGCAGACACGTCTGTGAGAAGGGGACACACTACAGTGGAGCACCTGTTTGGCCGCTGTGGATCCCCATGGCATACGCTATTTTACGTGAAGACATCCTAATACTTCTAAAGGGCTTACTTATACTAGAACTAGCTATTGAAATGATTATACGTAAAGAGTGTTGGTGTAACATAAAGCTCAAGCTCCTCGTTCCAGTCTTTCATCTATTATGAAAACACTAAGCAATTTTGAGTGTGCCTCTGACTCTCAGCCCTGAATCCGCAATATATGAGTAATGTTACTGATCCACCTTTCAGGGCTGTTGTAATGATTACTAAGAGAATCTTTGTGAAGCCTAAGGGTTCACACACTAAGGGTTGGTGTCAGTGTGTGTACCAAATTCCTCTGGAAATTTTAGAACTGTGTGATGTTTTGCAGATACCTAAGGAATTGCTATGCCTACCCAGACCTAACATTTCCAGTTCTTCAAACCAAAGTAATCGTTTGATGAGAGAGCTCAACCCTCTTTGACTATCGGTGGTTATGGCAGGGGGAAGAAGGGGCCCTAACCGGACGTCCTACTGCCGCAATCCTCTCTGTGAAACTGGAGCCACTGGGGGCGCTGGCCATTCCACCAGTTCTTCAGTCACCAGCGTGCGCTCCCGTACCAGGTGGGCATGAACCCCCAGAGACTGTTGGATCATTCTGTCTGATACAGAATTCTGTCCTATCTGAATTCTCTCTTGCTCCTCCAGCACCCAAAGTGGACCCAGTACAGCTCATCAAGCTTAGCTACTTCTTTTCTCCTGTATACAGTGGCTTAGAAAAGTTGATAGGAAACTGCCATACACCAAGTAAGAGCATTGGTCCAACCAGCTCCGTGCTGTCTGCACTGCCTGACAGCAGCTCTCCAGAATTTCAGACAGGTCTCTCCCAGCGCTGCCTGGAGATGCCAGGGATCATACCCTGGGACCTTCTGTACGACGAGCTATGACCCTTTCTCTAAAAGGGAAATGCCGATTCAAATCTCACCCCAGCCACAAACACTCTAGCTGTATCCATCAACCACTGCCTCCACCTGCAGTATGGTGGTAGCAATACTGACCTAACTTGCAGGACTGTTAAGGTTTTTCAAGTATGAAACACTGTCAGCTTTGAAAAAGCACTGCAAATGCATGGGATTTCATAGAGACTGCAGCTCCCAATGAGAGCACCTTCACTGTGTCCCATTTAGGTCAGGCCCTACTCTAAATCCCTTTGCTGTGCAATATGAGAATTTTTGCCATATGAAACGAGGTCTACATGGCATCCACCAGCCTGACTGACCTTAGTGGGAGGCTAGAGTGTGAGGAGGCTGATGCCTTTTTAAGAGCCTGGTCATGCTTATATAGCTGTAGGGCAGCCTTCTAATGCTGTGCATCTAAGCCAGGGCTGAGGCATCTTTCTGTGGTGCTTGAGATGTTGTTAGACTTCCAACTCCTATCAACCCCAGCCTCTGTGTGTGTGGCCAGTGCTCAGGGATGGTGGTAGTTACAGTCCAGCAATTTAGGAGGATCACAGGTTCTCCATCCCTGCCCTAAACCATTTAGGTCTTTAGCGGCTACTGATGCTCTAAATTCAGTGTTGAATGTGTAACTACTACAGACACCACCTAGGCCCACAAGCAATCTGGTGGCCGAATTTCTGGAAGTTTCAGGCTCCCTTTAGAAGTATTCCTTTGCAGAAAGCATTACAGTAGTCCAGTCTGGGATACAGTATGCTGCCATGACTGATTCTGTTGTTTTTAATTATTTTTGTCTTGAGCTGCCATGAGTTTCAAAAAGGTGCTGCAAATGATTTACAGAACTTATTATTATGTAAGACCTTGGCAATGCAGGCGCATCACCCTTTCTTGCCTTGGGAAAGTGCACCATAGTGGCATTGAAGGGAGGGCAAGACAGGTGGAGTAGGGGGCATGGAGTGGGGGGCTGCTTATGGCACAGAGGAGGGGAAATTGGAAGAACGCAATACATTGATACAAAAAGTGGCACATTCATGTTAGCAATTTCAGGCCTAATTCTTAGGTGGATGGATCTGAATGCTTGCATTCAGAAGTTTTTCTGAGCTGTCTTTTTTTCCTTCTGCCCCTCTTCCGCTGTAGGAGTGGCTCAGGGACGGGCCTTTCCAGCCCTCCTCTGGCAACCCAGACAGTGGTTCCCCTCCAGCACTGCAAGATCCCAGAGCTTCCCATTGAGAGGAGCATCTTGTTTGAACTCCAGCTCTTCTTCTGCCACCTTATCGCCCTCTTTGTCCACTACATCAACATCTACAAAACAGTGTGGTGGTACCCACCATCACACCCTCCATCCCATACCTCGTTGGTGAGTATCTAGTGAGCTTGCTGCTCACTTGCAAGATCACAAAATCACATTGATAAGGTCAAGAAAAGTATAGACATATATACACAAAATAACACTGAAGCTTTTTTATTATTCTCTAAAAGCTTTCTTAAATAGGAAGACCTTGCACTGCTTCCTTGAACAGGGCTCTACAGTGACACCTATTGACAGAACATGTTATAACAGGACAAGTTTTGCTGCAAAAGATGTGCATTACATAATCAGAAAGTGAAAAAAGCTGCTTCATTTCATATTTATGACTAGTAGCAAAGCTGGCTTCAGAGATCTGATCAGGCATTTGCCAGTGCCCAGAAGCATAATGGTGCACACTTTGCATGGAATAGCCAAGAAGGTCAGGTTTGTTCTGTGAATTCTAGGATTGCCCTCCCAACCTCTTTCAGAATTGGCAGGTCCACAAAGGTTCCTTGCCTGCGGGTGGTGGCGGGCAGTATCCTAATGCTGTGGGTATGGTGAGGCAAACCTCTCCACTTCTGTGGTCATAGAACATTCATCCATATGAGTTAGAATTAAGGCAAAAAAACCAGGTGGGATTCAGCTCAAAAAAGCAGTAAGTCTTGGAGTGAGTGAGTGAACCTTCCCTTAGTCTTCATGAAGTTGGATCTTTGGTGGGTTCTTTTTTTCTGCTATAACTTCTCATATGTTTCCCAGTGGCCCATGGAAGCCTCTTCATTTTCATTTTTCTATAAGCTTGTGGACCAATCAAGTCCTCTTTTTCTGTTTCTGCTTCTTTCTACAGAATTTTCATCTCATCGACTTCAACGTCCTGGCAGTGACAACCATTGTTCTGGCAAGGAGGTTGATTGGTGCTATCGTGAAGGAGGTGAAGGAGGTAGAGGCCTGGAGCCCCCCACCCTATCTGGGGGGTTACTCGCTTCCTGTATTTAAGCCTGTACTTGTTTCAGCTTTTCTTTATTATGTAAAGAGCAGCTGTGCTCTATGGCAGCCTCCATTCATTCCAGTGGATATGTCTATTACTGGCTTCCCATAAGCAAGCAGGGATTAGCACTGGTGAGCTTCTGTAGGGAGGGAGTTCCAAAAAACATGACCCTTTGTCCTTTCACCCCAGCCTGTAAAGCATGGCCTTCCTCACCTGTCTTAATGGGTGCAGAGAGACCACAGATGGAGTAAAGCAGCCCTTAGTGGATGTTTGGCTTAAGGCACATAACGGTGCAATACCAAGCATGTTTATTCAGAACTAAGTCCCTTTGAATTCATTGGGACTTAGCGAATATGCTTAGAGTCTGCAACCCTAGAACTAGGAATTCTGACGCACTGCTGATTTTTCCCCAAAGGGAGAGGGAATATATGATTTATGGGCTACTATTAAAATATTTAAATTGTACTTTAACCCGTATTTTAATAAACTGGGTTTCCCCCCACATTATGTTTTATTATAATTTTATTGGTGTTAGCCGCCCTGAGCCCAGCTCTAGCCAGGGAGGGCGGGGTATAAATAAAAATTTATTATTATTATTATTATTAGCCCACAAGATGGGGTGATGTTTGCCACTTTGGGAGACTTTAAAAAAGAATTGGACAAATTCATTGAGAATAAGGCTATCAGTGGCTGCTAGTCATGACAATGGCCTTCATGTATTGGAGGTGGGATGCCTTGGAATTCCAACAACTGGGGAACTTGAGAGTGCTGCTGATCTTGTGTCCTGCTTGTGGGCTTCTCACAGGCATCTGGCCACTGTTGAAACATAATGCTGGACTACATGGGTCTTTGGCCTGATTCAGCAAGCCAGACTCGTCTTATCTTCCTCTTCCTCCTCCCAGGCTTCTCATACTGGCAAAGTCTCTCTTCCGCGCTCTGTTTTCCTGGTGATCACTCGTTTTGCTGTCCTTACTGGGGCAGGTTGGAGTTTGTGCCGATCCATAATCCACCTCTTCAGGACATACTCACTCCTCAACCTCTTGTTCTTGTGCTATCCGTAAGTACCAGCAAACCCTTCTCATATGATTATAAGTTGCTTTGGGTTGCCTTGGGCAGATAAATAATAACAGTGAGAAATTTCAGAGCCCCTCTCTTTCTGTTCTTCCCAGGTTTGGCATGTACGTCCCCTTCCTGCAGCTAAACTGCGACTTCCGCAAGACTGGCCTCTTCTCCCAAGTGGCCAACATTGGCCCCCGTGACACAGGTGAGGTCAGCTCAAGGGGCAAGGACTACCTATCTGTTCTGAAGGAGACCTGGAAGCAGCACACCCGGCAGTTGTACGGCATGGAAGCCATGCCCACCCACGCCTGCTGTCTCTCCCCGGACCTGATCCGCAATGAGGTGGAGTACTTGAAGATGGACTTCAACTGGCGCATGAAGGAGGTGCTGGTGAGCTCCATGCTCAGCGCATACTATGTGGCCTTCGTGCCCGTCTGGTTTGTGAAGGTATGTGAACAATGGGTGAGTTGCCTATGCAGCACAAAATCTAATTGAGGGGGGACTTTTTTGACCCAGGGACCGCACTTCCTTCTGAGGAACCTTTCAGAGGTTTCATGCCAGTGGTGGGTGGGCCAAAAGTGGGCGAGCGATAAATGCAAATTTTACCATTGTACAGCAAGCTAGTTTCTACACACAATGAAGTACTGACAAAACAGATAATGTAAGAAATAAACACATAAACTGAAACATAAATTAACGCAAACATTTCTTTTGTGGGTGGCAACCTGGAAGGAAACAAAAGTGGATATTGTTGCCTTTGAATTTCCCTCTTTAAAGCAGGTAGTCAGGCTTGGCAGCTTTTCAGAATTTGGGGTTTTTGTTTTTGTACATGTGTGGTCTTCGTTCCTGTTGGGCCACAGATGATTTGCATGAGTGTGTTTTGTTTAGGCAAAGGCAGCAAATTGTGTCAATAGCTAGCAACTCTTTGAAATTTTGTACATTCTGGCCTCCTCTGCCACCACCCGTGAAATAGAGTGGCCCTGGAGTTGGCCATCCCTGCTGTAGAAAGTTCTCACAATCTCACTGCCTTGCACCCAGAAAAGCAGTTCTCTTGGTAGATGCAAATTGGATTGGTTTACTTTGTGGAGGTGAAAGGCCAGCTCTAAAGATACCATGCCTGTCTAACATCTGCATGCTCTCTCTCCCGCCTTGCTTTCCTACAGAATACCCAGTATTACGACAAGCGATGGTCGTGTGAGCTGTTCCTCTTGGTTTCCATAAGCACCTCTGTCATCCTCATGCAGCATTTGCTGCCTGCCCGCTACTGTGACCTCCTCCACAAGGCTGCAGCCCACCTGGGCTGCTGGCAGAAGGTTGACCCAGCACTCTGCTCCAATGTGCTACAGCATCAGTAAGCAGATCTCTGATCATGGCTCCCATACTCTTTCTAAAAACATTTCTGGGGCTGGTAGGTAGCTACCTGCATCCTGGGGCAGGATGCAGGTAGCTTATGTACAACCTCAACATCGGTCTGAGTAAACTGAGAGGGTGTCCTGGGACACACAGGGTGTGATGAGCAAGCTGCCTCTTGTGTAAGTTCCTGCTCTCACTGAGCCTTAATCGGTTTCTAAAGAACACCGCTTGAAAAGCACCGGTTGACACCATTGGGTATCCTTGGACAACTACCCCTTTGCTCTTCCATCCATGCCTTCTTTAAGGTGTGTATCAGAAGCCGAATCAGATCAAAAGTGAGAAACATACACACACCAGTAAAAATGAGTGCTTCCCTTTTCACCCTGGCATACCTGGTCACATAAAGCAATAGCAGAAGCAGGTAGGGTGAAAGTATTGGGTTGCCAACATTTGATGTGGCCCAAATGCTGTGCATATGGGTCCTTTTTTCCTGTTTTTGTCAAGCTACCAGATATTGCTTTGAGCCCAACCAGCAGTGTATGAAGGCAGCAGATCTCCGCTGTTCATTGACCCCCCGGCTCTGGTACTCAAAGCCTGCCATTCCTTAGCATGGGGAGCTTTTATGGCAGGCATAGCCCTTGTTGGATTCTGGCTTCAAAGGCTTTAAAAGGGAGGATGATGATAAGAGATTTCAACACCTTTTGCATAAAAGTAAATAGCTGGCAGCCCTAGGAAGATGTTCTCCACACACAACGTGCATGCCCACACCTGAAATAGTACTATCAGGAGTAGCTCATGTCTGCAATTTCATGTATGGGTAGATGGATTAGAACAGCCTTCTCTAAGCTGGTGCCCTTGTTTATTGACTAGTGGGAATTATAGTCCAAAATATCAGTGACTTGCTCTGCAGTTCTCTGAGTGCTTCCTTGGGACTATTCACCATTACACACAGTGGTACTGAGTCTATGAAGTTTTCCCATCTCTCTCCTCCCATCTCAGGTGCCTCTTTATTTATTTTTCAGGTGGACCGAGGAATGCATGTGGCCCCAGGGGGTGCTAGTGAAACACAGCAAAAATGTGTACAAAGCCGTCGGCCACTACAACGTGGCTGTGCCTTCAGATGTCTCCCACTTCCGGTTTCATGTAAGCTTTTGCTCTTTTCCAGTACAGAATGATGAATGCATGACTGAGTGAGCTGACATCCTTCTAAGGAGCCCAGTGGTGTGAGGTTCAAGGTGGAACCTCTTCCCGTTTATCCTCACAGCAACCCCTATGTGAGGTAGGCTAATCTGAGACAGAGAGAGTGATTGGGTCAAAGAGTTTTGAGCGTAGACACACTAATCGCTATGCTGTATTGGCACTCTTAGGCATTCTGTCTGGTGGGCTACCTAAAGGAGCCACATTCTGCAGCCAGAATTCTACAGATCTTTAGGGAGCAGGCATAAATGCATAAATTTGCCTGGTTGCCAGATTTTCAGAACATATGAAGGACCTTGCTGCTAGATTAACCAAAGGCCAACCAGATGCCTGTGAGAAACCCACCAGAAGAACTTGAGCACAACAGCACTTTTCCTCGCCTGTGATTCCCAGCAACTGGTATTCGGAGTCATGCCACCTCCAACATAGAACATAGCCACCATGGCTCTTCAGGCATTTCTTTCTGGCCTAAGTAGGCATGTGAAGGGGTCTGCAGGGATGAAGGTGCTAAGCTGTGCTCTCATTGCCATTCCTGCCACCCTCTGTGAATCAGCAGGTCCCCAGTGCACACGGAGGCTCCCTTTGCTTTCAAAACCTTTTGTTTTTCCAGAGTTCTGAAATACCCAGGAAGCCTCTCTGAGTACAGTTTGCTGTCTAGCCTCATGGTGAGAGCACAGATACTGGGGTGGTGGAGGAACTGGCACATTTCCCCCTGTTTCCCCTGCCCCAACCTGCTCACATAATGTGGAAAGAAGAATGTCTGAAAAGGAGTCAATAGGTAGGTAGGTAGGTAGGTAGGTAGGTAGAAAGAAAGAAAGAAAGAAAGAAAGAAAGAAAGAAAGAAAGAATAATAAAATGTTAGTATATGAAGGTGAAATCATAGCAGTGCAACAGCTAGCATAGAAGAACTGATGCGCTGAAATTAAACTGATGCCTGTTTAATTAAAAGAACAGAAAATTCAGCATGGAGAATTCAGGATGGAGAGAGAGGGAGTTTGTCTTAACCTCAAACAAGGAAGGCTGTGTCTGTAGCCCCTGCCAGTTGCCCAGGCATCAAAGAAGGGAGACAGAAGGGCCTCTGAGGCCAGTATTAATGCTCAGGCAAGCTCATAAGGTGAAGACAACATGTTCACATCCCCTTTAGGGCTTCAAAAGGTAATACCAGCACAATTTGTCTCCTGTGCATAGAGGGTGCACCCTAGAAAACACCGAACACTCTTCTATGGCTGCAGGTTGCAGCGAATGATCAGTAGTGGCTGGAGTTCAAGGACATTTGTCCGCCATTGCTGAACCCCTGATGAACTGTTTGAGAATCACTGCAATAAAGGTTGGAAGGTAGTCTCCAGATTCAGAGGGAACATATCGGTGTGCGCACCTGCATTTACTTTAGAATGCACTTAAGTAGATTTAATCGTTAGAACAAAAGAGTAAGGTTCCACTCCTCTTGCAGACAAAAGTCTAGGCCAGCCTTCATCAACTTGGTGCCCTCCAGATATTTTGGACTACAGCTCCCATCAGGCCCAGTCAGCACAGCCAGTGGTCAAGATTATGGGAGCTTGGATTCCAAAAGGATTATGGGAACTTGGGAGTCTGGAAGGGCACCAGGTTGGGGAAGGCCAGTCCAGGCAGTTCCCAGGAAATTGCCGATGCCTCACCCATCTTTGGGCCATCCAGTTCTTTTTCAGCAAACCCCTGCGGATCTTAAACATCCTGATTCTCCTCGAAGGAGCCGTCATCTTCTATCAACTCTACTCGCTGATCGTGTCAGAGAAGTGGCACCAGACCATCTCACTAGCTCTGATCCTCTTCAGCAACTACTATGCCTTCTTCAAGCTCCTGCGGGACCGGCTGGTGCTGGGCAAAGCTTACTCGTACTCCGCCACCAGAGACACTGACCAGAAGCTCAACTGAAAGCCTTGCACAAGCAGGCAAACCAACTCTGCCACTTTGTCGGGGGCAGCCGGAGATGCTTCTGCCGCCCCGGGCAGCTGCTCCTCCCTGCTTGAGAAGGAGGCTGCCACCCCAAGGGTGCAGGAGGGCGGTGCTTGGACGGCAGTGTGCAGCAGTCAGGCCGGCCCTGAGCTTTGTATGTTCGTTTTTTTACACTGCTTTTTGTCTTTGTTTTGTTTTGTTTTTCTTTGATAACTGATACAATGAGGTAAATATCTTATTTTTATACTCCCAGCTGTTGTCAGCCTGGTTTGTCCAGTAGCAAGAGCAAAGCAGCAGGTCCTTGGTTTAAATCTCAGAGCTGGTCTAGAGAAGTGGCGAAGAGTCCTGACCTGTTATCCAAGCAAAAGTCCCCTGTTCAAATCTTGCCTCTGTTACAAACTCGGTAGGTGGACTTAGGCCACTCTTATTTCCTCAGCTCCCCACCCTCCATGGGCCCCAGTCTGCAGTATGAAGTCCTGCTGGCCCGCCTTGCAAGGCAGTTGTGAGGATTACTGAATCAATGGAAGTTGAAGCAGTTTGAAATTGTTGAGATATACTCTTTTAATGCTTGGGAGTTTTTCTCCCTTATTTAGCAGCCTGAACATTTATGGCACTTTGTTAGCAAGCATGACAGTTGCCTGCCCAAACATAATGAAACTTGAGGAGCTAGAGAAAAGGACCACTAAAGTGATTCAGGATTTTATGGGGGCGGGGGCGTTAAGATGATCTTTAGGAAGAAAGAGAGCAATTAGAAAGGGCAGGGCATGTGGAGCTGATAAAAGATTACTGCGGTGAGAACTGAAGCAGGTTTGTAGGATTACAACTCGAATCATAGAATTGAGTTGGAAGGCACCCCCAGGGGTCATCTAGTCCAACCCCCTGCAATTGGTGCAGAGCAAATGAACTGAGAAAAATGGTGTGTGCACATTCTCAGTGCTAAGTTCCTGAATGTGTAGGCGACACATGGAAATGAACCCTCCAGCTGTTTTGGGCCAGCTAGCACCAATGGGAAGCCTGCTCCTAACAGCTGCTGGGCACAAACAAGCTGGACAGCTCAAGGGGCCCCATCAGTCAGCATACTGTGCCTCTCCATCCTCAGAGCTACAGCCTCTTCCCCCCACCCTTATGCCATCGCATTTCTCTGCTACCCACAGGGTAGGCCAAACTCCCTCTCATTGTTTTTGTTTGCGGTGGCACACTTTTTGCAGTTCCAGAGGGAGCTGTGTCTGCCAGCAGCAGGTGCACAACGCAAGTGAAGGCTGCCATGACCCTCCCATCTGATTGGATTGGCGCTTTCCGTACAGAGCGTGGCTTGCACACAGAAGCAAATGGCCACCAGGTGGCAGTTGCTGCAATGTCTCCTTCCAGATCTCTCTCTGGTGACTTGTTGCTAGGGCTCTCACCATTTTCTGTCCCAGAGGCAAGGGGCCTGTTGTTTTCGCTGCATATTTTGCCAACTGAAGTGGCAAGCAGCCCTTCTTTAAACAGCAGTTACACCTCCACTCCCTGTGGCTCCTGTCTGATGCTTACTTTCTAAAAAGCAGGGGAGGGGGGTGTTGCATGACCTTCATACATAATTACCTTCATCCTTGAGGCACAGCATTCAAGAGCAATAGAGGGACTAGAAAGCAGTTGTGGTTAGTCATTGCGCAGGAATGGAGAGGTAGATCTTTCCTGAGTGGGCCATCTCCCCACCTCCTGGATGTGAGAACTTGGGACACATAACACCTCTGTCTTTCCAGGATTCAGCTTTATTGTATTGGCCCAAATCCAGCTCCTCGCCACCTCCAAGCAATGTTATAACACCTCAATCACCTCTCCTGATTTAGATAGAACAGAGAGAGAGAGATGGGTGTCATCTGCATGTTGATGGTATTTCAGATCTCCTGATGAGAGCTCCCAAAGGCTTCATATAGATGTCAAAGGACATGAGGGGCAAGAAGGAACCCTGTGGGATACCCCAGGTCAACTCCCAGAAGCCTCCTTTAACTTCTTTCTGAAAGTGGCTCTGTAGGTAGGAGTGGAGTTACCAAAGCACAGTGCCCCCACCTCCCTGTGATGCTTCCAAAGGATACTGCGTTCAGTATCAAAAGCCACCAAGAGATCAAGGAGAACCAGCAGGGCTGTATTCCCCCATCTCTCTCCCAACAAATTAATTAAATGTCATCAATTAGGGTGACCAAGGCAATTTCAATGCCATAGCCAGGCTTGAAGCCAACTGGAATAGCTCCAAGTCATTAGCTTTTTGAGCACCTTCCCCAAAAGAGGGATATTCACCACTGGACAATAGTTGGTTAACAACTTGCTTGTTAAGCCGAGGACTGGGGATAACTGACCAGTGCTGTGAAGAGCTGGTGAGGGAACATCCTCCCCCCCCCTTTCCTCTCTGTGTCCCCACCACCACCACTTTGTGTCCTTTGATGCTTCCCATCCGGCTGTCTTTGGCCTGGAAGCTGCTGCTTGGCTGGTGCCCTCTTGCCTTCACCCACTGTGGATGCGAAAAGTTATCAGGCCAGCAGCTGGTGGGTGATGCTTTCAGCCGGTGCAAGTAGAACTGGAGCCTCTTCCTTGCTGTGCCTGGATCTTCAACCTGGTTTTGCGTATAGATCCACTGCTCGGCCATTGTGCCATCCGTTCCTGTCGTCGCCTGCTCCTGCTTTGTGGAAAATCTCACCAGACAAGAGTTCTTTTCAGCCCCACCTCAGGCTTGCACGAGTCCCCGCCTTGTCCCAAGGGATGGGAGGAGGAGGAGGAGGAGGAAGACTTGGTGCTGCTGCTGCTGCTTCACAAAGCCCCTTTCCCACTGCAGCTCAGAGGACTCCCGCTGGCTATCTAGGCCACCAGGGCACCATCTGTCCCTAGCAAGATTATTGCAAATGAAATAAGAAAAGTCTTAGCCCAGAGATTAAAATATTTAATAGACATGTTTGTTCCACAGAGAAGACTGCCTTTACAAGAAGGGAGCTGGCTGGTTGCCCTTAGCACTTTCCTTGAGCTGGCCTTTCACACTTGCCCCAGAAGGGCAAGCAGGAGGCTGGAGAAAGAGCCAGAGCTCAATGACAGAGCATCTGCTGGTTCAGTCCCCAGCATCTCCAGAACTGGGAGAAATTCGCTGCCTGAAATCCTGGAGCAAGAGCTGCTGCCTTTCTGTGTACATAATACCAAGTTAGATGGACCCAACGGTCTGAGTCTGTATAAGGCAGCTTCCTGTATTCCAGGGGTCAGCAAACTTTTTCAGCAGGGGGCTGGTCCACTGTCCCTCAGACCTTGTTGGGGGCCGGACTATATTTGGGGTGTGTGTGAACGAATTCCTATGCCCCACAAATAACCCAGAGATGCACTTTAAATAAAAGGACGCATTCTACTCATGTAAAAACATGCTGATTCCTGAACCGTCTGCGGGCCAGATTTAAAAGTGTTTGGACCGGATCCAGCCCCCGGCCTTAGTTTGCCTACCCATGCTGTAGTCACTTGGGAGTGGGTGCCATTGAACCCAGTGAAGCTTGCTTCTGTGTAAATGTGCATAGGATTAGACTTCGTTACCCTCCCTGCAACATCAGCTGTCTCAGGTGATGGTGCGATGATATAAATCTACAGGCAGAATTAATTTTGGGGAGTTCCTTGGAGAGCAGCTGCCAGTCAGTATAAACAGTACTGAGGTAGATGGACTTTTTGGTAGCTTCCTATTGCAGCTTTTAAGCTTTGCTTCTGTGCCAGGCCAGGAAGGAAATGCCTGTAAAGCAGAGGGATTGGGGTCTCAAACGTTGGGCACACTGTTTTTCCATAATGATGCCAGCCTAGTTCTTCTGCTCTGCCATCGCAAATGGTTCACTTCTATCATAAGAGCTGCTGGGCTCAAGCCTGTGGGGAAATGCTGTCCTCCAGTCCCAGGTGTGAATGGGCAGGCACAGCTGGTTAGCTTCTTTGGCAAGGGAATTGGACTCCATGCATGCTCAGAAGCAACTGAATTGCCACACTCATTGCTCAGCTTGCAGCCTGCTGCTGACAGCGTTTTTGAGGCTGAACCTCACCACCTGTTAATGAGGATGGAGGCAAGCCTGGTCCACTGAAAATTTGCAGGTGAAAAGTCTACCCAACTTTGCTGGGAAGATTGCCAGTTTAAAGGTGCGGTAAGAGATACCTACCTTCCCAAAAGTGTCCTGAACATTTAGCAGTGTCCTGTTTTTGCTTTTAAAACAAACAGCTTGTGGCAGACACACTTGAGATCCAACATTGAGGCCTTTCATCAGTTTCAGCTGCTTCATTGAAGTTCTTCATGCCCTCCGCCAGCCGGCGCCAAAATAAACGTTACTACCTGGAAACTGCCGGCTCTGAGTGGAAGACCTTCTTCCGCATCCAGATGGATTGTGAGGCATGCTTGGGTTTCTTGGTGATGGCTGAGATGCCATGCGCCCAGAGCCATGCTCATCTCTGTTCTTACTTCAAAACACTTGAGGACTGGATCCTGACATGGAAAGCCAATTCCTGAACTAGCAGCAATCCTTCGCCAAGAGAAAAAGCTCATTCCTGTGTACAGGGTGGTGGTTTTTTGAAGACAGCGTTATTTTGGAAAGAAGTTTCTCATGGGTGGGCTTGATTTGCACACCTGGGTGCATGTCTTGACCAAGCACAGACTCACACGCATGGATAGTCAGTCCCAGATTTAGTACCTCAAGAGATAATTATTTCCATCATGGACATTTTGCTTGTAGTTGTGTGCAGTGTGGGGCAGCATAACACAAAGTGTAGAGAACTCATGTAATATCCACGTACATGTGAATCAGATCTCGCCCAGTTTGGCTCCTTTTATCATTCCAGAAGTTTATTCTGAACATCTCACTCTTCTTTAGTTCCGGTTTAACTAAAAGAGTTCATAGAATTAATTCTGGATTTGGAGCACATGGAGTTCCCTTGCTCTCAGTTCATAGGCATCTCCCCCTTTGCTCACATGGATAAACCTCTGCCAGAAAAAGAAAAGCAACTTTGATGTGGTTATATATAGGATTGTTTCAGTATTCTTTTTGTGCGCTATTTTTGAGGCATCCAGGCCAAGGCATGAAGGCAAAAGCCGTCTACTTTTCTGTACAGGTGTATGTGTTTTCAGGAGAAAATCAGGCAGTGTGTATGTGTGGAACCACAGCAATATCTAGTCCAGGCTTCCCAAAACTGTGGCTGATGGGGATTGTAGTATGAAATATCGGGTGGAGGGGGGGGCACCAGCTTCAGGAAGCTTGATCTGTTTGAAAACCTGATATGAGCATTTAAAAATGACATACCCCTACTTAACAAAAGGAAAAGGGATCTTTGTCACTGGAACCTTGGGTGTGTTGTCCCACAATTCTGACTCAGGTTCCCAACCCCCTGGGATGTTCTTCTTGCACGCAGGCAGATGGGGAAGAGTTATGGGCAGACAGAGGTGCCCAGACTGGCCCAGCTATTCCTGCCAGTCGGAAGTTGCTCCTGGATGCAGGCACTAGTGGGCACCAGAGCACTGCTCCTGCCTCTGCTAGGAGACAGAGTCATGAAGGTGGCATCATTCTGTCAAACCTGCAACAACACAGAGAAATGGGGTGTGTTCCCCAAAGGCAATGAAGAGCAGAGAAGGAATAGTTGGGCAGTGCGGGGAGGATGGCAGTGGGAAAAGGTGGGGTTGGAGGAAGGAGATACAGGCAATACTACACCATGTGAGAAGCCACAACCACCTCTGCTATTAGGCAGCTGATTGATCGTTATTGATCGTATTATTGTTGTTTTCTTACTGCCAGTAAGGGGTGCTTGTGGAATTTTCTGCCTCAAATGCCAAAACAACTTACCTTTGGTACGGTGCACATTGACTTTGCAGTGGGGAAGGAGAAGGGGGGAGAGCAGGCATCACTTGCTATGCTGCCTCTGGCATCAAAATGACTTTGGCTGACCCTGGAGGAAAGCCCCCTCTGCACACAGAGCCCAGGGAAATGCAGTGAACACAGGGGGAATTCCTGGGATCCTAGTTCCATCCATCCTGCATTATTCCCTTCTCCCTATTGAGCCAACAGAACCTGCGCTGCATGTCCACATGCTACTGCTGACGGTTTGCTACAGAGCAGTTAAATATTTGTGAATGTATCATTCCAGACCAGCCGAGGGCTAAGGTTGGGTTTAGAAGTGACAGGTGGCAGGCGGGTGAAAGGTGTCATCACTTCCTTTCCCTCATCATCAAGCAATCCAGCATAGAAGGCAAAGCAGTTGGCTTCCACTGGTGCTCAGCTCATCAGGACTAAGCTCCCCTGATTTGTTTTCAGTGCTCAGAACTGAGCAGATGGATATGTGGAGAAGAGGGTGTCTATGAGTATATACAGTGTGCTGGACAACAGACTAATTTACACACACACACACACACACACACACACACACCCCTCTATTGATATTTTATGTATTTATACAACTATTTCCAAGCTGCCATGTCATAAAAATTCGCTCCATTGGTAGAGCATGAGACTCTTAACATCAGGGTCATGGGTTCGAGTCCCACATTGGACAAAATATTCCTGCAATGCAGGGGTTGGACTAGATGACCCTTGTGGTCCCTCTCAACACTACAAAATTCTATAAAATGTCATTAAAAACAATGCAAATATTTATTAAAGTGACTGGCTAAATAAAATAAACAACTGCACAGACCTGTTGGCATAAAATGGAATTCGAGAGACACCTTGAAGTCAAAAGCGAGACTGCCTGCTGAATCTGCTGGGAGAGCGTTCTACACCATGGGACCAGCAGAAGTGTGCCTGGCTTCTAGTGGAGGCGAGTCAGGCCTCTGTAAAATGCAGGGGTTTGAGGACACTTTCAAGCCAGGTCTGTGAAGCAGGGATGGTTAGGGGTGTGACCTGGAAAGATTGAGATTGGAACAGATTGAAAGGCCTGGAGGGCGTCATCCAGCTCCTGAAGTTCCCCACCCGGCAACGTGAAGGGGCTGAGCCTCTGGGTAACAAGATGTGGATTCAGTGCTGAATTCACTGCCCACTGCTGGGAGGGCTGTGCCCTCTGGTTGCCCACTCACCCTCTGGACTTGCGATGCCACCTGTGTCCGGATGGAAGCAGCCTCTCTTGGTGGCTGCTTGCTGCGCCTCGTTTCCAGAGGGACTTGTCAGCCCACCTTGCGCTTGATCTGGCATGTCGGCCTCATGATGGCAGCAAACCCCACAGGCACTCACAGGAGCTGGCTGCCAGTTTCTGTCCAAGGATTTCCCCTCTTGCTGCGGGCATCTTTTCCCAGACAAGAGAGAGAGAGCGAGCTTCTGAATTTGTAATTAAAGCTTTTATCAGGATCCCTGGTGCTGGGCCAAGCTTTGGGGGAGAAAAGTTCCTTGTCTCCTCTCCATTCGAGTGAGCAGACTCGTTCTTCAACTCTGTGCTCGCCACATCTGGGATTTTTTTCTTTTTTCTTGAACGTGGCCCCACATGCTTGGATTTGCAGCGTAGGGACAGGCTGTGGGAAAACCCAGAGGGGAGAGTTATTTTATAGTCTCTGCTTGGGGGAAGAAGGTTTAATGTCAGCTGTATTGAACTGTGAGCTGGAAATTAATTGTAAGCCTTAGACACACAATCACACCTCACAAGAAAACCCCAAAACATTCCGTATCTTTATAGGGTGAGCCAATATAATTTTGACTAGATCAGTCGAAGGTGCTGAAACCAGGGTGATGTAGCTCCATCTGCTACATGACTCTGCCTGCCTGCCTGACCTGATGCAGCAAAATCATCCAACTTGTGCACTGATGGCACCAGAAGGGGGTTGATGGGAGTTGTAGTCCAAAACATCTGGAGGGTACTCGGTTGTGGGGTGGGGGCTGCTGTAAGGAGAGGCTTTTGAGGAGGGCAGCCTGTGCTCCTCAAACGCTGGGGCTGCTCCTATTCTGTTCTTGCTCTATAGCTTGTGCTAGATCACCAATCCATCCATTCATAGAACACCTGTGCTAAAGGCGCCCTCCCAAGGCAGAATTCATTTCTGTTCCAAGAGTATCACCAACTGGCTCTTTGCTGACAGAGCTTTGTTTCCGTCAAGAAATTGGGGCGGGGGAACACTTGCTTTGGGATCCACATCTGTTCCTGGAATCATAGAATTGTAGAGTTGGAAGGGGCCACGGGGGTCAGGGGTCACCTAGTCCAACCTGCTGCGATGCAGGAATCTTTCCCCCAATGTTGGGACTCAAACCCACAACCCTGAGATTATGTCCTACCAACTGAGCCATCCCAGCTGAAAAGCCCTAGCTCCATACCCAGAGGCCTGGGATGGGCTCTGCATCTAGCCACCACGCACATCCCCACCCCCCAGCTAAAGGCCATGGGATGGGAGATTTGGGTTCTAGGATTAATGTGGACAGCACCTTTGACTCCACTCCTCCCTGAGCTTTCTGGGCCATGACCTTCCAGCCTTTCTTGCCAGTTCCCTACTTTCTTGCCAACACGCATACCTGTTCCCATCCCTCCTGATTCCCCACCCCTCCCACCCCTGTTTTCTTCTCTCAGAGAACTGCACTGCTTATTAAAGTGACTAGAATATTTGTGAAGATCCTGCGCCATCACTGCAGATTAGGCTAACCACTAAGGTAGTAGGGAGCAAATCATAGGCAGATAGGCCACCTCCCCGCACCATTCTCTAGTGTGTGTCTTTGTGGTGTGGCCCCCATAGGGGAGCCTGACTCATTACAGCCGGTCATGCCAAGTGCAGTTCACACTCTGCCAGCCAAAACAGGCTCTCAGTGAGCAAAGACAGTCAGGGTGGGAGAGGAACTCAGCAGCCAACAAGTGAGCAGGCCCTTTCCACCTCAGATTGCAAACTCACTAGACGGGGTGTGTGGAGGGTGGGCAATATGTCGAAATCAACAGCTGAAGCTTTGCACAGAATGCACCTTTAATTGCTTGATAAGATTTGCAGAAAGAGTGGCATAGTAGCAGGTTGAGATGTTGGCAACCCTCTTTCTGCCACGTCTGTACAATTGTTGGGTTCCCAGCCCTTCCCTTCTCTTGGAACAGAGGCATGAAGGTGGCACTGCAGTGTTGCTCCCAGCGTCACAGAGTGGCACAACAGCGCAGGCATCTCGCAGTCTAGCCTCTCTCCTCCCACCTTCCTGCCAGCCAGCTAAATATAGATCACAGGAGCAATGGGGAAAGCAGTTCAGGTGCAGTCTAAATGTTGCTTTCCTGTCACTCAGTCAGCAAGAAAGCCCAGCTGCAGCTACTGGAGCCACCAGCCTGCAAGTGGATCCTGCCTTGCTCGGCATGGCAGACATGAGCACACCAGAAGTTTCTCTTTGGGTTTCAAGGAGAGGCTTTTGGACTTTGTATTGACATTTCAGTGACAGAGCAGGTGGCTCTAGGCTTGTGTTTATTAGGGTTAGGGGTGTGCAGTCCTGAACACGCATCCTTGGAAATGAGGGCAAGTTTGCCAGAGTTCTTTGCTACCCTAGTCAAATTATAATTCCCTGCCCAATAAATGCCCTCTGCAGTGAGCTATCCAGAGCAGCGTTTTTAACTGCACAATTATTTTCAATATACTCGACAAAAATACCTCTTTAAATACCTGTTCTTTTCGTTCTCTTATTCTCCTTGTTAGACCTGCTAATTCTGCATATTCTATCATCTAAAGTTGGCAGTCTTCCTTACTAGGGACCTATCTCACTTTCCATTCTGGAGCTAACCAGATCCGAGCCACTGTTGTTGCATACATGAACAGGGTAGCCTTGCCCTAGGATGCACCAACCAGCGCAGCATCTCCCAAGGAGGCTGAGGCAGAGGCAGAGATTAGCGGACAAAAGTAGGAGCGGGACGAGACAAATGGGCAAATGATGGGGTCAGTGGGATCTGGAGGTCCCCAATTTGCCCTCTTGAAACGTTTGGGGGGTATGAGAGTGTGCCTGGCTGGCGACTAACTCAAGAAGATGAAGAGCAACATATAATTTCTGGAGGTGGAGCCACATCACCCCATTGCAGTGAAACCAACAGGCTGTCTTGGCACTGCCGTTCTGCCTTCCATCTTTATCTGCTCTCATTTGCCACGATTACGCAACTGGATGTTTTATTTTTTAATGGGGTTCTTTTGTAGCCCACCCTGGGATTGCCTGCTATGAAGGGCAGGTTGAAAATATTTTCAGTAAGTATGTTAAAAAGAAGGTTGTGGCACCTGAAAGATTAAACAGATCTTTCAAGTACCATGAGCACTCTTTCTTGCTTTTAACAAATTACAGAATAATATACCAGTAGAAGCTCACTGTCACTATAGCGCACAGCTTATGGACATGTAAGAAAGCATTATTGTAGCACGATATTGCAAGAATGCAACTGCAATAATGGCATTGCTTGCAAAATTCCCAGAATGCTCAAATGAGTGAGGGAGCAGAGATCGACCGATGGGCTGTTTTTGAACATGATTCTTTTTTTTTGCATGCACCAAGCCTCACGAACCTTCCTGCCCTGGTAAGAAGCAATGGTCTCCCTCTCTAATTTCCTTTCGGAATCTGATTCTGGCTACAAGGCCCAAACATCTGCGCCAGGCGAGGCCCTGCTCCCAAACGCAGCTGCCATTTCTGCATCAGCGTATTGATGCCCTGTTTGTTAGGGAGGGTAGGGGGATAGCGGACAACCGAGCTTTCTAAGCCCCTGAATGGTTGCCATGGAAACCAGAGGAAAAAAGGTTACCACGGTCCCCATGGGAACGACTGTCGTCAGACACACACACCCTACCATGGCCGCCAATATCCCACCCCTCTTCCTCCATACAAATAGGGGAGGGGGGAGTCAACGAGAGAGACAGAGATAGAGAGGAGAAAGATTCCCTCATGAAGAGGAGGGGGTGGGGAGTGGGAAAGGGGTACTGGAACAATTGCGATTTCAGACGAGACCTGGCCTGGCAGAGGATGCACAGCGCTGGGGCAGAAGTGTGACCCTAGATCTCAATGCTTCCTTTGAACCAGGGAATGGCTGTGGGAGCAATGCAAGATGAATAATAATCCAAGGCTGTGCAGAGAATGACAGTGTCCTTGAGCTTGCACAGAGTGCCAGAGCTAGCTCCTGCACATCATGGGATGAGGAATGGGGAGCAGGAGGGCAGTCAAATTACCTGGAGGGAGGGCAGTTGGCTCCTGGGTCTTTCAAAACTGCATAGGAAAGACTGGAATTCTAGCATGTACAACTTATCGAGCAGGGCAGTTGCGATTGCCATTATTATTTATTTATTTATTTATTTATTTATTAGTTGCCTCTAGGCAACTTGCGGAATAAAGTGGAGAGTTGAAAACAACAACCTCAGGAATCACAGTAACTGTGAAAACCATCAGCAGTATCCTGGACAGAACTGTATCAATACAGGAAACTGTATCAATACAGGACATAGCATTTCACATTGTAATATGAGACAATCCTGAATCATACAGGACAGGTGGCAACCCTACGAGATGTTATGGACTTGAACTCCCACCAACCACACTGGCTGGGGCTGATGGAAGTTGCAGCCTAGAGCATCTGGAGGGTACCAAGTTGCCCGAGGATGACTTAGAGAGATCCTTGGTTTGGTGTGGAAGTTCCGTTTTAGAAAAACGGGTTCAAGCGTTTGTGAAGCGGCAGGGATGGGCTGCCCAGTGCTGTCTGCCTTCCTTAAACAGGCTCCACGTCCACCCAGTCCATTGGAGAGGAGACCAGGTGCATCCTGCCTTCTGGGTCCTGCTCTACGCCCTCGACTGGCTCATCTGGTCTGTGCGCATTCTCTGGTTGTTGAACCCATCTCAGGGGACTTGTGATCTGAGCCCAGTGCTGCTTATTATCCCCTGTGAATAAATCGCATTTCTCAGTTAAACAAACAGGCCCTAAGCCTTTAATTCAGATCCCTGTTTCCCTCCCACTTTACACTGGAGAATCCGCCCACCTTTAGGCTCTCCTTTGGAGGAGACATTTGTACATTCTCCTCCCTGCTTGCCTGAGAAAACACACACACACACACACACACACACACACACACACACAAACACACACAAAATTCTTTCCCTCCTGCCTGCTTTTGCTCTTCTAGTCCTCTGACCCAGAAAAGCCCTTGATCCAAGCAGTCTCTGTTGCTCCCAGTTAATTTTCTTTTGTCTAAATGCAACAGGACTCAACAAGGGAAAGGGCTTAGCGGCGTGATGCTCCACAAGGCTCTCGGACACAAAGCTCTAGGAAATATTATATATCACCAGCGGCATCCGCTCCAGACAGAAGCGCAGCCAGGGACAGGGTGGCGATCTCTCTAGGGGCTGCGTTGCATGAAATAATGGGGCTGGGGAGAGAGACAAATTATAACGGAATATTTAGAATGAAATTACAGTGACCAAGCACCTTTCTGCAATGAAAACGTCTGGGGCTTTTAATGGAAGGGGAGAAGGTGACTCAAGGGAAACATGATGGACATTAATACAGATTATGACTGGCGTGGAGAATGGGACCTTGTTTTCCCTCGTGGTTCTAGGCTTTGGGGTCACCCAATGAATTTGATGGGCAGCAGGTTCAAGAAGGAAAAGACTTTCTCACACCACAGGGAATTAACTCAGGAGAACTTTCCCCAACCTGGTGTCCTCCAGATGCTTTGGATTACAAATCCCATGATGGGAGTTGTAGTCCAAAGCATCCAGAGGGCACTATGAGAACAGCGGAAGCGTCTGGCAGCTGGAACAGGCCAAAGGGGGCTCATCTGGCCCAGCATCCTGTTTTCACTGTAGCCAAACCAGCTGCAAGCAGACCTGAGTGCAGCAGCACTTCTCTCCCAAACTCCTCTTCCCCAGCAGCTGGTATTCAGAGGCCTATTTCCTCTGATACTGGAGGTCGTGTATGGCCATCACAGCTAGCATCACTAGCTGGCCTGTGGAGTTCCCTCTTGTATGGGGTTGTCCTGGCCACAAAGCTTAAAAAGATAAAGGTAAAGGGACCCCTGATCATTAGGTCCAGTCGTGGCTGACTCTGGGGTTGCAGCGCTCATCTCGCTTTACTGGCCGAGGGAGCCGGCGTTTGTCTGCAGACAGTTTTCCCGGGTCATGTGGCCAGCATGACTAAGCCGCTTCTGGTGAACCAGAGCAGCGCACGGAAATGCCGTTTACCTTCCCGCCTATTTATCTACTTGCACTTTGATGTGCTTTTGAACTGCTAGGGTTGCAGGAGCAGGGACCGAGCAACAGGAGCTCACCCGGTCGCGGGGATTCGAACCGCCGACCTTCTGATTGGCAAGTCCTAGGCTCTGTGGTTTAACCCACAGCGCCACCCGCATCCCTTGGTCACAAAGCTTAGGTAGCTTTAAAAGATCAATGGGAGAAGTGGTGGTCCATCGACAGCCAGGCACACCGCCTTGGGCCCCACACTGTGGGTGGCCAGCGTGTGCATGCCACGCCACACCGCTCATCACAACATTGGTGCGACGTGACGTCATGTTGCATGTGCCCTGACCCTGGGCCATGGCCTGCGCCTCCATTGCGGGGCCTCTGTTGAGGCCTGCTGTGGCCGCAGACACACCCCAGAAGCACATATGCAGCTGCAATGGGCCTCAATAGAGGCCCCTCAGTGGAGGCACAGGCCCTAGTCCAGTCGCTGCCACAGAACCGGGGCACCCGAGGTAAGACCAGGGGAGTGATGGGCAGCAGTGGCAGGGGCAGAGGTCAGGCACTCACATCAAAAAATGTTGTGGGTGCCCACATACCCAGGGCTCCCTGTAGTTGGCAGCTGTTAGCTATGCTTGCTAAATGGAGCCCTCCTATTCAGTCGCAGTCTATCACTTAAGTAGAAGACTGAGAACATCATCACAGCAAGCTACTGAGCTTTGCTCACCTTGGCTTTTTCTCACCTTGCCCGCCCAGATCAGGAGGTCTCTCCTTTTCTTCTTCAACTTTCACCAAGAAGGCATGCAAGCTGACTCAGCAGCAGCCAGGTCTGTGGGACGCAGGCTGCTGACTCATTTCCCTTCTTCGCATTGCCCAACCTGCTAAAGGGGAAGGGCAACAGGGTGACGAAAGTTTAACCAGATTGATTTTCCCCGGGAAATATAGGGAAAAACACAACACAACCCAGGAGAAACGAAACAGCTTTCAAAGCCTTTCTTCTCCCAGTCCATACATTCCCAACCACAATCTAGGCAGCAGCCTTACACCACAGGCATAGGGCCACCCAAGGGCCACATTCCCTCCTGAGCAACCTTCCAAGGGCCAGATGCCACTGGTGGGTGGGGCCAGAGACAAAAGCAGGTGGAGTGACACTTACTTTGCGCAAGAACACCTGGAAGACATCAGGTCGTCAAAGGATGACTTAATGCAGTGGTGCAATGTAACAGCATTGTGCATTCCCCTGACCCTGCAACCCCATCACTGACAAACAGCGAGGCTGAAAGGCAGGAGATGAGGGGCAGCAGTCAAAAGTTGGCCATTGTGATACAGTATAACAGGGGGAGGGATGGCAAATTGGGTGGACAGTCTGCTTTCCAGCAACTGCACCCACTTAGTATACCATCTAATCTGGTTCCGAGGCAACCCCTGCCATTCCGCATACTTTCACAGTGCTGACTGGGGCTGATGGGAGTTGTAGTTTAGAATGCCTGGAGGGCACCAGGTTGCACAAGACTGCCCTGGAATTCAGTTTCCCTTCCTTCCTCCTTGGTTCCCAGACACACACTCTCCTTTCCTGCTTTCGTTATGAAATGCAGGGGAAACTGCAGGTGATCCCCGAGACTTATCCCCCACCCTGGAGGAGGCCAGATCCGACTCATGGCCTGGGAATCCAACCAAGTGGAGTTGACTCAAAAGTGACTAACGCACCTCTCTTCTCTCCGTCTCAATCAACAACCATTTCCCAGCCAGCATAATCTGAGCCACTGATCCTCTCTCGGGAGATTATAGGGCAGGCGCCATGGCTTCCTTTCACCTCAGGTGTCATCATGGAGGGTGGGGAGCCCACAGTCTCATTGGCAGCTTGCAAAGAAAGACGAAGGGAGCCTTCAGCATGGGTCATGTTTGGGGCAAAAGGGCAGGGCCCACGTGGAGCAAAGAAGGGCCAAGCCAGAGCTCAACCATCCGAAGGGAACTGGGCAAGGGCAGAATCTTGTCGCTTGTCTTTCAAGGATTCCTTAGCCCCTGATTGGATGCCAAATCAGCCTGGTCTTTGGATTGGCTAGGAACCCTTTCCTGAAACTCTTGTCCATATATTTTATGCCTGGATAGGCATAGGGACACAGGAGCTCAGTATAGGCTACACTGGCAGGCAGCAGCTTTCCAAGATTTCAGGCGGAGAACATTCCCAACCCCCACCTGGAAATTGTGCCACAGATTGAACCTGGGACCTTTGGTATGCTCTGCCCCTGACCCATGGTCCTCCCTGCTTGTCAGAGAGCCACTGGCTATCCACCTCCTCCTCCTCACTCTCAGCATTGCCCTTGTAGAAGTCAGCAGGGAGGAGGAAGGGGACAAAAGTAGAATTTGGCCTCCCTCCCTTCCAGTCCCAATGGGCATCAGCCACCACTGGGACAACTGAAGATGGGAGGCTGAGAAAATAATGGTTTGCCTGCTAGAGAATCTGTGTGAGTTGAACTAAGAGACCTCCTCCCCCCGGTGTCAACCATGCTTGGTCTACTTTAAAGGCAGCTGTGACAGAACCTTCCATGTATATTACATGCACAAAATGTACAGGACATCTCAACAGGGGGGGGGGCTTAAACCAGGGCTGGGGAACCCCTGTAGCCCTCCAAATGCTGTTGGACTCCAGCTCCCATCAGCATGGCCAGTGGTCAAGGAGAATGGGAGTTGTGGCCCAACAACATTCGAAGGGCTGCAGCTGCCAAACCTCTGCTATGCAAACCTGGCCCTGGTTCATTCTCAGCCACAGTTCAAAGGTTCAAACCCTACTGTGCACCCCCCAAAAAACCTCTCATTTAAAATAAAACTATACAATTGGGTGGGACATGGGTGGTGCTGTGTGTTAAACCACAGAGCCTAGGACTTGCCGATCAGAAGGTCGGCGGTTCGAATCCCCGCGACGGGGTGAGCGCCTGTTGCTCAGTCCCTGCTCCTGCCAACCTAGCAGTTCGAAAGCACGTCAGAGTGCAAGTAGATAAATAGGTACCGCTCTGGCGGGAAGGTAAACGGCGTTTCCGTGCGCTGCTCTGGTTTGCCAGAAGCGGCTTAGTCAGGCTGGCCAATAAAGCGAGATGAGCGCTACAACCCCAGAGGCGGTCATGACTGGACCTAATGGTCAGGTTCATACAATTGGGAGGGGCAGGGAGGCTTGGTGGGCACCAAGTGTGTTGTGGTGCCATACTGGGGATCCCGGGAATAGGCCGTAATAGCAAACTTGTCTATCTTGAATGTGTTGCTGCTCTTTGAGAAGTCCTGTCCTCAACTCAGAGCATCAGAGTTTTCCCACTGGCGACTTCCTCTGCCCTCTGAAGCAGCTGGCAGCTGACCCCGCTAAGCTGGCTCCCTGGGTTGCGTTTGCCTCTTTCCCTGAGTGGTGGGACAGGGTGGGAACAGTCAGCATGCTGGACTTCCCGATGCCTTTGTCAAAGCTTGGATGCCAGGCATTAGCTTGCCCACCCCCACCATCCCCGCCACCAAGTCAACCTTTCACATTTCCTCTTTCTTCTCTTCTGAATGCTCAGAAAACCCCACAATCCCGCAAAGCAAGGGGGCTTCCCATCCTCTGCTCCATTTCCTCCTTGGCTGGGAAAACCTTTTTCCACATACGACCCGCTTCACCCTGGGAGTTGACCGAAAGTGACTCCTGGCTGGGCCCACTGTCTTGGCACTTGCAGGGTGCGGGGGGGGGGGTCTGCCCCATCTGAGCAATACTTCAGCTTCCTCTGCGAAGCAAATCCCTTTCAGAGTCGCCATGGCCACAGGCAGCTCCTGTGGGGAACTCTGCCCTTTGCCTCTCCTTAAGAAGTTTCCTCCGAACAAACGTTCGGGTCGCAGGCAGAGGCTGTGCGATTTCTCAAGAAATCTATTCACCCCTCTCTGTGTGATGCCCACGTATTGGAAGGGCTTTTTGGAACGATTCTCACAGAGGAACCCCTGTGGGAAATGTTCCCTCAAAACTTGGGTTGCCAGACCTCCAGGGCTGACCTGAAGCCTCCAGGTTTGCCTGCCCCACTCCAGGTGGCAGGAGGAGGCCTTGAATCTCCATGGGGGTGAGAGTGCCTTTAACAACATTAAGAAGACTGTGTCTGCAGCTTGCAAGCTTCAGTACGGCGGGAGCCAGCTGCAAATTATTGCATAGACTTTCTGGGCAAGGGATCGCTGCTCTTCTCTGCTCTCCCCTTTCCCAATTAACCCCCATCTCTAAGGTTCAGTGGTGAGAGGAAGAACAGAGGAAGAATCATTAGGGCCTGTCCCCCAGTGACTTCACCAGGGACTGCTGCCCCTAGGGATCAGGTTTGAGCCCTGAAATCTCAGGGTCTGGGATGCTCCTGACATGGGGAACCTACTCATCACCCCCATGGGTAAGGATGTGTGGGCACTTTAAGTGAACTTCTACCAATATTTCCATCTTCCTGAGTGCTGGCAGTCGAAACTCTATACACCTTTTTCTTTTCTCGGCAAACTGAGGAATTGCCTTGCTGGAGTAAGTGAGCATGCTTGGATCCGACAAGGATCAGTGTTCTACCAGTGGCCAACCCTGCTCAGCACTGTCACTGTTGCACGCTGCATGCACTGCTGATGTCTGAATTTGCATATTGTTTCCCAAGCTTTCCAGATACAGTGGTACCTCAGGTTAAGAACATAATTTGTTCTGGAGGTCTGTTCTTAACCTGAAACTGTTCTTAACCTGAGGTACCACTTTAGCTAATGAGGCCTCCCGCTGCTGCCACACCACCGGAGCACGATTTCTGTTCTCATCCTGAAGCAAAGTTCATAACCTGGGTACTATTTCTGGGTTAGCAGCATCTGTAACCTGAAGTGTCTGTAACCCGAGGTACCATTGTACAGTGGTACCTCAGGTTAAGTACGTAATTCGTTCCAGAGGTCCGTACTTAACCTGAAACTGTTCTTAACCTGAAGCACCACTTTAGCTAATGGGGCCTCCTGCTGCTGCCACACCACCGGAGCATGATTTCTGTTCTCATCCTGAAGCAAAGTTCTTAACCCGAAGCACTATTTCTGGGTTAGCGGAGTCTGTAACCTGAAGCGTATGTAACCTGAAGTGTCTGTAACCTGAGGTACCACTGTACTAGAGAGCTGTGCTGGCTGATGCAAGGTGATGGGGAATCTGTGGCCCACTGAAATGTTGTTGGACTACAGCTCCCATCAGCCCCCGCCAGCACAGCCAGTGGCTACGGATGGTGGGAGTTTTTAGTCCAAAAGATCTGGGAAGCACCAGGAAGGCTGGTATAACAAATGTGCAGTTGGCACAGTTAAGCCACCAGTTTTCTTTTTCTTTTTACACTGTTCCAAAGGAAAGCAGACCTAACCTGGCAGCCAGTAATCTACAACTGCCATCGTCATCAAAGCAATTTTTACCTTTGGGGTGAAAAGTCACAGATAGTCGAAGTGTCATTGAAAATGTGTTTTCTTTAATGATGCTGTTATTGTTGTTGCTATTATTTATTGCATTTAAATCCTACCTTTTCCTCCAAGGAGCTCAAGGTGGCATACATGGCTCTTCCACTCCTCATTTAATCCACAAAACAACCCTGTGAGGTAGGTTGGTCTGAGAGGTGGTGATTGGCTGAAGGTCACCCAGTGAGCTACATGTCTGAATGGGGATTAGAACCATAGTCTCCCAAGTCCTCTAACCACTACACCACACTAGCTACTGTATTTAGGTTGAGAGGTGCCATTTTGGCCTTTGCCTCAGGCAGCAAAAATGTCCTGAGGTGGCCCTGATGGAAAGGCTCCACTCCTCTCCGAGCTCCAGACAAAGCTGGAGGCTCTTGATAGATTTTAGAAGGTGCTTGATAGTGGTGAGCTGGGGAGAGCATTTGCAGAGTCCTGGTTTGTGTGAGAAATCTTGAAATATGATTCACACCGCAGGGCAGATTGGCAAAATGGAGTGGAGAAACCTAATGGGTGTAACTGGATAGAACTACGTGTCAGCCATAATCTATAAGCATTATAAGGCGTGCATTAAGTAAAAATAACTAGACCACTGACTAGCAAATGTGTTTTTAGTGCCTTCTGTATAATAACAGTGGATTTCACCCTAAACACAACCAGCCATCGTTTTGACTGCTGCCTCCTTCTCAGCTCTTTAAGAGGAGGTTGAACAGATGCCAGGACCAACCCCTGCAGAGTAAAGATCCTTTCAGACAACGGCCTGTGATTCATTCTGCCTGGGTGAGTGAGTATACCATCACACCAGTTTATTTGATCTGCACCTTTATTTTAAATAAACAAACTTGACAGTTTTAAAGTTCTTATTATTTACGTGTTTGTGGGGTTTTTTGTTCTAGTGTTCCAGTTCAACAGAAACATTCAAAAAATGGCTTCATGTTCTGTTTGGGTTCAGGAAGATTCAGGAAGTTTCTGGTTTTGCTTGACTCCCTAAAATGTTGTATCACGTTAGCCATTTCCTGCAACCATTCCAAAACCCTCCACCAGTGTGGATAATACTCCAGCAAATGGCTTTATCTGCGCAAAGGTTGTGTGGTTTTTTCTTGTCATGGAAGCAGACGCTGCATGCTCCCACTTACTCACACGTTGTTCTCACACCTAACCATCTCGCCTCCTGCACTTATTCTTGGGCTCCCTGGTATTGGCCTGGCGAAGGCATCCTCTGTCTGAAGGACTATCCAGTCCAAATCTGGTGTGTGTGTGTGTGTGTGTGTGTGTGTGTGTTATGCAAATGTGTCTCTCTTTTTGTGATGCTCCCCCTCTTTTTTAAAGCAACGCATAAGTGGTCAGCCACTCTACAAGGAAGCACTTTGCTTGGTGTACTTGTTGCTAAGAGTACACAGAATTAAACAGAAACAAGTTAATTTGAGAAATGCTGGCCAAGCAGCTATAAAACTGTTGTGCAGAAGACACAGGGGTTGTTGTTGTGTAACCAATGTCTCTGGAGTGTGTTCCTGAATTCTAGGCTCTGTTTAGCTGGCAGTGGTCGTATTACCCCAGTTGTGTGCATCATGCTTTACATGAACAGGCGTGGTAGGTCTCTGCTCCAAGGTCCTTACAATCTAAAATTTGACGTCAGAAAAAAAGAAGGGAAACAGTGCCAGACACAAATAAGGGAAGAATATGCTGTTATTTTCAGGTGATGTATCATTGTACTTACTCTGCGCGCACACCATACATTTCCCCCAAGAATTCTGGGAATTGAAGTTGGCTAAGTGTGCTGGGTATTGCAGCTCTCTGGAGGGTAAGCTACAGTTTCCAGAATTATGAGAGTGGTGGTTTGTTGCCAAAGGATTCATAGAAAGTTTGCAAAAACTCAATGTGTCCTGGTATTTAGGAGCATACTCCACAAAGGTTTCATTGTTTTATTGACCATTTATTATGTCCACTTACATACATTCTGGAAATGTATGAATTACAAAAAGGGAAACTTGGTTTAAATTAATGATTTAAACACTGTTTCTATTCCCCCTTGGCGATTTCAATCACCTTGACTTAACAGCGTACCTGCGCTGGGGCAGGCAGGCAGCTTGAGCAGGCTCAGGGTGTTGGGGTCTCTCACAGCGGTGTTGCTGTGAACTGTTGTGTCATCATGACTCGGCACCCCGTCTGTATGTGCAGGGCCTGTTGTTTCCATGTGCATGTATGCCTGAGTAAGGGAGCAGAATACAGCCGGGACACCTGGCACGGATGACAATAGTTGAAACAAGATGAAAAGGGAAGATGAAAGCAAATGACTTGGCTGTTTTTCTGCACAATTTGCAGGGCACAACAGGAACCTGCCAAACCTGTTTGGCCACAGGGTGCAGTGGGGCAAAGGGGGCACCCCATGGGCCAGGATGCTTCTTCCACGCCTCTTTTCAACGCTCCAAAATAACTAGCATCTCTCTCTCTCTCTCTCTCTCTCTCTCTCTCTCTCTCTCTCCTCACACAAAAGGCAGAAATGAAGAGCCAGGCAGGCATGCTGATCCTAACAATAGTCATATTCAGGCAATTTCACAAAGCTTGAAGAAAACGAAATGCACCTGTGGACAGATATTGGCATCGCATGGCCGGGGCTGGCTGTATGGAGGCCTCTCAGAAGATGGGAGCAGATTCTGTTTTTGGATCCTGCACCCATTTTTGTACAGAAGAGGTCCTGGGTGCGATACGTTCAGAGTCTGCCTGGCCCCTTTGCCTTCTGATCACCACACATGACAATTGCCACACACACATACACACACACACACACACACACACACACACACAACCCGCACACAGGCCCAGAGGCTGCCGTGAGGTGTCTGTCCCTGGCTGGCCGCAAGCGGTGATTGGCAGTTTGCAGACCCATTGACTGCAGGAATCCTGCCTGCCTCGTATTCATTCTCCGGCTTTGGGTATGTGTGTAGGGAGGGTGGGGGGCGGCCGTCTCATTTGTCAGGCTGGGCACATCTTCCTGTGCAGCAGAGCAGAGAGAAAAATGTCTGAAATGGGCGGCAGGGCGGGGGGGCAGGGAGGATGTGGAGAAGTATTGGAAGAGCAGGCAGCTCACAGCATGAGCCGCCGGAGGAGATATTCTCCTCCCCAGACCCAGCGCGTACACACACACCCAGCAGCCTTGTTGATATTCCGGGCAGGAACTGCTCTAGCTGCGGAAACCATGGTTATACGAGGCTGGGGATGTGGCTTCTCTGCATGGGGGGGGGGGGGCAGAGTGGGCCAGGAGCTCCATTCACAACTCTCCATCTCTCTCTTTCTCTCTTGCACAACACATGCCATTCTGGGCCACACAGAGGGAAGTAGACCATCCTTTGCACAACACAGCGGGCACCTGTATAACGTGGCACTTTTTCAGGAAGACAGTTGCTCGCTCGCTTGTTTCCGTGCCACACCAAGGGTGGGCTGCCGAAATGTGCAAATACCCTGATATATTACTGCTGCTGTTACTGGTACTAACAATGCCTTCCAAATGGTCTGTTGATGTTTGTTCTTAATTTGTTTTGTTTTGCTTTGCTTTTAACTCATTACGGTTTGGTGCATGTTTTCCTATTGCTGTGATATATCTTTTAAGATGCAGTGGTATATAAATATATTTACAAACAAACAAACAAGGTTCTGCCAATATTTATCAAATGCTTTCCCCTATAGATCACAAAGAGGTTTGCAGAACGATTACTGAAATAATTCCCCAGTCAGATAATATTTTGTCTGGAACCAACAAACAAAATCACAGGTAAAAGCTTAGCGCAACTCACTTAAAATTCCTACCAGCATAGAAAGCACTTTGTCAATGCCAGGACGGGGTCTGTCTTATGTCAGCTGGGAGGGAGTTCCACAGCATCAGGCCCCCAGTATGGACTGGTTACAAACTCTGTATCTGAGCCAAGGCGGACCATTAACAGGATCCCTGGAAGATCCCAGTAATCGGGCAGGGATATAAGGACCACCAGAAGCTTCTTTATCCTGGTCTGCCTAGCCTAGTGTCAACACTATATAACCCCAGCTGACAGGAAATGTCTTTCCCAATCCTGACACCTGAGGGCCAAAGAGCATCAGGCACTTGGCTGAGGTTGGTGGACATTGTAGTCCAAAACATCTGGAGGGCGCAAGGTTGGAGAAGGCTGCCTTGCACCAGCCTGCCTCTTGCTGTTCTCTCCACCCCTTTCGACTGGCTCCTGCACAGATCATCCTCTGAATTCAGCTGAGCCGCTGGCATCCAAGTCTCTTCTGTCCCCAGGCCAGCTTCTTTGGTTCAAACCTAGAAATAAAGCTAAGCTCACAATGCAAAGATGGCCTTCTTACTCAGGGCCTTGGACCTCCTTGGCTCCCAAGGGATGGAGGGGGAAACTGAGACAGGGCAGCTGCTCCAAGAAACTCGAGGCTTGCTCTTCGGCCGGGCACATTCTCCTTCTCTGAGGTTTCGGCCTCTTTCTGGGCTCATGGACGTGGCGTTCCCAGTCCCTGCGGTGTTCAGCTCAAAGGCACATCCCCTATACAGCCAGCACGAGGTGAGAACACCAGGCATGTGGCTGTCACACCCCTCAGGACAGGAATCTCACAACATCAAGGACAGGAATGGACAGCTTCTCCTGGAGACGGACGGATCAGAAGAGCCAGCCGCACAAAGGAAAGGCCTCTCCTCAAAGGTCTGTGGCTTGACAGGAGGTAAAATCCCCAAGTTGAAGTGAGCCTTTGAACACTCTCCCCCTGCCACCATGGCCCTGTTTTTTTCATAGACTCATAGAATCATAGAGTTGGCAGGGACCGCAAAGGTCATCTAGTTCAACCTCCTGAAATGTAGGAATCTCAACTAGATCATGCATGACAGGTGGCCACCCAACTTCTGTTTAAACCAGTGTTTCCCAACCTTTTTCCAACCGTGGCCTGTTCCGACCCATGGATGTAGTCCACATTGTAAAACACATCACCCTTGCATTGGTTTTCCCAGTGCAGGCATTTTCATTCCAACTCCTTCCAGTTTGCCTTCTGCTAGCCCCTAGTCACTGGTTTTTCTCCGCCATGTCTGCCTTATTGTAGTGTGGACACGGCACATTTCCATCTTTGCACTTGTCCTTTTTTGTTAAGAAACACTCACAAAAAAATAGTAAACCCCTGCCACTTCCACTGGAGTGTTATCTTGTTAAAATGTATATGATTTATATAAATAAATCCTCATTTTAAACAGAAAAGTACAAATTTTTAACATAACTTCATCTGTGCAATGGTTCCATTGCACATGCTCAGTTTATCAGGTAGGAGCAGTTTCCATGGAGACGGGGTTAGAGGTGGAGTTAGAGGCAGAGATATTCCTGATAAATAAAGGGGAGACAGCCATGGAAAAACTGAATTTTCAAAACAGTCCGTACACAAAATGCTCAATTAAGGACAATGTGAGGCCAACCTGAATTTTTGAAGCAGGTATGGATGACATTATCTTCAAACAACACCAGTCTTTATTCTTTCCCTCTGTGAATTTGGGGATATGGAAATAATCCACTAAATTGAGGGAAATTGGGCTCCAAACCACACCACTCAGGGTCACAGACAATTTGTTTCAATTTTGGGGTGGGTGGGTCAATTCCCTCCAAATCGCATGAAATCAGAAAACGACACAAGCAAACCAGATTAAAAATATCTACACCAGATATATTGGGACACAATCAGACAAGAGTAGGCTGAGAATTTATCATTGCTTTCACTTCTTTTCCAAGTGTGCTAGTCAAGGCATGCCAAGAGCTTGTGTGTGTGTGTGCGCGCGTGTGTGTGTGTGTGTATTTGATCCCTCAGATTTGTACAAAATCTGAAAACTGCGCAAACTGTACAATATCCTTTTTGCGAATGGTAAAAAAGTGGATTAAGAGCAAAACAATCCTCAAATGTGGCAAAGCCCTAGACTGCTCCACTTCAAACTGCAAGCGAGAGTTTGATACCTGGACTAACGGAGTCAGTGTGACAGGCAGTTCTGCAAGTTACAGGATCATCTAAGGAAATGTTCCCTCACAAAAGAAGATTCCTATATGTGTGAAAACTAGGATATCAGGGTCCTTTATCACAGACTTCAAGGCTGTTTCAGCGGCGGCCAAGCCATGCCCAGAACTCAGACGCAACATCCCCTGCCAATGCCAGGGCTGAGGCCTAGCATGGATGTAGAAAGCATAACTGTTATTCCGGAAAATGGACGATGGGATTGAGACCTGGCTGGCATGAACAAAGCCTGGCCAAGGTGGGCGTGCCCTTGGAGGCTGTGCTGCGCAAGAGGATTCCCTGCAACCCAGAAGAGGAAATGCAACTTGATCGCTGGATTTCTGAAAAAGGGGTTTTCCCCTTCCTCTTCTGCTTGGGCTCCAGTTTCCTTTTACTGGGTTTTCCCTTCAGTTGCTCAGCTGTTTTACTGAAAACTGCCTCAGTTCCAGCTTTTGCGGTTCCCTCCGGATGGGGGGCTGGGGGGGGCTCCCTTTGGGGAATTCCCCCCCCCCCCAGTTTCATTTTCATTACCAGATAACTTCAGAGGGTCCCAAATTGTGTAAATGCCAAAAGAAGAAGGATCTGCAGCGTCAGGCTCCCTGCATAGCAGCCTGGAACTGCACTTTTGGTGCTAGGAGGGGGCGTTCAGGGCAGCTGCTGCCGAGGAAAAGAGGAGTCTTCCACTTTCTTAGCAGTGCACCAATCCAGGCAGGGGCCAAAGGGAAAGCTGAGCAAGTGTTGGGGAAGATGAAAGGAGTCCCAGTGCGAGGAGCTGGAAAGGGCAGCCAAGGAGCCAAGGAGTTCAAGTGTAACCTTCCACAACCTGGTGCCCTCCAGATGCTTCAGACTACAACTCCCATCAGCCCCATCCAGCATTGCTGGGTTGTTGTCACAAACATCTGCAGGGCACCAAGTTGGGGAAGGTTGGGGTGGTGGTTGCAGAGCATTGGGATGGCGGGGACCCCAGCAGAGGGCAAATAATTAGGTGTTGAGTGCTCATTATGAGATACAGGGCCAAGCACAGGCCCAGAGTGCCACCAGACTCAATATTTTGTCCATACTGGAACATTTAGGTTTGTGCAATTAGGATGAGTTAACATCCTGTCGACCTGGCAAATACATACACACAAAAGACTTTTTGCAGTTTGGAAAGTGATGGGGAAACACGTGGGATGAACAAATCATAGAATTGTAGAGTTGGAAAGGACCCCAAGGGTCATCTCATCCAACCACCTACAATGCAGAAAACCTGCTCACAGCGGTCCTTTGGGGGCCTCGAACCACCGACCTTCTGTTAACAGCCAGATGCAATGACCCATTGTGCGACATCCATTGATTGGAGAGAAGTGTAAATTCCCCACAGGCAAATCAAGATGAATACTCATTGTCATATAGGTAACTGCCCCAGAAACAAATCAGAATGGATGCTCAATAGAGACTGGACATTTAAACTTTGGGCAATGCAGATCCAGACAAGCACTCAATAAGCAGGTTGTCTGGAGGAGCCACCACCCAAGACTCCCCTCACTTCTTTTTATACAGTAACTTATCAGAAAAAGAGGCCATCTACTGCATTTTAGCCTGCTAGTCAACATATTTTCTCAGGAGTGCAGTAAACATAGCTTCATCTATCTGTCCAATAATAATGTGAACAGCAGTGGCACACTTTCATTTGCAGATGTATCGTTATTCTTAGCCCAACCCTCTCCACGTTCTATATTAAGATTTCAGCAAGTCGCCGAAATATTTTAAGCCAATTTGAGATGGTGACTCCAGAGAGATATGGCCGTTGCCTTTTATTCTCCATTTCTAGAACAGTAGTTGTGCAAGGGACTCTCTCTCCACCCCACCCCCTCATCTCCCTGGACCTACAGCAGGGATGGGGACAACCCATGTCCCTCCAGTCATTTGCTTGACCCCCATCAGCCCCACCTGAATCCAAACAATTCAGGGTGACTGCAAGATGGATGCTCATTGTCATCCTGCAAACGAATCAGAATAAATGCTCAATAAAGACTGGGCGTCGTCATCTTCCCATGGAGAGGGCACTGCTGGAGAAGTAAATGGGGCATCTTTGGCTGCCAGCCATCTGCTGGGGTCCCTCTAATCCTGTGGATTAGTGGCTGAATGGCAGGTGCAAGTTTGCGGCAGGTAATCAGAGGGAGGTTATGGACCTCAAAGTGCAGCCAATTACTGCTAATCCTGCACCTGTGCCCAACCTGGGGTAGCTAGGAGCCAGCCTGCATGCATCTGAAAGTAGGGAGAGACAGGCACCTGGCTGTGGAAGGAGGGGACAGCAGGGAAGGAGGGACCAGGAGACACCCCCTCGCAGGTTCTTTGAGCAGTGGGAAAGGTGTTGGGGTGGTCCGGCAAGGTCAGTTTTCTCAGCTGCACAAGCAACCCAAGCAATGCTTTAGGCAGAGCATGGATCTTCTGGGAAATCTCTGGGCGATTTGAAATAGATTGGTAAGAATTTCTGGCAGCAGTGCTAGGAACAAAATCCCCCCTCCACTGCGTGCCAAAGCTGCTGAAATCAAGAAAGCAGAACCAGGAGTGGGCTTTGAACTCCATTCAGTTCTGGGATGATTTCTGGGCTCAGAATTCTTTAATGCTGAGTGTGTTACATGTATTGCACCAAGGATCCAGTTGGTGGATCTTCTAAGTTCTAAGTAAAAAACACAGTAGATCCCACAAGCCTGAAGTGACCTTGGAAAAGGAATCTGGAGCATACTTCTCAAGTCTCATCATGTAGCCACTTGGGGCAGAAAATAATACTTGGCATTATAGCACATTTTGAGTGTTCAAAGCACTTAGCCTACATTATCTCACAACAGTCCTATAAGGTAGTCATTATTATTATTTTTATTATTACTACTACAGAATTAATCATCATCATATTGCTGCTGGGAGGCTGAGGTTGAGAAATCAGGGCCTGGCCTAAGGATACCCATTGAATTCATAGCTGTGAGATTTCAGCCACAAACTTCTTGGTTCAGAGGAATAGAATCTGGGGATGAATGAATCAGCTGTGTCAGTTTAGTGGGGAGAATTATCAGCGGCTACTAGTCACAGTGGCCCTTTGGAATCTTCAGGTAGAGATAGTGTTACCAGGTCAAGAGCATTCCAGATCCAAAGATTTCAGGGCCCAGATCTGACCTGACACCAAGGGGTAGTCCCTGGTGATGTCATTAGGGCATCTCCTGGTGAAGTCATGTGGCAGGACCTGGAGAAGGAGTTTAACTGGAAGAGAAGAGTGGGGGAGAGAAGACCTCCCCCCACCATGCACTCACTGTATGGAACAATTTGCAGCCAGGTCATGTTGGGCTGAAGCTTGCAATCTGCATGCCTGGGCCTTATTAGTAATTGTTTTAAAAAAATATGATTAAAAAAACAAAGTGCGAGACTGGCTTCATTATTATCAGATAATGGAGGTACTTAAATTGGACAGGAAAATTGGCTTCCAGGTGGAAAGATCCAAATTAGAAACAGAATTGTTAGAACCCAAGACTAAGAATTTGTCAAGAATGTATAACTTGCTGCTGAAATGGAATACACAAGATGAAACGGTAAAATCGGCTATGATTAAATGGGCACAGGACGTTGGACATAACATTATGTTTGCTGACTGGGAACAGTTATGGACCACAGGTATGAAATTTACGGCATGTAATGCCTTAAGAGAGAATATTATGAAAATGATATACAGGTGGTACATAACCCCAGTCAAGCTTGCGAAAATCTATCACTTGCCCGATAACAAATGTTGGAAATGTAAAGAAACTGAAGGTACATTTTTTCACCTTTGGTGGACGTGCCCAAAGATTAAGGCTTTCTGGGAAATGATATATAATGAATTAAAAAAGGTATTTAAGTATACCTTCCCTAAGAAACCAGAGGCCTTTCTCCTGGGCATAGCCGGCCAAATGGTGTTAAAAAAGGATAGAACTTTCTTTATGTATGCAACAACAGCAGCAAGAATACTCATCGCAAAGTATTGGAAGACACAAGAACTTCCCACACTGGAGGAATGGCAGATGAAACTTATGGACTATATGGAATTGGCGGAAATGACTGGTAGAATCCGTGACCAGGGAGAAGAGTCGATGGAGGAAGACTGGAAGAAATTCAAAGACTATCTTCAGAAACATTGCAAAATTAAGGAATGTTAAAGGGATGTTGGACTGAAAGTAAGTGGTTTCCAGCTGCACAGGTTAAAGTTAATGATAGATTAAGATTAAAGATCAAGATTAAAGATGTTTAAAGAAATGGAAATTTGATATTAAAAGGGAAAATTTTAACGTTATATAATATTAAGATCAAGAATTAGGTTTAAAAAAGTGGAAGTTATATATTTTAACATTGTATTAAATTAAAGATTGGGATTAAAAAAGTGGAAAAGAAAATGCTGGACAAATAATGTGGATTGGAATACAAAAGAGGGAGGTATGAGGAAGTCCAGAAAATAAGTAATTTAAAATTGGAAATGGAAAAGAGAGTTTGTTTTTAATTGCTATGTTTTTTGTTTTTTATTGTTGAGTTTTGTATTGTTTTTTTTGTGTGTTGTTTTTTCTTTCTTTTGTTGTTTAAAACTTCAATAAAAATTATTTAAAAAAATAAAAAAATAAAAACATATGATTAAAAGCACTCTCACCCACCATTCAAGCCCTCAACCTGCCACCTGGACAGGCCAGGCAAACCAGGAGATTGCAGGCCAGACCTGGGGATCAGGCAACCCTAGGTGCCTGAACATGGGTTGCTGAGGTCTGGAGCAACAGCAGAGAAGGGCTGTGTCCCCTGGAACTTCTCCTTGCTCAGAGAAACAGAGTGAACTTAGCTATATCCGCACCTGATAGTGATACACACCATCCACTTCTCAGGGCTCCTCTGCCTTCAGAGCTGGGTAGATTCCTCTCTCCTGGCTGTGGGGCCTGAGACCTGAGGGAGTATAGCCTTTCAAACAACACGAGGCCAGACCCCAGAGGCAGCGGCTATTCTTGAAGTCCTGTCCAGTGCATTTAAAGATAGGTTACAACCTGGACTTGGGAGTCATTGAAGGATAGGAGGTTTGGTTGTATCTCAAGAACTACCAGCAGATAAGCAGGAAAATGATGTTTCCTGAAACAGCCCTCTTTGTGGTGAATTATATCCTTGCTCGGTATGTATCCTTGCTATACTTATCATTGGGGCAGAGGGAGGGTGGCTGGACAAACACCCACGAATCAGAATAGGGCGGGGCAGACTCCACAAAACACCCTTGCTGGAGTCTTTTGCCTTGGACCTAATTGCCAGGAAAAGTCCCTGACCAGCCTTTTTCTTTCTCCTAAGCCTATTTTGAATTTTTAGCCATACCTACAACCACAACTTTTGGACTACTGTTTTGCTTACGGATGGTGGACGTTGTATGTAGCCCAAAGCTTCTGGGGGGAGCCAGGTTAGGGAGGTCTTAGGTGGAGAAAATAAACAAGGTCCCTGCTGCAGACACAGCAAAACATGGGAGGGTAAGCTGAGACTTAATACAGGAGAAGGCAGAAGTGCCTTTGCTTAGTAGAACAGCCATATTCAGTCAGAAGCTGGATATTCAGACTGTTTGAGAAGAGTTAACAGCAGCCAAATGTTTTGGCCCAGCCTTGCATGGGAAGCCCACCCTTCCCTGTTAACTTTAAAAAAAGAAAAGAAAGAAAAACAGATGGTAACGAACATGGATGGTTAGTGGCCGTGATGGCTGTGCTCTGCCTTCACAAGTGGAGGCAGCAATGCTTCTGAATACTAGTTGCTGGAAACCACGGGAGGGGTGAATTCCCCCAGGCATCTGGTTGGCTACTGTGAGAACAGGATGCAGGGCTAGATGGGCCATTGGTCTGATCCAGACGTCTCTTCTTAGGTTCTTATGTTTAACATCTTATTCCAATAGGCCTTCAGGGTATGTGGAAGCAGTTCCACTCTGGTCAAATTCTCCCTTGGACTTGTGGCTGACTGTGCATCTTTACAACTGCACTATTTTGATTTTAAATTATTGCCATTGTTTTAAAACCTGTATTTCTAGCATTTTTGCTGAGCCACCGCCTTGGGGCTCTTCCAGCCACTACTATCCACCTGCCCCCACAAAGTTGTCTTTATACATTTCCAAGGATAGAAACAAATAAGTTACAGAATCTGGAGCATTGTAGCGAATTTCTAAAATGAGAGGTACCAGGGCATCTTTGGAGAGAAGCCTTTTCCAGGGGTGGAGGAAGGGGTGTGTGGTGAGAGCGGTCCCCCCAGGGTGTCACCACTGAGGGGGGGTGACAAAATGTTGGGCGGCACTCACTGCGGGGCCTGCAGCATGCCCCAGCCACACGTCTCTCCTGGAAGTGACGCGGTGGCTTGGGCGCCCGCAGGCTCTACACTGCCCCAAATGGTACGCCTGCCACCTCCCCCTCAGCTGTGTGGTGGCTGAGTGGGAGGAGGCAGGCAGACTCCTCAGAGGCCCCACAGAGTGTCCTGCCCCGGCTGGCCCTGCCCCCACAGCCAGCTGGCCGTGCCCCTGGGCGCAGGGCACACGTGCCACCCCATGCGCCCAATCGGCTTGCTCTGCCGCTGGCCTTTCCCCCTTGTTCTGGGCTGGCTGTAGTAATTTAGTGGGCCAGGCAGTCTGTGTATAAGTAGGGACTGTTGGCAAGGTTGCCATTTTACAGAGGTCAGTCTGCTATTTTAAAGTGTCCCCTGTTTGAAGGATGAACCAAGTCCAGTTTAAAGAGAAAGACCTATAAGAAGGGAGAGCAGGAGAGGCCTTGAAGGTCACCCAGGCACAGCCTTCCCAACTCTGGGGAGATGTATACTATTCTTGTTTAAATGACATTACCATATTTCATTTCCTCCCTTAAACTGATGTGTATTTGCCACCTAGGGCAGGCACAATATTCTTTTGACAAAAATATTTATAGCAATGAGACCGGTGTACAGTCAGAGGGACCAGATTTCCCCATTGCTGCTGCTGCCACCACCCCGTCCTCCCTTACATACGAGATCTGTCCTTCGAGCGCTGTGGTCATTGCACATGATGCCTCTGTGACAGTTTCATTGTGTGTGAAGTCTGGTGGCCAAGTGCCCTACTTTACAGAGAACAGTCATAGAATCATAGAGTTGGAAGGGACCCTGAGGATCATCTACTCCAACCCCAGCAAGAGCAGGAATATGCAGCCGTCTCATATGGGGATCAAACTTGCAACGTTGACATCATCAGCACCATGCTTTAACCAAGTGAACGATCTAGTCCTCTGTATTTGAAAGAGTTCCATGTTTGATGGGCTGTCTGGTTTAACAAGAGAGAATGAATTGGGGGGGGGGGAAGGTTTAGAAGTACTTTTCAAAAAAAAAAACCCCTAGAGTCCTTTTTGTTGGGGATAATTCCGATGGAAATTCCCAGGTGTCAAAAAAGGTTATTTATGTATGCCACCACTGCGGCCCATGTTTTGTTAGCCCAAAAATGGAAAACGAGCGAGGTCCCAATTAAGAAGAATGGCATCTTAAACTGACAGAATATGCACAGCTTGAAGACCTAACATATAGAATAAGAGAACAAGAAGAACATACATTTAAAGAAGATTGGGAAATGTTTATCGAATATATGGGGGGAAATTGTGTACACTTGAAAACATTGGCAGCATTAAGATAAATTCAACAGTGCAAACAAGTTTTGTTAGATGTAATAATGGAATACTGAATGGTTTAGTTTATGTAAAATATGCAGGGATTTATGATATGCAAAATGAACCATGGAAAGAAAAGAAGGGAAGGCACTGACATTTTAAGGTTGTTTAAATGAATGTGTAAAACAGACAATTTAATAAAAATTATGTCTAAAAATAAGAGAGAGAGAGAGAGAGAGAGAGAGAGAGAGAGAGAGAGAGAGAGAAGCTTAAGAAACGAGAGAAGGAGGAGGACTGCCCATCTGCAGGGAGCCACACCTGGGCAGCAGGCTGAGCAAGGAAGCACACAGCTTACTTGGCCACAGTCTCCAGGCTTGGTCCTGTTCATTGAAATTAATGAACAGAACCAAGCCTGGCCCATTAATTTCAACAAGAGTACTCAGAGTAAAGCTAAGCCGGATGCAACCCTGTATCCTATGTAAGTGATAGCAATTTAATTAATGCCTTTCGGCAACGTCTAACTGAAGAAAGCATTTGGCCTCTTCTGAGTCTCTCTCCCATGCTTGTTGCTGCAGGAGGCCACGGGCGCCTTCTCCTCGCCGGGTCATAGTGGAGATGCCCTGGAAGAGGCTGGTCAGCCTGCACCCTGCTCACTACTCCAGCCACCGCGGCCTGCAGGATTACTGGATCAGCCCCCAGAGGCGCTACCCAGCTGGCAGCGCGTGGCACACCCCCACCAAACGGCTCTTGATCCTCCCTGGGAACACTGGCGTTTCAGAAGTGGAGTCCGTTCACACGCCAAATGCAGGCCAATACAGGCATAAGCTCATGTGAGTATGGAGCACAGGGGAGCATCGTAACTGAGCACTTGGCCACCAGTCTGCATCATTCATTCCCATCGGGGTTAGATTTCTCCCGGGATGAGTTTGGTGGCTTTCAAGTTGCCCACTTGTTGAATGACTCCTCCTGTATCACTTGCTCTGGGAAACAGTCAAAGGGGGCAAGCAGCCAGCACAGACTTCCCTAACCTGGCACCCTCCAGATGTTTAGGACTACAACTCCCACCAGCCCCAGCCAGCAATTGCAGTTGGGTGTTGTGGTCCAAAACATCTGGAGGGTGCCAGGTTAGGGAAGTCTGTGCTGGTCAAATAATTCCCTTCCAATCCTGTTTAGTACTGTGGTCTCCCGGCTATCAACACACAAGAGAGATAAACGTGCGCACACATCCCACCCCCCAAAATGCTACCCCTTTAGAGATGGAATGCAACAAGCAGGATGAGAGGTTGTATTTGTGACAGAGCAGGGAAGGGGTACAAAAACGATCGTTTCTGAGTATTTAAAAGCCAAGGTGGGCAGGACTTGAGGGAAGGCTCCTTCAGATACAAGCAGTGCCACAGGAAAAAGACAGATATGCTCCCCACCCCCACTCCAACACACCGTTTTTGTGGGGTTCAGACTCCTGGCAATCGCTCCATTGCAAGAAATAAACCCATCCCTCTCTCCTTGTCTGTTTTAATGCCAGCCACCCCACTAAAGTGTTAATTAGCTCTTAGCAGTTGCTGGGTAACCGCATCCTGCCTTCCATGGTCTTTAAGCCAATGAGTGTTTGTCCTGGTGATGTCATGCTCTTAGCTCGTGTGTCATTGGCCAGAGCAAGGCTTGCCTTTTAATATTCTGCCAGGATGGTTACCTGGGAGAAGTTTTGTCTTTGCTGGACTGATCCTGTTGCCTCCAGATTGGAGGAGGAGGTGTTGCATCTCTGTGTCCTCCCATGGGAAAGAATTGAAACCTCCTGAAAGAAGAGCACATATAGGAGTCGGTCCAGACATACGTGCCCACAAGCAAACAGAGATATTAGTAAAGCACAGCCAGTCTTCAAAGGAGAGATTGCATTGCACTGTGCTTTGTACATTTCCTGGCCCCTGGCTGAGGTTTCAGCCTGAAGTGCTGAATGGACTCTACCTTTCATGGGGGTGTTTCACTGTGGAAAGGAGATAATCAGAGATCATTCTGGAGGATCAGATGTATTCTCCTACTCTCTTCCCATGAAAATGCATGCAGGAGAAAACAAGGAATTAAAACATTGAATTATGCTGTAAATGTGCGTCTCACATTACATTTTAGCATATCGGTCGTCCAGAGATTTAGCATTTTACAAACAAGCAAACAGAAATGTCACTCCCAGGGCTCAGAAGGGCTCCTCAAATTATGGATTGACAGATCTGTATTTCAGGTAAATAGAAGTGGGAGCCAAGCCTAATTGGCAGATCAAGCAGTGAAAGTCTGAATCCACTGGTCTCTGGGAGCCAATTTCAGTAGGTGGCACTGAGGGTTACAGGCACCCTTGTTCGCCATCCAAAGTAATCAGAATGGCTTTTTCTTCTAGAACAATCAGCCATGACTTTATTCAACATTCTTTCCACATTTCAAAAAAGACATGATGTGTTGATCATGTGCAAACTGGCCTTTAAATTGATTGATCAAACAATTAGAAACCTGATGCTTAATCAACAGGAAATGCTTTTTTAACCAGCCTGTCAGAATATATTGAAATGAGTTTGTACCTTGCCTTCAAAGTCTGCCTGGCGTGTCTGTTCCCATCCCACCTCATTCCCTCCCCCTTATTCCCCCATTCTTATCCTCTCCTTTCTTTCATTTAATGTTTTTCATTTTTTCACCCAGGAGAGTGAGAGGTGCTTGTCCCCTTAGATGAGTATGAGGGCCAGTGTGAGGAGGTATTGGGGTTTGTTTGATCATTCCTGATCCCTTTGCCACCAGAACTCAAAAATGGCTGGAGAGAAAATGAGCTAATAAGAAAGCCCCCATTGACAGGTGGCCGGCCCAACTGCTGCTTGGCAGGGCTGTGGAGCCCAAGGGAAAAGCCAGCTGGGCCCCCACTACCTTCTCAGCCCTCTCCTCTGGTCTTTCTAAGTGCTTTTCTGCCCCTTCTTGCTCTGGCCTTCAGTCCACGCTACCACACCCTACCTTGCCCCCGCCCCTTTGCTGCTCTCTTATTTTTTGGGTCTCCCCCTTTTCTCCGTTTTTTCCTACTCTCCTCTATCCTTTGTCCTCCCCCCCCCAATAACAGGAGCCTTGGCCTCTTCCTGCTGCTGCTGGTCCCAGATGAGCTCCTCTGTTGTCTCCATCTGTCCCGCCTTTCATGGAGACTTGAGAAGCTGCCAGGTCCAGAAAGAGGATGGGGTAGAGTAGGAGTGAGAGAAAGCTGAAGAGAGGGACCCAGAGAGCCTGGTGGCCCAGTGGAGCACCCCATTGGCAGCCCAGAGGAGGCAGGGGCAGGGCAAGAGCCTCTGGGTGGAAGGAACAACCTGACCCAAGGCATGCCACTGCCAGGATTTTCTCCTGGGAGCCTCTTCCTAACACTGCTTGCAAAAAAACTGGCTCCCCATTCACAGAGCCGTAGAATTGTGGAGTTGGAAGGGCCCACCAGAGTCATTAGTCCACCCCTGCAATGCAGGAATGTTTTGCCCAATATGGGGCTCAAACCCAGGACCCTCAGGTTGAGTCGCATGCTCTACCGCAGGAGAACACCCCCACGAGGCTGTGCCTCAAAGTAGCCACTGTGGACGTGGTGGCAGTGGGGTTAAGATTGTCACGTCAGGAGCATCCTAGATCCTGAGCTATTAGGGCCCATACCTGAGACCTGGGGGCATGGATGGCATTAAGCATGACACATCAAAACAAACAAAAAAATACAAAATATGATAAATGAGCAAATATGTCACCAGTTGGAAATTAAGGGGTGTCCCCAGGTTCAGCTGAAGTGAAGGAATCATTCATTCTCACCTACTTAGGGAGTCTAAGTAAGGAAGGTGTTCTTGCCCACCTGCAGATTAAAGACCTCCCTTTGCCACCAGGTGGTTGGGAGGCAAACCTGGAGACTTAGGGATATGCGTACCTCTGCGTCCCGCCAGAAAAAAAGGCACTGATTCTAGGAGTATAGCAACCTGGGGAAGGGGTGCCATGTGGACTTGCTGCCTTCTAAAATCATGGAATCACAGAATTGTAGAGTTGGAAGGGACTCAGAGGGTCATCGAGTTCATCCCCTGCAAATTAAGGAGTTTCAACTTGATCAGATGGCCATCGAACCTCTGCCTAAAAACCTCCAAGAAAATAGAGCCCACCGCCTTCCACTGTCCATTCCAATGTCAAACAGCTCTTACTTTCAGGAAGTTTTTCCATATGTTTAGTCAGAATCTCCTTTCTTGTAACTTGAAGCCTCTGGTTCGTGTCCTGCCATCCAGAGCAGGAGAAAACAAGCTTGCTCCATCTTCCATGTGACAGCCCTTTAGATATTTGAAGATGGCTGTCATATCTCGCCTCAGTCTCCTTTTTTCCATCCTAAACATACCCAGCTCCTTCAACCGTTCCTCATAAGTCTAGCTTTCCAGACCCTTGATCATCTTGGTCTCCCTCCTCTGCACACCTTACAACTTGTCAATATACTTCTTAAATTGTGATGCCCAGACCTGGACACAGCACTCTGTGTGTGGTCTGACCAAGGCAGAATAGAGTGGAACTATTACTTCCCTTGATCTGGACACTATACGTCTTGATACCGCCTAGAAATAGCATTAACTTTTTTTAGTGCTGCATTACACTGTTGACTCGTGTTAAGCTTGTGGTTAAGCAGATGCAGCACAAAGGAATCATCATAGAATTGTAGGGTTGGAAGGGACCCTGAGGATCATCTAGTCCAACCCCCTGCAATGCAGGACTATGCAGCTACTGTCCCATACGAGGGTTGAACCTGTAACCTTGGTGCTGTCAGCACCACACTCTACCCAAGTGAGCTATCTAGGAAGCTTTACCAAGAGCAGTGGCTGGCCAGGTGAGCCCTGTGGAAGCTTGCAGGCAGGGAAGTGTCTATGGCTTTTCTCCAGCATCTAGTCCTCAAAGGTATAGTGCTGCAGCACTTGGAGGTACCACTTAATTGCTATGGCTGATAGTAAACCTCACGAGGATGCCAAAAATCCCTTTTCAGGGCCAAATAGGCCTCAGGGGGCTCCTGCTAGCCAACTGGGGGTGCTAGCTCCCTGCCGATTCAGCAGGATGCAGACAGAGCATGTGGAGTCAGGCTCCTGAGGCAGGTAAAATGACATTAATTGGAGAATTTTATCTTTCTTGATGGGGAGGCCCCCAAGTCTGGGCCAGCAGGAAGACTAACAGCAGCTTTATGAAGGAGCGAGGCAGGTGGTCCCTCCAGGTTAGAAGGAAGGGAGCAGATCAAAGCGGGAGATGTGAACAGCCACCTGCCCTTTGAAATAGCAGCAGCAGGCAGTGAGGAGGGGGGAACTGGGAGGGGAGACCACATAGCACAGCCAGGGCTGAGAAGGGAGAGCTGCTCCTTCTTTTCAGCATTCCACAGGCAGAGAGTCTCTTGCCTGGCCAGTGATCGTGGGGGAACTTCCCTCAGGGGATCCGATTCATCTGTCTCTCATTCTTCTGCCATTCACGCTGCCCAAAGGTACTGCTTGCCACTTGGAAAAGTGGCAGCATTTGGGGCTTTTTAGTTTAGAGAAAATGCAAGTAAGAGGTGGCATGGTAGAAGTTTATAAAATTATGCATGTCACACGGAGAGAAAAGTTTTTCTCCCTTCCACATAACACCAGAATTCACGGACATCCAATGAAATTCACACTCGGCATTTCTAGGTGTACACTTTAAAAATTGGCCCTGGGAGCCCCTGAAAAATGTGCAAAAGGCCTGACATCTAAAGGTGAAAATGGGCTTTGCAGGTTGTGGGGAGATGTACATTTGTATGCTAAGATTTGGAGCTTGCCTGCCAGCGCTGGACCGCAATAAAAGCCGGCCGCATATTTTTAGCCTGGTCCTTCAGCGCCAGGCCCATGCGCACCTGCTCCGCTTCATCAAACTCGGCAAGCCGTGCAGTGCCGTGTGCCTTGGGACACGGAGCACACAGGGAAGAGACACCGGGCTATTCAGCCTGGGAAGGGAACAGGCGTAGCCACAGCAGCCGCTGCCATTTCCACCACAAAGCAACGCAAGAGCAAACAGATCGCCTGCGAGAGCAGATGGCTCTTTACCGAATTACCGCACCAGGCGTGGCTCAAGGAGAGCAGATGGACTTGAGGGGGAGACTCATAAACAGAGAGGGAACTTCGCTAAGCCAGCTCCTGACGCTTCCTATAAATACTTAACAACCTCCAAGCTTTCTCCTGTTATGAAACTGAATTCGTTAAACTGCCTTCAGCTCCCGTGAGAGAAAGGGAGGGAAGCCCATGCAGCAACCAAGAAGCAGCTCTTCTGTTTCTTCCTTGGGTGAACAGCTCTGTGATTCATCCTGGACCGAGACCGAAACCCATTAGTGTAAAAGCACCTGCTTGCAATTTGGGGGGCACCATTTCAGTAGGAAAGGAAGCAAAGAGATTTCAAGATGGGTGGGAGATAGTTTCACAACAAGCTTTATCTTTAAGGCAGGGATGGGGAAATGCAGAACTGGGGATCAATGTGACCCTCCAGGCTTCTCTATCTGGTCCTTGGCACTCTTCCCAGGCCCTGCTCTGCACTCTCCTCAAGTAGCTTTGCCTGGCTGGAATGTGTCCTTCAACTCTGATCATGCCCTTTGCTTGCCTAGATATAGCGGCGGCGTCAGTGTACAAGCCGCTTGCTTTTGCATGGCTGGAATCAGTACTGTACAAAAGTTAAGAGTCACATCCGTTATTCTGCCAGTGTTTCCCTCTGGCCCTGCTCACCACTGTCATGTGGCCCTCGGGAAATTTGGTCCTCAGGTTCCCCGTTTCTGTAGGAAACACAGGCTCATGGACATACTCAGTTAAAATTGTAAGAGCCAAGCCCCAGGCAATCCTATCTGGGGTGACCTGTGTGATGGCTGATTCATGCAAGCAACCATTTAACCCTGCAGTTATTTCAAGGGATGAGCACAAAGGGGTGCCCCAGTCCAAAGTCCATTTTGGATCTAAGGGGCAGTTCATGCACACAAACAATTTTAAGAAGGACACACTTTATCTCCATGTGATCAGTGTCCTTGAGGAATTCAAAACCCATGCAGAAATTCTTGTGCGAACTGACCACTTACCTAGGGACAGCTGCAGCCATGGCAGTGATCCCAAGCAAGTTTGGGAAGAAAAATCTCGAAATGCTCATTTGGTTAGTTGAGACTTAACTGTGTGTCGGTTTAAGCACAAACTGAATTAAGAGGCCATCAGCGTGTCATGAAAAGGCAGCCTTTGTGCCGCTCTGTCCAGTTCTGGATTCCCAGCAACAGCCATTCAAAGGTGGCTTCATTCTCACCACTTGCGGGTCTCGGTGTTACTGTATTTTTCGCTCTATAAGACGCACCAGACCACAAGACGCACCTAGTTTTTGGAGGAGGAAAACAAGAAAAAAAATATTCTGAATCTCAGAAGCCAGAACAGCAAGAGGGATCGCTGCGCAGTGAAAGCAGCGATCCCTCTTGCTGTTCTGGCTTCTGGGATAGCTGCGCAGCCTGCATTCGCTCCATAAGATGCACACACATTTCCCCTTACTTTTTAGGAGGGAAAAAGTGAGTCTTATAGAGCAAAAAAAACGGTAATTGCTTGGGCCTCACCTGTCTTCTCTTGCACTTGTGTAATCCATTCTATTCCTGGCTGAGGACTGAACCTTGTAACCTACATTACTAGTCACTTTCTCCAGAATACGTGATTACTCAGTCTTCACTCAAATAATTAAATTACTCAGGCACACCTGAATATCAAAACACCCTCAAAAGGACAGGCAGAAAATAAGCGGAGCTCATATAGCAGCTCTGGTGCTCAACCAGCGGGGTGTGGGAGAATAACTGGTTCAGCTTTATTCCTTAACAGAATAATTTGAGGCTATTTTTTCTTTTCCCATTTCATCCTTCCCTCCTGGGGAGGGACCAGGGACACCTTCTTTTCCACCATCTCCCCTCTCACACATCGGATTGCAATATTATAACACATTCTATTCCTCCTACAATGCGGTTTCACTTTGCCAAACATACTCGGCTGTCAGGTGTCCATAGCCAGGGGTCAGCAAACTTTTTCAGAAGGGGGCCAGTCCACTGTTCCTCAGACCTTGTGGGAGGCTGGACTATATTTTGAAAAAAATATATGAATGAATTAATTCCTATGCCCCACAAATAACCCAGAGATGCATTTTAAATAAAAGGACACATTCTACTCATGTAAAAACATGCTGATTCCCAGACGGTCCGCAGATTGGATTTAGAAGGCGATTGGGCCGGATCCGGCCCCCGGGCCTTAGTTTGCCTACCTTATGCTTCCTCAACCTCAGCCCTCCAGATGTTTTGAGACTACAGTTCCCATCATCCCTGACCACTGGTCTTGCTAGCTAGGGATCATGGGAGTTGTAGGCCAAAAAACATCTGGAGGGCCGAGGCTGAGGAAGCCTGGCCCAGCTTATCAGCTCTGCTTGGGACTGGTTTAATTCACTTGATTTCTGTTGCTAGAAGGTATCCAAAGCTTATATGGGGGGGGGGGGGGGGAAATGTCCCAAATCAGGATCGGTCACCACGCACACCATGCATAGTCCCTCTTACCCTCAAATTTCTGTTTAATTACCTCAGCCTTATGGGGATAAGGTTGTCAACATTTCTACTGGACTCTGCTCCTGGACCTTTTACAGTCGCTAGAGTTTTTCACAGCATGGAGACAAGCCCTGGCCAAGGCACTAGGAGCAGGACAGGACAGTCTCTCCCCGTCATTTGGCAACCTAGGCCTGATCTAGGACGATATCCCTTTTGCAGATGGACAAAGCGCTGGCAGCACCTGAACCATTATTACCTGGGCAAGAGAGAACGCCACTTCCTGTAGCTGAACTTCTGAACTCTGGCCCCAGGGCCATGCACTCAGAGGTAAGTAGCGAAGGCCTCCCAATTCAATTATAACACACACCAGGGAACAGATGGTGCCAGAGAAATCTCTGGTGTAAATTGCCTGGGAGAACTAGGAGGTCAAAGGGGACAGAGCCACCTCTTCCACCTGCTGGCTGCTGTGAAGGTGGAAAGGGGCCCTTCCTTTGTATATGAACATTCAAGAATATGCACAGACCTACCTAACTACTTAGAACATTCACGTTCTGCTCCATAATTACAGGAATTAATGAGGCAGATAACAGAGAGAAGATGTAAAACCACACTAGCATCTCACTTCAAACCATTAAAACAACCTCAAAGAAAACAACCCACACAAACATTATATATATATATATATATATATATATATATATATATATATGAGAAAGTAAGAGAGCTGGCATTTGTAACTTTTGTGAATCTGCCAGGGCAAAGAGCCCTCTTACCTTTTGTGAAATCACGTCCCACCCCCCAGCTGTGGTTTATAGAACGGTATGAAGGATGAATTTTGCACATTTCCTTTTTAAAGTTCCTCTATCTTTTTGGCCATAATCAAGCACTGACAAGAAGATCAGATTTATTCTGTCTTTGTGATGCTGAGCAAAGCATCTGGTGAGGAGAGTTTTCCCAGGCTAAGTTGTATGAAATACAAGGGGGCATTCTGGAGTTTGCAGGGTGAGTCTCTTCCTGGACCCTTGAGGGAAGGCATGCTTTGTAACAGGCCAGATATTTGTCACACAAACACACCCTTCCTGGTATCCAACCCCAAATTATGCACATCCGCTCCATGATTGGTTCATATTTCAGAAGATTTGGCAACAAAAATTGGCAGAGTTTTTATTTACTTTTTAAACAAAATTTACACACCACTTGGTTGTTTAAAACAAACACAACTCAAAGTGTTTTACGAAAATAATAAAACAGTTAAAATCAGCTAATTAAAACATTCAGAAACATTTCTAAAAAGCCTTCTTTCCTCTTCTCTTTCAATCTCTTTTGTTCTCAAACCAAACCTGCAGTTCATATTCTAAAACACTACCAGAGAGAGAGTATACCGTACTTTCTTTTCTTCTTTTCTTTTTAATGCCCTCTTTCAGGGCCAAAAAGCCCTTTCAAGGCAGCTCATAATAGTTTCAGAATACAAAAACAAACACCTATACATAAAAAAGTAAAACTAAAACAGGAGCATAAACATCACCGTCCAACCCCAACCCCTGCCCCCAGTATCCTCCTTCTCAAGCCGCCCTGGAGCAATCCAGGGAGTCCCTCACAGGTCATCGCCATGCCATGCGCCATGCGCCAGCAGCTGTTAGGCCCTGCATGCTTACTATCGCAGCTTATGAATGGCTGCATTATGCTCAGCCGGACCTCCTTCCCTTCCCCTCCCTTCCCCTCCCTCCCCTCTCCCCACCAACACCACTTTTGCCACACTGTTATTTTACACTTGTGCCACCCACCATCGCTATGTTTGATCGTTCCTCCCTTGCAGCTGCACCTGCTGGGAGCTGGTGGAGGGAGGGAGCAAAGGCAGAGCAGGTGCGGCGGGCTTTGCTGCTCTCTCACACAGATGCACAGGCCTGGCGGAGGGGAGAGAGAGGCCTGGGCCTCAGCTTCCACGCTGGCTAACAGACAGCAGGCTGAAAGGCGTGTTTGCCCTCACCGTGGCTGGTGGGAGAGGTCCATGACGCAGAAGCAGAGCCCTGCCAGATCTAACCAGCCACCGAGACACCCCATGTGCTAGCAGCTGTCAATCACATGCCCCCCTCGAGAAGCCCCCCAAAGCAGTGCATGAAAGTATCGGCCTACTGCAGGAGTGGGTTACCTCAGGCCTGATGGAGATAGGGACACAGGCAGGGAACATCACCCCCCCCCCCCCGGCCAGGGATGGGCCGCAGCTCAGTAGCAGAGCATCTGCTTTGCATACAGAAGGTCCCAGGTAGGGCTGGGAGAGACCTCTTCCTGAAATCCTGAAGAGCTGCTGCCAGTCCGTGTAGGCAGAACAGAGCTCGGTAGAACAGAATCCCAGAAGAGTTGGAAGCTACCACAGGGATCATCTCGTCCAACCCCCTGCATTGCAGGAGTCTTTCACCCAAAGTGGGGCTCAAACCCACAACCCTGAGATTAAGAGTCTCATGGTCTACCAGCTGAGCTATCCCAGGAACTCGGTTTGAGAAAGCTTGCTATGATCCCATGTGCTCTCCTCCTTGCCCTCGGGAGACTGCAAAGGCCGTACCTCCTTTCCCTAGGCCACACCCCTCACTGGTGCCACCAACCCCTAATTCAAACAGCCGCTCCAGGATACCATGGTCGATGGTACAGAAAGCCTCTGAGAAGTTGAGAAGAATTAACAGGGACACATTTCGTCTCTCTCTTTCTGACAGAGGTTGCCGTAAGGGCAATCAAATCAGTTTCTGTGCCCAAACCAGGCCTAAACCCTGATTGAAATGGATCTAGAAAATCAGTTTCCTCCAATCAGACCACCTGCTCAAGGACCTTGCCCAAGAAGGGGAGACTGGCAACTGGCTGGTAGTTACTTAGATTTTCCAAATCCAGGAAAATCCACAGACCACTTCCACTTCCTTGATTCATAAGGTTCCATTCAGCACCATTTTGTCAGCATGATAATTTATTTTAGTTTAATTTTAAAATGGATTGTTTAGTTTGCCCTAAAGCATCTGTTCTGCACGCGCGCACATTAAGTATTCAAATATCCATGCAGCAGCACTTAAGAGAAACATAAAAATTTAAAAATATTTTTAAAAACAGTGCCCCAAGGTTGGCACCATTTTTGAAGCATGTCCCTCCTCCGCTTTTAAAAATATCTGCTAATACTTTTGTGCCTACTTTTAAAAAAGAAACAAAAAACCATGATTTTTTGGGGTGAAATAGTGCCTAAATAAAGAGGCACGTGAGCACATATTTAAAATTGATATTAAAAAGTGGTTCGCTCAGAATTTTTCTTTTCCTGTCCATGCATCTATGCTCTTTTGACTGTTGTGAACAGAACATCCTTGTAGGCTTATGGGCAAAACCCATGACCTGGTCGCTAGTTGGGAAAGACCCAAAGCAAGTCTGCCTCTGTGCCTCTGACTACTAGTTGCAGAGGATCGCAGATGGAGAGAGTGGCTGCTGTGCTCATGTCTCGCTTGCAGGCATCCCATAAGCACTTAGTTGGCCCCTGTGAGAACAGGATGCTGGACTAGATGGGCCCATGGCCTGATCCAGCAGGCCCATCTTATGTTCTTATATATGCTCTTAAAAGGCCTTCATTACCCACATCTTCTATTAAGTGACAGCTTCCTGTCTGCCCTTGTGGAACTTGCCTTGGTCCACTGCCAGACCTCCAGCTTCATCCCCCCACCCTCGCTAACCTGGAGCACATGCGTGGCTCAGAGAGATAAGGGCCTGCTGGCCCCCTGGCCCATTCCTCCTCATTACTTCCTCTTCCCCATCTCCGCTTGGATTCCCAGGCCTTCCTGCTGACCTTGGAATGTTTCAAGCTGCTTTCCTGACCTCAATCTGTCCCTCTTCCTTCCCCTCTCGTCAGTTTCCTGCCTGTGAGGGTCCTGTGCCAATGCAGCGCTTTGATTTATTCCCCACTTCCTTTGCCGCTGTCCTCATCCTAAAATCATTACACACCGCCAGCGCCTTTGACGGCTATCCTCTCTCTGCCCTGCCCTCTCTCACTTGTTTGGTCCTCCAGATTTTGGGAGAGAGTAAGTAATGGCTCTAGCAAACTGGTTACATCTGGGTGTGGGAGATATGCTCTGCAGTGTAACAGCAGCAATGAGGGAACTTGCTAGGAGGAAACTGGGCCTCCACTCTTCATATCCCATCACCCAGTTAACTTCCCTCTGTTGCTTTTGCCACATCGCCCTATACCTTTCAGAGCACTGCACACTTCTGTCAATTTAATTTAATGCCGTGACTTCCCCAAAGCTTCCTGGAGATTGTAGCTTGGTGAGCACACTGAGCTCTAATGGAGAATTCTCAGGGCAGGAGTCAGGAGGTGATAATTTTGCAGCTGCTAATAAACTACATATTAACTCCATGTTTACTTGTTTAAGTAGCCTATTTTTAAAAATCTAATGCAGGGATGAGGAGCCCATGAGGACCCTCAGGTGCTGTTGGACTCCCAACTTCCACCCACCCTAGCAGTTGTGATTCTGTCCTGCTTAGAATAGTAAGGCTACATACACGCAATACCTTGAAAGCACTTTTGAAGCACATTCTTACCCTCAAAGAATTCTGGGTACTGTCGTTTACTCCTCACAGAGTTCCAACTCTCATCAGCCTTAAGAAATGACAGTGCCCAGAATTCTTAGAGGAAAAGGATATGCTTCAAATGGTCTTTAAAAGGCAGTAGTGTGTATGCAGCCAGGGTGGGAGGCCTGTGGTCCTGCAGATGCTGCTGAACTACAGCTCCAAGCGTCCCTGCTCATTGGCCATGCTGGCTGAGGCTGATGGGAGTTAGTCCCAAGACACTTGAAAGGCACCACATTGAGAAAGGCTGCCTCAGTCACAACAACTCTGAACAAACTTGGTCATTGCTATTCTGTTACAGACATGAGGAATGAAACCAGGGTTAGGGCTAAGGTTATTCCATGTATACTGTACAGTGGTAAAGGTAAAGGTACCCCTGCCCGTACGGGCCAGTCTTGACAGACTCTAGGGTTGTGCGCTCATCTCACTCTAGAGGCCGGGAGCCAGCGCTGTCCGCAGACACTTCCGGGTCACGTGGCCAGCGTGACGAAGCTGCTCTGGCGAACCGGCACCAGAGCAGCACACGGAAATGCCGTTTACCTTCCCGCTATAAAGTGGTACCTATTTATCTACTTGCACTTAAGGGTGCTTTTGAACTGCTAGGTGGGCAGGAGCTGGGACCGAACGACGGGAGCTCACCCCGCCGCGGGGATTCAAACCGGCGACCATGCAATCGGCAAGTCCTAGGCACTGAGGTTTTACCCACAGCGCCACCCGTGTCCCTAATGTACAGTGGTACCTCAGGTTAATAACTTAATTCGTTCTGGAGGTCTGTTTTTAACCTGAAAGTGTTCTTAACCTGAGGTACCACTTTAGCTAATGGGGCCTCCCGCTGTTGCCGCGCCACTTCTGCGCGATTTCTGTTCTCATCCTGAAGCAAAGTTCTTAACCCAAGGTACTATTTCTGGGTTAGTGGAGTCTGTAACCTGAAGCGTCTGTAACCTGAAGCGTCTGTAACCCAAGGTACCACTGTATATTACTTGCCACGTAAAAGTTCTAGAGTGATTTACAAGCCAGTAAACAATAATGCAATTGGAAAAGCATATTAAAAGCAGATTTAATAATATCATGTGCTGCCCAAATGCCCACCCCCCACAGTTGTATTTGCCTGGCACCGAAGGATGACCAGTTGGTGCCAAGAGAACACCCCCAAAGTGGAACAGTTTGTGGAATAGAGATGGTTGCTTGCCTAAGATCATCCAGGATGCTTATTATGACTCAGCTGGGGACTTCCCAAGTGTTTTTCTGATGTGTACAGAGAGTGGCTTCATCAGGCACTTTACACCATGCCTGTGTTTTTCCTAAGTTCAAAGTACATAATCCTCTTAAGCAGGAGAGAGCAGTGGCGACGGTGGAAGTTATCCCAGCTGGCATCTTCCGCTTGCCCGCTCAGGCCAGCAAGTGATCTGCAATGGCAAGGAGCAGCAGCACTGTGCATCCTCCCTCCCTCTGGGCATCACCAGTTGCCTGCTGGGCAGGAGGGAAGCGTTAGAAGTAAAGGGGGGCACTGCTTAGCCTGTTTCTCTATCAGGGAGAGGATGGAAGTGGGGAGGCATCCTCAGTGCAGCCTGGCACAGCACCAAGCAGGACAGATCCAGGAAGGAGCAGCCACTGCCTCACCTCCCCCCTCGCTCTGGGCAGCAGCTTCCACAACCACACTGAGCAGGAGACAGCACTGCCTATGTTAGAGACCCTCGTGGCCCATAGTGCATGTGAACAGAGTCCAGCTTCTCTGCCCAGGAATCCACTCCTTGTTTTGACCCCGTCTTTCCTGACGGACAACCGTCCAATTCAGAGTGTGCCAATCTTGTTTTATTTACTGTGTCAACAGTTTCTCTCCCCCCCCCCCTTATTCTAAGCAGGGACTGGGTGAGATGGCTTGGTGACTCAGAGGGTGACTCACCCCGCAAGCTTGGAATGGCAAAATGCAGCCAGTGCAGACATGCCCCTCAGAAGCCGAGGCCAGCCCAGCTCTGTTCCTGGCTTCCGGTCAGGAAGGGGGACTCACGGGGCTGCAATGCTTGGCGCAACTGAGCTGTGAGCGCATTTCTGGCTCAGCCATGCCAAAGCGCGTCAGCCCCGAGGAAAGCAGCTTCCGTTTCCTTCCTCAGCTTCCTCTGCCCCCGTCGGAAGCCACCAACCAGCCAGGCCCCTCTTCCTTGACTGCTGGGAGAGAGCTTTCCTGTGCCCCCTTCTCCACCCAACAGCAGCTGTGGCCTCAAGACCACAAATGAATGAAAGGAAGTTGAAGTGGGCTGTGACCCTCCTAAAGGGAGGCTGAATGCTGAAGCAGAGGGGCCCAGAGGCCACTTCATAATAGTGACACAAATGTTGTCTAGAGCAACATAAGAAAGTTCAGAAAGCTTGGCATGCATGGTTTCATTCATCATAAATGACCACCCTGCAAGGTAGGTCAGTATTACCCCCATATTGCAGAAGTGCAGCTAAGAAAGAACTGGGTGAAAGATCACCTGCTGTGTTTGGGGCAGATGTGAGATTCAGGCCAGAGACCTCACAGTCTGTGGATCAGGATCTTAACAGCAATTCCTTCAAACCTAGTACAGGTAGGCTCTTTTTTGTCAATTTCCTGCCTTATGGGAACTAGCAATAAAGCAAAGGTACTCTACACATGCTCAGAGGTATCGTTTGTGCTGTTTTCCTCAAGTCCCAGGGCTAGAACACTGTAAATGAAGCTTCCAAGTTCAGCAGCCAATGCCTTAAAAAAAAAACATAAGCAGTGACACCTGTGATTCCTGCATTGCAGGGGTGAACTAGATGACCCATTGGTATCCTTCCAATGCTATGATTCTATGATTTTATGGTTCTATGAAACGGGGACTCCTAGGCTCTCTAGTTAGTCTGTATTCTGGTCTCTCAAATAATAGCATGCTCTCTGTGCCACTGGTAGCTCATGCAGAGGCTGCAGACAGGAGCTGCATATCCTGGCTCCTGCAGAGAAGCAAATATTTGCTCAAATCCTAGGTGATAAGCATTCCCCCCCCCCCCAAAGCCTGCTTGCTGACACCCTGGCAAAGTACACAGCAGTATGGAGTGAACAGCATTATTCAGGACATGTGGAAAGTGTTAATGAATCCACCTTTAGGATACCTTATAAAATCCAGAGTACAAGTTTGGGAAATCATGAGATTGTAAGCCGATTTCAGTTTAACTTCAAGTCTTCTTGTTGCTCTTTCTATGTTTTCAAGCAGGGCTGGTGCAAGTAATTTTTCTGCCTAAGGTGGAACACCCAAACACTTCCCCATTGTGAACCTGAAGCACAACTCATTGAGAAATTATTTTGTGCAAGCCCCATTTGAAAGCCTCTGAGCATGTACAGAGTGCACCTTCCTTTTTCACATTTTTAGAAATTGGGAACTTGGCAGCTTCAGCACCTCTCATTTTAGCCAGTAAGAACTGAATTGTGAGTTCAGTCTTAGAAGTGGGGCATGTATATATTTTGCCATTCATAACAGCCAGAATCTGGCTTGGACTAAGGCAGGGTTAAATGCTGTGATCGCAAGGGTTGTGAACTGCCCTTCCAGCAGGAACTGCTACGTTTAGCGTGTGTGAGAGTGCACAGCCGCTGACGTAATGTCCTTCCTCCTCATCTGTGAGAAATGCTGTAAAATCCTGGATCAGGCACTTGAGGAGAAGGCGAGGCTCATGTAGCTTGTCCCCAGCCTGAAATTCTACCCTGCCTCTGGGGCACTGGCAGCTGCAGTGTGACTCCAGAGACTGACATTCCTAGCTGTGCCTGGGAGACCAAGCCTTGAAAAGAGCCAAGGATGCACTGAAAAGTGGAGGAGTGCATGAGAAAGCTGGGAGGGGATTATATGCATTGATCCCTATCAGCATAAACAAGCAGAGCTGGATGTCTGCTACACTGCTGCCAGAGAGCAACAACAACAAAGTACTAAAGGTGGCCTTGTGTGTAGAATCCACCTTCAGGAGAATCAAGTTTCTAGTCCTTATGCCTGCCACAGTACTTTTGAACGCTGCCTAAGGATATCCAAAGGAATCATCACATCCAGGAGGATTAGGGCACTGACCATTGCCACAAGCGAGAGAAGAGGAGATGTGTGGGGTCAGCCATAATAATGAGGAACAGCAGAGACCTTTGAGCCCCAGCATCTCCTGTGCTACCAACAAGAAGCCCTGTAATGATGATAGTTATTAATCAGCATCGTATCCCGGACTGGAGCTTGTTAATGTGGAGTTTGGAACTGACAGGGTTAAAACTCACTGGTGTCCTGTATCTGGATCTGGGAGGAGCTGGGAGGAGCTCCATGCAGAGAAGTGCGTCACAGGATGTTGTTCTGACGCTCTTCAGATCTGTCTCTGCAACGGACAGAGAAGCAGCTCAACTTAGAAGCTGCTGTGAGAGTGCTTTTGGAAAGCACAAAGATGCCGGAATGCTCCGATGGTGTCTGATGGAATTTATTGCTCTGTAAATAAAGCTACTAGAGATAAGGACGGACTGTCTCTGGACTGATTTATCCCTTTTTCTCACACGGAAGCAGGACCGCTGCTACTCTGCAATTTCTTTGGCCAGGTCAGGGGAGAGCAGAGCCTACGCCGAGGAAACGCTGCCTGGACCCAAAGATTTATTTCTCCAAAGGTTATGGAAGTTACGTGTTTCCTGACAAGTGTGAGAAGGGAGGAAGGCTGCCAGCTTTGAGTTGCTGTGATCTCCTGCCAGGAAGGGCAGTGAGGAATGCTGGTGATCGGAGCCAAGAGCCAAGAGGTAACGGCTGCTGCTTCGGACGACCAGTTTGCTGGCAGAGTGAGTACGCTTAAAGCCCCAGGGGGGAGGAGATGGCTGCTCAGGCACAGCAGGGCCATGAAAGCTTCAACATCCCCTTCGAAAGGCTCAATGGAGCCAATTGGGAGGACTGGTCCAAGCGCATGTATTATTGGCTGGCAGAAAGGAAGCTGTGGGACTGCACCCAGGCCGATCCAGTCTTTGCCCAGTCCAGTGAGAGGTCTGCAAAAGATTCTGAAGCAGACGTGGCTGCTCTGGAGAGAGAGCAAAGGGTGCTAGCCATTTTAAGGGCCAGCGTTGATACTTGGCTGTTGCCAAAGCTCCAAGGGAGGAAGCCCTGGGTCGCGTGGCAGGCACTGAAGATGGCATGTCAAGCCTTAGTGGGAGCCACACCAGAGGGGGCTGAGAGTTGCCCAGAGAATGCCCTATGTCTAGAGGGGGCTGGAGCTGTTTTGGGAAGCCATGCTTCACCACATCTGTGTGATGGACTGTGTGCTGGAGAGAAGCTGAGAGCTGGGAAGAGGAAGGCAGTTGCAGGCTGTTCCTTAGGCAGCAGAGCACCCAAGAGTGGGGGTGCAGGCCAAGCAAGCCGTTCCAAGAGCTCTGCGAAAGCGAAAGTCTCCAAGAGTTGTTTGTGCTTTGAGGCGACGTCCAACAGCGCTGGGAAGCATCCGCTGGAAGCCCAGGCTGCCAAGGACACCAGCTGGCGTGGAATGTCAACAAAGCAGGTTCCCAGAGCCGGTTCTCAGCAGAGACGTGAGAAAGCAGCAGGCCAGGAGGAAGACAAGGCGTCTTATCACCTCACAGCTGCATTGGTCTGTCTGGGAAGCTGCGAAAGCCCTAGTCGGGGGGAGGCTGTGGCCATGGCAACCAGGAAGGACACTGACAGTGGGGGTGCAACCAACGCCATGGCATCTTTGGAAAACAGCCAAAGAGACACTTTTTCTTTTGTTGTCGACAGTGGAGCGTCGCATTGCCTCGTTAACTCCAGAGAGCTCCTGAGGAACTGCAAGACAGTTAAAACTGCACGCTCTGTTATCTTAGCAGATGGGTCGAAAAGACCACTGACTGAATCTGGGTCTTTGTTTTGCTCTTTTCTAGGTTGTGAAGTGCCAGCTTATTTTGTCCCAGAACTTGCCCATTCTCTTTTGAGTGTGTCAGCATTAATGGCTATTGGAATTGATGTTCTGTTCTCTAATAATTTGTGCTCTTTTTACAGGGATGGGAAGAAGATCTACAGTGTTGAGAGGAAAGACAGGCTCTTTCTGGTGGAGATGCCCATTGAAAATGGGGCTGGTGGGAAAATGGGGCTGGTGGAAAATGGGGCTTGTGGAGAGTCCATTGATGATGCCCAAGTGCAGTGTGCTAATGTCCCACCACACCATGATTGTATTCACTTATGGCACAGGAAATTTGGGCACGCTGGGTGGTCACTTGTGCGGAAAGCAGCAATGAACACAATTGGGTGTAGGTTCAAGGCATGTGACAAATACCTAGATTGTCAAGCCTGTAAGCAATCAAAGGTCACAACATGCACATACCCCAGGTCAGAGAGGAGGACCAGCAAACCTTTTGAACTTGTGCATGCAGATTTGTCAGGTCCCATGCCAACACCTTCTTTAGCTGGGTCTAAATGGGTTCTGATTCTGATTGATGATTTTTCGAAACACACTTGGCTGTTTACGCTTAGATGCAAGTCAGAAGCAGCTGCATTGATCAGAGATTGGATCACAGCGGTAGAGCTGCGTTTCTCTACCAGGGTGGTTTCCTTTCAATCTGATCGCGGGGGGGAATTCACAGGTTCTGCGCTGCAATCGTTTTTCAGGCAGAAAGGTATCACTCATCGATTGACTGCCCCCTACTCTCCGCAACAGAACGGGGTGGCGGAGAGGAAGTTTCGCACTTTACAGGAATCAGCGAATGCTATGTTGGCAGACTCGGGTTTGCCACAGCGTTTTTGGGCTGAAAGTTATAAGACAGCATGCTTTGTGCAGAACAGGGTGTTCAATTCAAGTGTAGGAGACACACCGTATTTTCTGCTTCATGGGAAGAAACCGAAGGTGGATTTTTTCCACATTTTCGGTTCGCAGGCTTGGGTTTTGGTTCCAAAGGCCATGCGCAGAAAGGGTGAACCAAGGTCTAGGAAGATGATCTTTGTAGGCTATGAGCCGAGTTCAAAGGCGTGGCGTTTCGCATACCCTACTGGCAACCAGTCTAAGCTGCTTATTAGCGGCAGTGCTGAGTTTTGCGAGCAGAGTGGGTGGAAACGTCTTCACGGGAACCCAGATGTTCTGTTAGACTCAGGTGATGAGGAGGAGGAGGAGGACGAAGCTGAACCTGTTGCTGAGGCACAGAGTCCAGAGCAGGGATCTCCAAGGCAGAGGCCCCAAACCTCTCCAAAAGGGAGTCCAAAGACCCCTCCACAGGTCTCTGTCAAGTCTGAGCCGAGGAGTGAGCCATCCTCGCCAGCAGAACCAGCTGTACGCCACAAACGGCGCAGCAGGTCAGAGGGGGAGGTTTCTGACACAGATGGTAGGGCTGATCCAGGTGAATCAGGCGCAGGTCCAGAATTCACGCTGAGGAGGTCAGCAAGGTCAACCAAGGGTAAGCCTCCTGAAAGGTATGAAGCCACTAGTGTTTGGGTTGGTGTGGCTAGGTGTGAGCCTGAATCCTTTGAGGATGTTCAGAAGTTGCCTCAGGAAGAAGCTAGCAAATGGCGTGAGGCGATGCAGAAGGAGATGAACTCAATGGAGTCTCTTGGTGTGTTCTCACTCACTCAACTGCCGGCTAACCAGCGAGCTGTTAGTTGTAGGTGGATTTACCGCTTGAAACCCACAGAAACGGGAGAACCACAGTACAAAGCGAGATTAGTGGCACGTGGATTCACACAGAAAAAGGGTGTCCACTTCACAGAGGTCTATTCGCCGACCTCAAGAGCTGAGACTTTGAGAATGCTTTTGGCGATAGCAGCACAGAGAGGTTGGAAGGTGAGTCATTTTGATGTAGATGTTGCCTACCTGAATTCAGATCTCCAGGAGGAGTTATACATGCTTCCTCCTGCAGGGTTTGAAGTCAGTGAGCAAGGCAGCGTGTGGCGATTGCACAAATCCATCTATGGGTTACGCCAATCTGCCAGGAATTGGAATATGTGCCTACATGAAGCCTTAGAAGAGCTAGGTTTTAAGAGGTCTGTTGCAGACAGTTGCCTGTACCTGAAGGGGTCAGGAGAGACACAGGAAGTGATTCTTGTTTTTGTTGATGATATCTTAATGATGTCACAGACTAGTGAACAGGTGCAGAAGTTTGCTAGGGAGCTTGGAAAGCGGTTCAAGTTGAAGCAGCTTGGGGATGTCAAATCCTACTTAGGTGTTCAAATAGCGAAGACTGAGGATGGTAGCTTTTTGCTTTGCCAGAAAAGTAAGATTGAACAGTTGCTTGAAAAGTTCAGAATGTCTGATTGTGTAGGTGCCAGGTCACCCATGGAGGCTGTATACGCGAAAGAATGTCAGCAAGCAGAACGCGTTGTGTTCGAAAATACTGAAGTGTTTCAGTCAGCCCTAGGGAGTTTGTTGTACTTGTCTCAGTGGAGCAGACCAGACATTGCGTTTGCTGTCAATCTGCTCAGCAGGGAAGCATCAAACCCTAGTGTGCAAGCCTGGAATGGCATCAAGAGAGTTCTGAGGTATTTGCAGGAAACCAAAGACTTTTGTCTTAGGTTGCCAGCTCAAGGAGAAGTAAAGCTGACTTGCTTTGTGGATTCGGATTGGGCTAACTCTGAAGACCGCAAATCAGTGTCAGGCCTAGTGGTGAAGTTTGGGGACTCAGTAGTTGGGTGGAGGTCCCGGAAGCAAAGTCTCATAGCGCTTTCATCTACTGAAGCCGAGTTCAGTGCGCTATCAGATGCTTGCAGAGAGCTGGAGTTCTATGTGTGTTTGGTCAAGGAAATCTGTGGAGAGAATTGTCTGCCCGTTGTGGTGCATGAGGACAATCAACCTTGCCTCAAATTGGCTGAGACGGGGCAATTCAAGGCGAGGACCAAACATTTGGACATACGTTTCCGGAATGTATGTCAGAGCGTTCATGAGGGGCTAGTTGCTCTGAAATACTGTCCCTCAACAAAGAACCTCGCTGATGGTTTCACAAAACCATTAACCTTCCAGAAGCACGAGGAGTTCTGTGAAGGTCTGTGTATGGGGAAAGCATTGTTGACTGTTGTCTCCAGATGCAGGACAAGAGGGGGTGTGGAGTTTGGAACTGACAGGGTTAAAACTCACTGGTGTCCTGTATCTGGATCTGGGAGGAGCTGGGAGGAGCTCCATGCAGAGAAGTGCGTCACAGGATGTTGTTCTGACGCTCTTCAGATCTGTCTCTGCAACGGACAGAGAAGCAGCTCAACTTAGAAGCTGCTGTGAGAGTGCTTTTGGAAAGCACAAAGATGCCGGAATGCTCCGATGGTGTCTGATGGAATTTATTGCTCTGTAAATAAAGCTACTAGAGATAAGGACGGACTGTCTCTGGACTGATTTATCCCTTTTTCTCACACGGAAGCAGGACCGCTGCTACTCTGCAATTTCTTTGGCCAGGTCAGGGGAGAGCAGAGCCTACGCCGAGGAAACGCTGCCTGGACCCAAAGATTTATTTCTCCAAAGTTAAGGACTCCTGGTCTCTTTCCAAACACAGCACTTCTGTTAATAGGAACCAGCCGCTGGGTGTATTTGTGCGCATCGGTGTCTGCATTGATGCAGCTACAAATGCATTCCTGAAACCCCTCAAGATACACATGTTGCTTACATACAAAGCCGCATACATACAAATGCACCAGTGGGCATTTGCAAAGGCACCTATTTCCAGAAAAGTGCAAAATTTAAAAAGGGCAGCAGTGCCTGCGCATTTAAAACACGTAGGCGCATCTACACACGAAAGGCCCCATAACCCCAGTGCTCTCCTAGTGGAGCCCCTCCCTCCCGCTCAGCACTGCCGGACCACATGTCCGCAGCACAAAGGAAATGTCTCAGGCTGTTCCAAGCAGAACAGCTGCCACTGGCTCACTCAATTCCCCATTCATCGGAGCCCCATCAGACAGAGGATGGGGGCTTAAAGGGACAGTGAGCCGTTTCTTTTGCAAGCCTGCTCTCTCTGCCTGGAGGAACCATCTTTGCATTCAGGTCTCTCCCTGATCCGGATTGGGCCAGGTACAAGAGAGCTTGAGGAAGGGCTTGGCAGCCATGGATCAGACCATGAAGCCCACTTTAAAGGAGATTCTCCCAGGGATGGAGGAGGGAGGGGCTGAAGATAGGACCATGTCGCCACTGAAGTGCACTTAATACAAATTCAAGCTATTTTGTGAAGGAAGTACTGTTCATACCTTCAAATTCTCTTTGAGTGAAGTTAAAATTTCAGCTGGCAAGACAAACAGAAGTTCCAGACTTTTGTTCCTTTTTTTTTTTTAGTGTCATGATTTTCAAAGCAACCGTTGTCGTTTAAAGGCTCCAACTTTATGCCAAACCGGGGCGGATATGGGGGGAAATACTGGCACAGTTGGCAACAGTTGGAACTGACTTGGCTTTTTCTTCTTTTTCCTGTTTCAGCTTCAAGGTGGACTCCAAAGGAGCCTGCTGTACCCACCTAATTTGCTTGCCTGGATTCTTTGGTAATTCCTTGGATTTCATGCTTCAACCTTTTCTGCTACGGACGATGCTTCTCATTTGATGCTGTTATTTCTCCCTGGGCCCTGCCTGGCTCTGTGTTATTTGTAGCTCTAATAAAATGATTGGAACATCTTCGCTTTTCCCCTCTGCTTCTTCTTTCCTACCTGGGAGCAGCCTGTGCAGTTAAGCAAGAGCCAACTGCTAGAGCCTTGTACTGACTGTACATTTAAAGCACTCTTATACCACTTTAGAAGGGACACTGGTGGCGCTGTGGGTTAAACCACAGAGCCTAGTGCTTGCCGATCAGAAGGTTGGCGGTTCGAATCCCCGCGACGGGGTGAGCTCCCGTTGCTCGGTCCCTGCTCCTGCCAGCCTAGCAGTTCGAAAGCATGTCAAAGTGCAAGTAGATAAATAGGTACTGCTCCAGTGGGAAGGTAAACAGTGTTTCCGTGCACTGCTCCGGTTCGCCAGAAGCGGCTTAGTCATGCTGGCCACATGACCCGGAAGCTGTACGCCGGCTCCCTCGGCCAGTAAAGCGAGATGAGCGCCGCAACCCCAGAGTCGGTCATGACTGGACCTAAGGTCAGGGGTCCCTTTACCCCTTTACCTTTACTACCACCTTAGCAGTTGGGGCTTCCCCCAAAGAATCCTGGGAACGGTAGTTTTTAAAGGGTGCAGATAGGTGTCAGGAGAGATCTTTGCAAACTACATCTCCCAGCATATGTCCATGAGTGGTCCTAGTCTCAAGGCAGAGTCAGCACAATGCCAGAGTCCAGCGAGACAAAGCACAGCAGTCTACTTGACACCTCCCAAGCCTCTGCTTCTAAAACTCTCTGTGAAGCCAGCTCAATACAACCAAGGGACCAAACATTCTCCCAGCTCTTCAAGCCATTTTAACACCTGGGGCGGGCAACTGAACTGGCACTCCAATCCCAAGCAGGATGGTCCACCTGACCTGGACATTCTCCTGTGCAGGCATCATTTAAATGAACATTGGGCAGTTTGCCTGGGTACCTGCAGTGAGTAAGAATCTCCTCCAGGCTGCCAGGTGGAGGAAGCATTGTAAAGAGAAAAGAACAAGAGAGTCTTCTGGCACCTTGAAGATGATGGCTTAAGCTTTCATGGACTGCAGTGCGCTTCAGCAGGCTTCCCCCCCCCCCCTCTCCCCACCTTCCATGCTGTATTGATGGGCCACAAACAGCCAATATAAAATAATGGCATGGCTAATTTCTTAAAGGATACTTTCCTGGCACATATTTTCATAAAATGGGCATTGGCTGTTTTTTTATGAATAGATGTCTCTGGAAAATTAAGATTTTGGGTGACTGGGGTCTTGCGATGCACCCAGACACCCTAGAAGCACAGTTTTGTGTGTGCGTGTGTGTTTCTAAACTGTTTTAAGGGCCCCTCTAGACTGGTCTTTGGTGGTGAGTGTATTCTACAGCATGTGCTTGAGACAATCCTAGTGAGTTAGTGGTGGATTTATCCTGCTTTATTAGTTGTTTTGTGATGCTTCCCCAATGCTACCACATTTTTGTGGTCCAGATGGGTCCAGAGGGGCTTGAACACAACAGAAGTGGAACAAAACAAAAAACCAAAAAACCACAGCACCACACCAGAACACATGTGCTATGCAAAGGTGTGGGATTTTGGCAGAAAATTCAAGGATATGCACTGATTGGAAATGAAGCACTATAACTTCCCCAAATCTTTTGCAGATGTGAAGAGTTTTAAAAGTGGGATCACATGAGACTGTTTCAATAGCATCATGAGCATAAATAATCATGAATGCACCATAAAAAGGACACCTGAAGGAGCCCTTTAATGTGGGGAGCGCCCATAACAAAGATCTGATGCTCAGATCCCCTACTCCATCCTGTAACAACATCTGTGGTACAGGCTGGTGAAAATTTCTACAGGCCAGTGGGTTTTGTGTGCTGACTTGCAGGGCTTGCACAGTTGTGGTTGTGGTTTTCCACTGACAATGGCTAAAGGTGATCTTGTGAGGAGTTGAGGGGGACCCATAATTGGCCTTTTTTGCTATATAATTTCTTCTTATATACATAAAAAATAATGCTATCATCACACAGCCCCCATTGGAGAATTTGTAGTGCCATATTAGAATCCTTAATTAGCCGGAAGCCAAGAGGAGGTGCAGTTGGCAAGCAACACTAGTAGTTTAATATTTGTATGCTGCTTTTTCAGCCAAGTTGAGCTCAAAGTGGCTCACAGAAATAGCAGAGCATTAAGAAATAACAGCAACAAAAGAATTACACAATGAAGGTGCAATAAATGAATAGCCTAATGAATCCCTGGGTTACTCCCTGGAGCAGCCTAGAGCAGGCCTCCATTTCCTAGGAATCTCCTTGGTCTGGGCCAAGATGCATCATTTTGACCCCACCTTGCCTGCTGCAGGTGTTTTCTTTGCTTCCCATTTTGCTGCCTGTGACCTCCACAACTCCCTGTGGCAAGCCACGTCACTTCTTTCCTCACGTCAGACAGGAAGCAAACGTGATGATGAAGTGGCAGCAGAGGAGGCCCCTCAAGTGGCCTCATGCCACAGTAAACATGATAGTTTTTAACATGCCATTGAGTCCCACGTGAAGATCTCTCACTTGCAATCTGTGGATAGTTTTTTTAGTATAAACCCATAATCATTTGCAAAATACTTTTGCAGTCTCACAGCAATCCTAGAAAGCAGGTCATTGGTAGCCCCATTTCACAGATGTGATTTTTGTCAATATGTTTGCTTGGCCTTACCATCAGGACTTAGGGATGGGGAACTGGAAGTGATTGACTTTTCTCTCTGACTCCCCTCCGCATCCCTCAGTCCAGGAAGTCCATCACAGAGGAAGCTGTCCATGTGGTTTTAACTGTGCTTATGACCCAGTCTCCTTAAACCCTGGCCATCTCCCCCCCCCAAAAAAATTCTGAATCTCCCCCTCCCGCAAACCTAGCTTTTGGCAGGTATCCAGATCTGATAGCGAGCCCAGACAGTGACTGAGTGGTGTCCAGTGAACTGGCAAATGACGAGAGCTACATTAACACTCTCCTATTGTGTGGGCATTAGCGCATGGCAGAATGCACACATAGTGGCTATCCCTGCTGCTGAGACATCTCTTCTGCTCATCTGGCTCCTCACATACCAATCCCACCCAGCTAGGGCAAAGGTAAGCAGGGTGGGCAGTGGGCTGGGGGCATGGGGCCAGTGCTCTTCACAACTGCAGTTGGAAAAGTCCTGCCCGTTAGGGCGCTGCTTTGTATTTCGCTTCCATTAACTGACAGGCTGGTACTGTCTCTATACATCTCAGCATGAAACCTTTTTAGCATATTTAAAAGGGCTGCAGCGCATGAACAGCTCCTCCCTTTCCTTAGCATTAAAATAAATTGACATATCTGCATTTGCCTTGTTACAGATCACAACCACGCAAAGGGTGACCCCTTGTGCATCACCAAAAAGGAGGCCAATCATGGACACTGATAAAGTTTACATATACTAATTTATATGTGCATGTCCTAATTTCTAAAGAAATATTGTAATTTAAATAGAAATACTGCACCAGATTTCAGTGGTAGGGCAACAGAAGACTCCCAAGTTCAATCCCCACCATCTCCTGGTAGGGCTGGGGAAACCTTCTGGAGAGCCACTGTCACTCAGTGTACTGAGCTGCCAATATCATTGGTCTGACTCAGGATAAGGGAGTTTCTATGTTCCTGCATCACCCTAGTAGGGAAAATGGTGCCCTTGTGTTTTGTGTTCTTTATCTTAGAGCCCATCCACACTTACCTTTTCCCTTGCGCTTTCTGGGACAGGTCCATGCTTTAAAGTGCTGTGTCTGAGTGCTCCCCCACCCCTGGTACTTTCCCCATGAAAACTCAGCCTTTAACAGATTTCCATTTGCTCTGATTCAGCATTAAAGAGTGAGTTTCCACTCAGACTTTAAGATGTAGGCCTGTGCCTAGAAATATAGCACAAAAGGAAGGCTGGATGAGCCCTTAATCTCAGACGTGGACTGGATAGCCTATTAAATAGAGGACATCTCTAAATAGAAGGCTTCCCTCTGTAAAATAGGACACGTGGCCACTCTATGCCTGGGTCCATCACATGGTGAGTCTGCCAATGCTTCCTGGCAGTGCCAGTCTTTGGGGTCTGACGGGGGTTTGAACCACTCACCCAGAGTTTATGTCCTTCTTTCTAATCCCTGTCAACACCAACCACATGGAATCATTCACCCACACTGACTGGTAGTTCTCCAGGATTTCAGACAGGATTCCCAGCCCTGCCTGCAGGTACCACAGATTGAACCTGGGACCTTCTGCAGACAAATGTGAGGCTCTTCCGCTGAGCTACAACCCTTCCCCTTAATGAACATTGCATATGCTAAGATATATGTATATGTAGAAGCCATTGCTATAATTTAAATAGAAATGTGTCCAATGCCTCTCAGCATAGTAAGGAAGACTGTGTGAATATGACTTTTGTGCCACCTCAATCTGCTTGATGGGCTGCCGTGTACAAGAAGACGCAAATATGTTTGCTTTTGTTCCGGAGGGTAGGACCTGAACCAATGGGTTTAAATTACAATAAAAGCAATGTAGACTAGACATGAGACATGTTGGTATGTGATTATGAGCTCTTTGAGAGTGGAATAGTGGAGGTGCCTTGGGAAATGGTGGATTCTTCTTCCGTAGAGGCTGGATGCTACAAGAGGGCTTTATTCCAACTCAATGATACTATGAGTCTTCAAATAGAGGACTATCCTCTGTAAACTAGGATACATGCCCAATCTGTATAATGTTCCTGAGTGCACTTTCATGTGGGTCAACTAACTCCAATGTCCTTCGAATTGCATGCCATTAAGGAGGCTGCCTCTTGATGATAGATTAATGGCTGTGGAGGAACTGAGGTTGTGGAGAGCAATTTGACAACGTCTGATGATGATCTAGTGCAGAGGTGAATGCACTGAAATAAACCAAAAGGAAGCTCCTTTAACCAGAACATACGTATTAGCTACAAAAGGAAGTGTTGCTGTATTATAAGGCGTTTACATAAACAATTACGTTCCTGAGTTGCCACTTTGGAAAATACAATTGCTCTGTGCTATAAAAAAAGATTATAATGGCTGCTGCGCATTTGTGGCCTGTTTAACCAACTCTGCATTTCCATAATTAAAATAATTAAAACAATGCAACCAGACACCGATGATTATACAGTACTGTGGTCACTATATAGGCCCCTTGACGTCCTATTTGTTTTGCTCTCTCAAGTTGGAGGGTGGAGAGGCAGCCCGTAATTTGCCAAGTTTAAAAGTGGCAGCTCTTTGGGGGAAAGGCTCAAGGCTCCACTTGTTTATTGCAGGGTAGCCATCTGATTAAGCATGTGCCTTCCAGAGTTGCCAACTAACCAGGGGAAGAATCATTCTGACCAGCTCTTGTGCCTGTAACAGCAGCTTGAGCCACACAAATCAAAACAGGAAGATTATCATCTCCTAATGGCTGCAGGTGGTCTCACCTGGAAGGTTCAAGACGGACAAAAACAAAGTACCTTTCACAGAGCAAATAGTTAAACCATGGAATTCATTCCTACAAGATGTAGCAATGGCAGAAGAACGCTACTCTTGTGATGGCTAGCAACTTGGATAGCTTTAAAAGAGATTTAGACAAATTCATGGAAAATAAGGCTTTCATCAGCTATATGACAGCTATGTTCTACCTCCACCGCTGGAGGTGTCGGCAACCAAGCTGCTGTACACAAACGATGAACTGTTTATACTTTGCTATGTTGCCGCCAAGTTGAGAAAATAATGCGTGAATTGGCCAAGGTCAGCATCTCCCTGTGGCCAAGGCCTCTGAAATATCCCCCTCTCTCTAAACACAGTTTGAGATTGCAGGGCCTTGGAGATGAGCAGGCCTGTTCCCTCCTGGGTTGCTATGGCAACTGCGCTGAAGCAAGGAGCTCAGCTGAGAGGAAGGAAGGGCCTTTGTGTGGCCTTGGCGGGTCCCCTGGGTGTTGCCTTGAAAAATGGGGAGGGGGGAAGGTCACAACGTGGTGCAAAAACAGAGGCGCACGCCTGTCTAGGAGCTATGCAAATAGGGGCGGGGGGCCTTCAGCCAGCAGCAGTTCTTCAGACTGCAGCACTTGCCTTCCAAAATAAGCCACCCTCGCCAGGCCAGGAGGAGGCAGATTAACCGGATTTGGGAAGTTGGGCGTAGATCTGATTTCACACATGCACACCATGCCAAGCCAAGGGGGTCCTTCTAAGTCCAGGGGTTTGGTGAGGAGCAGGAAGAGAAGGTGTGTGCTGTGACTTAAGTTGCCAACTGACCAGGCCGAAAGAAATAGCCTGGCATGCTGTTTGAATATATTAGAGGCAACGAAAGAGCAGAAGCTGGTGAAATAATTGGAAGCCCTAAGCCACTGTGGCCGGTTGAGCTGAGCACCAGAGCTGAGCCCCAGATGCACCGGAGGAGTCGCGCCTTTGCTACTTTTTGAGATGCAGAGGGCAAAGAGACACAGTACAGGTCTGGCCTTTAACAGTCGCCTGGAGAAAGGAAACAGAAGGGGAAAGCAGAGCTTGCTGTCTCAAAATAACCAAAGAAGACATTTCCCAGCAGTCACAGCGCACGGCAGAAGCAGACATTGACTTATATTACAGATTTCCCTCCAGTGTACATTTCTTTCTTTCTTGAAATCATTTCTAGACCACTTCATGTTTAAATAACAAAATAAACAACTCTCCAAATCCATTACAGCGTAACTCGCAATGTCAAATAGAACATTACAGAATATCAAAATAAAACATTACAGATAAAGGTCAAACACAAACTGCAAGAAAGATCCACGCTTAAAGCAGCAACATTAACAGGAAAAACAAATTACGATCTGAAACAAAAAACAAAACAAAAAAAGCATTACAAGCAAAAATTGTACAAAATAGACATTCAAAACTCTACAAATAAAGCATCATTAGTAACCATTTCCAGGGAGATTTGCAAGAGAACAAAACACAGTAACACTAGGAGCATAAACCTAAAAGGAATAGGGAGTGAAAATTGCAGCTTTCATTTATTTTAAAGAACAAGTTTCTGGACCTCATGATCCATGCTCTAGTTGTTATAGCTGGACAAATTCCTGACATTGTCCCTGAATACAAAGGAAGCTGCCTGTTGTTGCTCAGGGTGTTTTTTCCTTTTTCTTGGCCTCAAATTCGGAAGGTGGATTAAGAATGGGATGGGGGAGGAAAATGAAGATGAGGGTAGCAAAGGAACAGGCCAGGGCTGTAAGAGGCCTGCACTCTCAGTAGGTGTCTCTGGGCTTGTTTTCTTCCTCCCCCTTTGCTCCTTTCTTCATCTTCTGCTGGGGAGGCAAAATAAAGTTGCCCAACAGGTTCCAACACCAAGTCCACTCCTCATATCCTCCTCATATCCTTGGGAGAGAAAATAAATATGAAGTCATTTCTGTGGTGAACTCTAGTGAAGAGAGAAAAGAGTCAATATAAGATAGTAGTGCAGAGCTTGAGCCAGACATCCCAGATTTGAATCTCACCTACCAACTACTAACTCACAAAAGCAAGCCGCTTTCTTCCACCACAGCACCCCTGCTCTTTCTGTAAGGCAGGGGTCACAACACTGGCCTGCCTGACAAGGCTGATGTAAGGAATTATTTATTATATATATTTATTGTTACATTTATACCCCACCTTTCCCCCAAGATGCTCAAGGTGACTTAGATGGTTCTTCTCAGCTCCATTTTTTATCCTTACAAATGGTTGTAAGTTACAACAATCTGCAACATAGGTTAGGCTGAGAGACTGTGACTGGCCCAAGGTCACCCAGTGAGTTTTACAGCTGAGTGAGGATTTGAACTCTGGTCTCCTGAGTCCTAGTCCAGCACTCTAACCCCTACACTACACAGGCTCTCAAAATTCACTGGATCCCCATTGGGGAATCAAGCCCAAGTCTCTCACGTGACAGGCAGATACTTACCACTGTATGAATGAGGAAATTATGAGAAAATGTATACAAAACACTTTAAGCATTACAAGGTGCTATTAAGAACCACACTGTCCATAGAGGAGGCTGTTTGCACACAGCAAGTACAAGAATGATAGCCTTTCTTCCCCACCCCTTCTCAATTGCCTCTGAATTTACAAGTGTGCATCTTGTTATGGCTGGCAGCCAACAACAGACATTGCCTCCATGTATTTTTATATATTCTGTACTTTAAAAGAAGGGCAGTGGCCTTTTCAGCATCTTGTGGCAATGAGTTCTACCGGTTTATGATGCAAGGGGGGAAAGACAAAGACATACCTTCTTTTACTGATCGTCAACCGGCAACTTATCAATTGGAACTTTGCTTCTCGAGTGTCAGAGGCTTCTGTCTCTGCATGGGCAGCCTGGATTTGGGGGCAGCCCTTAAGAACTCTCAGTTGTCTCATCCACACTTTTACTGGAGTCGTATTTTAATTGTATTGCATACTGATTAATTCCCCAGGGTCCAATAATTTTTCTTGTGATTCTGCAGCTGTTCCTTGCAAAAATCAGATCTTACCCACCGAATCAGATCTTACCAGATGTGCGGAAAATCCAAAGAGAACTTTTGCTTAACCAAAGCTTCTGATTCAGCAGGTAAGATCAGATTTTCCCAAGGCACAGCCATGGAACAGCAAGAAACGCTCTCAGACCCGTGAAGATTAATTGGTGCACAATACGATCAAAATACGTGTCAAGCAAAAGTGTGAATGAGCCCTCTCTCTCTCAGCTGTGTTACCTTTTTGCTTGGCCAATTTGCGTTCACACATGAGGATGGAGACTGCCTGGCACTGCCCTGAGGCGTCTGTTCCACAAAGCCAAGTCTGTCACAAGGAATGCCAATTAGTGCCAATTAGGGTGGTAGATTCTGTCAGGTGGACATTTGCCCACTAGGAACTGGATGGCAACCAACTGCTCAGACTTCCCTGCCGGCCGGCCAACTGCCATTCAGACAGATGGCTACACCTCATGGGCACTGCGAGGCCAGGCTGGAGAAAAATTGAGGTGAAAGGCTGGGCCCTCTTCCCTCCAGCCCCCCACAGCCCTCCCCAGCTGTCATAATTTATAAAGATTGTTCAATATAGGGGAGCCCTGTCTACAGAATAATTGGCCTTTGGCTATGGGAGTCCAGCAAATTGTAAACAATGTTCCTTCAGTGGGCCACAGTGCTTGTTTAAATGGTGGTTAATGGCTGGTGGCTACTAGATACAAGCATCTGAAGAAGGCGCCCTGGCAGAGATAGAAGTCTCTGGGTTTTTTCCAGCTGGCTGGGAAGAAGGAACCCTGAGAGGCTTCAAGGGCACGCAATTTGCTTTGGGGGGAATTGATGCGGTTATAGAGACTAGCTCTCTGTGTGTGCCTGCCCGCCTGCCCACACACTACAAACACTGCTCAACATTTATGTGTTGTTTTCTTTCAGTTAAGTTTTGTTATGACTCAATTACTCACACTTACAAGGAAAGTGGCTTCGTAAGAAGTGCCCCCTGGTAGCGTTAAGATAAATCCAACAGTGAAAATAAAATTTGGTGGATGTAACAATGGATTACTGAATAGTTTCGTTAATGTAAAATATGCAGGGATGTATGGTATGCAAAATGAACCACAGAAAGAGAAGAAGGGAAGTAATTGATTTAAGGTTGTTTAAATGAATATATATATGGTAATAAACAGAATCATCACACACACACACACACACACACACACACACACACTGCCCCCTGAAACTGCTCAGGAACTGCATGGATTGGATTCAGGGACATCGCCCCAATTTTATGATAAGAAATGGCATTTGAGTAGATAGGGGTATGTTTTAAATGAATGACAGGTGCCATGCACTGGTGTTATGAAGCTGAATACTGAGATCAGACCATTGGTCCATTTAGCGCTGTCCAATGACACCTTGGCAGTGACTCTCCAGGATCTGAGCCTTCCCTATCCCTACTCGGAGATGCTACAGGGATTGAACCTGAGGAACAAAGGCATAGATCCACGACACTTCCCTGTCTTTTGACATATTGCCTTAAATGATGCCTATTTCTGTGTAGACCACACTACTACATCACCAACCTTAACTCGCGTCGATTCATTATTATTCCCTGTGATGCAGGAAAATCCAATACGAATTTGCACAAGAGGTGGGCAAAGGAGAGAAAAGAAACCCCACAAAATGAAAAATTGAATCTGTTCATCGCAGAAGCACGGAAATGGCCAGTGGTGAGTGGTGGCGCCACATCTGCAGCATGTCCCCCACAGGCTGTTTGCCAGCCTCTCAGTTTGATGAGACTAAGACTCCTGCACCCAGATTTAACTAATTTTAGAGCTGAGGTTTATGGTGTTTTGGGGGTGCCAGGGTGGCTATTTTATTTGTGTGGACACATACCTATAGGCTGTGTACACACTAGACCTTTAAAGCACATCAGAAGCACATTCCTCAAAGATTTCAGGACAGTCTCTGGAAATGTTTCAGATGGTAGAATTACCACTTGCCATTAATTTTCAGCGCCGTTTTAATTTGTTCTTGGGTCCCTATTCGATTGTATTTTTGCCCTTTCATTTTATCCTGTGTTGCCTTCATTGTATGATGCCCAGATAATCTGAGTTTATTGGGCATCTAACAGCACACAGAAAGTAAATTAAAAAAAAAAGCCGGCAACAAGCATCATGGACAGAACCAACCTCACCGCAGCCCAGGGGGTGGCTGCTTCCATTAGGCGCAGAGCATGTGCTAAAGGGAGGCCCCATCTGGTATCTTCTATTCCAGCAGGGAGAGCCAGAGGCTGCAGCGTTGCATGCTGTGACCCTGGGAGTGAGATTGCAGGGAGAGGAGGCAGAAGGAGAAGAGGCCTGATCACATGAGAATGGAAGGCCTGGTGAATGAAGAACAGGGTGGTAATAGCCTTACACTAGGAAGGATTCCCTGTACAGTGGTACCTCGGGTTTAGAACTTAATTCATTCCGGAGGTCCGTTCTTAACCTGAAACTGTGCTTAACCTGAGGTACCACTTTAGCTAATGGGGCCTCCTGCTGCCACTGTGCCGCCGCGCGATTTCTGTTCTCATCCTGAAGCAAAGTTCTTAACCTGAGGTACTATTTCTGGGTTAGCAGCGTCTGTAACCTGAAGCGTCTGTAACCCGAGGTACCACTGTATTTTAAAACATGAGCTTTGGCACTGGAAAATTACAGCCATGCAGAATAACAGGAATTGGGTGGCTACTTAACAGAATCTAATTCATATGTATAGGTAGAAATGAAGAAATTACTATAATTTCAGTCAGGGGTGAGCAACATCTGTCCCAGGGACCAAATGCTGTTCTCTGAGTCTCTCTCTCTCTCTCTCTCTCTCTCTCTCTCTCTCTCTCTCTGTCTCTCTCTCTCTCTCTCTCTCTGTCTCTGGCCTTCAAAACTCTCCCCATAACATGACTCTCACTGACCCAGCTCTTGTCTGGCTGGAATGTATCCTTGAAGTGTGATAAGGGCTTCTTGCAAGCGTGGATACAGAATGGAGAGGGGGTGGGGGTGAGTGTAAAAACTGTTGACTTTTGTATGGCAAGGATGTAGCCTACTCAGGACCAGCCCACCCATGAGGCAAAGTGAGGTGACCACCTCAGGCAGCAAGATCCACAGGGTGGCAGATCCAGCCTCCAAAGAATGCATTGCCTATTGTTGTTGCTGTGCCCCCCCCCCCACCACAGTGACAACTGTGGCACACTCCTGGGAGGCTGGGTTTGTTGTCTCCTCAGCAGCAGCACCCCACCCCAGCCTCTTGGCGAATAGGAGGTGCTGCTGGTCTCCTCCCAGATGCAGATCTTCACTCACCCCTTCTTTCCTGGCCAGGAAGAGCACATTTTATGGTTCACCTCAGGTGCCAAAATGTATTGAACCTACTGTTCAAAGGACACCGTCCTATCCATTGCTCCACCCATGTTTGTCTCTGGCCCCTACCCCTGAACTGGCATGCACCCCCAGGAGCCTGCACACACGAGAAGACCGTAGTGGTGTCCTCATGAGACATGTGTGTCTGCTCAGTCTGCTGTGCAGGTACAAATTGTAGATGGGTGACTTCAACTGCTGTCCCTTCTTAGGGCTCTTTAAACTGAATTTGGACAGGCTGGCCTTCAAACTGAGGATTCTCCTCCTCAATAGGACACATAGGCACCCTAAGCAGGCCATCTGTGGAGAGAGCCTTCTAGAGCTCATGTTCTGCTTTGGGACTTTCCGTCAGCATCTGGCTGGCTACTGTGAGAAGAGGATGCTAGACAAGGTGGACCTCTGGTCTGATCCTACAGCCAGGCTCTTCTGATGTCCTTATCCTCTGGGAACATCTCCTTTGCCCATGAAGGCAGGAAGAAGGCTGGTTGTCTGCTAAAAGTGGGCTGGGGGGTATGCAGAAAACATTCCTGGTGGGTCCACATGGGGCAACTGTCCCTATTTATCAGGGGCAATCCCTCTTTTCTGGCCTCTGTCTCTGATAAATCCTATTTCTATTTTGGGGGGCAAGCCAAAAGGCAGGTGAAGGTTGTTGTCACCTAAACGCACTAGCAGCCATTCCATCAGGCTGCAAAGAAGAGGGAGAGGAAAGAAGCAGAGCAATTCCTGAGAGAACAGCTGCCTTTGCTCTCCGCTCAACTGTTAGTTAGTGGCAGATTCCATCTGGCTATCAGAACTGTTCCATCCCAGTCAGTAGTTGCCAGAAGACTAACTTTAAAAATTGGTGCCTGAGCTTGCTTTTTTCCTCCTCCCACCCCATCCCCATTTCTTTGTGTGTCATGTGCTTCAGGTGAACCTGAAGGCAGAGACTGTCTCACTACTGATCTCGTCAGCTGCCCTTTGGGCTATAAGCCTTTTGGGCTATAAGCAAACAAACACATTATTAAAATGTTGTTGGTGTGAGTTGTTTCCAGACTTGCCATTCTTCAGCCCTACCCCCAGATCTATAGAAATTAAATACCTGAGTTGCTGAGGGTGGTGGAAGAGGATATATTTTTATCTCTAGAACGCATGAACGTAAATGCTCATGCACGGACAATGAATGTGTGGACATTAGATGCTGCCATTTTACAAGTTTGTGAATCTCTTCAATAACAGATTGTAAGACGATTGCATATCAATAACTGAATGGATGAAAAAACTTCCTGGTTTTTTAAAAAATCAGTGTGAGATGAGTCTGTTGCAGAGGCAATGAACAATGCCTGTAGCAAACAACAGGGCCTTCAGCAATGTGTAATGAAAGGGATCAGGGAAGCAATGGGGCCAGAAATGTGTCCCTATTTTCATTTATGAAATGCCAAAGAGTATGAGCATGCAGGAGAGCATCAGTTACACGCAGAGGCAAGACTGGAGAAGAGAGCTCAGATTTACTATATTCAGTTATCAAAATATCTTTCTTGACATTTATGGAAGGGTGGACTTGAGCTGCTTCCGCATTTGGGGTTAGCAATTCGCGATCGCCAAATAGATAATTAACAATTAAATAATGAATCTCTGTCCCGGGCTGATGGATGTTGCTGTCCAAAATATCTGGGGGGAACCAGATTGGGAGAGACTGGTTTTTTGACAGGTTCCTGCCCCAAGGAGATTACAATCTAACTGCTCACCTTCGGGGCAGCAACAACAGGGAAAGAATGGGGTAGGGGTAACAGAACAGCAGAGAGGTGGGAGGGAAGGGAGAGGCAGAACGAGCACAGTGAAGTATGTGGAAGCATAACCAAGCAGAAAGCTTCCTTTTTTTGCCAATGAAACCTATGCGGGAGAGGTGATTTTTGAGCAAAGCTACGTGCGACTGGAGACTACTATTAATATATTAATGCAAATTATATGCAAAACCCAGCCCTGGGGAAGAGCTGCCTGTTTTGTCAGTGCGCAAGGAGCATGTTTTCATCCAGGTTTTAACATTCAACTACATTGGTACGTGCTGCAGATGCACCCTTCCCATACTTACTGAACACATGCAAGGGTGGGGGCCAGGGTGGCTGCTGTGCACAGTAACAGGATGTGCGGCCACCCCCAGGCACAGAACATGAACGTCACATGGTCACTCCCTCCGTTGTATGTTGCTGGTGTCTTGTGCAGGAGCAGGAACGGGGTGGCTCTCCAAACCTTTCTACCTGGCCCTTGGGACTCGTCCCTGCTCTTCACCTGGCAGGAATGTGTCCTGAGAGTCCCAACTCTCACCCCATCGGCACAGCTGTGGGGGCTGAGACTGATGGGAGTCCAACACATCTGGAGGGCACCAGGTTGGTGAAGGCTGCTCTAGTGAAAGTCCTTTCCTCTTACAAATGCTTCCGAGGTGAGGCCTTTTCTCAGCTCCAGACCCAGAACATGGGTATGTTCGTAGCAAAAGGAAGAACAAAGAAACAGTGGGGTCACTCAGAGGAGAAGATGGTGAAATGCAAACAGGGGACACAGATAGGGCTGAACTCCTCAATGCCTTCTTTGCCTCAGTCTTCTCCGATAAAGAAAACAATGCCCGACCTGAAGAATTTGGAGCAAATGATTCAGCAAAGGAAACACAGCCCAGAATAACTAAGGAGATAGTACAAGAATACTTGGCTAGTTTAGATGTATTCAAGTCTCCAGGGCCAGATGAACTGCATCCAAGAGTATTAAAAGAACTGGCAGATGTGATCTCAGAACCACTGGCAGTCATCTTTGAGAATTCCTGGAGAACAGGCGAAGTCCCGGCAGACTGGAGGAGGGCAAATGTTGTCCCTATTTTCAAAAAGGGGGAAAGAGAGGACCCAAATAATTACCGCCCAGTCAGTCTGACATCAATACCAGGGAAGATTCTGGAGCAGATCATTAAGCAAACAGTCTGTGAGCACCTAGAAAGGAATGCTGTGATCACCAATAGTCAGCATGGATTTCTGAAAAATAAGTCATGTCAGACTAACCTGATCTCGTTTTTTGACAGAATTACAAGCCTGGTAGATGAAGGGAACGCAGTGGATGTAGCCTACCTTGATTTCAGCAAGGCATTTGACAAGGTGCCCCATGATATTCTTCTAAAGAAGCTGGTAAAATGCGGTCTTGACTATGCTACCACTCAGTGGATTTGTAACTGGCTGACTGACCGAACCCAAAGGGTGCTCATCAATGGTTTCTCTTCATCCTGGAGAAGAGTGACTAGTGGGGTGCCACAGGGTTCTGTCTTGGGCCCGGTCTTATTCAACATCTTTATCAATAACTTGGATGATGGACTCAAGGGCATCCTGATCAAATTTGCAGATGACACCAAATTGGGAGGGGTGGCTAACACCCCAGAGGACAGGATCACACTTCAAAACGACCTTGACAGATTAGAGAACTGGGCAAAAACAAACAAGATGAATTTTAACAGGGAGAAATGTAAAGTATTGCACTTGGGCAAAAAAAATGAGAGGCACAAATACAAGATGGGTGACACCTGGCTTGAGAGCAGTACATGTGAAAAGGATCTAGGAGTCTTGGTTGACCACAAACTTGACATGAGCCAACAGTGTGACGCGGCAGCTAAAAAAGCCAATGCAATTCTGGGCTGCATCAATAGGAGTATAGTATCTAGATCAAGGGAAGTAATAGTGCCACTGTATTCTGCTCTGGTCAGACCTCACCTGGAGTACTGTGTCCAGTTCTGGGCACCACAGTTCAAGAAGGACACTGACAAACTGGAACGTGTCCAGAGGAGGGCAACCAAAATGGTCAAAGGCCTGGAAACGATGCCTTATGAGGAATGGCTAAGGGAGCTGGGCATGTTTAGCCTGGAGAAGAGGAGGTTAAGGGGTGATATGATAGCCATGTTCAAATATATAAAAGGATGTCACATAGAGGAGGGAGAAAGGTTGTTTTCTGCTGCTCCAGAGAAGCGGACACGGAGCAATGGATCCAAACTACAAGAAAGAAGATTCCACCTAAACGTTAGGAAGAACTTCCTGACAGTAAGAGCTGTTCGACAGTGGAATTTGCTGCCAAGGAGTGTGGTGGAGTCTCCTTCTTTGGAGGTCTTTAAGCAGAAGCTTGACAACCATATGTCAGGAGTGCTCTGATGGTGTTTCCTGCTTGGCAGGGGGTTGGACTCGATGGCCCTTGTGGTCTCTTCCAACTCTATGATTCTATGATTCTAAGCTCTGACTTGTGGCAGTGAATTCCATAAGCTCATTATTCTGCCTGGAGTGAAGAAGTAGCTTCTTTGGCAAACAAGGAAATAAAAGATTGGAGCTGTTCCTCTCTCCTCCTCTTCTGTAATGTTTAACCAACAGGACAATTTGCTAGCTCAAAAGAAAATACAGATAACATTGTTGTATCCAGAGGAACAACAGCAAAATGACCCTGCAGGGTGTAGGCTGGAGAGGAACAACACCAAGCATTGTGACTTTAACCCTTAGAGGGCCAGCTTAGAGAAGGTCAGGAGACTCCAAGCAACCTTGCCCTGCCAAATCCAGATACTTCGGAGATGGCAGTCTGGGCAGCATGTTGGACTTGGACAAAATCCCCACACAGCCATCAAGAGAGCCAGTCTGGAGTATTGGTTAGAGTGTTGAATTAAGACTTGGTAAAGAACAGGGTTCAAATCCCCACTCTGCCAGGAAGCTCACTGGGTGACCTGTGGTCACTCACTCTCTCTCAGCCTAGCCTACCTGCCAGGGTTGTCGTGAGAATAAAAATGGAGAGGAAGAGAAAACCTGTACGCTACTGTGAGCTCCTTGGAGGAGGGGTGGGATAGAAATGCAATCAGTCAGTCAAGCTTGTTGGGCAACCTCAAGCCAGCCTTTCTCTTCCAACCTGACCTAACTTGCATTGAGGTGTGGGGAAGGAGGGCACCCAAGACATTTTGCTGCCTGAAGCAAAGACAAGATAGGCCCCCTCCATTCCACACATGGAAGCTGGCTTGCCTGGCCACTAAATCTCACCACAGCACTGTCAATGGGGCAGCGCCCTAGCTAAGGAGGCATGCCATCCTCTTTGTCACTTCCTGCCTCCTGAGGCAGCTGCCTCACTCTGCCTAATGCCAGGACTGGCCCTGATATTACCCAGAGCTCCAGGGAGGAAAGGTGAGATTCTGGCTGGGGTTGTGGAAGCGGCCTCATTTAAGTCCACTTATTATGAGCCCTGGAAGGGGGGGGGGGTGATTACAGCCGCCTTCCTTAAAGGACTTTTGAAAAAGATGAGGGATATTCCTGGAGGGGGAGGGGGAGAGGAGGAGCAAATCTCCTATAAGACTGCAGCATTTTGGATTTTTTTTAGTTCATATAAAAGGTAGTGAGAGGCAACATAGAAGAAGCTTGTGAAATGATGCACTGTGCAGAGAAAGCGGCTAGAGGAAAACTTTTCTCCCTCTCTCAGAACACTAGAACTCGAGGACATTCAGTGAAGCTGAACGTTGAAAGATTCAGGATCACCTCAAGAAAGTCCTTCATGCAGCACATAGTTTAACTACGGAACTCACTGCCACAGGACGCAGTGATGGCCACCAACTTGGAGGTCTTCAAAAGAGAACTGGACAAATTCATGGAGGAGAAGGCTATCAATGGCTTCTACCCATGATGCTCATTCTCTGTCTCCATGGTCAGGAGAAGTAATCTTTCTGAAGATCAGTTGCTGGAAACTACAGGAGGAGAGCACTCCTACAAGCTTCCCATAGGCATTTGGTTGGGCACTACCAGATCCTGGGAGTGGCAGCCCTCCCCTAGCCATCCCCCCTCAAGAGAGGCTGGCCCATTAGAGGAAATGGGGCACTGCCACACCAATCCCAGTTTGCCCTCAACCAGCCCCACTCGCCTCGCTTCTTTCTTATAACCAGTCAAGGGGTGGCTCTTCCTGCCATGAACCCTGGGGCTTCATCTACTACCATTGAGCTCCCCATCTTCTGCCCTACAGGTCCCAATGGGCACCAGTCGCCACTACTCCCTGAGTCCCCTAAGCTAGACTGCTCTGCACTCCCAGTCCTAGCCTGCTGTCCTTGGGCAGGATGAAGGATGCTGACCCTTCACTAATGTTGAAATAATGTTTGATTACCCATCTTGTCAGAATCTGGGGGCACCATCTTGTCCTTTGCTTCAGGCAGCAAAACAGCTTGGGCTGGCCCTGTTGGGCACTTTTTACAGTGGACTCCCCCAGAAGCTGGTGGACACACTGGAGTTTTTAAATTGAGGTTGGATGGCCATCTGTTAGAGGTTCTTAGTTGTGATCTTGCATTTGCGGGGGGGATGGATTAGATGACTCTTGGGATCCCTTTCCAACTCTGTGATCCTGTGATCCTGGACTAGATGGGCCCTTGGCTTGATCTAGCAGGTTGTTCTTATGCCCTCCAGGGTGGAGAGCGGACATGGGGCAATCTCCCATGACTGTCACAGAAGGCCACTCTCTCTGGCCTTTGGGCCTCTGCCTGAGGTACACACCCTCTCAGCAGCCCTGCTCCACACCAGCACTTCTGCCTGGCTGGAATGTGCCCTTGAACTTGGATAATCATGCCTCTCGCTTGCCTGGAGAGAGGACAGAGATGGGATGGGTGGACTGCATAACGATCTCTGGCTTTTGGGTGAGATCCACATCCACACTGCCCACTTTTGCATCTGGCTCTGCCCACCACTAGCCCACAGCCACTGGAGGGAATGCAGCCCTCGAGATTCCCTTGCAGCCCTGTTACATGCATAGCCGTTCCAAGTGACTGGCTGTCCAGTTCATGAAGACACACTGGAGAGAAATGAGGTCACTTTGCAAGCTTGGCTGGAGCAGGCTTGCTGTCTGTGAGGGTTGCCACGCCAGGCCACTCCATGCCTCGACTTACACAGGGGCAGAACAATCCTAGCTGAAACAGCAGCCACCACAGCAGTAGCCAAGGCAGGCCATGCAACTGGTGTGTAGCCACTGCTAGCACAGAGATGCTCCCAGACCCCTCGGCCTATGGCTTATCTCCTCTAAAAGGCAAGGGGGTGTCATGCAGGCTAGGTCTATGGACACCCCCCCACCCCCGAGGAGAGAGGGAGGGAGGAAGAGATACCAGACAAGTCAGAAGAAGGAGGTTGTGCATGCAAGCAGGGATGCGTGTATGTGACAGAATGGGGGCAGAAGGAGACTGCAAAGATAGTTTTGTGCCAGGATATGTGAGCAAGTGCCTGCGAAGGAGGAAGGAGAGAGAGGTAGACCGAATGCATTTATTTAACGCATTTCAGTCTTGCCAGGATGTTCAGGGTAGGTTATCCTCTTGTACAGCCTCCTCCGATGGAGGCTGCTCTGTTAGGGTGATTGGAGTCCTGCCTCGTCAACCTCAGTCTGCTCTTATCCAGCTGCAACCTGCCTGCCTTCTTACCTACAGCCCATCCATGGGGGTGGCCCTGCCTGTCAGCTTCCCCCTCCTTAGCCTCAGTGTTGCCCTTGGAGAACTCAGCAGGGAGGAGGACAGGGACAAAACTAGAATTTGTTGGCTCCGCCTCTTCTTGGCTCTGACTCGGCCCATGTTTGGGCTCTGGATCCACCTCCCAGTGGGCACCAAAAGCGCTTTGAGGTTGGGTGAAGCTGAGACACACACACACACACAGAGAGAGAGAGAGAGAGAGAGAGAGAGAGAGAGAGAGAGAGAGGATGTGATTTGCCAACTGAAGTATTCAGAGCAAAGAGTCTTGTTTTTGCACCTTAATGTCTAACTAAGTTATGATGGCATCATTGGGCTGATACAGCCCACTTTGCCAGAGACATGAGATTTTCTTGCATACTACAGATTTGAGACCAGGCCTCCCAGTGTTCTCTCCAGTATACCGCTCTGTCTGTAATTACTGGCCATATGTCCATATGTCTTATCCAACAGTCCGTACATCTGATCTTCTGGTAGGTAACAAGTTCTGCTTAAAACCAGTAAACCTGAAGGTCAAACTTCGCCCCAGCCTGCCTTACTTCTTTCTTTCTTTTTTTAATGCAATCAAACAAATCAACAAACCATGATACATTGCACACAATACAAATCAGACATCAATAACATAAAGAAAAGGAAAAGGAAAATCGAGAAACATGTCACCACTCAGTGAACCAACATGCAAAACTACAGGACGTTGCCTGTATGCTCTGCAATGGCCTAGGATAAATACAATCCACATTCAAAGATCTTTTATATTAAGGAAAGCACACTGGAGGCAATCTGCCTAGAATTAAGACACCAGACCCCTCGAAAAAGAGAAATGGTTGGGGTTCCTTTGCGGTGTAGCTTCTATCTGTCTTTAAGTAAACCAGCTTTTCTTAACTTGGTGCTCTCAAGATGTATTGGACTACAAATCCCGTCAACCCCAGTCCAAAACATCTTGAGAACACTGGATTGAGAAAAACTGGTTTGTCTAAAGAGAGAAAGAGTGTGCAGAAGGGATGGGTTATAGAGAAGAGAGGAAGAGTTTGGCTCACATGTCCACACAGGAGGGAAGGAATTTGCAACTGGACACATGTGTGACTGTGTGCGAGCCCAGGCAAGCAGAGAGGGACTGTGCCCCAGTGTGTGAGTGGGTGTGCAAGACAGGCTGCGTGGGTGAGTGACCCTCCTAGGCTGAAGCCTGCATTTCATGCATTTTTCAGAAGAACAAGGTCAGTGGGTCACTCAAGCGCTGGAGGGTTTTCTCCAGCTCAGCTGCTTCGCTGCCAAAGCTGCCGGAAGCCGCAGGCTCCTCTTCCACCAGTGGATGGACGGAGGCAGGGATGGAGGAAGAGAGGGGTGAGGGGGGCTGGCATCACCCACACAGCCAGGGCGACAGGAATGCCAGCTGGCATTGCCCTCACACAGACACAGTCCGGTTAGCTGCAGAAAAACTCCTGCATCTCTCTCCTCACCCAGCTGACCAGGCCTTGGTGTCAGCTGGGGCTTGGAGCCTCTTTTCAATTACAGGCCTGCACCATGGGAAGGAGTGAAAATTATATAGAAGGGTGCCTCTGGGCAAATGCAGAGGGTCCTCTCCTTGGAGCTGCCAGCCTTTACAAATCCAGGATTAGGGGGAACAGCTTCCTGCCCAAGCCTATCCCTCTACCCTCACATTTGTAAAATTAATGGCTGACTGATCATACGTCTTGAACATTACAACCAAAGCAGTAAATATGGGTGGTCAGGAGCCAGCTCATGCATTTAGCCTTTCAATAAGGTCACAGAACTGATGGGATGCAGACCCAGATCTTGGGGCCGGCTGTGAGTACCCTCCAATCCCAGTGAATGAAGTGATGTATGAGTTGAGTCGAGTCAAGTGTCCTTCATACATAAGTGCATGACCGTTTTCATATGTTTTCCTGAGGGCAGAAAAGGTAGACAGGGACATATGCGGACAGAAATGTTGGGCTTGCATATTCATTACGTTAATTAGTGTGCAGGACTCCGGGGAGAGGGTGCTGCTTAGATTTTACACCTGAGGCGCGCAGGTGCAGAGCAGTCACAATGAAAAATGGACTGGATGCACAACCTGGGAAAGGTGTCATATTTTCCATCATGCTTTCGGTCAAGGGATACAGTGTGTAGACCACATGTGACAGATTCAAAACATTTGCTAAACAGGAAAGTGCAATAGCTTAAAGACCCAACAGAGTTATTATAGCATACAGTAATGGTCTACATCACATGACATGAGTTACAGGTAGATCTGAATGAACATATAAAGATACACACACAAGAGCAGACAGGCATTGTAAACAGTGAGGCCAGAAGGAAATGAACGGCAGAAAGTTCTACGGGCAGTGTAAATTTGGTAAATTGTGTCTCTGTGTTCAGAGGAAGTCTTCCTCTGAGTGACTGATGCTAGACAAGAAGAGAAGGCTGTTTCCTTCTTAGATGGGTCACTGGCCTGATCCAACAGGCTCTTCTTATGTTATTACATTCCTGTTCAGCTTTTGGGTTTCTCAGTGACATCTGATTGGCTACTGTTGAAAACATACTGCGGGACAAGATGGGTGCTTGGTCTCATCCTGCAAGGATTTTGTTTTTTTCTGATCTTTAAACTAGTGCAGCCTTTCCCCAACCCGGTGCGCTCCAGATGTTTTGAACCACACCACTCATCAGCTCCAGCCAGCACAGCTGATGATAGCCCCAGTCCAAAGCATCTGGGGTGGAGGGGGGTGGGAACAGGCTGGGGAAGGATTGCAGCTAATGTGTAGCTGTGGTGCAAAAACTCAGACTCATCCAGAGTGGGAAGATTAATTTCCCACCAAGCTTTAACAAAAGAGCTTCAGCCAACTTAGATGAGCTTCAACATAATTTTCAAACAACTGAAACACAACTTTTCGCTTTTTCATTAGAAATGCAAACAATCATGCAGAGAAGTGTTACCATTTTAAACTGCTAGCCTGAAGTAGGAACCCCCTCAAAGGAAAAGAAAGACGTCTCCAGCCTTTGCTTGATTCTTTTCCTCATTCTCCAACTTCCTCTGTGTAAGTCTGTCACAAACAATAGTAGAACTTGAAAGCTTTGTTATCACCTCATTCACTTCTCAGACCAATGAGGGCCTGTCCATTGCCATGGTACTCTAGCAGATTACATCATTGCTCCTGCTCAGAAAAAGTCTCAAAGGTGCAAACTCCTAAGTCCCCACTCTGCTACACTCCTGGGCACCCTGAATCAGTGCAACACTCCCTCCCCCTCAAAAAAGGAGCCAACTGGAAGCAGCATTATCTTAGATCCAGATGATCGTTTTTCAGAGACCCAAAGGCAACAAGATAGATATGATTTTCAAATGATTTCCAGAAAACCCCTGAGCTTCTCTGAACCTGAGAATCTATTGTTCAGTAGGGTGATCCTCAATGAAAAACAAACCTTCCCGGAAGACAGCTAGCCCATCACTACCAATCTCTTTCAGTTCAAATAGAGGGTCCACTCCATCTCCAGAGGCTTAGCCAGCGCCTGTGGGAACTGGCTGTGCACCCCAGAACCCACCTCCAAGTCCTTGGCAATGGACAGCTCCATGGCTCAGAAACTCAATGGGAGTGCCATGGAAGTAGGAAGTATTAAAACCCTGTGGGGGGCTTCTCCCAAACTATCGCAACTTGGAAGTGGGATTCAATCACACGCTGCAAAATTCAAGTTTCACAACTGTAATTGATTGGGAGATGATGCAACACAAATGCCCATTAAATGGCCACTGTAGTCGACCAATCACGATGCACGCTCAAACTGCCTCTCTCCTGGAAGTACCCTGGGATGTCACCTCTGAGCTGTGTCCAATATTAGTCCTACTCAAGAGTAGACACACTTTCTTGCTTCGTAACATGCAGTTTTAACACGTAGAATAGTTTTGGAATTGCTTGTTTTATTTATGCATGGATAACGTTTTATGTTGGGGACGCGGGTGGCGATGTGGGTAAAACCTCAGTGCCTAGGACTTGCCGATCGCATGGTCGGCGGTTCGAATCCCCGCGGCGGGGTGAGCTCCCGTCTTTCGGTCCCAGCTCCTGCCCACCTAGCAGTTCGAAAGCACCCCCAAGTGCAAGTAGATAAATAGGTACCGCTTTATAGCGGGAAGGTAAACGGCGTTTCCGTGTGCTGCGCTGGTGCTGGCTCGCCACAGCAGCTTCGTCACGCTAGCCACGTGACCCAGAAGTGTCTCCGGACAGCGCTGGCCCCCGGCCTCTTAAGTGAGATGGGCGCACAACCCTAGAGTCGGACACGACTGGCCCGTACGGGCAGGGGTACCTTTACCTTTACCTAACGTTTTATGTCAACTCGCTTTTAATGTTTGCTTTTATTGGTATTTTTAAATGGGTATTTCTAGATGGTTCTTTGTGCGCTGCTTAAGACGTTTTCTGCTGAGTAAATGGTATTTAAATTTGGTTTTCTTTTTAAAATGAAATTAAGGAGCATGAATGGCGTAAGTCCATTCAGTCCATTCATTTCAATGGACTTAGTTGGCCCTTTATCTTAGTGAGAGTGTGCACACTCCTTCATCCGACGGTCAGGATGTGGTCTCTGACTAAACAGGTTTGGCAGGTTTTCAAACCTAGACCGAAGCAGCTGGTCCTGAGAGTTGTGTGGCTCAGGCACCAGCCTTGCCAGCCCTGTCTCCACCCTTCTGCTCTTGGCTCAGTCAGGCAGCCTTTCCTTGGCAAAGGCCTGAGGTGGAGGAGGAGGAGGAGCTGCAGCAGCAGATGAAAGAGGGCCGCAGGTTAAAAGTTAGCTCAGCAGACAATGTGGCGCTGGCCTGGCAGCCTGTGCTCCCCGAACATTTGAGCAAACAAACCATACCTTTAGGTTTCTGATAAAAGGAACAAACAGCCCTGCTCAGCAAGCAGTCAGAGTGGCCCTGAAGGCCTTTATCCCTATCTTCCTCCTCCTCCTCCTGGCTACACAGTAGCCCTCCTTTCTGCACCATTTGGAGCAAAGAGGGCCAGCGAGCCTCTCTCTCCCGCTGGCACAGAAGCACCGCTGCTTCTGCTCAGCAGTCTTCCTGCGCATTCTTCAGCTCCGCTACAACCAGCACGTACACATATTTCTGGCATGCGCTTCTGCAAAGCACGTCAACAGCCAAAGCAGCCATGCATGTCAAACTATACAAACAGGGGACGCATATGCTCGGGCGCATGAGATTGGTGGGGGATTATTTCAGCCTTCTCGTGTGCGGGTTGGTGCTCCTGCAATCCCTTCCGTGGTCCTTGCTGGTTGGGCACAGGACTGGCTTTCTGTCCACACTGCGTACAGAACGGATGCGGTGAAGCAGAATTCTGTGCTCGTGTGCGGCAATATCCATTTCCGTGGGAAGATGCTCTGTTGATGCTTCAGCTGTCATCTAGGGCAGATGCAGGTTTAAAGCAGCCTTAAGATGTGAAGGTGTGAGTGGACAATCTTTGGTTTGGAACTACGAAATCATGGGGTGGCCTTAAGGCAGGCCATTAGCATTACCTCCATTTCTCACCTGCAATATGGGGACGATAGGACTGGCCTGCCTTATCAGACTGTAGTACAGCTCATTTAGATGGCATTCCTTTGGCCCTGTCTTCATACTCTGAGGAAGTGTGCAACAAGGAGAAAGTAGATAGAAGAACCCAGCAATAATACCTGTTCCCAGTGAGACTTCCTAGAAAAATAACCTGGAAATCTTCTCAGTGTCCTTGCTCTGGCACAGGAGTGGGGAGGAGGGTGAGAAAAAGCCCTTTGCAGGTGATCAATTAATATCTCCAGGGGTGACGGAAAGAGGAGAAAGAGGGTGGCCCACCCACCATTGGCTTGAACCCCATCCACTGCAGTCCTGTGAACCCAAATAGATCACCTCTAAGGAAATGTGGTCTTTAATCAAAAGAAGGATCTCCACCAACAGCTCTAAGGAAACCAGCTGTTTGTTTAAGGCTGGTGGGTTGCGCCCCATCTTGATCATTCTTGTTCATAAGCTTCTGTTCTGACAGCCTTAATGGTGCCCAAAGCTTCAATCGACAACACCCTACCAACGTGTTCTCTCTCTCTCTCTCTCCCTCTCCCTCCCTGTCTTTTCCCTTCCTGATCCTCTTCTTCCTTTTGGCATCCATGATCAGCAGCTGTTGCCATGGCTACATACATGCACGTTGTCTGGGCAAAGATGCCTCCGTCACTCAAGTTTGCACAGTGGACTGGGGATGGCAGGAGAGTGTGTGTAAGCAAAAAGAGGGGAATTTGTGCTTTCTAGGATGCCTTTGGCCTTGGGATTTACCAAAAGGCCCTATGGTAGGGTTTCTGTATGAAACTTGAGCCCCATCTGCACCATCCTCGCCCTTTGCGGCCTAGGACCCTCGTACCTATAGGACCGCCTCTCCTGGTATGCCTAGCAGAGGACCTTAAGGTCCATAAATAGCAACACTCTAAAGGTCCCGGGCCCTAAGGAAGTCAGATTAACCTCAACCAGGGCCAGGGCCTTTTCAGCACTGGCTCCGGCCTGGTGGAATGCTCTGTCTCATGTGACTAGGGCCCTGCTGGATCTGATTTCTTTCCGCAGGGCCTGTAAGCCAGAGTTGTTCCGCCTGGCCTTTGGCTTGGAATCAGCCTGATCCCCTCCCCCACTTTCCTTTTCCTTCTGTGATGGACCCTATTTGGGGACTTCCCTGGCTTTCTTCTGGCCCACGTAGGACCAGTCTGGATAGTTGGCCTTGGTGAAGATTTGACGTTTTCTCCCCCCAAACAGTTTTTGATCTGGGCTTCCACTGAAATGAGGCTGCATTTTAAATTGTATTTTAATCCTGTTTTTAAGTTGTACTTTAATCAATTGTTTTTATACCTGATATTAGCCGCCCTGAGCCCGGTCTTGACTGGAGAGGGCAGGGTATAAATAAATATTTGTATTATTATCCATCTGCCCCAGACCACTATCTGGCTCTGTTTGGGTTATCTCAACCAGAAGTAGATTCTGAGTAGCAGATTACCGGTAGATTCCACAGATTAGATCCCACAAGCCTGAAGTCTTCTTTCACCTGTCTATACCACAGTGGGTTGTTGCTGTTTTCAGTTCCTTGTGAAAGGTTCCTTTTGCCCTTCAGAAAGTTATCTTTAGTGAAAAGCGTAATGACATCAGCCATTTCCATCGCCCAAAAAAGAGTAGAGTTAATGTTATCTTCAAGATGAATGGGTGGGAGGAGGCACCCACAGAAGGGCAAGGACTGTGTTGAGAAAGAGTACCTTTGTTATCGCCAGAAGAAAATCTAACCTCATCATGCCTTCAGCAGTAGAAAACAATGAGTTCAACTCCCCAGCCTTAAATACATCACCTGAAGGTGAGTCTTAACAAATTAAATTGGACATCACACCTCATTATGTGTTTCGGAACAGAGGGTTTGTAAGTGAATCAGTTCAACAATGATCTACTATTCTACTTGCCCCACATTCCTAAAACGGGCCATTTTAAAACCAGCTTAGCTCAAGTTTGCATTTCACAATGCTCTGTGGTAGTAAAGCTGGCTCACTTTCTAACCTGTTTAAAAGAGTTTATCATCATCACACATTACAAATGGGGCCGAGACAGGGGCAAGGAAGAGTGTCTCCTGTAAGAACATAAGAAGAGCCCTATGGCTGAATCTGGCCAGTGGCCCATCTTGTCCAGTATCCTGTTCTCCCAGTTGCCAATTGGATGCCCCAGCGGGAAGCTCACAAGCAGGACCTGAGTGCACCAGCACTCGTCCCCCAGTTGGTATTCTGGTCTTCAGTGGCATAGTGTGGATTCTGTTGTCTCCAGTTGGTCTGACTAAGGCAGCTTCCTCTGTTCTCCGAGTCCATTCAGAGTGAGATTTGAACTGTGGACTTCACATCTCAGAGTTGAACCCCTTCATGAACCAAGCCGCAGATCTGGATGACCTTGAGCACCTGACTAGGCACAGAGGAGCTGTCCCGATTCCCCAGAGGCTCCCTTGATTCACCCCAAAGGGGGGCACAGCCACAGAAGTGAGAAGTTGGGTCTCCTGTGGGCATGAGCTACTACGTGTGTTTGCAGGCCGTGTTTCCATGGAGACCTGCACAATGGTCACATTAGTCTCAGATTTGTTTTAAAAGGAGAAGGCTTTTGTGCCACCGATTTGTCCCTAATCGCAGGCTGCTTTGTCCCACTTTGGGGGGTGGGGAAGTAGGGTTGCCCTGGTGGGGGGGGGGAGGCTCCAAAAGATATGTTGGTCTTGTGTCACGAAGTTGTGTTTTGCTGCTGGAAATGGATGGCTGCATTTCGGTCACAGTGCCAAACGCATTGTGCATAGACAGAAACTAGTCAGTTTCACATATACACTGGTCAGAGACACATATACTAAATAAATAAATTTTGAAAAGATACCGAAATAGCAGAAGATTTACAATGGCAAAGGGAAAAGATGGGTAGAATAGTGAGAAGAACAGCCTAGTGTAGGCCACGGATGGGAAGAAGGCAGACCGGGGTCTGTGTGATTTCCAGGAGATCGGCAAGGATTTCTGACTCCCATTTGTTTAACAGTGGCAACAGCAAAACGAGACCCACTTTCATCCTGCTGAAATAAAGGAGTCTTGGGAGGATTTCTGTGTGGAAGGATTTTGTGCTCCATTCAGTTCTGAGATTCAAAACAAATCCCTGGGCTCAGATTATTTAATTCAAAATCTTTTACACCAGTCTCCACTTGGTGACCCTAGGAAAAAGCAAAGTAGATCCCACAAAGCCTGAAGTCTTCCTGCCCCTGGAGTAATGGCACTTCCTGCAATGGTAACTGCAGCAACTGATATTGGCTTGAATGCTAATATTATTTATTGTTTTAATTCTATTTTACATATTGTTTTAATTCAATTAGTGTTCAGTTACTTTGCAATGGTTATCATTTCTGTGTCTTTGGCTTTTTCTATTTTATCTGTGTTTTTCTATTTTTCTCTGTAAGCTGCCTTGAGTCCTAGTCTGGGAAAAAGGTAAAATACAGGTTGATTTTTGCACATCCGAAAGATGTGCATGCAGACACAGCACCCGACCCAGAAGTGATCAAAAACGTCACAAAATATGCCACTAAAAGGGTGTAACGTGGATGGAATGAGAGTGGGGTGTAACAGGGTGGGGCCATAGCTGTCAACTTTCAGATTTGAAAATAAGGGATCAGCAGCCTCACCTGTCCCGGGGACAGTCTACGCGATATCTAACAATCCGGGATAGCAGCGGGAAGCAGCGGGAAACGGCGCTGGAATAAGGGAATTTCCCACAAAAAAGGGAAGGGTGACAGCTATGGGTGGGGCACACTTATACGTGCTCTTCTGACTCGCATGGGGGCCAAAAACACCGTGTGAAATGGTCGTTGACTGTCACTGTATAAATAAATATAATAATAAATTATAGTAGAACACGACACACAGTATGTACATTTAAAGCATGCAACCCCCACCTCAAAGAACCCTGGGAACTGTCATAAGGATGCTGGGAATTGTAGCTTTGCGAGTGATAAACTACAGTTCCCAGAATTTATTGGAGGGGATATTGTATGTATGTAGCCCAAGACTTGCATGTACCTTCTGCATTGTTCAGATTTAAACAGTGGAAGAAAGAGCAGTTCAAAAGGGCTTTTTCATGTGTTGCATAAAAATACCCACAACACTCAGGACTGTGATAGTGGATTTCCTGCCATGGGTGGGAGGCTACACCTAATGTCTTATCCAGGATAATCTGCACACAAAAAGGAAGTTCTGTGCACAGATCACATTTCTGGATCTCTTAACCTCCATAGTGTCACAATCCTGCCAATCACTGCCGAAGCCCCACCTTTTCTACAAAGACTTTGGCATGACCCTCTGGTTTGCCAGATACCCAGCTACAAAGAAACCCACTGCACATTCTTCCTATTTGTACCCCCATTTCCCTCCCCTCCCACTGGATAGAGAGAGGAGGGTTGGCCCTGTCGTTGGGCAGAGTGGGGCAACTTCCCCAGGGGGCAGGTGCTGAAGGATAGTGGAGGCAGCCCCGTGGCTACTGTTGGAGGGCTGATCCCTGTGTGGTACCTGTCCTGTCCTGATTCCCCCATAAGCAGCCTGCAGTGGAGAACCCAACCCTGTTGCCAGGGTTGAGATAAGATTTAACTGCCACTCCAATTGGCTTCTGCATATGGAATGGTGGGGGCAGGGAACCATCTTGTTCTTTGGCTCAGGCAGTAAAATTTGTTTGGAGAGGCTGGGCATGAGTGAGCAAGTTATTATCTCCAAGCAGGTGTTGGTGCTGCTGTTTTACCTGCAAAAATAGCTAATTTGGGAGAATGGGGCTCACAAGGACTGGGATTGGTCCCCGGTGGTTGGGAAAGGAGTGTTTGCTGCTAACCATGGCTCCCACGTGACACTGTTCATGAGACCAGACTGTGTATCATAGCCCCCCCCAAGTCCCTTTATTTTCAGAGTTTAATCTGGCAGCTGTAGACCTCTCACGCCCTGGCAATGAGCCTTTCGGTTTCACTTTTAAAAAGGCGATTTTTTAATTTCCTTGAAAGCAATGAGACTCTGGGAAAAGGCGTTTCTGTTGGAAAGTTATGAACAACCCAAGCTCTCTTACTTTTTTTAATTCTCTGAGCATGTAAAAACATAGCATTAATCCAATGGTTTGTTTTTAATTCTTAGAAGAGATCCTGGAGCTCAAGTCCCACCTCTTTCTCTTTGAACCCAGGCAGCAAACGGGGGTTGTTCTTCAGTGAGGAGAAAGTACTTTGCTCAGTGGCACTCTTCTCTCATTTCAAATAAAAATTATAATTTCCATGTTCCACAGCTAAGCCCTCACAATCAAAAGGCCTGCAGTGTAGCTTGGACACCAGTTGCTGGGTAGCCAAAAGTAAAACCTGCTGGGATTAAGAGAGGTGGTTGAGATTTTTCTGGTCTGAGAAGCAACAGTGGGAAGGTTAACAGCTTTGACACTTAAGGCCTGCTAATTGGGCTTTAAAGTTAACAGCCCATTACAAGTGTGTTGGGGGGGCAAGGGGAGGGTCTGGGAGTGTTGTTTCAGCTGGTTTGGCTAAGGGCCAGAAAAAGACAAGCGCTGGTGAGGTCTGCCTTGTGGCCTTTGGGTTTTCTCTGCCAGAAGTGAAAGGGAGAAAACAAACACTCAGAGCAAGAGTACTCTGAACTGGATCTGCATCCTAGCCTGCAGGCACTAAAATCTATAGGAACCCCTCGCTGGGATTGCCAGCTTTCGACAGACCCCTGTGCTTTCAGCACCTGGCTGATGTGCAGGTGTATGTATGTACAGTGGTGCCTCAGGTTAAGAACTTAATTCGTTCCAGAGGTCCGTTCTTAACCTGAAACTGTTCTTAACCTGAAGCACCACTTTAGCTGCCGCTGTGCCGCTGCTGCACAATTTCTGTTCTCACCCTGAAGCAAAGTTCTTAACCCGAGGTACTATTTCTGGGTTAGCGGAGTCTGTAACCTGAAGCATATGTAACCTGAAGCGTATGTAACCCGAGGTACCACTGTATTTAAAGAAGGCTGGAAGCTCTCCTGGCAATGGGCTAGAGTGCGTGAGATGAAGTGACTTTACTGCAAGGCCTTGGAGAAGCAGAGAATCACTCTAGATTAGGTTTAAACAGATGTGTTTTTCCATATTTCTTTCATATCTCTGTCACCTTTGTAGTCAACTGTTTCAAAATCTGTTTCTTTTCCCCCAAACTATCGTTACAATAAATGTCAACTAGCTCCTTTTCCAGACTGTTAGTAAAAACGTTTGTTGTTGAGAAAAACGTATGTACTTAAAAGTGCTATTTATTCAAAATGGTTGATAACAATCAATAAAGACAAGGCCCTCTCTGCCCATTGGCTTACACTCTGAAAGAAAAAGACACACACGCAAAAAGGGGAGGGGAGGGATGAGGTTGGAAAAGCCCAAGGGCCACATTCCCTCATAGGTAACCTTCCAGAGGCCACATGTCAGTGGTGGGTGGGTCCTGAAGGAAAAGTGGGCGGAGCAAAGGGATCTGCCTCTTACTACATTAGGCTACATTCTCACCATGCAGAAGCCGGATGGTTTTGCCCACCCTGCTCCATCCTCCTCAAGGGAAGCAACAGGCATTATCAGAGAGCAAGGACACATCCCAGCCATACATCCTACAGAGCAGGATTCATGAGCGGTGTGGCCTGGTGGGAGTTCCAAGAGTCAGATAAAGAGGCCTGAGGCTGCATTTTGCCCGCAGGCCTCAGGTTTCCTATCTCCTCTGTTCTCAAGACTCGCTGGGATGGAAAGAGTTCTCAAAATGGAGGTGCCTGCTGGAGCTGCTGGTCTCTCAGCAGGGCCCGTGGAGTGGCTCGGCTTCCCATCTCTCCCTCTTATGCATGCTGGTGGAATGGGAAGCCAGAAGTGGCCTGATATAAATATGAAGCCCGGTGAAGCAAAAGGATGTGCCCGCCACCTGTAACGTCAACACATCAGCACAGTGCCCACATCTCATGCTGCAGATGGGGGCAAGGCAACTTGCTTCAAATGTGGTCTCACTTAAAGAGGGCTTCTCTCCACCCTGATTTGTGCAGATCAAGCTGTGATTAAAGGTGACAGAGCAGGTAAGACCCTGTATTTCGGGTCCATTGGGATGTCCCGCTGACAGGCGGAAATCTAGTTGGTCTGATCACATCCCTGTCAAATTTTGTAAACCACCTTGAGGGTTTTTTAATAACCAGGCAGTGCACACATTTTTGAAATAAAACATAAATAAAATAAATATATTTAGATGCAATTAAATTAGAGTGGCCAATTGTGCATTGCCAAAAGCAACATGTAACCAAAAAGGACAAAATACCTATCAGGATTTAAATTTGCATATGGCAATTTACATGCGTAGATGCAAACTTAGAAATAGAATTGTAGACTGGAAGAGACCACGAGGGTCATCTAGTCCAACCCTTTGCAAAATAGGAATATTTTTGCCCAACACAGGGCTCGAACCTGCATTGCTGAGATTGAGAGTCTCCTGCTGTCTCCTGCTATCCTGCAAAGAAGCAATACATCTTTCGCTAGCAGGGAAAAAGCCTGTGGCCTTGCTGTTCAGGTGCTGTTTACTGTTGCTTAGCACCAACTCCAAGGCCACTGCCCTCCCTCCTTAGGCTTCTTTACCTTTGGAATAGACATCTCTTCAAACAGAGGACTGCTGTCCTCTGACAGCCGTATCAGGCTACAGGGCAGTGAAGCAGGGCCCATGGTGGTCACCCTAAATCAAAGATAGATGTTCACCAGCTGACCCATGACATCCTACTGAGCCCTGTGATGAGTCAGCTCCCTTGCCCCCTTCATTAATGCTGTTGCAGTGCAGCTGCCCCTCCTCTTTGAGTTGAATTGAATTTCAGAATAAAGCTCCACATCGGAAGGAAGGAAGGGCAGCATGCAAAGCTCCTCCTTTCTTCCTTGGAATTTTCAACATGACAGGATTAAAAACAACAAATTGTGGAAAAAAAGAAAACGCAACAACCCACCCACCCTCCGCCGTGCTTGCACTAAGTAATACAGAACGTGGTAAACTTTACCTGGGAATATGTGTGAAACACCATGGATTAAGCTGCATCAAAATAATTAACTGAAGTCAAGGAATTCCTCCAAAAGGAAAGGTGGCAGTAAAAGCGATGGGTCGTTAAGATTCATATCAGGAATAAACTGGTGCCACACTGCTGAAAATGGACCTTTAGGTGCTGGCAGCCATTTTAGGAGGTTTGCCCGGAAGAACCAGACCTTCCCTGTAGCCCTTCCAGCAACCCAGAGTCCGGCCACCTCACCTTGCCCTCTTCTGTGGATAAGGGCCTTTGTCCCTGTGTCACTGCCTTGCCTCCCCTCTCCCCCCAATCCTCCATTCTCTGCACAGACCATCTCTAGTCTCTCCCCCCCCCCAACTTGGGGCCGTCAGATGTTGCTGAAAAGGAACAATGGGAAGTATTGTCCCTGCTGGCTGACAGGCTTCGAACCCCACCAGCACAAACAAAAAGACACATTGACTCAGGAGGAGAAAGGGTCCCATAGATTGCAGTCTCCTTTGAGGGGGGGCAGAGAACCTCCTGGTGTGCCAAAGGGGACATCATAGAATTACTCTTCCCAACCACCACAGCCACAGGCTCTCTGTGGTCAGATGCTGGGAACTCTCCTCTAGGATAAAAAGTCCTCAGACTGGGGTTGAAGGGGACCTGTAGCATGGCTTAATTTGAGCTTGGCCTCGTAAGGTCGTTTCAGTGCCAGGGTTTGGATCTGGAACACATGAAGTGGTTTTTACAAGAACAGGGTGTGCCTCTGAACATGTGCAGAGTGCCTTTACCGTACCACAGACAACCTATCTTCATTAAGCTTTAAAAGGAAGGAATTCTAAGGAAGGGTCAAAATTCCAGGGAAGAATGAGGCCTGCCCCAGCACACACACACACTCCATTGTAGCCAATTTTCTTTGGCCAGAGAATCGCAAGTCAGTCACAAAGATGGAGGTATCTGAAGATCACAGAACAGTTCATAACATAAAAATGCAAAATGAGAGCATAAGATGCATAATAAACAACAAACTAACTAATAACCTATACTGTATGTCTTCTGCTCCTGGCTTTATCTGATAGACCTTGGGCAATCTAGTAAAAAAGAAAGCCTGCCCATGGCTGTTCCAAGACACAGTCCTGGTTCACACTTGGTAGCACTGAAGCCCAGCAAGGCTACGCCTGAACTTGCCTTTCCTATATCACATCCCAGAATCCTCAGTTACATGCAAGCGCAACTGTGCACACGCCCATCGCCACAAACCCGGAAGTGGCACGAGAAACGGCACAAACAGCCCTAAAAGAGCACAAAATAGGCAAACATGGTGTGAAAACGGCACCTAGCAATCCCACGGCCCTTTGCAAGTGCAATCCCAGGAGCCTTTGCACTGCCGTTTGAGGCCTGTGGAGAAATAAGAGTTTCAGCAAGGAGGTTAAGAGGGAGCAATTGCAGTTTGGTGGTTTGGGTTTTTCCCCATGAGGTTCAGAGGGTGTTTGCAGGCTTTTTCGATTGTGTTCCCAATTTCACTTAAACATACGGTGCCTCGGAACATAAGCCCTGCCTCAATGGGGAGTTGCCTATATTTGCTCCCTTATACGTTGGGTTTGAAACTATATATGGGAATGAGACAGACCTGGTATATGAAGCCACCAGGACCTTCTCCAGAGGGTGGCCATTTGATGGGGCGCTGAGGCCAGCAAAGGGCTCACTTTGATGACATCACCACCATGTTCGCTTTGCATGGAACGCCAGAGGTTGCAATTTCTGGGATTGCACATCTCACTTCTCCAGCCAATGTGGTGTAGTGGTTAAGAGCGGTGGTCTCGTAATCTGGTGAACCGGGTTTGCGTCTCCACTACTCCACATGCAGCTGCTAGGTGACCTTGGGCTAGTCACACTTCTTTGAAGTCTCTCAGCCCCACTCACCTCACAGAGTGTTTGTTGTGGGGGAGGAAGGGAAAGGAGAATGTTAGCCGCTTTGAGACTCCTTCGGGTGGTGATAAAGCGGGATATCAAATCCAAACTCCTCCTCCTCTTCTTCTTCTTCTTCTTCTTCTTCCTCCAAGGTCGGGGTGTCACGTCAACATATGGGGAAGATTTCCGGTGTGGGGTATGGCAGGGACTGGAGGCCTCCTCTCATTATAACCAGAGCCCTGAGAGGGCAGCGACCAAGGAACCGAGAGAGAGAGCCCTTGCAACCGCCTGCCAAGTCTCTGGCAAAAAGCAGGCGGGGAAAGCTCTGTTTGGCCTGAAACGTGCTTTTGTTTTCATTATAAACTCCTCTTTTAATGAGGAAGGAGGCCCTGAAACCCAACTCTATCTTCTGTGCAGCTTCTGCCAAAAGCTGACTGGGCAGCAGCGAGGGGCAGGGGAGCGAGTGGCCAAAGGCCAAGAGAGCCCAGCCCGCCCTCGGAAGCTGACCTGCCATCCATCGCCTGCCAGTTGGAAGCTGCGTCTTCATCCCCATTCTCTTCCTCTCTCTCTCCTGACAAATGCTGGCACTCAGCCTGTTGCCATAATGCAACTCCGCTGGCAACACACAGGCGAATGTGGGGCGGGCCGAGGTCTGCCTCAAGCGCAGCCTTGCAGCGGGGGCAGAGAGATAAGGGGCGTGGGGGAGGGGGAGCTGACCTCCTGGGAGACAAGAGTGAAATAAACCCAGGATTTCTTTGCTGCATAGAATATGACAAAAATGCAGTAACAGGTGGACATTCTATGCTTAATAGAACTTTGTTGTGCAGATTAATTTCTCTCTCTCTCAGTTTAGGGTAGTATTCAATGCAAGTCCTACATAGAGCAGACCCACTTAGGTTAATGGACAGGTGGTGCTGCCTTGAGTAGGACTTAGCTGAATGCAACCCTTACAAAATGCATAAAGAGCTAATGACTTTATTAATAAGCCTTGTTAACAGTCCCCTTCTTTTTATAATGTTCATCACATCGTTAAATGCTACCAGTTTATGTCAAACTGTACTGTCAGGCACTGCTTGTCTTAAAGCAACCTTAGCATCATATGGACATGCTGTCTGGGAATGATGGGAGTTGTAGTCCAAAACAGTTGGAAGACACTAGGTTGGGAAAAGCTGCCTGAGAACATGCGCTTGAACCCTTCTGCCGTACAGGCAAGAGCAGGCATAGGCAAACTCAGCCCTCCAGATGGAGGGCTAACAGGACCAGTGGTCAGGGATGATGGGAGTTGTAGTCCCAAAAATCTGGAGGACCGAGTTTGCCTATGCCTGGACAACAGTTTATCTGGCAAATCAATGTGAAAACATCCCTTGAAGTGTGAAAATTTCCCCATAAAGGTCTGCCTGGTACCAACATTATTCCTTCCTTATCCAGGTTTCAATGTGCATTTATTTCTTTATTCCCCATTTTTTAAAAATCACATTTGGCATTGTTTTATTTTGCAGTGCCCTAGGTGTTCTGGCAGGAAACAGCGCCTACATCTTTTTCAACAAATAAAAACCTCAATTTGGCTAAGAATTTGCTCTGCTTCCTAAAATTTGACACTTGGGAATCATAATACTAGTTGGTTTTGCTTGTTATCTGTAAGGGTTACAGAGATAATATTTGCAGAGTTCTTTAAAAACACCAGGACACTCTATAAATGCTTCATCACAAGAAGAGCAACCCAGTGCCCAGCCAGGAGTCCTGACCATCTTGCTAATCAAAGGCCCCGGCAGTTGCGTCAACCAGGAAATGATTGTCCGGTGTTCAAGGCTGCTTTGAAACAACTCATCAACCTTGGCGTTACTGAAGGGAAGGGAAGCCACCACCCAAGAGCAATGTGGGTTTGTCATCGTCATTGGTCCCCGTCCCCCCCCCCGCCGCCCCTGCTGCATTGCCCAGGTGTGCTGGACAATCTACTCCTTTGTTGTTCTCAGTGCAATCTTTAACAGCATGACACAAAGGAGGAGAGAGAGAGCACGCCCCTTGATTCCACCATGTAAAGAGGCTTTCTGTTTTTCTCTCATACATACCACCAAGTCACCAATTGCCTCTTCTTAACTGATTAAATCCTTTGGCTTTGATACTGGATGGAAAGGTCACTTTTGACTTCCAGAGAGACTGGAGAAAAACAAGGCGGTTAGATTTTCCCTCTCACTCTTCTAGTATCTATTGGCCCTTTTCCAGCTCTGCCGTGACCAGTTTTGTAAATAATCAAATATAGGAAGCCGCCTTCCATCGTGCCAGACTGTTGGGCCAGCTAGGCAACCCTGAGTCACACAATTGCAGCAATTCACCAGTTTTCCTTCAACAGGAAGGAAGCAATACAAGAGGCAAAACCAGCAAGACAGAAGCTACTAATTAATGTTGTAAAGGACTGTTTGCTGGACAGGACTTACTAGCAAATAAAGACTATAGGTCTTGTTGGTGGAGCCCGGCATGGCTGGATCACATGGTGCTATGTCAAGAGTCGTGTGGAAGCACAGTTTTGTTTTGTTTTGTTTTGTTTTTTAAAATGTTTTTATTAAAGATTTTACAGTGGTACCTCGGGTTAAGTACTTAATTCGTTCCGGAGGTCTGTTCTTAACCTGAAACTGTTCTTAACCTGAAGCACCACTTTAGCTAATGGGGCCTCCTGCTGCCGCCGCGCTGCTGGAGCACGATTTCTGTTCTCATCCTGAAGCAAAGTTCTTAACCTGAAGCACTATTTCTGGGTTAGCAGAGTCTGTAACCTGAAGTGTATGTAACCCGAAGCGTATGTAACCCAAGGTACCACTGTATTGGGTTATAAAAGTACATACAACATTTCACCCTCACTTGCGTTAGAGCAACCTGAGGCATGCAAACTTTACATTTCAGCAGCTGTTTCCTTCAATGCCACAGCCATTCTTAAGTAGCCCTGGGCTAATTTCTAGGAGGGACGTAGGTGGGTGGCGGTGGGGAGGGGTGTGCCTGCCGCCAGCGTAGAAATCGCAGAACTTGCAGCACTGCCAAATTCTCTTGAAATACATCCAGAGGGGAGCCCTGAAGAGCTTCTGCCAGTCAGTGTAGAATCTACTGAGCTAGATGGATCAATGGCCAGCGTCAGAAAACATTTCCTGGACATTAACAAGATTTCAAAGGTACCATTGAAGTCTGGGGGGAATTTCCCAAAGGCAGCTCTTAGACAAGTCAATTGACAAGTCCAATATGGCAACCCTACACTGACACCATACATTTAAAGCAGCATGATACGAGAGACATTGCACACATTTTTGTAAATCAAGAAAATCTTTAATAATAATAATAAAAGAATACAGATTGAGTGTTCTCGAAGCTACCAGCATGAGTTTGACCAAACTGCGGGAGGCAGTGGAAGACAGGAGTGCCTGGCGTGCTCTGGTCCATGGGGTCACGAAGAGTCGGACACGACTAAACGACTAAACAACAACAAAACCACTTCAAAGAGTCATGGCTTCCCCCAAAGAATTATGGGAGCTGTAGTTTATTAAGGGGACTGGGAGCTTAGGAGGACCCCTACTCCCCTCTCAGAGCTACAATTCTCAGATTTCCCAGGGAAAGGGGCTTGACTGTTAAAACACTCTGAGAATTGTAGCTCTGAGGAGTAAAGATGGGTCTCCTGACAACTCTCACTGGAATCAATAAGCTCATGTTACTGAAGTCCACTGATTTCCAAAGGTCTACTCTGAGGAAGACTAACACTGGCTAGCACGCAGCGTTGACATGTGTCACTTTGCAATGCAATGTAAATGGCTAGGGAGATGCCCCTTCTCCAAAGAACTTGCAGTCAAAATTTTGCAAATATGAGGGGGCTGCAGGGTGTAAGAGGAATACAAAAGATGGAGTGATTGGTTGGGAGGAGAAGCTGGTGCTCCCACCCCCTACTCCCCCAGCCCCCCCCCCCCCGGTTTGCTGCAGTCTCTCCCCCTGCACATTTGTGGCTTTGGTCTCCTGCAGCTTCAGCTTGGCTTTCTCCCTGTTGGAATTTGCTCCCTGGAGAGATCTAATTAGCTAATTCCGTTGCTATTTTTAAATCTAAATGGAAGGCACCGCACTCTCCTCACTTTTCCCTCCTTTATCCTGAGTGTCAGCATTTCGAGCAGCGCCATTCCTCTCCTTGCCTTAACTCAGTTAAGAGCCCAGACACTTGGGAACAGTTTGAGCTCAATGGATAAATCAATTGCATTGGGAGGTATGTTTTTTTTTTTAATGTTAATAGCCAACTCAATCAATTAACAAAGGTTGGCAGCGGAGTGGGATTCCCAGCTTTTGATTGCATTGCCCATCCATTTCAATTTCTCTAAGCTCTTTAGATGGAGAAGGCTGTCTGGATTGTGTGTCCTGAACGATCTCCGCATGCAAGAATCCAGAACAAATTTCCACCGGGTAAAAAACACGTCAGGCCACGCCAGCCTTTTCCACAAGGCCTTTGAAGGAGGTGTGGAGCATGGAAAAAATTGATAGCAACAGGCAATACCTGGTTCTTCCATTAGTCCAGGCCATGAAGTGGCCATGAAGATGGAATAGGCACATGATAACTTAGGGTTACATGTGGGAGGTCTGTCAGCTACCACAATAATTTATATAAAATTCAAACAAAGTGCAGTGCAGGGGGATAGAGAGAGACAGTTCAAAAGGGTTTCCCTCCAGAGAACAAAATGAGACTCCTGGTTCTTCAAGGGTTTGGAGAGGAAAGACAAGGAACAGGAGTTCCTGAAGATCTGGCTGCAGCAGGGATGTAATGTTGGCAGGAGGGAGCGGGGGGGGGGGGCTGCGGCTCCGGCACATTTTTGAGAGGGGGTGTGACCAGGTTGCCCCTCCCCAGCTCCCTCACTAGTGCCTGGATCTGGAGCGCAAGCTTCCTCACACCTAGCTGCAGCTCTGTCCCTGAGCCAGGTCTGACCCAGGGGTGGAGGAGAGGCAGTGGTGGCAGCGATGCTGCTGCCTTGCCCCTCTCCTGTACGGAGCTGGAGAAAGTGGGTATGGAAGAGGTTCCCTTCCTTTCTCCTAACACTAGAACTCATGGACCTCCAAGGAAGATTTGGGACAGACAAAAGAACTGACTTATTCATGCAGCATATGGTTAAACTATGGAACTCACTCCTGCAGGAGGCAGCGATGGCCACCAACTTAGATGGCTTTAAAAGGGAAATGGACAGATTCATGGAGGATGAGGCTATCAGGAACTGCTAGCCGTGCACTGCTTGTTTGCTGGAAACCACAAGAGGGGAGAGTGCTCTTGTGTTCAGGTCTTGCTTGCTGGTTCTCCACAGGCATTTGGTTGGCCACTGGGAACAGGATGCTGAACTAGATGGGTCACTGGCCTGAAGAACCTTCTTAGGTTCTTAATTAAATCAAGAGAGATAGTTCTACTTCAGAAAGAAATACAAAACATGGTCATGCGGCTGAATCAAGCACAACAGCTATTGACCGCGGTTTCAGGGGCTTCCCTTGATCCCTGAGAAGATTCACACATGGTGCTGAGGACCTAAGAGATGCCTGCAGAGCTCTATCAGGAGGGGAGAGAATGTTGTAATTCTCACTCACCAAAGGGAAGAGGCAGGGATGTTGCAATGTATCAGGTAGTCCTTGGCCTTTAATCAATTTCCACTAGTGAATTAATCAGCCGAACCATGCATTAGATCACATTCTCCAGATATGTGCCAAGCCTAAAACTTTTGTGAGGGTTTATGCTTCTCCCACATTCCAGGGTAAAAAAAAAAGAAAGAATTATCTCGATGTCTCACACTATGGCTATGTTCACACCATACATTTAAGGACTATGATACCACTTTAATCAAACATGGCTCCCCCCAAAGAATTCTGGGAAGTGTAGCTCGTTAAGGGCACTGAGAATTGTAGCACAGAGCTACAGTCTTCAAAGTTCTCTGTGAATAATGAATGTAGCTCTGGGAGAGGAATAGGGGTCTCCTAACATCTCTCAGCACCATTAAAATACCACAGGAGGGAAGGGGACTTTTAGACTCAGGACCTGCTTCTGGGCTCCGCATGTGGGGCATCTGGGTGGCCACTGTGAGAACAGGATGCTGGAACAGATGTTCTTACATCCATAAATTGAAACAGAATAATAGAATCACAGAATTGCAGAGTTGGAAAAGGTCACCTCGTGCAACTTTAGCATGTGGCACCATCTTCCATGTTTTCAGGTGACACCCAGCTCTTTCATTTTCATCTTAGAATTGTAGAGTTGGAAGGGACCCAAGGGTCATCTAGTCCAACCCCCTGCAATACAGGAATCTCAACTAAAGCATCCATGACAGATGGCCATCCATACCTCTGCTTAAAAACCTGCTTAAAGGAGAGTTTGTCACCTTCTGAGGGAGTCCATTGTGCAATTGAACATCTCTTAATATCAGAAAGTTCTTCCAGATGTATCGCCTTTCCTATAACCTGAATTCATTGGTTCATATCCCCTATCAGTCTCCTCTTTTCCAGGGTAAACATAACAACTCCTTCAACTGTTCCTCATAAGGTTTGGTTTCCAGACCTTTGGTCACCTTGGTCACCCTCCTCTGCACATGTTCCAGCTTGTCAATATCCTTGTTAAATGGACACAGTATTTCTGGTGTGGTCTGACCAAGGCAGAACAAAGTGGTACTATTACTTTCCTTGATCTGTACATCAGACTTCTGTTGATGCAACCTAGAAAAGCATTAGCTTTTTTGCTGCTGCATCACACTATTGACTCATGTTAAGCTTGTGGTCCACCAAGACCTCTAGATCCTTTTCACATGTACTACTGGGAAGCCAGGTGTCTCCCATCCTATATTTCTGCATCTGGTTCTTCCTGCCCAAATGCAGAACCTTACATTTCTCCCCAATGAAATTCATTTTGATAATTTGGGCCCTTTTTCAGAGTAAAGAATGTTTCCTGGATGGCTGACAAAGCAATAGACAATAAAATCTAAAGCAACAATAACACAGTGACTAAAATAACCGAGGAATAAAACAGCAGCACTGAAACAATAAAAAGGTTATGACCAGGAGTGGGAAGGTCCCACCCAGGTTCATGTCTGCTCAGCCAAGAAGCACACAAGACGATATTGGATCGGTCACTGTCTCTTTCACAGGGTGGTTGCAAAGATAAAATAGAGGAGGAAAGCAATGTCCGCTGCCCTGAGATCCTGGAAAGAAAGGCAGGGTATAAATGTAAATATGAAATGTACATTGAGGCTGCTGCCAGGTAACCCTTGACGGGGAAAAGCTTTTCACAGACATCCCCCCTCCCATTGCCACCCACTGAACTTCAGAGTGTGCGAAGCCAGGGACACCTGATGAAATGGGCCCCTGAAGATGACCTGTCTTACTGTGCTGGGATGACCACTCACCATGGGACTCCCTTAAGCCCAAAACTGCATGAAACCAGTGGTTTCCGAAGGAGACTGATTATCTCGACCCATTTCAATTAGGTTTCAGGCCTGGCTATGGGACTGAGGGATCATCCACACTTCTGCATGTCCCGTGCCTAGAAAACAGGGGTCTGAGCGGTTCTCCCCTCACCCTGCTCCTTTCCCAGGGAAAACCCACGAGTTCTTCCAGATGTAAATCGAAAACCTGAATTGCCATGTGAGTGCTAAAGAGTGGTTCTCTCCCTGCCCCCCGCAACCAGGGGAAAGCAGTGGGACAAGATGAGCCCCAGGGGTGCTAACTTGAATAAAATATTGAGGTAAGCGCTGCCCTGCGTAATCAATCACATGACGCAGTGCATGCACACCATTTGAATGGGAAAGCCCTTCAACCTGAGGTTCCCCTTGCCCCTTCAAAAATTTTATTGGGGGGCTGAAGACCCCTCGGCCCCTAGGAGTTGGCTCCTATGATGAACCCAGAGACGACTTGGGTCGCCTCGGTGAATGACTTACGCTGTGAACTGGACAGGGGTGTGTGTCCCTATTGGTTCTGCTGTGGTATCCTTCTGGGCCACCTTGCTGGGATGGGACTTAGAAGCATTGTTCTACAGTGGCTCTGTTCCTTCCTGGAGCGCTGAACCCAGGTGGTGATGCTGGGGGGCTCCTGTTCAATGCCTTAGCCATTGGCCCGTGGGGTCCCTCAGGGTTTGGTTCTGTCCCCCATGCTGTTTAACGTTTACATGAAACCACTGGGAGAGGCTGTCTGGAGTTTCGGGGTTGGATGCCACCAATACACTGATGACACTCAGTTCTATTTTTCCTTTCTGTGAAAATTCAAGGAAGCCATCTTGGTTCTAAACCAGTGTCTATCCTCAGGAATGGACTGGATGAGGCTCAACAGATTGAAACTTAGCGCAGACAAGACAGAGGGAACAGGGATTCAGCTTGTGCTGGGTGCGGGAACGCTTCCTCTGAAAACACAGCCTTGCAGTTTGGGGATGTTCCTGGACTCAGCCCTGAGCATGGATGCCCGGGTCCCTGTGGCGGCCAGCAGTGCATTTGCACAATTAAAGCTAGTGCGCCAGCTGCCCCCGTTCCTTGAGATGTCCGATTTGGCCACAGTGAGACATGCCTTAGCTACATCCTGCTTGGATTACTGTAGCATGCGCTACACAAGGCTGCCTTCGAAATGAACTCAGAAACTTCAACTCAATTAGCTGCAGCCATATTGTTGCCTGGGGCTAGTTATGGGAAGTATAGGACTCTCTTAATAGAGCAGCTCCACTGGCTACGGGTCTGTTTCTGGGCACAATTCAAAGTGCTAGTTATGGCTTATAAGGCCACAGTTTAGGTCCAAGCTATCGGAAAGACTACACTCCCTCATCCAAACCTGTCCAGGTTTTGAGATCTTCAGGGGAGGCCCTTCTCTTGGTAGGGACATGGGAAAGGGCCTTCTCAGTTTCTGCTGCCGGACTTTGGAACTCCCTTCCTAGAAAAAATAGGCCGCCTCCCTCCTTGTTGTCCTTATGCCAGCAGGTGAAAACTTTGTTGTTCCAACAGGTTTTTGGGAATTGACTGCTTTAGTTAAAGGGCTGGTGCCATGCTGTTTTCAACTATTTGTATCGTTTAAACCTATTTTGTATATGTATATAGTTTTTAATTCTATCAGTGTTTTGTTGTTTTTTCATTATTTGATTTTTCTATGTTTTTAGCAATTCTTGTTTTTAGCTGTAAGCACCTTGAGTCCTGTCAGGGAGAAAGGTGGGGTATGTATAAATAAATAATAATATAAATATCTCCCACAGTTCTGGGCACCACAATTTAAGGAGGATATTGACAAACTAGAACGTGTGCAAAGGGTGACCAAGAACATAAAGCGTCTTGGAAACCAAGCTTTATGAGGAACAGTTGAGGGAAATGAGTATGTTAATCCTGGAAAAGAGAAGAGAGAGAGGCGATATGAGAGCCATCTTCAAATATCTATCAGGCTGTCATGTGGAAGGTGGACCAAGCTGGTTTCCTTCTGCTCCAGAGGGAATCTCCAGAGGGAGGTGGACTCTTCTTCCTTGGAGGCTTTTTAGCAGAGGTTGGATGGCCAACTTTACTGGCCTCTGAATACCCCACAGTTGCTGGACATCACAAGTGGGAAGTGCTGCTCCTGCACTCTTGTCCTGCAGCCGCTGTGAGGATACAATGCTGTACTCAATGGGCTTTTGGCTTCATTTTAGATGGAGCCAAAACCCAAGGGACAGAGCAGCAGCAGTGATCCAGTGCAGCCCTTTGGAACTGACTCCTCCAGCTCAGGCGATCCAGAAGCATCCAGACGTTTCAGGCTGCAATCATTCCCACCAGCCCTAGCTGCAGTTCAGAAACACCTGGAGAGCACTTCTTGTCCACCTGCTGTGAGGAGCGAGGTGCGCTCTGCACTCGCTCAGGCGCACTCTTATTCGCCACGACTCCCAAGGTTACCAAGACATCCATCCAACATCCAGAGGCTGGCCAATAAAAACTCCCCGCCTGCCCCACCCCGACCACCGCCCTCCACGTGCCAGACCGCCGTCCCCACCTCCCCTGGCGGCGATCCCCTTTGGCTTACGCTCCCCCGGGCCAGGGTCCCCCCTTGCCCAGCCGTGCCACTCCCTGCCGCTCGCCAGCGCTTCCCCACCGGCGGGAGAGACCCCTCCCCAGGCCTGGCTCTGCCTCCCATTGGGCGGGGGTTTAAAGGCCCGGCCCCGCCTCCCCCTGCCCGGGCGCTCTTATTAGCCGCCGCTTTGGCGCAGCCTCGGCAGTTCAAGCAGCGCAGCTTCGACGAGGCGGGCGGTGGAGGTGGTCGCTCGGTCGCGCACAGCCGGAGTGGGCACAGCGAGGGGGGTGCGCCGCAGCCGTCGGACCCGATCCCAGCTCCTCCTCCTCCTCCCGGGGGCGCTCTTTCCTCTCGGGGGGAGCCTTGGCCAAAGGCGCGCCCGGGGCTCCTGCCCAGCGCCCGCCCTTCCGTCCTGGGATTATTGTTACTTCGGAGCCGTCTTCGGGTGTGACTCGCCTCGCTCCGCAGCAGCCATGGGGAGCCACAGCTCGAAAGCCGCCAAGGGGGACGTGATGGCCCAGGATGCCGCCGCCGCCGCGGACGCCTCGCCCTCCAAGGCCAACGGCCAGGTGGGTCTCCTTCCTCGCCCCTGCGCTGGATCCTCAGCTTACGCGCCCTGGACGGGGCCAACAGCCTCCTTAGAGATTTCCCCCCCCCCCTCGCGCCATGCCATTGTCTAGGCTGAAACTCGGGGGAGGGGGAAGAGATAGTCACACTCGATCTCTTCCCTGCGCCCCCCACTCCCCAATCGCACCGATCCGGATTTTGGGCTTCGAAGGAACGGCCGCCCGCGCCACGTTCTCGTGGACGCTTTTATTTTCGCGCTGGCTGCCGTGCGCTTTCCCCGGACGCGCGTTTTGAATTTCCGAGCAGCTTTTAACTCGTTGAACCGCCACGCTCTTTGAATGGGCTGTTGCGACCGCCTCGCTTAAAAGGAGATTTTTAAAAAAAATTCTAGCTCTGTTTTGATCCGCGCAGCAGCGCCCCTCTTTACGCTTTCTCCCGCGCCCCCCCCCAATCCGTTGGAGACAGTGGCGCCGTGGTCCGCCTTTGTTTGGCGCTCCCTCCTCGGCGAAAGGAGCGGAGACCCTCCCCTCCTCCCTCCTTCGCTCGCTCGGCTGCGGCTGGGCTGTTTGCAGAGGAAACAAAGGAAGGACCCGGCTGGCTCGACCCGCGGCAGGGGGAGGGGAGGGGGCTGCGCTGTGCCGCGCCGCATAACTCGGATCGAGGGGCAGAAAAATCCTCGCCGATGAGGGGCTTCATTTTGTGGCAGGGGTTGGGTGAAGAGCAGAGAAGATCGCTTGCTTAATATATGGTGCTTAGCACGTGCCATATTTGGGGGGGGGGGTGTAAAAAAAAAAGCCGTGAATCTTTATGCATTTTGCAAAGCAAAGCGGTTGCTAGCCTTTTTTGCATTTTGCAAAATAAAGGCCGGACTCGGGTGCACATAGACGTGCTCGCGCGCTCTTAGTGCAAAGCTGAGATCTGGAAAAAGGCGTCGCCGCCCCACCTTTGGACTCGGGTGGGACCCAGATTTTGGAGTAGAACGTGCACAGAGGAGCCTTTTTGTACGAGGGGGTAGGAACTGCTCTGTGCAATCGTGGGGCGCGGGCGAGCCCCGAAATGGGCTTCGCCGACGCGCCCCTCGGTCTCTCCCCAAACACCGTCAGAGGGAGAAATCCAAGGGGCTTTTTATAACATCATGCCTGGAAAGCAAAACTGCAACGGGCCAATTTCCCGAATGGGGTGGGAATTACCGATTTGTAGTCCGTCCGCCGCCCTGAGCGCGTTTGGCTGCCTGCGTCGAGGCGAGCTTCCCGCGGGCGCTCGTCTCTTTCCCCCACCCTCCTCTGCAACCGCGCACGGGGCGGCCCGAGAAGCTGTTGGAGCGCGGGCGCCACCTTGTGGTAGCGTAGAATGGGGTTCTTTCTATTCTGTCCCCCCCCCCCCTTCTCTGCACTGCCATTCAAATGGGCGGCTGGATCCTAACAAATCATAGAGAGCATTGAGAGGGGGGACACCTTGAAATGTACGCTACCCCGTGTTCATGGAGAAATTGCTGGAGGGGGCCTGCAGAGGAACGGAATTCAGTTTACAGAAGGCTCCTTTTGGGCATGCCAACAGCAGGGACCACTAGGCTTTTAGCAGACAGATCCAAAGCATTTTTATTCTTGCCGGTAAGAATAGACGAGCCCCTCCTGGATCAGGCAAGGGTCCCACCTTGACAGCAACCACTGTGGCTTGTAGGAAGCCCACAAGCAGCACAAACCCCCTCTCCTGCTCTCCTTCAGCGACTAGTATTTTGGGGATCTGCTGTAATGGGTGACCTAATAGGGCTTACTCTGTCCTACAAGGCTCTGTCCTACATTCTCCGCATCAGGGGCACTCTGGTTACCTGCAACTTGGGTGTGTCCCTGAAGCATGTGCAAGAAAAGCCAAAAAGTGGGAGGGGGCTGTGTAACCTTAGGATTGCCTTGCCTGGCAGTACTGCGGTGGTGGTGGTGGTTGGTTGGTTTTCCTGCAGTTCTCATTGAGGTTTAGCGGTTTAGCTTCCTTGAATAAAATGCCTTTTGAAACCTGGCTTGAGACCTGTAAAAACAGCGAGTTCTGTCTTCTCCCATCAGGAGAACGGCCACGTGAAGATCAACGGGGACGTGTCTCCCAAGGCTGACGGAGAAGCCACCCCGCTCAACGGCAACGGATCCGCGGAGCCGGTCAAGGAGGAAGCCAAGCTAGAAGCGGGCAGCGGTGATGCCATCGAGCCGGCCCCCGTCACCGAAGGCGCTGAAGCCAAGCCAGCAGACGGGGCCACGGATTCGGCCACAGCTCCCAAAGAGACCCCCAAGAAGAAGAAGAAGTTCTCTTTTAAGAAGTCTTTCAAGCTGAGCGGCATCTCCTTCCGGAAGACCAAGAAGGAAGCAGGAGATGCTTCGGCCGTGTCCTCCCCCAGCGAGGAGCAAGGCAAGGCGGAGGCCAAGGGGGAGGAGAACCTGGCGTGTGCTGCAGGGGAGTCGGAGCAGGAGGCCGCCACCAAAGAGGAGAGCCCCGAAGAGAAGCCGGCCGCCCCAGTTGAGCCGGCTGCTACGGCGGCCGCCCCTGAGGGCCAGCAGGAAGCAGAGAGCAAGAGAGAAGTGGCAAGTGAAGGACCAGAGGAGGAGGAAGAGAAGCAGCAGCAGCAGCCGCCGCCCAGCGAGAGCCAGGAGGACACGAAGCCAGGAGAGACCTCAAAACCAGCAGAGGCGGAGCCCAGTCCTGCACCTGCTGAGCAGAAGGAAGAGTAGAGGCAGCTTAACGATGTCCACCTAACTTAAAAAAAAAGAAAAAAAGAGACTTATTTGTGCCATCCTTCTCATCCCCAGTAACCCCTTTGGAACTGCTGCCTTGTTCACACAACACACATACACACCACACACAATGCCACAAACACAAGTCTCTCGGCGTAGAACTGACAAGCTTTCACTCCAGTGTCCCCCTCCCCCTTTTCTCACTCTTCATCCAACACAGTTAAGCAAAAAACCAACTTGGATCCTTGGTGCCCAGCACAGCCACCGCTACCACTCAGGAGTAGGCGTTCTTAAGATCCTTCTGAAACTCTTATGGAGGAAATACTGTTCCTGGATGCAACTGGAAATTTGCTCAGTTTAATGAGACTCCAGATATTAACACCGGGTTCTGGTCTCTCTCTGATCTTCTGTTTCTACTAATCCTCAAAGCAGCTTTTTCAAAAAGAAAAGGAGTCCAATAAACCAGCAACTGACCGTTCTTCAAAACGGATATTCTCTTTTATCTCTTCTTGGTTTACATTCCTGGTTCTGACTTCATTTAAAAGTATTTTGTGCTTTTTATAGAAACCAACAGTTTAAAAGCTAATCTGGTTAGTTTTTTATAATGTCTTGCTCTTGGCTTTAAACTATAAAGCTTGTAAGTCCACTGTGTTTAATTTGACTTCAGAGGGAGAACTTCTTTGGGGTTTATTTAGGGGGGCACTTGGGTGGGGGGGCAGGGGGTGAGGGAGAGTGCTGGCTGTATGCTGTGACTTCAGTTTTTTGTTTCATTGTCTTTGTAAATAATTTTTTAATGACCCAACTTCTGATCTGCAATTTTCTAACTCCTAAATGAAAAAAAAAAGTTGTATGGGTCTTATTGTAACATTTGAAAGGAATAAATGGTGACCCCTTTATGGATTAGACTTGGGTCCTTATTATCTGAGGAATGCTGGCTGTCTATTCAGGAGTGCTGTCAAATTGCTGTTGACACAAAACTAGAATTTTTACTTGCTAAGCTCCCAAATCCCATATTGGGATTCCTCAGTCAGTGGTGGGTGTGGAATACACCCTTTACCTACATACGTTCATTCTTCACATTTTCCAAAGTATGGATCTGCAAGTTGCATATACCAGTGCTGGGTGTTGGCCTCACCCACTCCAGAAGTAGTTTGCAAAGTGGGGGTGAGAGTGCCTAGGCTTGCATCCTGGGTGTCTTAATGTGCCAGTATCCCCGTGGGAATAGTACAAAGTTCATTTTCTGAAGGGGAGGAACCCTAACCCCCAAGACTTGGCTTATTCTTGGCAGGAAGATCAGCAGTCTGCCTAGTGGGAAGATGTCTAGAGGCGCTGTTGTATGTATTTGAAGGATCTGCTATAGCAGCTTGGTTAATTTCAGTGTATTGAGCAGCCCCCAAATACTGTTAATCTGTCCCCTTCTGGCCTGCAATGAATTTATGGTCCCCCCTCCTCTTCCCTGCTTAGCAGGTAAGAAATAACTTCACCTTGTCATGCTGCCTAACTTGATTGGGAGGCCAAATGTCATGTTAATGGCTCCCCTCCCCTCCTTGATATAAGCTAGGTATGTTTTGATGCTATACATACCTATATCTTCCCCTTCTCCCTGCCCCAAAGCAAACAGAACATGGCTTCAGTATCTACCTTAAATATTGAATTTGCAAATGCTGATGGGTGCCACACCTTGAGTGATGTCTACCTACGGGTAAAACTGTCCATATTACTTGCTGTTGGGCCAATAATAGCAGTGACCATCTAACAGAAGTCAAGCTTTGATGGAGCTCTGGTGCCTCAGGTAGCTTACAGGTGAGTAAAAAAAGGGGGGGTTGGATATTTATCCTCTGCCTACATGCTCGGGGACCCTGCTCTTGAGTACGAATGCTCCTCTGGAAGAGGGAAGCAGCCTGGTGGAGGCACTCTTTATAAGCCAGCATCACCCATGTTGTGTAGTCAGTATGGCAGCCATTTTAAGTCATCATACGTGATCAGGCAGAGATGTCTCTTAACAGCCATTGTAATGCTTCAGCTGCCTTTGCTATATGATGGAGAGCAAGAATCTTAAGGTGAAGGTGGCAAACTGGATGGGTACTTAACTGTATAGCTGTATAACTACCTAAAAATGGGTTGCAAGAGACTAGATAAACAAGCTTCATAGCACAATAGCTGTGTATTTCATTAACCACTGCAGCTGTTAATATTTTATAGATTTGCTATGGGGCTATGTATACTGTATTCCTGCTTTCTGGGCAGTAAAAATTTTTTTGGAACAGCTTGTTTTGAAATGAGATCTAAAACTAACCTGTTCAAATCAAAAGAATAGGGTATGTGTCAAATGTAGTAAATGGAGGATACTGCCAACTCTAATATCCCTTTGAGAGAGAGGCTTATTCATGCAGCTGTTTCCCCCTTCTAATTTGCTTCAGTTTTGTTTTTCTTTTAGTTTTGTGGTTGTATATGCAAGAATGCCACAAAAGTGTACTTAGAGGTGTTTAACTGGTGTTTTTTTAACACCAACCTTTCTCTAGAAATCCAGTGTAGCAATTCAAGTCCTCTTCCCCAATGACCATCCCCTCAAATTTCTACATGACCTTTGCAACCTGCAAAGTACATAAGCTAAAGTAATGGAGAATCCCAGGGTCATCCAATAACTTGCAGGGCTGAGAATTATCTTGTTTGCTCATATATTGGAAAGGGAGAATACCAACAGTGCACCCCACCATAGCTCAGCACATGAGACTATCTCAGGGACATGGGTTCAAGCCCCATGCTGCGCAAAAAGATTACTGTATTAAGGTAAGGCAAAGGACCCCTGGACAGTTAAGTCCAGTTACTAATGGGGTGCTCATCTCGCTTTCAGGCCGAGGGAGCTGGCGTTGGTCCACAGACAGCTTTCTGGGTCACGTGGCCAACATGACTGAACTGACTCTGGTGCAATGGAACACTGATGGAAACCAGAGCTCATGGGAATGCCGTTTCCTGTATTGCAAAGGGTTTAACTAGATCACCCTCGTGGTCTCTTCCAATTCTATAACCCCGAATTTTTAATATATACAGTGGTACCTCTGGTTAAGAACTTAATTCGTTCTGGAGGTCTGGTCTTAACCTGAAACTGTTATTAACCTGAAGCACTTTAGCTAATGGGGCCTCCCGCTGCTGCTGTGCTGGCGGAGCACAATTTCTGTTCTCACCCTGAAGCAAAGTTCTTAACCCGAGGTACTATTTCTGGGTTAGTGGAGTCTGTAACCTGAAGCATCTGTAACCTGAGGTACCACAGTAGTATGTTCTGGAAAAGTGTTTGTCTATTTAAACAGCCTGTGGAGTTCTTCACGTCTTACCTTGTCCGAAATGGCAGTGTTCATGGCAGGTGGGCATCTAGAAGATGACTTTTGTGTTGGTGTCCGTAGCTGTTTAGCAGGAATATAGAAAAACATCCCTTTTGTTTCGTGAAGCAGATTGCTGCTTTTAAAGTGCACAGGAAGTGTGTAGCCAACCTGCAGACCAAGGTAAGTAAAGCCGGCACTTGGATGAAGGCTGCAATTACAATGAACTATTCACTTCTAGGGTGCATATTGCACACACAATGCGGGTGATGGCTACTAAAAAACATTTGAAAAAGCAAAGCCTCTGGAACAGGCCAAGGAAGAGTTGCTAGCCATGCTGCCTCTTGGAGCATCCGTGTTCAGAGGGAGTCTATACCAGCAGCCGGGGCTAAACAGTGGAATGGTCACTGCTACTTTTCTTCCATTCCTACACTCGTGTGGATGCCCAGGGGACTTCTGGGCTGATCCTAGTTGCATGTTTTTAGGTAAAGATGCGAGGTTTGTAGAAACACGGCCTAAGTAAAGAACACTCATAAAATTTACAATTGCAGGAATGACACTTTATAAAAAGAAACTTGGTGTGGTGTGGCTGTATGGGTAGGTTGGATACTAGCCTTTTAAACCCTCCGCCCTGCTGGTCCTGATTCAGACTGGAGCTCCCATACTACCATTTTCATTGGGTTGGGCAGGAGAGAAACTTAGTTGTGTGAATGGGTGTTCTTTTCCCCCTGGAAAAAGGTGAGAGTGGGTAGGCTGTGCAGGTCCATATGCCTGCTGTTTACTTTTGAAAAGGGATTCAGCTGCTAATTATGTTAACGCCTTCAGTTACCTACCCAGCACCACCAACATCTTGCACTGTTGAACAGCTCTTACTGTCACAAAGATCTTCCTGATGTTTAGTTGGAATCTCCTTTCTTGTAACTTGAATCTTGGGTCCTAGCCTCCAGAGCAGGAGAAAACAAGCTTGCTCAATCCTCCATGTGACAACTCTAGATACTTGAAGATGGCTATCATATCTCCTCTCAGTCTTCTCTTTTCCAGGCTAAACATACCCAGCTCCTTCAACCGTTCCTCATGTGGCTTGGTTTCCAGACCTTTTATGGTCTTAGTTGCCCTCCGCACACAACCCAGCTTGTCATTATCCTTAAACTGTGGCACTCAAAACTGGACACAGGGCTCCAGGTGTAGTATGATCAAGGCTGAATAGAATGGGATTATTACTTGCAATTTATTACTATAAGTTCAATAAATCAAATAAATACTTGCTTTGATCTGGACACTATACTTCTGTTGATGCAGCCTAGAATAACATTCTCTTTTTTGCTGCTGCATCACACTGTTGACTCTTGTTAAGTTTGTGGTCCACTCACCCCTAGATCCTTTTCACGTGGGATACCTGGCTTGCCAGCAGTACATAAGTATAGAGCCTTAAATTTGTCCCGATTGAAATTCATTTTGTTTGGGCCCAGTTCTCCAATCTGTTAAGGTCATCTTGTATTCAGATGATTTTCTGCGGCACTAGCTATCCCTTGCAGTTTGGTGTCATCGGCAAATTTGATGAGCATCCCCTCAATTTATTTTAAGTTGTTTATAAAGACATTGGGCAACAGGCCCAGGACAGAACTCTGTACCATCTCACTTGTCACTTTCTTCCAGGAAGAGGAGGAACCATTTGTGAGCACTTCTAACAGTTACCTTGTCCAGCCCACATTTTACCAGCTTCTTTGCAAGAATACCATGGGGGACTTTGTCAAAAGCTTTAGTAAAATAAAGACCACCTGCTTGAAATGTCACATTGCCTCATTCTAACTCACCAGGCATCTACAGCAGCTCACATCACATATATAGTCATAAATACACACATAAGCAGCTAAGGGAAAAGGATGCTCCAAAAGTTTTTAAACTGGTGCTTAACAACATTGGTCCTTGGCACATGGAGGCAGGAAGGCTTTCCAGACAAATCTTTTCCTCCATGGCCTGCCTAGGGGGCAGACAGAAGAGATTCAGTCATGGCTGGGCCTCCATTCAGCAAGTTGAAGCAAGGAAGAATAGATGGCACAGCTGGACTTTTTAAAGTGTTGGCCCTAACACTAAACTGTCTTGGATCTGTACTGATTTTAGCAGATCATCTTATATAGGCAGATTCATATAGGAGCAGACCATCCTTGAGATTCTCCAGAATCCTAAACTGCTTAAAACACCACCTTGAGTTGTTCCCAGAAAGAAACCACAATAACTGGCACTTTAAAGATCTTCATAAATCCTGGTGAAATATGCTGACCTTGGCAATGCCTGGTTAATAGCCTAAAACCTGTAGGCTGTACTAACAATTTCGTGAAGCCTTCAAAAACCACTCAAATGTAACAGTTGATTAGCTGAAAATGGACATTGCCAAGGAACAGATAACCAGAAAGGATGCACCAGCTGAAGCTGGCAGAAGGCACAATAGTAGCCAACAGGGCCAGGTTTTCTTGCTCCCTGCTTTGCTGAGGCAAAGACCATGAGGTGGCAGGAAAGCCTCTACTGGTTTCTTTCCATCTATACAGTGGTACCTCTGGTTACGTACTTAATTCATTCCGGAGGTCCATTCTTAACCTGAAACTGTTCTTAACCTGAAGTACCACTTTAGCTAATGGGGCCTGCCGCCGCCGCACGATTTCTGGTCTCATCCTGAAGCAAAGTTCTTAACCCAAGGAACTATTTCTGGGTTAGCGGAGTCTGTAACCTGAAGCGCATGTAACCTGAAGCGTATGTAACCCAAGGTACCACTATACACAGAAAATAATTCACTACCCAAAACCAAGAAACAGACCAATTTTATTACAAAGCTTTTTCTTCAAAAAAATGAAAATAAAAAGTTCTTTTTTAAAAAAAAAACCACAATATATATATCTTCCCTGCCCTGCCCCCAAAAGACAAATACAATGATCTTTCATTTCACCAATACAAGTATCGAAGAGCTGCATGGATCTTGCATCCCAGAGACTAAAAAACAGCTAAACCAGAGGCTTAAAAAAATAAAAACCTTTCTCTCCCTGCCCCCCAACCCACCCCACCCTCTGCCCCAAGAGTGACATGGCTAAATTAGCAGCATCGTTGAGACTGACCCCTTACAGTGGCGCTCTGTGGAAGGATGCTCCCCCTTCCAATCCAATCCCACAACCCACTGAAAAATTCCACCCCCACCGCTTGCACTTGGCTGGCGTGTGTAACCAAAACCATCCCTAGAACTTTTCTCCTAGAATATGGTGATATTTAAGAGGCCTTTTAAAAAAAGATGCCCTTATGAATCACTGGCTAGTTTCTGCACATGCCAGCTATAGGTTTTGGAGCAGATTCTGAGGGTAAGGCCATGACAGGACAAAAGAGGATTAGACAAGTGAGCACCATGTGTGCTAAGTTCACAGTGAGGAGCGTTTGATGCAGAACAGAGGAACCTTCACTCCTGCACTGTCCTCTGTGGAGAGAAAATGCATATTCCTCTCCACAGCATGAGGAGACTTCACATTAATAAGCACTTCCACTGACACTTCCGCCATGCCCTAGAGGACTCCCTGTTCCTTGGAGGTGCTGACTGCAACTACCCCTCCACTCATTAACTTGCGCCTCTGGGATGCTGAGGAGCAGCATCAATTTGTGGTTACCCAGAACGGAGTCGATTCTTTCATGGGTGCTGCCTGAAACTTGAAGCTTCAACCCCACCCCCCGCCACCCACCCCCCAAAAAGCCTCCCAAAGTTTTATGGCTGTATCCATACCTCAAAAAACTATTCAAAGAAAACAACAAAAGACAAAAACCCAAAGCCCCAGAGCATATGTTTCTCCAAGGGGAGACCATAGTTTCAAAAGAAGAGAAGGTGCAGGAGAAAGGGAGACTTTAAAGTTTTTTGAAAAATGAAAAAACAAACACACACATGTCCCCAAAGAGGCGGCAGCAGGAACGCAAGAATAAGGGTTCCACTCAAGCTGTACCCCTGAGGCTGAGTAGGACTGTGTACCAGATTCCTCACCCCCAGGGAATCGCAGCAAGGAAATCCACCTGGGGCTCAAGTCCCCAAAATATTTATATAGAAATATCTACAGAAACTTATATAAAATACAAATCTTGTGGAATGGGAAGGTACCCGAGAGGCCAATCCAGGGAACCAGGGGACTGAGGGATTACCCGTCTGCCAGCTTCTTAGGTCGATTTTGTCTCTTCCTTTATGCTGTGGGATAAAGGCAAGGAAGAAGCAGTGTGTTAACAGGTACCAAAGGTTACAAATGTTAAACTGAGAAGCCTAACAAACCTGAACTCTCACACCATCCTCAAAAGGTTTAGCTCCTGTGCTCTTACACTGGTCCTCTTTCCTTTCAATGGCCCATCCATCTCCTCCTGTGCTGCTCTTAAAAAGGTACCAAAATCTACCGCCTGAAGAGACAGCCTCACCTTATTTCATGGTAGGGCTGCCTCTATGAGATGCTCTATGTGTGCATGGCTTTGCCATGAGGCAAGGAGCTGCTCATGCACACAGCTAGATGGTTCGTTTAAACAGCAAGGTACCTGGTTATGAAGATTTATGTGTACTTGGAGGCTCAAGAGTTGAACTAAAAGAGCTTCACTTTCCAAACATAACAAGCAGCAACACCATTCAAACAAGGGGAAAGGGGTCTCACCCTTTGGGCTCTGTCGTGTCCTCTTTTGCCTTCTCTTCCTCTTTCACTTCTGTAAGAGATCATGGCATGCAGTTATATAACTAGGTGCAGAAATGATTCTTGGACACAAACTCCGGCCTTTAGCCTGCCCTAATATTCTTGTATTTGTTTTCTCTCTGAAATGTATGCCCTGTTGCCTCTCACTATGCCCATCCTCCTTCTAACCTCCCCAAGAGCTCTACATTTATTAATATTGTTATTTATAAAATGATTCTTTTGAGAGGGCTCAACATTTGGGGCAGAGCCCACCCAAGGCAGTTTACACAACATAAAAACACAATGCAAAAGAAGAAAAAACACAGCACTATCAATCTGTTAAAAATAGGCCAGTTTCCACAAGAAAGGTAATTCAGCTTTTTGCAAACTCAGCTTTTGTATAATTAATAACAGCAGCAGGAACAAGTTTCAAGGCCTGTGGACATATGCTTGGAAGTGTGTGCACAAGGCCTGTTGAAATCTCACAAGTCAGAAAGGTGATTGAACATTTCGTAACACTGGGAGTGGGATGTGGTGGTAAAAATCAGAGCAAATTGTGCAAATTAATTAAAGTAAATTAAGCTACCTAATCTTACCATTTCTAACCTGCCCCCATACCCTACCCACTGGACATGGCTTCTCCCATATGGATGCTGTAGGTCTTTGGCTGGGGCTTTGCTCAGAGTGTCTTGGCAGGCATAGGCAAACCCGGCCCTCCAGATGTTTTGGGACTACAACTCCCATCAACCCTAGCTAACAGGACCAGTGGTCGGGGATGATGGGAATTGTAGTCTCAAAACATCTGGAAGGCCGAGTTTGCCTATGCCTGGTCTTGGGCTCCAGAGGTTCAGGCACTGGCCATGAGAAGCTGGCTTTTTTGTGGTCACCTCTTCTTCATTATCTGCAACTCCCTGCGCCCAAGGAGCCCCTTCTCCTCTTGGCTTTTGGGGGGCAGACAAAAACATTCCTCTTTCCCCAAGGCTTAAACAATGTAACATTTGGATTTTATATATACATATTACACCACAGGGATCTGAAGATGGAGTAGAAATTAATTAATCCTCCAGAGGGTCACATACAGATTTTCAAAGTTCTAGTGACTCCAATAATATATTGTTTTGTTTCTAAAGTTGGGAATTGTCACTTCTCCAACATGACAGGGGTAAAACTTTCAAATTACAAAGCAGCCACCATTAAGCTTGCTGTTTCCCTGGGAACACAGAACCAGCAGATATGCTCCTGCAGGCAGATGGTTACTTATGAAATCTGCAACCAGCTACGCTGTCAAATGCAGTCCTCTTGCTGCCACCAAAAGAAAGCAATGCAAAAGAAAGATAGGCATTCCACTTGGGAATGCTGGGAGCACCCCCCCTCCCAAAGGCTGGGGTACTGAAGAACAGGGTGCCGCTCAGAAAAAGAGGGTCACATCCATACCACCATTTGCTGCCTACAGTGGTTCCTTTCTAAAGCCAGACAAGACCGCGCATAGAATCTCTTAAAATGCAAGACAGGCTGGTCTGCAGCTACTCAAAGGCAAGAGAAACACACTCTGCACATGCTCAGAAGCACTTTACACTACTTTATAGGTACTCAACAGGTGGTCTGGGGGTACCTGGTGCTGCAACATTACTGAGCAAAGCAGGTGCGGACTTGAGCAGCTGCTTGGACGTGAGACTGCCACATATAAGAACCAGCTATAATTATTTTTCAAAAGCATATCCCGTGGTTTCAGCAGAAGAACTACCTAGGGGACTGAACCCTGAAAAACAGTAAAAATGTCAGTCAGTAGCTGTTAAGCTGCGGCTTTCCCCACCTCCTTTCTTCTCCTCCTCCTTCTCCTCTTCTTCCGTTTTTGCTCGTTTGGCCTTCTTGAAATTGGCGACGTTTTTGCGCCCACCTTCCCCTTCGTCTTCAGAGTCAGAGAATTCCTCATCACAAGCTATTCTCTTGTCTGATGAGCGGACTGGAGGGGGAAGAAAAGAAAAGGCTGTATCAGCGGCACCAGGCTTTTGGTTTCAGGCAGGGGAGCTTTCAGGAGGAACTGAAAAACTATAGATGGAAAGTGCACACACATACAGAGACAAAAGCAAAGTTCCACTGTTCGAAGCACACAATATTATTGGATATTTGGTGGACCACCATTCTTTCCAGATCAGCCAATCCTGGCTCTGAGATTACAAATTGTAATAATGAAACACAGAGGGGAAAGACCATCCTAAGCCACATTATGGGTCCTACAAAGAGCCAGAGGTGGCAGTTGCTCCTTGGCTGGGGCTGCATATCTAAGGCAGGGCAGTCCCCACTGACCAGAAAAGGGACTGGTTCCTCTACTGTTATCCTGCTAAAGGTTGCACATTTCCCCTGCTCTAACTACCCAAAGTGTGCACCCGCCTATGCATGATCCAAGGCAGCAATCAATCTCCACAGCCCCAAAGAACTCACTGGAAATCCGCTTGTCAGGATCCTCTTCATCTTCATCTCCACTGTCCTCTGGGACGGCATCCTCCGGGATCGGCTGCATCTGGACTCCAGGAGCATGGGGAAGCATTCGCAAGTTCTCAAAGAGACGTTGCCTGTGGCCAAGCAATCACAAAGGGCCCACCAGAGAGCCATCAGAAAGGGACAACAAGAAACACACATACACAGAGAGAGAGCGTAGAAGTGACTAGCCTCACTCGTGAGACAAGCAAGACAAACTTACTTAATCTTCTCCAGATATTCGTTGGTGTTTTGGTTGGTCATGTTGGAAGGGCTGATGTGGAGCTTGAAGTCCGGCCCAAAATATTCAAAATAATCGTTGTATGGAAGCTCTGCAGAAAGTTAAAAAAAAAAAAAAAAAAGCAAACAGAATGTTACTGGGTCTCCAGTATCAAGGCAATTCAAATACTGGCTGTAAGAAAAGGCAGGTGCAAATGAAGAAGGGGGCAGAAAATGCTTCTGTCAAGGAAGACTCTTCACATTTCCATGATGCTGCCTCCATTTTAGCAGTGAAAGAAAATGCATGCAAAAACATTTAATCTGCATAATTTGTTTAGGATGCAGATATGGCTTGTTTGGAGGGGTGGTGTGTGTCCTACCCCAAATGCACACAGCTGCAATGCAAAATCCCTATCACATTACACTGCTTGAAATTCTCTGGGACTCTGAGGTTCTCAGATTAATATGAACCACTGGAGACCTTCTTCTAGCCCTAAGAAAGATTGCCAGTTTCGTTGCTATAAATCCCATGTAAAGCCCAACTCCTCATTGTCTAACTAGGCTGCATGCAGGCCTGGCTCCCCTCAAAGTCCATTTCCAGAGAGCTCAACATCACAAGAATCTTTTAAAGGTATTCTAGAAATCAAACGGCAGGTGACTTTACCATTTGGAATATCTGTATTCAAAGCCACAGCAGTCTCATAGGTCCAGCACCTGGCCACGTTGCGGATGGTGTAGCCGCCCCCTCCGAGCATCAGCATGGGCAAGTTAAAGCTCTTGATGAATTCCACACACTTGGCATGACCTGAGAGAAGCAGAGAAGGGAAGAAGGGTGTTGGGTTGCTGAGAGAGGGGTAGAGAGCTTCTGCACAATAATGAACTGTCCAACTGCGTGTGCCCAATAGAAGAAACAACCCAATAAGCCACTTTTAAAACATATCTCCTCAATAGGACCTCTTTAGATCACATGGTGCTACCTTGGAGAGCAAGGCAGGTCCTGAATAAGCCTGCTTACCTTTAATGGTCAGATTAAAGCAACCCAGCCTGTCTCCCGATAAGGAATCTGAGCCACACTGCAATGCAACAGCACTAGGCTGGAATGTCTCCATCACTTTGGACATCACCTGGTCAAAGAAGAGAGAGAGTCCAGATGCATACCTGAGCAGGATGGACCTGCAGCAAGCACATAAATTCACACACATTTTGATTATCAGAACCCCCCCCCCCCATTCAGTGCAAACTCGTATGTTTACTAGGAAGTCAGTCCCACTGCATTCAAGTGGGTTTATTCCAAGTATCCAAGTATGTATGTGTGCAGAAGATTACAGTCCTAATTCCTTATTTTTTGTGATGCGTTCCTGCAAGAAGTCAGGAAGTAATCTACTGCCCCCACCCCCCATTAGCTCCAAACCACAGCCATTCTCTCTAGTGCCCCTCTTGAGGCACAATGGAAGAAGGATCCCACCCACCTCATCTCTAAGCTAGAAGAGCAGATTTGGAGACATCACCCTTGCCTTGGTGAGCAGAAATGTGGAACACTAAGGAAGAATATCCGACCACAAGGAACATTCCAGAAAGGGAAACTTACCGGCTTAAAGATGGCTTCATAGGACTCATCATCTATCCCATCCCGGAGGGGGTAGTTGACTGCGTAATATTTTCCTTTGCCTGCACCAATGTCCTAGAGGGTGAAGGGAATGAGACACTGTGAAATAACCTGGGCTGGGTCTCTCGGCCTTTGGAGGTCTCACTGCCCTCACAGTACTGCTCTCCTCAATTTACATAGGCCACCCAGGGGCTAGCATGTCCTGCTTTTCCTGCTTTAAGAGGGCAACTGAGAAGACCTTGTCCACAAACTGCCAACATCTCATTCAGACCTGCCTCTCTGCAACAAATCTGAACACAGCAATTTAGAAAAGGCAAGGCTAGGTATATTTTGTATCAGTATTCAATAAAACAGAGCTGGGGAGAGGTTAGTGGAACCCCACTCTTTTACCTGATTAAAATATGCAGATTTAACAAATATGCAAGCTAGATTACTTTGTGGTAATCTGTTCTATGTCTGCAGGCTTCAGATGAGGGAAAAGGACCTACAGAAGAGCAAAGTCTCACCACTTGATCACATGATATTGACCACACTCCTTCCAGGAGTACTGGTAAAAAAAAAAGCTTTCCCTCACATCTAAAGGGCTAAAAACACGATTTTAGAGATTGGGTGGGGTGGGAGAGAGGGGCAATCCTCTGGATTCTGTGGCCAGCTTTCTTGCTGCAATCACAATAGCATGAAAAATACAGCCCCCTGCTTGTAGATATTTTCAAGGGGAGGCAACTAATGCAGTGAGTGCCTGGTGAGCATTATGCATTAGTTTTAGAATGGGTGAAGCTCATGAACAAAGCTGCTCTCTTCATCAAAGAGCCTGGGAGGTGTCACAGGGGAACCTTGCTGTTTCAGCCAGCCTTCCAAGGGAGGTGCTGCTGCAGCCTCCGTTCTCACCCGCAGGTCCCCTGTTCCTGGGAAGTATTCACCATACTTATGGAAAGATGCAGTCATGACACGGTCTGTAGTGTAGAAGGCCTCCTCCACACCGTCGCCATGGTGAATGTCTATGTCGACATACAACACTCTCTGGTGGTACCTGGGATTGCAAAGGGGCTGTCAGACTGGCATTACAAGGCCCAAAACCACTTACCTGCCCATGACAGGGAAGAAGGGAAACGGAGCATAAAGCTGTTGGTTAGCCACAGAAACCTGTCTGCAGGGACCCATCTTCCCATAAAGGAACCCTCAATAAAATTCCAAGAGCCCCCAAGGTTCCTTGGAGCACTGTTTGGAAATCATCTCACTAGCCTGATACCCCCGTATCAGTTTCTTTACTTGTTGTAGGATGTAAGGTATTAGCGCAGGGGTCGGCAACATGTGGCCCATGGGCCTAATGCAGCCCACGAAGACCGTTTTCCAGCCCACGAGCCGCCCGCTCGGCAAGTCCTCTGCGCGCTGCGCTAAACCAGCATGGTGACTCGCTGAGCGGCACTGGAAATCGTGTCTGCGCATGTCCAGACACCGAAAATCGCTTCTGTGCAGGTGCGATTTTCGGCGTCTGGGCATGCGCAGAAGCGATTTCCGGTGCTGCGGACATGCACAGACACGATTTCAGGCATCGCGCTGCACCAGTCCAGCCCACGGATGATCTCCACGGGAGTGATGTGGCCCATGGCCGGTAAACCTTGCCAAGCCCTGTATTAGCATGCTGCATCTGAATTGAAAGGTGCCATACAGCTATCAACACTAGTGGCTGCTGACAAATTTATCCTGCATGAATTTGTCACTCGAATCTCCTTTAGAAGCCATCTGGGTTAGGGGCTACCACCATAAATTGTGGCAACAAATTCCCTACAATTGTTATGTCTTGGGTGAAGAAGCAATTTTCTTTTGCCTGCTTTGAATCTCCTTGCCAAAACAGTTTCATTGAGCTTTCTTTGACACAATCTCCAACTATCTTTCCTGATTACAGGTCAGACCCCGTAAGTGTACATATGAAGTTCTCTGCCCTGACTTTGCTCACAAGAAATACAGACTAGGAAAAAAGAGTTAAAAACTGCTGTATCGGTTATACAGTTGATTGCACAAGGGACAGTCATGAAAATGGAAGACTGAGGAGCATCAATGGACTAGAGGCAGCGAACATTTTAGGCGTGCTTGATATGTGTGTGACTGCGCGTGTGCGCATTTTGCCAAACCCAGAAGTGACCCAAAAATGTCACAAAAGGGGTGGGTCGGGCTTACGTGGGTTCTGCTGACATGCATGGGGGTCTGGAAAATAACCCCTGTGCAAAATAGTCACTGCCTGTACTACCTGGGCCACCTCAGGGACAAGAACTCAAGCAGCTGAACATTTCCCCCTGGAAAAAGAAATCCCTGTGCATATAAAACCAGTACGCTGGAAATAAGGCTAAACTGGAGGTTTTCACCCAATATCTAGCTAGCTTTCCTTGTGTTAAACTATTTTTGAATTGGATTAATCAAGCAATCCTCCACTTGCAGTTTGAAGCAGTACAGTCCAAGAAGATATTTTCATTTCAGAATGACAAATTCAGAGAGGTATTATAATATAATCATATAAAAATCAGTAGTAAAACGCAGAGGGGGGCTACTTATAGGGGAGGAGCTGTTATCACCTCTGCAAGATCTGAGACTATTGTTTCTGAGAGCTTCAGGGGTAAATTGTTGTACGTACTTTAGCAACTCCAAGATGGCCAGAACGATGTCATTGACATAACAGAAGCCTGAGGCTTCAGACTTCTTGGCGTGATGCAAGCCTCCTGCCCAGTTCACAGCAATGTCTGTCTGCTGCTTGTTCAGCTTCACTGCACTGGCTGTAGAGAAAATTTCAAACCAATGACACAACCAGATAGCAAAGAGTCGTACAGCAGGAACCCTAAAACTTTGCAGAGGACACTCAAACTCTACAACTGAATGCAGAATTGCTTATAAACAATCCTTTGCCAGGTTTCCCCTCTATCTTCAAGGGAGATGGCAACCTCAGGGGTGGTGCCCCCGATTGAAAAAAGCTGCACAAAGAGATTTAGTCTCCATGCTGCTTATATATGTATGTATTGATTCTATTGTGGTATTCCATGTGGCTTTCTTTTCAAAACTTAAATTTACTGCATCATCTGGAAAACCAAGTTATAGGATGATTACTAAATAAAACTAATAGTAAACACACTTGCCAACAAAATTATCAGAACTCAGGTTGTGGAGTGCAAGTTCCATTGTTTTCGAATCCCAATTTTCCCAAAGTGTCAGGCGTAAGGAGAACAGGAACAAGACGTAAGAACAGACTGCAATTCTATTTTCACTCATTTAGGAATAAGCCCCACCAAATACAGTCTAACTTCCAAGTAAACATGCACAGGGTTGCCCCTTTAATTAAGCAACATTTAAGACCTTGTTAGAGATATATTTTTCACACTTCAATCTACATTTTATTCATCCTTTATTAAAAAAAATAGCTGTTACTTACCAACTGACCCTCCTGTTGAAAGCTGACAAAATTCAAACAAGCCATCAAACACAGGACAGTCTTCTCCAACATTGACTTGAATAAAGAAAGAAAAAGAAAACACTGAGGAGACAAGATTTAACTTAAGGGCCTTAACAGACTGGAGAAAGAGCTATCAGAACTCTGAAACAACTTCTCCCTAAGACAACAACAGTACTTTAACCTATCTGAAGAGTGGGTGAAGAGGAGAGGCAAGGTGGGAACCTGGCAGAAAGTCACAAAACTGTAAACTGGGTGGACAATATTTCCCCTTCAAACCTGCCCATGTTAATCCAACATGTAGCACAACTAGAGAGCAGATGCACTGAAATGGGGTGCTTGCGGAGAAAGTATATCAACCTGTTGGCTACTCAAGACAAGAGCTTGTATTTGTAAAAGCTGTCCCTTGGCACAGAAGACAAACGCATTCCAGAAGGGTGGGAATCAACGCTAGAGTAACTCGCCACCTGCTGGAGTCACATGGAACTGAAAGAGGGAGCTTAAATCTACTATATATACACCGGTACTTTGGAAAGTGGATTATCTATTTGTCCATCTGCTCTCTATAGGTTTGGCTTCCTCTCAAGATTTTGTTGCCAAGCTTGGCATGAGGATTTATGAGGTGGTGGAGCCAGTCTTTGTTAATGTTTGGACACTGGATGCCATTCTGAAACAAGATGGTGAACTAAAGCTTCACTTTGATGTGACTTTGTCCAATTTTTGGTGTGACAGGTCTTTGTTGTTGTTGTTTAGTCATTTAGTTGTGTCCGACTCTTCATGACCCCATGGACCAGAGCACACAAGACACTCCTGTCTTTCGCTGCCTCCCCCAATTTGGTCAAACTCATGTTAGTAAACTACTCCAATTTGGACACCTCTGAAGATACTGCCACCTGATTTGCAGGACTTTGCCGAAATTGGCAGAGCACTTCCAACCTGCACCAATCTAGATGCCTCTTGAGATACTGTTGCCAAACAAAGCATGAGGGTTCCTGAGGTGGAGGAAGTGGTTTTTGCCTATGTTTGGAAGACAGACACCATGTTGAATTAAGATGGCAGACCAAATGAACCCTAATTAAACGTTTTCTCTCCCCACTCCCACAAACTGATTCATAGCCAGATCCACAGATTTCCTTGGGTCAGGTCAGAGCCCTGGGTTGGTGTGTGCATGTGTGCACAGCCCCAAAACTCACAAATTACACTATCCATTTAAAAATCGCAATATTTGTTGGTTAATTTTCCAGGCAGTGCTAGGCACTTTCTGCTAGTTAGTAACTATACAGCATTTAAGGTGCTTCATGTAGCTCAGAACACTTCAAACCTAATAAACAATGGTTTGTTGTTACATGAATAAGGCTCTCTGTTGAGTCTCCTACATCTCCACCCCTTTGTGCAGAGGTAAGGTAAAGGTAAAGGGACCCCTGACCACTAGGTCCAGTTGTGACCGACTCTGGGGTTGCAGCGCTCATCTTGCTTTATTGACCAAGGGAGCCGGCGTACAGCTTCCGGGTCATGTGGCCAGCATGACCAAGCCACTTCTAGCAAACCAGAGCAGCGCACGGAAACGCCGTTTACCTTCCTGCCAGAGCGGTACCTATTTATCCACTTGCACTTTGACGTGCTTTCGAACTGCTAGGTTGGCAGGAGCAGGGACCGAGCAACGGGAGCTCACCCCGTCGCGGGGATTCAAACCACCGACCTTCTGATCGACAAGCCCTAGGCTCTGTGGTTTAACCCACAGCGCCACCCGCGTCCCTTTGTGCAGAGGTGGTAGATATTAAAAACTTGAACTTCACGTTGAGGACAAATAAAGGGGGCAAAGAGGAGGAGGGAGGTATGCAAGCCCAAGGCTTGATGTACTTATTTTCCTAATGACAAGTCATGGTTTATACTGTTTTGTATGAATGCAGCTACTGTCCTACTAGGGTAAGCCAGTGTTATCCCTAGTGGTTTCTGGAAGCTTAGTACAAGCTGATGACAATGCAAAGTGATTTTACTACAGCAGGTACCAAACTCTGCTGCTCATATCTTATCTATACCCATACTTTTTATATTTTCAAAAACAAGATTACTGTGTGGAGAAAGTTCCCTTTCAGCTCCAACTACCAGCAAAGATAAAATAATCACACTCAGAACATACATCGCTGCATTTGCTTGCTGTACTCAGACATGTTGTCTGGACGAATCGACCGCAGAAATTTGATGTAGTCATCGCTGTGGTATTTGGTCATTTCTTCAGCACTAGCTTTATAGGGTCGCTGTAATGACACAGTTAAAAGAAACACCTAATTAATGCAACAAAATGTTAACACAGTTCAGACTCTACCAATAATGCTTTCCAGCAGCATTTCTGTTCAAGAGTCTGAGCAGTACAGGAAAGGTGAGAACCCAATGGGAAGGTCTCATTTCTACTTCTACCATACAATGTAGAATGAAGGAACTGATGGAAAGGACTGTGTAGGAAAACCTAAAGAGCAGAGGGCTCACAAATCCAGGTACAATCAGACCTGTATGTCTGCCGTTGATAAGCTTAAGCATCAGTGTGTTGTTCAAATTGATGGTATATTTTTTAAGGCAGGTCTGTAAACAGCCACGTGAGTTAGGATTGCCTTTGTCAGCATCCAGGGGTTGAACAGCCAGCTGGCTAGCCCCCAGCTAGATCGTCTCCTTCCAGACATCACACTGCGAAGATCCCTCGACCTCTGGTTCCGACATATATTAGTGACCCAGGTCTGCTGACATGGGCACACTTAGCAGAGCAAACTGCACAAACAGAAGAGGCTTGAAGCAGTGGGTACATACTATGACTACAGGTTTATTAAACATAAATCAGGACAAAGAAACATGTCATCTCTCCTTGTCGTCTTCTCAGAGATAGAGCCAAAAGCAAAAGCAATACAGTGGAAGTTCCGCTTACACCAGCAAACTGTGTTGGAATGTAAACAGACATGTGACATGTAACAGTTCCATGTCTGAACCAAAAGGTGGAATGGAATCTCTAACAGCCTTGTGGAAAACGGGTATCAATTTCTGTACAATATGTGAGATTAAGAATGGTTGCGTCTGTATTTTGCCTCAAATCACTTACTGATATTCATTAGCAGGAGAGAGAATAAAAACAGTGGGCTAATAAACTTTTTGGTCTTGTCTGCAAGACTACTTTAATGGAAAGCCAAAAAGTATGCCAGAGTGCCTTCAGAATTCAGAGAGAGAATTCTGGCCTCATCATAGGCCAGAATGTACTCCCTTCATCTCACTGTGCCTGCCTCTGGATAAAAGTCCTGACTGGGCATGCCTAGTGGGTGGGGCCCAATTGTCTTTTTCTGTAGGAGTGCCAGCAGCCAATCCTGCTATGGCAAGGGAGTCTTACATGCTATTCCCAGCGTCCCATCAGCTGTTCCAGCTTTTTTCTTCTAACCCTATTGCTGTCTGGTTTCTCATCAGTTTCCTCCCATTCCTGTTTTTGTGAGTTAAGAGGTCGCATCAGACTGCTAGAACTCCATTGATGCAGGTCCCAAACCACTTCCAGCCCAACCAAGTTTACATTCCACCAGGCCAATCACGCTGCAGCATAGGGTCATTGGTTGTCCACCTCCCAACACACATTATTATTTGAGAAGTTTGATTTGCTTGTGATAACTTGGGGGAGTTTAGTGAATAAGTGGATTATTCTGTTTCCCCTAGTCCTTTAATAAGGGTAGCTGATACAGTTTTTTGTTCTGATGTATTAAGAATGTTTCTTGTCTGTGACACCTTCTTATTATGGCCTGGTTTGCACATTACACTAAGCCAAACCATGGCTTAATACAAATATGCAAGAATGTGGGCTCCTAGAGCAGAGATCAGGATTGCTTTGCTTTTCTACACATGTTCTGCTGCTGCACTGTGCTAACCCATTGCTTGGCATGTTATCTGAATCTGGGGTTTGTGGTACAGCTCTCCCAGATAAACCTTTGTCATAGTTCGTGGTTAGTCTGGAGAGAGCTAAACTACAAGTCTGGGTCTGAATTACATGCTAAACCAAGCCATGCCTTAGCACAGCGCAGCAGCAGAAAAATGGGGGAGAGGAGCAAGGTGACCATGATTTCCTCTCCTGGAGCCTGCATGCTCACATGTTCACACTAAACCATGGCTTGGCTTAGCATGATGCAGGAATGAGGCCTGCATCTTGGTCCCCAAATTGTGGATTTTTAAACAAGTAGTTAGAAACTTACATAGATTTCCATTTTTCTGTAGAGGCCATAGTTCAGAAGGAGATTGTGAGTCATCCTGATTCTGTGGGGCTTCATAGGGTGGCCTTGACCATAGTAATAGTTTCCAATGTCACCTGAGACACAAGAAGAAAAGAAATACACATTATATTGTATAAACAACTTTAGGAATGTTAACAAGGAAAGGATGTGAGCATCATAGCAGAGAACACATACTTTGCATACAGATGGTCCAAAGTTAAATCCCCAGCATATCCAATTAATAAGGTCTCAAGCAGTAAAGCTGAGAAATACACCCTTCTTCACGGTTTAAGTCAGCAGACAAAAGCACACTATATGGAGCAATGGCCTGATTCAAAAATGCTGTTTGAGTTTTCTGCAGCTGGGAATAAAGATGGGGCAGGGCTTAAGATGTGTCCAGAAAGGGGAATTGTACAGAGAAAAGAAACTCTGGTAGCCAGGACACATGTGTGTGCACGTACACATCCAGAGGCCTCTTGCTGCTCACAATTTAGAGTGGCCTCACACTTTATGTGGCAAACACATTGACTGCAGGTGTGCCAAAGCTTCCTGCAGCACAAACCATGATGAGTGATGTCTTCTACCAGAGATTGACCACAAATACAAAGTTTGTCTGCATATGGGACCTTGTCGTAGCAGGCATCCAAGACTGCAGTGGGAATCATGTGGAAATGCAGCTCAATAAAGGCATTTCTTAAGGACACTGGTGAGAGTTTGGTCAAATAACTAGCTCTAAAATGGTCTGTTCTCAAGAGCAGATACCAAGGGAAAATTTGGCATTTCTGATTAGTTGCAGGTCCCTTCTAGATTCTATACAGAAGAGCCAATCCCTTAGTTGATACCTATTCAAGGTCAAAGCAGAGCTCAGTTGTGGAAAAAAAACATACACTGGCACCTTAGTTTACTAACTTAATCCATTCCGGAAGTCCGTTCTTAAACCAAAACTGTTCTTAAACTGAGGCACGCTTTCCCTAATGAGGCCTCCCACCGCTGGTGCCCTTCCACTGTTCGGATTCCGTTCTTAGACCGAGGTACGGTTCGCAAACCAGGACACTACTTCTGGTTTTGCGGAGTTTGTAAACCGGATAGTTCGTAAACAGGGCTGTTCTTAGACCGAGGTACTACTGTAGTCTAAAACATCTAGACAAGTTGTTTTCCAGAACTGGTTATCACTCAATTCCATATAGCACCAAGCAGGAAAACACTCAATAGGCATAGAGTGTGTGTGTGTGTGTGTGTGTGTGTGTGTGTGCGCGCACGCGCACACACACACACACACACACACAGAGAGAGAACAGTTCACTCTTGCTCACCCTTGCCTTAATTCTTGGCCACCAGGATTCTGTATGAAGAAGAGCTGCTGATATTCCTGATGGAAGGGAGTACAGCCTTGGAAGTCAAACAGAATCCATTCCAGAAGTCTGTTCAACTTCCGAAAAGTTTGGAAACCAAGGTACAGCTTCTGATTGGTTCCCAACTGCACAGGCGCACTGGAAACAATAGCGGAAGCCACGCCGGACGTTTGGCTTCCAAAAAAAGTTTGAAAACTGGAACACTCACTTCCGGTTTTCAATCGTTCGGGAACCGGAACATTCGATTCCCAAGGTTTTGGGGAGCCAAGATACGAGTTTCAGAAAAAACGGAGTTCAAATCAGAGTTCCAGGTTTCAGCGCCATACAGCATTTGAGTAAGCACTTTACTACCAAATATATTTAGGGCAGGTTAAATCAGTTGCCCTCCCTTATTGTAACAGAACATCAATGCTCCCATGGTTTTCTGTGCTTTGACTTCCACTGCTTCCATATGACAATTCCAAGAGAGGGTTTGATAAAAAAGTACTCCCAAGTATCTAAATGAGTAAGTTTGTTCTATATCCTGCTGGTCCAACACCATCTATACCTAGGATTGTTTCTGCCACAAATCACAAACTTTGCGTTAGAGTAATGTATAGATATGAGGCCCAGTCAGGAAAGAGAGAAGCAGCACTAAATCATCTACATACATCAAGATTGAGATCTTTATGTTCCTAATTACTGGAGAAGGGGAGTTTGCATTGGCTAAATATGGCACCAAAATCAAAACATATACAAAGTTTTGTATAACATAACAAACCAAAAACAAACCAAAAACTATCCAAAACATAGAACCAGCTTATCAACCACAAGGAAAGAATAGAAAGAATGTAACAATATTGTAAGGTGGGCTTCTTTAGGCCAGGTGTTCCAGATGGAGTGCAGCAACCAAGAAGGCTCTGCTCCAAACCCCCACCAGTCTCAACTCTGAAAAGTGGGGAAGCTAAAACAAATTTAGGGCAAATGTGCAGGAGAAGGCCCTGCTTCATACATAATATGCTGGACATGGGGAGCAAGTTGGAGTAGACAAAGAAATGTGTTCCTTCCCACAATACACAGTTAACTTACAGAACTCACTGCCATAATATGTGATGGCTTTTATGCTATGACACATACTTAGGAAAAGTCTCCTTTGAACACAAAAGAGTCTTTTTTTAAAAGAAGTGAGTAAACAGTGCATAGAAACGTGCTGTTAAATATATATTTAAAGCCATAAGGCAAATTCATGGTTGACCAATGACTATTCAGTTGGTTAGAGCGTGGTGCTGATAATGCCAAGATTTCAGGTTCTATCCCCTTAAGGGACAGCTGCATAGTCCTGCATTGCAGGAGGTTGGACTAGATGATCCTCAAGGTCCCGTCAAATTCTATGATTAACCATCACATTTGGAGGCAGCATGCCTCTGATTACAAGAGACTGGAACTAAACAACTGGGGAAGGCCATTACCCTTAGGCTATGCATGGGAATGTTCAAGAGACATGATGTGGCTGGCCAGCACTGAAAATGGGATGCAAAACTCTAGATCGGGGTACTCAACATAGTCCCCTCCAGATATTTTGGACTTGATGCAAGCTGTTGTCCAACACATCTGGCAGGCACCAGGTTGGGGGAAGGCTGCTGTACGTGAGCATTCATTTCATTTTTGTCAAAGAAAACAGATTTTAAGCCTGCATTATCTAAGCCAGTTTCTTTTCCAAAAAATAGGGTTCCAAAAAGTGCATATGTACGTGTTTAAGGAAATGCAAATATAAGCCACATTTTTTATTTGCCAATGTACTTCCAGAAAACAAAACTGTTGCACAAAGAAGGGTTCTTCCCACAGACCCAGGAACCATCTTCCCCAAGAGTCAAGAATACTGTTGGGAGTAACAAGTGATCCAGATCTGCCCTGTCCTAAGTGAGGAAATGGCTTCAACTCAGTTTTCATAAAGAGATGAAGTGCTTAAAACTGGTGTAAAAACCAGGACACAGGAGTTCTTCACAGGCTGCAAACCGTTGTGCATACAGCCAAGCCTGTGGCAAACAGAGAAGCCTAGAAAAGAACAGGCAAGAGGAGGATCTCCTACTGAAACACTGCCAAGAGAAGGAGGTAGAAGGGAAACTGCTCTGGGTAGGGTTTGGCCAGAGTGTGATGGCAAATACCCCAGCACCTGGGAAAGCACCCTGGTGGAACTCACACACAACACCACATCCTATAAGGATACAATGCACTCTTACCACTACCAAGAAATCCAAGATAATGTGCTGCTGACTTTGGGGAGGAAATCAAAGGCCTGAATGTCCCCTGGGAGAGAAACAGCCTTGAAGTTTGGAAGGAGCTTTTAAAAGTGGTGAGTGGGTAACCAGTTCTAGGTCCATTCCATAGGAGCTTCCTCCCCAATCAACAGTATGATTTCTACTTCTCTCAACCCTGATATGTCACCAGTTCCTCTTCCAATGCGCTTTGAAAATTACCCCTCTTCCACAACTCAGACCACACCAACTGTCCATTTCTTGCCTGCCCAAAGCACCAACCTCAACACTACAATTCTCATTTCCCCCAATCCCACCTCAAAACCCCCTCTGCAAAGCTCTTAATTCTCCCCTCTTAATTTTTCACCAATCTCACTGAACATCTTCCCCTACCCATAAGCTTTTAGACAGCGACTTAATATCCAGTAGTGAAACCACCTCCAAAGGACAGGAAACCTTTGGCAAACTTGAAAATGATACTTTTTTTGCCCCTTTTAGTTAAAGGAGATATGTGTGGGAATGTAAGCTAAAGGAAATGTCTGAAAACCAATAATTCTACTGGGCTTATTTGCAAGTCTGTCCTGCCTAGCTCAAGTTTTCCCTGTTTCCCACCACCCAGTTTTCCTATTTGACTGACTTCCCTGCTATTAGCCCACTGCCAGTGTTCAAAACTCCCATTGTTCTAGGTGAATTTTGCAACTGGGAATTTCATTAGTGTGAGCAGTTTCTGAGCTCTGGGTACAGTACTGCGCCTAAGATTTCAAATTAAAACTGCAGAGTGGAAGGAAAGAAGGACCTTTTTCTGCCTCCCCACTTCCAGCTACTCTCTGAAGACTGGAGAAGAGACCCTCTTAAGAATATTAGGGGGGTGGGCAGGGGAATAATTAGACCACGTGAAAAATGAACATAATTATTTTAGCTGCAGTTTATTCATTTTCAGCTTTGTTGTTTTTGATGTAAAAAAGCGCGCCTAGACATTCCGTTGTTGCGTCCATAACCTAGGTTTAAGGTGCCATTTAGCTCCTAGCTTTCATATCTCAGTTTCTAACACTGCCCACTACCCTTCCATAAGCCATCTCCACAGTCCTCTCTCCCTGCAGCTCCCTAAATCTTCGCCCACCCCATCTTCACCCATACCCCAAGACATCACCACTGTTCCTTCTTCCTGAGCCATCCTCTCTGCCCCCACAACACCCACCTTCCCTTCCTCTCTTCCCAAAAACCTTGTTCACTATTCCTTCCTCCTCACTCCACCCACAACCTGTGCACCCAACTTCCTTGAGCAAGACTCACATTTCCCTCCTCTTGCCCCCCAAGAGTCTTCCTCAGCGCTGGGGTCGGTTAGAGCAGAAGTCGGGGAGCCCAAGTGCCTTTCTCACAAACTCACTAGTTGGGCCTCAGGGAAGGCACCCCCAATCTCGCCCCCTCCAGCCCCACCTTCTGCAAGACCAGGGGACCAACAATGCCGGCCTACTGTGTAAAGTTGGCATAAGGATGCCCAAAATCACAAGGAGTGAACAAAAAGTGATTCGGACGCCTGCTCTGCAAACGCTGCGAGCTATTTGATGCCCCTAAAGAGTCCACTTCCCTCTAGAGGTCTGCACTGGCGTCCTCCTTCCCCTTCTCCAGAGCTGCTGCCACCATCACCCCCTCATTCTTGGTGCGGTGCAGCTGGCCTGGCCTAGGACTGGGGAGAGCCAGGCACGAGTCCCAGTGGGTGACCTTGGGCCAAGTCAATCCTTATTCTCGGCCTAACCTACCTCGCAGGGTTGTTGTGACAGTAAGGAGAGCGTTAACACCGCCTGGAGCTCCTTTGGAGCAAAAGCAGGGATGAAATACATAACTGTTCCCCCTTGTGGCTCCCTCCGTCCCCCCTTCCCAAGACCCTCGCCCCTTCCCCACCCCCAGGTTACAAGACCCTCACTCAAGTTTCCTCTCCTCGCTAGCTCCTTTCATCGCTGCCCCCCGTCATCTCCCACCCCCGCCTTCATCCCCTCCCTTCCTCCCAAAAAACCAGGAGGCTGCACCGCGCCTGCTTTCCTCCCTGCCCCCTATAACTTGCCCCCTCCCCGCCCCATAGCGAGCAGCCCCCTCTGCACGCAGCCTGCCCCTCCCCCACCCCGCCGCCAGCCTTCCTCCTCCGCTGCCCCCTCCCCAGTCCAGAGGCTCCCTCGCCGGCCCGTCCGCGAGCCAGAACCCCCCGACCCACCGTCGTAGTAGTAGCAGACTTTCCGCTTGGTCCCCTGAGTCAGCGCCATTTTCCGCCGCCTCCCGTCGCCTCCTCAGCTCGGACCCGAGTCCCGCCACGCAACCGAGCCCGCCTGGGGGAGGGCGGCGGCGGGAGGGGGCACCATCCCCGCCCCTTCCAATCTCCACAGCCTATTGCAAGTGGAGATGTTCCAACAGCGACCAATGAGAAGTCCGATGAGGCGGGGCGTTTCGAGCGAACAGGTTAGATCGAGCGGCGAGGAGTTGCTTGGACTGTACCATTTCGCCACAGGAGGAAAAGTAAAGGGGTGTACGTATGACGGGATTATACCATTTCCACATAACATAGGGGGTAGTTGTGAATCGCTCTCTTCCAACCCCCCGCGCCGAGGAAATGGAGATGCCCACCTCCTCACCCAACAAAGAATGTGAAATTTCAAGCTGGAGTGTGCCATTATCATAGCAGGGGAAGCTACGCATGCTTCCCCCACCGTGATACCTGTAATGGTGCGCAGATTCCCCCCTGTCAAACTTCCACTGTGCAACTCCGGAGTTTCATGCCCCCGCCGCCCCTCTTCAAAGTTTATTAAGAGACAGATGGCTAAACCTGAGCTGCTACATAGCTTAGGTCTGGAAGTTTAACATTTGTAATATATCAGGCCCGTAAATTTACATTTATTATCTCAGGCCTTTTATTTAGAGTATATAGATTTTAATTGTAGATGGCTTAGAGGTGTATTTGTAAATATACCTTGGGTTATAAATCTCTAAAAGCAATCAGTCAATATAATTTTCAAAAGTTATATTTTACAAAGAAAATATTTGTTTTTGTCATATTTTTTAAAATTAATATAGCATTGTGTTCATCTTAAAGCAAAATGGAGGATCCATGACATTTCAGGATGCTATTCACATTGCAGGAGGTTGGACTTGGTGTCCCTTCCAGCACTACAATTATATGATCCTGTGCCAGAGTGCAGCCTTAGCATGTTTAGCACATAAAGGCTGCTTTCTGATGACCTGTTTATTTCACATTCCTCCCGATTCTTTTGCACTAACTTTGCATAGAGGTTAGACAAGGACTGAGCATTCATTCAGATTTGTTTGCAGGGAGGTTATAGAATGATGCACCAAGCAAATTGCTGTTTAACACTTTCCAGTGCATTTCCCCCATCATTTTTCCTATTGCAAAAAAGTCCAGGTTGGGGGATCAGGTTTGTTGTGCGGGATCGCTAATCAATTTGAATTGCACAACCTCAATTTGCAGGTATGTGATCGAATTTCAGCTAAAAATAGCAACAGTTCTGGAAGGGCCCAAAGGAAGAGAAAACAGCATACCTATAGTACTTTCCTTCCCTCTCCACCAAAGCCCCAAATTCCCACTCCCCCATCTCCAAGGTTCTATTTTCCTCATCTCCTGCTTTTCCAGCTCAGCCAACCTGTTTCCCCTTCTCTGCTTCACCTGCCCTGAATGAGGACCTCCAAATCTTGCCCTCCCCTGCAAATCATGGGTCAATGCACTACACACATAACCAAGGGAGCAGGGTGAGTGGGTTTGGCTGACAACCACAGTACCCAGCGCTGCACAAGTCTTTAATTGAGTTCAGCACAAATCTAAACACACACAGAGAGAGAGCACTTTACCATTTTTGTTTTCTGCAAGAGCCAAAAATTCAGAATAAAATCTGCTGTTTATTTGCACAGTTAACAGAGCATCTTTGCTATGTATTCATTCCAGAGCAAGAGTCCTTAGACTGAACTAAGCTCACCCAGGATCAATCCCAGATCATGTTATCATAGCCAGTGCTCAGTTCTGGAATATGCTGCATGGCAGTCACAGAGAAGCAAGTGCCTCTGAGCATGGACAGCATGCCTTCGCAATTATCTGTATTTTTTTTACTTTGTTTGCTAATTAATTATACAGCACCATCATTATGTGTGGCACTTTGCAGAATAACATAAGCAAAACAAATACAAAATTAAAAACGTAGAGGTCTTTGCCCTGGAGAATACAGTGGTACCTCGGGTTACATACACTTCAGGTTACATACGCTTCAGGTTACAGACTCCACTAACCCAGAAACAGTACCTCGGGTTAAGAACTTTGCTTCAGGATGAGAACAGAAATCGTGCTCCGGCGGAGCGGCAGCAGCGGGAGGCCCCATTAGCTAAAGTGGTGCTTCAGGTTAAGAACAGTTTCAGGTTAAGAACGGACCTCCAGAACAAATTAAGTACTTAACCCAAGGTACCACTGTATATCGTAATAAATCACAGCATCTAGGATTATTAAATCACAACTTATTTTTTTCCATGCAGGACTGAACTCTGGTTTTTGTTGTTGTTGTTTTTCAGCATTTATTAAAAGAGTGAATGCAAGGGCTTTTTAAAGTCAGCTCTTCAAGGATTAGCCTAGAAGGTTCCCCCCATCCCGTCCTTGAAAATCTGAAATAATATAAGCAATAACTGTTTCCCTATAATAGTTGCAGCCCCGGGGGCCACCAGGTGGCGCATTGGAAGATGGCCGACAATAACATCTCTCTGACCCATACGAGGTAATTAAGAGGCTGCTATGGGAAGTATGCAGTCTTCCTACCCCCCCAAGGAGATGGGGGGGGCTGCCTTGCCAGCGGTGTCCACAATGCACCCCCGGATCCGAGAGTCGGGGGTGCCGGTCACTTGGCACGAGCCCTCGATGAAGTCAGCTCTTCCTGACGCCGATTCCAATCAGCGCCTGCTGGTTAGCTTCAGCTCGGAATTATAATTGGAAATATATAATTGGAATGAAGCTGAAGCACTTACATCAAGCAAAGTTCGAGAGATAAGGCTGCTGATTAATGCATCTCTGTGTTTGGAGCGACGGGAGGAGACAAATAAATCAAGCGATGAACCACCATTACGAGACTGGTATGTGCGGAGCAAAAAAGAGGGGGGGGTGGAGGAAAAAACTTTTATTTTCTTTGCCTCATGTGAGTATTTATAAACCTCCATCCCAAGAGAGACGAATCGTCGCCTTTTACTAATTGCAAGCAAGAATTTAAAAGCTGTGTGGAGTGAATTATTGATTGAAGAGAGGACTGGTAAATATGGAGTGCGGAAGGAAAATTCTATGACGCAGTTGTTAATGGCGTCTTGCTAAGACAGGCTTGTTGAAGAAAGACGAGGGGAGGAGGACCAGGGTCATTGGAATGCAAATGATGGATTGAATGTGATAACCTGGCAGAGCCCCTTTGTGATATATGTGGCAAGCTTGGGAAAATTAATAGGACGGACCGAGGATAAATTTTTGAAGAAGGGGAGTAATGGCGGCTGTCCTTATGAGATATGACTTCTGGAGTGTGCAAAATCCACGCAGATGTTGTTTGTTCTTAACCTGCTTGGGAAGATTATCAGAGATTGCAAAGAAAGGAATACATGATAACAACAAGAAGATGAAGAAGTAATAAAGAGACTACCTGGACAGAGCTGGATAGAATCGTTTGATAAAAGCAGTAACAGAAGTGATGTTTTGATTCTCGTTCGGAGCTTGATGTAAGGGTACCCCCAACAAAATTTAAAAATCTGGCTGTATAATTTGGAAGTAATATGATTTGGAAATAATGTGATTGGATTGGCCTGTTAATAAAAATTATGTTAAAAAAAAAATAGCTGCAGCCCCACCCCACCCTCATCTCTCCTCCACAGGGATTATGAGGAAAGACATCTAAGTCTCACTCAAAGGGTGTAATTTCATCTGAAGTCTGGGATACATCAGGTTCCTTCAAGTCTTCAAGGTGCATCTTGCTACAAAATGTCTCGGTGGGGGAGGAGGGAAGCAACATGAAGGGAGATTTTGCATTGTGTTATTCGGGATGCTCTGAGGTCCATTGTCACACCTGCTGCTCATATTGTCCTTCAGTGGCAGTGAAAAAGTCCTCCAGGACACCTTTCAGGAACTCAAATGTGGGCCGCTGCTCAGGGTTCTCCTTCCAGCACTGAAGCATCAGTTTGTACAGCTCTTCCGGACAGTTTTCAGGTGCTGGCATCCGGTAGCCTCGCTCCAAATTCTGTATGACCTCTGGGTTGCTCATCCCTACAGCCACAACGCAAAGTGTTATGTTAGAAGGAACCTGAGAAAGATAGTAGCATATATGGGTAGACTAGGAGACAGGGTAGTCCCAAGGACATCCAGGCCAATTCTGGAGTCCAAGAAGCAAGATCCCCCACACCTGTATTAAAGGTAAAGGGACCCCTGACCATTAGGTCCAGTCGTGGCCGACTCCGGGGTTGCGGCGCTCATCTCGCTTTATTGACCGAGGGAGCTGGCGTACAGCTTCCAGGTCATGTGACCAGCATGACTAAGCCGCTTCTGGCGAACCAGAGCAGCGCATGGAAACACCGTTTACCTTCCCGCCGGAGTGGTACCTATTTATCTACTTGCACTTTGACGTGCTTTCGAACTGCTAGGTTGGCAGGAGCAGGGACCGAGCAACGGGAGCTCACCCCGTCGTGGGGATTCGAACCGCCGACCTTCTGATCGGCAAGTCCTAGGCTCTGTGGTTTAACCCACAGCGCCACCTGCGTCCCACACACCTGTATTAGGACCAACTAAAAAACACCGCAAAGCAGCAAATTGGCTTTTGAGTTTCAGAGTTCCTCAGACTTGATGTTAACACCACCACTACCACCCGAAAAAAGGATCATGGGAGAAAAGGTGGGACAGGGAATCATAGAAGCTTTGTGTGCAATATTTTAACCATCCTGGTGACTCAGGAAGCTCATAGCAAACTCATTAGGTTGAGGCTGGTATATGCTCAATGGAAAAGATTTCTGGTCGCCCCAAATAAGACTTTGTCTAGGCAGGCACCTGCCCCATCACTTCATTTTGCATTAAAGAAACTAAGGTGGTACCTTCAAAGCACATTTGAAGCACATTCTTTCCCTCAAATAATTCTGGGCACTGTAGTTTACCTGTCACAGTTCTCAGCCACCCTTAACAAACTACAGTCCCATAATTCTTTGAGGGAGGGAATGTGCTTCAAAGGCGCAGTGCATATGCAGCTTAAGTGAACAAAATGTTTGATCCAAGGAGAATTCTAAAATACCGTTATGAGTTTTGGGTGCCAGAGTTTGTAGGTGTCAGGCACCCATAAATTCTAGATTTAGTAAGTGTTAGAATGTAATCAGTGCTTGGAGAGGCACACTCTTAATAGCTGGGCTCAGCTTCTGTGTCCTACCTACCTGATAATGGCCAAGTTGTTCAGCAAACAACACAGGTTGAGGGCCCAGGGCAAAGCGTCTCTGCCAGAAGCAGGTGACAATGGAATCAGAGCATTGCCACTGTGGTTAATAGCCATTAATAGCCATCTACAATGCATCTGCTCACTTTGCTCTTCTGGTCAGATTTCAAAAGTCATGTACAAGCCTTCCCCAACCTGGTGCCCTCCAGAAGTTTGGGACGAAAACTTCCATCAGTTCCAGCCAGCAGCTGATGCTATTTTTCTGCTTGTTCTATTTATTTATTTCATTATTACATTTATACCCCATCTTTTCTCCAAAGTGCTCAAGGTGGATTACACACTTCTACCCCTATCCATTTCATACTCACAATAACCCTGTGAGGTAAGTAAGGCTGAGAGACAGTGACTGGCTCAAGAGCACACAGTGGGCTCCATGGCTGAGTGGGGATTTGAACCCTGGTCTCCTAGCTCCTAGTCCAGTTCTCAAATGACTACACCACATTTGCTTTCCACAGGTAAGAGTTTATGCAAATGTTTTTTTCAGTAGTGCAGATCATCTATCCATTTTATTTCCAGCTATTAAGACTATCTGTATAGAATGATTTTCCTCCTCCCGATTTTCCACCAGTGGAGACTTTAGTGTGGCTTTCTGGCTGAATTTCTGAATTCACAGTGCAAGGCAGGAGAAGGGTTTTGTGGTTTTGTTTTCATAAAGGACTCTGGTTCTCCCTCTGGATACAGAGTACTTTGTGCAGGAGGGGAAATGGTTGCATTTTGCTGCTGAGAAATTCTGACCTGGGTAAGGAATCCGCCCATAGGTGATGATCTCGGTCAGCAAGATCCCGAATGACCAAACGTCTGATTTGATGGTGAATGTCCCATAATTGATAGCCTCTGGGGCTGTCCACTTAATGGGAAATTTTGCTCCTGAAATACACAAAGAATGCAGGGTTATAAGATCCTTGGTGCAGAATTCAGGTATTTTTCCTGGTGCTGTAACTGGTGGCTGTTAACACGCTGACCACAAGAAGGAGCTCTACCTCCACCTGACACCAATGACTGCCCTGCCGACCTACAACCTGGTCCCGAGCAAAGACTTGTTTTTCCCATCCTTACAACCTTTCCCAATGCAGATTTGCAGGGATAGATGCAAAATTCACATTTGTACCACTGGTAAATATTTCTGGCTGCTTGTTCAGGCAACCTAGGCTGGAAATATAAACGCTACTGACTATAAGCAGGAGGAGAGGTGACAGGAACTGGATCTCATTTAGACCTTCATTAGAAGTTAAGAAGAGCTCTGCTGGATCCAGACAAAGGCTCATCTTGCCCAGCATCCTGTCCTCACAGCGGCCAATCAAATGGGAAGCCCATAAGCAGGATGTGAGTGGGACAGCAGCCCTCTTCTCACCCATGATCTCTACCAACTGGTACTCAGTCAGAGGGATGCTGCCTCTGGCACTAGAGGGAGTGTCCTACCAGCCTTCAAAAAGCTGGTGCCTGGTAGATGTTTTGGACTCCAACCGCCATCTGCCCCAGCCAAAATGCTTCCCTGACTGGGGCTGATGGGAGTTGTAGTCCAAAACATTACAGAGTATCAGGTTGGCAAAAGGTTCTATATTATTATTAAAAAATAACTTGAAGCAACTTACAAAAAAAGAATCCCACATACATTAAAACCAACATGGAACTAAAACAATTCAAAGCTAAAAGTACATTCATATTTATAAAAAGGCAGAACTAACACTGAAGGAGGCCACATATAACTGAAGGCCAAAGGACGGGTGGAAAAGAATCATTTTTGCCGGTGCCTAACATTTTGTGTGTGAGCATGCGCACACACTCTCTCACACACCAATTCTGAAGCCACTGTGTAATATATTTCTTTTAAAATAGCTTGACTATACCTCGGTAGTCAAGAGAAATGAGGAGGGGAGAAGGAGTAGACTGGATTTCCCCCCAAAAAAAGATGGAGGAGGAGGAGAAATGGCTTCCTTCTGAAGACTGGGTCCTCCTGCTCTCCATGTAACAGAGGGAACCAGGTTAAAGAAGAAGCAGGCCTTGTTATCTGAGAAGGGGACTTGCTCTCTCCTCACTGCACTGCTGGGTGAAAAATCTCTTCAGAGAGCTCCAGCTACAGGTTGCTTCAGCTCAAAACCGCAGGCCCCCCAGCGCAGCCTCTGTGTGCAAAGCACTTGCTCACACTTCTTCCCTCTCTCACACACACAAAGCAGCCCCCCCACCCCAGCAGGCTCTGGTTTCCTCAAGAGGTGAGTTATTGCTTGAAGCAAAGGCCTAGGCTAAGCAGCTGTGGCTGTCAGTTGCCAAGCTGTGAGATGGGGAACGGGGACTAGTGCTTATTATATGTCTTCACCCACCTGCAGTGGGAAAGGGGCAGGAGAGCAGCTGAACCACCGAGTCCCATAAGACTTTGCGGGGGGGGGAGCATCATGACCCACATTCTAGGGATCCAGCTTCCAGTACTTATGCAGGTGTGTGTGCCATGAAATGCAAGCACATCATCTTTTCCGCAAGCCTATCTGCACATATAAGTCCATAAAAGGCACTAGCCCCCGGGTTGGTAGAAAGTTCTGGCAGAGAAAAAGTGACTATGATGGTGTGGGCATGTAACAGAGGGAACTGCACATGTGAGGATATTTTCACCTGTGAAATAAAGTAATTCCACATTATGCAGGCTTGTAAAATGGCCACTCAGCCTCATGTCACCTCTGGCAAGGAATAATTTTCCCCACTCAAGAAGCTTTGCAAAACTGTCCTCCTCCCACCCACAGCAACCCCATTTTAGGCCAATTGTGGACAGCCTTCAAGCTTGAAGGATCTATGCTGTTGTTTTTTACTAGATCCTCAATGTCCACCAACCATAGTGACTGGGGAGGCACAGCCAGAGGTAAAATTCTGATGTGATTGTTATTGACACTTGATGCAAGAAAAATTTTACTTATGCTCGCCAATCTAAGTGATACAGCTTACTATACATAATGACGTAACTGTAATAACTGCAGTAATTTTGGTATATACAACTTTGTTAAACTATTCAGAAACATTTATCTGAGTGTTTGTTGTTGCTTTCTTTTTATGTAATTGTTGCATGTTGATATGCTCTACTGTAAACAAAGATATATCTCAATGTTTAAAGATGACAAGGATAAAAAACTATGTTACCAAAAAGAAAAAAACCTTTGACTCAGGGTTGGAACCAATTGCCATAGGAAATTGCCTTACACTGAGTCAGATCACTGGTTCATCTAGCGCAGTAGTGTCTACACTGACTGACGGCTGCTCTCCAGGGTTTCAGGAAGGAGGGTTTAGGCAGAGGGGAAGAGAAAAGCCATTTATTGTCGCTAATGTGGGGAGTGGGAATTGGAAACCTCCCTTGATCTATTTGCTGATCATCCATTAGTCATCTACCAGTAGATCCCAATCTACATCCTCACCCCACCCCCGCCTCTGTGTTGGGCCACAGATAAGCCAGGACAGGTACATTTACACCTTGGGGGGTGGTACCAGCTGGCTGGACCCTGCAAGGACCCTTTCCTGTCACAAAGAGGCAAGCAGCAGCTGACAAGACCAGGCTGAGGAAGAAGACCCACCCTCTTGAGCTGTGTACTCATCCTCTATAAGCCGGGCCAGGCCAAAATCAGCAATCTTGCAGCAGAGCATATCTGACACCAAGATGTTGGCAGCTCGCAGGTCACGATGGATATAATTCTTCTTTTCAAGGAAGGCCATTCCTTCCGCTATCTTTATGAGAGAAGAGGATGGGGTTGTTACATATTTCTTTATTGCAATTTCATCCCACTGCTCCCTTCCTTCCAGCAACCCAGTATAAGATTCCTTCCCCTGTTAGGTAGGTTGGAATGATAGTCATTTGAGGATAGTGCATGGCTGACAGTCTCCAAGAAACTTCATGACTGAGGCAGGATTTGAACTCAGGTCTAGCCTCACCACTCTAACCACTGCACCAGACAGGTGAATGTAACCAATAACAACTTTCCCTGCAGTTTTACACTCACTCCGTTGATGCATCTTTCCCCTTTTCTTCTGGCAGATGTTGTGTGCTTTTCACAGCTGCCCAGCGGGCAGAATTTCAACAAGGGCAAATTTATTCCCGGCTGTGTGTCCTTGGTTTTCTAATGTTTGTTTCATTAATATCTTAGCTCTGCACCAAGGAACATAAGCTGGCACATGAGCCTTTCGCACATACAAATATTTATCCTCACAACAATCCTGTGAGGTAGGACAGGTTGAGCAGTAATGATAGTGACTGTCAGGATCACCCAAGGGGTTTCATGGCTGAGCAAGCATGTGAATCCTGCTCCAGGTCTGACACTGGCTTTCAACTGCTTTGGATATTCTGACTTCCTGCACAGAACTCTGGGAATTGTAGTTCTGTGAGGGTGCTGGGCCTCGTCCCCTCAGCAGCAGATATGAACCAAGAAAAATGGCAGTTTGCACTGAGCACTCCAAAAGTTAAATAAAACCTTATTACCTATGTCTTAGGTAAGCTAAGTCCATTATCTGATGGAAAGATTAGACACCCCATGTTTCATTTGTAATGTGGTCATTATTTTAGGTTCTATTTCCCAGCAGAAATCCTTCATCACATTTATTCTGGTGCTGAAATTAAGTTTTTAGGAAATGCAATCCAAACACCCAGCCCATCTCTCCATATCATATATTCCCACCAACTGGTCCTCTTCCACCATCCTCCCAGGTTTTATTCCTTGCCCGCTCTTATCCTCACCTGTGCTGACATATCCAGCAGTTTATAAATGGTCAGCTTGATGCCTTCAACAGCTTTGAGGAAATCCACCAAGTTTCCTGTATGGGGAAGGGAAAAAGCCTATTAAAATATGTGAAGTATATCTCTGCACAGTTCTGCTGACCTATTTTAGAGTTCCGAGCTGCTATCACTCAGCTGTGGTTGTGAACTTGAATATGTTGTTCACCCCAGGGAATGTGTGCTGCTTGTAGACCATCACTAAGGGGGGTGGGGGTTCAGTTGCTAACAGGAAAATTCAGGTTGTCTAATTAAAGTGGATGCTGTACAAGAAACCCACCTGCAAAGAACCCTGGACTTGGGGGGGGGGAGCGGGAAATGCACCGGTAAGTGTGAGAGCAATTTCTTTGAATTGCCTCCCCATAAACAAATCAGAATGAACGCTCAATAAACAACTGGTGTTATCTAACCTCCCTGCAAAGTTTGTGCAAATGAATCAGGATAGATGCTCAACGAACAGGTCGTCTTGAAAAGGCCCACAAGCTTCCTAGAAGCTGGCCAGGCGGCCTCTTTGCATGAGCTGGAGGGAGAAAGAGACCCTTCCCTTGACCTTTGCTGACAGCTATGCATTTTTGGCATCCCACCATTTATTCTCTTTCCTTTTTGCTCTTCTCCCCTTTTCCCCCTAAAGTGTCATCATGGCTTTTTAGATAGCAAGACTCTGTTATTTCTCTTTGTTGGTAATGCTTGACAATTTTTGATGATGATGGATGGAGAAGTAGAAGGATAAATGTCAGCTCTAAGCAGACACCATCTCTGGTGCAGCCTGCTGAAGGGACATATGAGAGCCAAAATGGGTGGTAAAAGCTTTGAGAAGCAGGAAACCCCTCCCAAATCCTCTGGCTATTTTTGTGCCTTGGCAGGCTGCTCCCATTGTAGCTGTAGCTGTGTCGCACAATAACCTGGCACCTAAGGTCAGAAAAGTGGAAATCTGCCCAAAGACCTGTTCCGACCACAATGCAGTAAAGATGGATATGACACTATTACCAACTGGATCCTTTAGATGGAAGATGAATGACAATTTGTTTAGAGATCAGGAAATTACCAAGAAGGCCCAAAAAGTTTTGAAGGATTATTTTGAGATAAACATGAATAATATGGTGGAAAAAAGAATAATCTGGGACGCAAGTAAAGCTGTAATGAGGGGATTCTTGATACAACAGAATGCAGTGAAGAAAAGAACACAAAATGAGAAAAAAGATAAGATCTTGGATAAAATAAAAGAACTAGAGAAGAAACTAAGAGTGAATCCGAAGTCACAGCCAACTCTGAGAGAAATTAAACTTTATCAAACACAATATTCCAAATTGATAAATCAGGAAATTGAATGGAAGGTTAAACTAATGAAACAAAAAACGTTTGAGTCGGCGAATAAATGTGGAAAACTGCTAGCTTGGCAGTTGAAGAGAAGACAAAGATTAAATACTGTTATAAACTTAGAGGTTGATGGAAAAAATATCCAGAATCCAGTGGACATCAGAAAGTGTTTCCAGAGATATTTCAAAAAATTATATACCCAAGGGCCGCAAGATGACGTTGAGATTAAACAATTTTTGGCAAAAAACGGATTATCTAAATTGTCACAAGAAAATAGGACAATCCTGAATTCTAAAATAACACGACAGGAGATCGAACAAGCTATCCAGAACATGCAACTTGGCAAATCTCCAGGACCAGATGGGCTGACCTCCAAGTACTATAAGACACTGAAAGACTACTTGATACAACCTTTGATGGAGGTCAGCAATGAAATTATGGAGGGGAGGAGGGCACCGGAGTCGTGGAAGGAAGCGTTTATCACATTAATACCAAAGTCGGAAGCTGAAAAGACACAACTTAAGAACTACCGTCCCATCTCTCTCTTAAATGTGGATTACAAAATATTTGCAGACATTTTGGCAAATAGATTTAAAAAAGTTTTAAATGAAGTAATTCATAAGGACCAGGCTGGCTTTCTCCCAGGAAGACATCTGTTTGCTAATACAAGGAACATTATTGACATTTTGGAACTTTTGCAAACAGATATAAATACAAAAGCAGTTTTAATTTTTATAGATGCGGAGAAGGCCTTTGACAATATCTCCTGGAAATTTATGATGGGAAATTTAAAAGAGATGGGAGTGGGACGGGGTTTTGAGAATGGGATTGAGGCGATATATTCAGAACAGAAAGCTAAACTGATAGTTAATAATGTGGTTACGGAAGAGTTTAAAATTGAAAAAGGGACACGACAAGGTTGCCCTATTTCCCCGCTGTTATTTATTTCGGTTCTGGAAGTGCTATTGAACATGATTAGAAGGGACCGGTTGGTGGAAGGAATTCAGGTCGGCCAGAAACAATATAAATTAAAAGCTTTTGCAGATGACCTGGTTTTGACCTTGCAGAAGCCAGAGCCCAGTACGAAAAGAGCATTACAACTGATTAATGATTTTGGTCGGGTGGTTGGATTTAAATTAAATAAACAGAAAACTAAGGTTTTGGGGAAAAACTTGACTAATACAGAGTCAGAACGGTTTCAGAATGAGATGGAACTTAATGTGGTAAAAAAAGTAAAATACCTAGGGGTAAACATAACAGTAAAAAATCTAAGTCTATTTAAGGATAACTATGAAAAATGTTGGACAGAAATTAAGAGAGACTTAGATAGTTGGTCAAAATTGAAACTTTCTTTGTTAGGCCGAATTGCTGCTATCAAGATGAATGTATTGCCAAGGATGTTGTTCTTATTTCAAACACTTCAGGTTTTGGACAAAACGGAGTGCTTTCAGAAGTGGCAGAGAGATATTTCCAAATTTGTCTGGCAGGGCAAAAAGCCCAGAATTAAGTTTAAGATATTAACCGATGCAAAACAAAGAGGGGGCTTTGCCCTGCCAGACTTAAAGTTGTATTACGAAGCCGCAGCGTTTTGCTGGCTAAAAGACTGGCTACTTCTTGAAGACACTGATGTGTTGGATTTGGAAGGGTTTAACAATACCTTTGGATGGCATGCATATTTATGGTATGACAAAGTTAAAGCAAACAAGGCCTTTAAGAACCATATTGTCAGAAAATCATTGTTTAATGTCTGGTCAAAATATAAAGACTTGCTGGAAAATAAAACACCAAGGTGGCTTTCACCTTTGGAAGCCAAGGCCCGAAAAAGACCCAATATGGAGGCTAAATGGCCAAAATATTGGGAAATACTAGAAAAGGATGGAGACAAATGGAAATTGCAGAGTCTAGAGAAAATGAAAGACAAAGTGCGAGATTGGTTACACTACGCTCAGATCAAAGAAGTTTTCAAAAATGATAAGAAATTAGGGTTCCAGGTGGAGAAATCGAAACTAGAAACAGAATTGTTAGAACCAAAGATTAAGGTACTTTCAAGGATGTATAACTTGCTGTTGAAATGGAATACACAAGACGAAACGGTTAAATCGGCTATGATAAGGTGGGCACAGGACATTGGGCATAATATCATGTTTGAGGACTGGGAGAGGTTGTGGATTAATGGATTGAAATTTACTGCATGTAACGCCCTGAAAGAAAATGTAATGAAAATGATCTATAGATGGTATATGACCCCAGTCAAACTTGCTAAAATTTACCACCTGTCTGATAATAAGTGTTGGAAATGTAAAGAGTGTGAGGGAACGTTCTTCCACCTCTGGTGGACTTGCCCTAAAGTGAAGGCGTTCTGGGAAATGATTTATAATGAACTGAAAAAGGTATTTAAATATACCTTCACTAAGAAACCAGAGGCTTTCCTTTTGGGTATTGTCGGCCAAGGGGTGGCAAAGAGGGACCAGACATTTTTTATGTATGCAACAACAGCAGCAAGGATACTTCTCGCAAAACACTGGAAAACTCAAGATCTACCCACACTGGAAGAATGGCAGATACAACTGATAGACTACATGGAACTGGCTGAAATGACCGGCAGAATCCGTGACCTGGGAGAAGAGAGGATTGAGGAGGATTGGAAGAAATTTAAGAACTATTTACAAAAACATTGTAATTTGAGTGAATGCTAAATAAGATGCTAGACTAAAACAACTGAGCACCACTAAATTTAGAAGTTTTTTAAGAAATTAAGTAAGACTGTGAAAATTTAGCTCCTTTTGAGAATTATATGAGTATGAAATATAGAAGGGATATAAGATTTTAAATAAGATGATAAATTGCTGACAAAATGTTTTAACGATGAAAATGGGAGCGGGAGATGCGAGGAAGTCCAAAGAAAATGTGAAAATATGTTAAGATTGATGTTACATTGTCTATTATGTCTATTTTTATTGTAAAATTTAATAAATTGCTTTAAAAAAAAAAAAAAAAAAAAATAATTTCCTTCTCTTTCTCCACTGCCTTATGCCAAATCCAGCAAGCGAGCTGGGGTTCTGACCTCCATTAATCTAGAGCAAAGGGCACCGCAGAGGAAGTGTCTAAAACAAATCTGATGATACAAGAGAGGGAGAACAGGAGGAGGAGTGGGGACATGGGAGTCAGCACCCTCTGTCATGGGCAGGGGATAAAAAAAACCCCACGGCTAATTTTACTCCCTTTCCATATTTTTCTTGCTTTTCATTCTATCCCAGGCACAGCCCAAATCTGAACGAAGAGTGGTTATAACATTCAGAGGTACTGTGTGTGGTGTCATACATTTGAGGGTCATCTTTCTGTAGCACACAAATGGGCAGTGAAGGTCAATTGATTGCATGCTAATGGACAGCAAAGGTTGATTGCATGCTAATAGACAGCAGTGGCCAACTGATATTTTCTCAGTGTGCACAAACACCTAAAAGATGCATCTTCGATCAGCTTTGGTGGCTAGATGCTACTGTGTTAGACGGCTCTCGTAGGGACTAAAGAAGCAGTGAGGTTGCCGTGTGGTCAGCCAAACAAAGACTTGAGCTTTGCTTGCCTATCAAAGTTGGAGAGGCCCCTGTGTTTCCTCTTGCTGCCAGCTTCAAGTTCTCTCGTGCCTAATGGGCCAGAATCCACTTAAGGTGACATATCTGCTGTTTATAATACGTTGGAGCCGTATTCTGAGCCATTCTAAGGAGAACAATCAAGTGAACATTCCTGTATTCTTGCTGCCTGGAAGAAGGAGCCTTAGTTGGCTATTTGCCTTCAGAGAAACTGCTTTAAAGATAAGCACTTTCGGTTTGGATGCTTGCCTGTTCCCTCATGCTTAACGTTTGTGCAAATACGCAGGTATCAATGCTCTCCTTTGAGTGCTGTCTCCAGTCATCTCTCCCAACAGGAAAAGAACCCTGAAGCACAAGCCTTCCCCAACCTGAAGACCTATAGATGCTTTGGACTGCAATGCCATCAGTACACAGGCAGTCCAGAACATCTGGAGGGCCTTAGGTTGGGCCCTATAAGACTAGAAAAAACTTCTTCACTCACTGCATACTTAAACTATGAAGGGGGGAGTGTCACGTTAGTGATTTGATTTCTGGGAAATTCTGGGCAGTGGGAGTCAATGGTACCATCTTGAGCAGGTGAGAAGGCCCTGTCTGCTGTCCTGCTGTGCTGCATTGGACACTAGCAAGTTGTCGGGACTCTCTCCCAACGTTGCCAGGAGAAGTTCAGGATGGAACGTGGGACCTTCTGCATGCACAACAAAGGCCCTTCCACTGAGCTATGGCCCTTCCATGGCTGGAGTCTCTGGAGAACCCCCGGCTCAAAACGAAGCTCTGCCAGAGTGAAGGAGCAGGTAATGCTATCTAGCGCCTCACCTTTTTCCATGTACTCAGTGATGATGTACATGGGCTTCTGGGTCACCACAGCATAAAGCCTCACCAGCCGGGGATGCCGCAGTTTCTTCATCAGGTTAGCTTCAGCCAGGAAGGCCTCAGGCGACATGCTGCCTTGCTTCAGACTCTTGATGGCGACTTTTGTGTGGCCGTTATAGTAACCTGCCGAGGGACAGAGTGAGGATCTCAGCTCAGGAGGACTGGAGCCAGGATTTGGGATCGCACCTGGCAATGCATGTACCTCCACAAGGGCACCCTTGATGAGTGAAGGGACCAATGGATGTCTGGTGGAAGAACTGGGGTGTTAAAGGACCCCAAGACTGTCCTCGTTTTTTAATCACTGAAATGTTGCTGGACATGCTTTAAATCTTATCGCCATGAGGGCTAGAAACTTGCTGGGTTTTCCAAAATCAAAGCTGAGGTTCCTTGGCTGAAATCTATGGGCAAGCAGGATGCCGATGACCCCTGCCTCCACCCGTCTTTCCCTGCTGCCACCCCTACTACTCACCCATCCAAACTTCTCCAAACTGCCCAGCTCCCAGTTTCTCCACCAGCTTGAGGCTCTCCCGAGGCACCTCCCACTCATCCTGCCACCAGGGTTTCTGTGGCTTCTGCGTCTGGCAGGGCTTGCCGAGGCGGGTGCAAAGCCCATCTGTGTTGCCTGTGAAGAAACGAAAGAAAGACAGAAGCTGAAGGACAGGAGGGGGGGCAGCAGAAGATGTGTTTACACCATTCGGCTTAGAGAACATTAGAACACAAGAAGAGCCTGCTGGATCAGGCCAATGTCCAATGGTTTCACAGTGGTTTCACAGTGGCCAACCAGGTGCTTGTGCAAAACCTGCAAGCAGGATTTGAGCACAAGAGCTCTCTCCCCTCCTGCAGTTTCCAGCAGCTGGTATTCAGAAGCATTTGCTGCCTCTGACCAGAGGCAGAGCATAGCTATTGTGACTCGCCCTCGATAGCCTGTGGCAGCAGTGGGCAACAAGCACAGGAGGTGGCAAGTGTCACGCTCCTTGTGGGGCCAGATCTGCTACCCCTCCCAGCTGTCCCCAACCTGCCACCTAAGGTGACTGCCTCACCAAGCTTCATGGGCAGTCCAGGCCAGGGCACCAAATGGGTGAAAGCTAGCTTTGAGCAACAGATGTATTGGTGGCACCAGCTTTCATGGACAAGAGCCTCCTCCAGGAGAAGGAGCAGTGTCCTTCCTCCCAGCAGCCAGGACAGGCAGAAAGAGGCTTTCAGGGTCAGGTGGCCTCTCTAGCCTTACTCATATAATGCTCCACCAGCTGGTGCAGGCTCTCAAAGGTGATGCGAGGGGAGATGTAGAAGCCACCGTTGTCCATATTGCGGATCTTATAGTGCTTCACGACTTCTCCCTGGTTCTTGTCAAAGTCACGGATGGAGAGGGAAAAGGAACCTGAGGAGACACACAAGGAAACAGAGCGAAGAGGTTGGATCCTGGATTTCTTTTGTCCCCTTATACCCAGAGACATGTGGGCTCCTCCCCACTCCCCACACAAAAAAAAAAAACCCAGCACTTGCCTTGCTGATTCCCTCCCCCTCCATCAAAATTTCACAGATATTTTCCCCTCAGCTTTTTGTCCCCCTGGCCCTTCCTCTTTCCCCCCTCTGTGGACCCACACTCCAAGAAAATGATGCTGATCTTTAAAAAAGTATTTTATGTACACCACAAAATCATTCAGATATTTTATTTTCAACAGGAACCCCAAATTTTCCTCAAATGTTAAGAATCTCTTCTGGTTCTTCCAACAGAATGGAACAGCACCCTCAGAGTGGTCCAGCCAGGCACCATACCAATGAGATAATATTCAAGAAGTAGCAAGAATCAATACCTGCTGAACACTCTGGTTTAGAACTTAAGAACTAAAGAAGAGCCTGAGGGATCAGGCCAATAGCCCATCTAAGCCAGCATCCTGTTATCTCAGTGGCTCTAGCCTGAGCATGGCTTGGTAAGCTATCACCCAATGGCGGGATGAAAGGGGTGTTTGTGTGTACAAAAGGAAGGTTAGGGAAATTCTCTCAACTCAGGCTGTGTACACATTCCCATCTTAGAGCGCAGCTAGGACCTTCTTTTTCTCTATTCAGAGCAAAGCTAGCTTGGGGGGAAATATGCCAAAGCACAGTACAGTGGTACCTCGGGTTAAGAACTTAATTTGTTCTGGAGGTCCATTCTTAACCTGAAATTGTTCTTAACCTGAGGTACCACTTTAGCTAATGGGGCTTCCCACTGATGCCGCCACCGCATGATTTCTGTTCTCATCCTGAAGCAAAGTTCTTAACCCAAGGTACTATTTCTGGGTTAGCAGAGTCTGTAACCTGAAGCGTCTGTAACCCGAGGTACCACTGTATTTCATAAGAAACGACAATATAGATGTGGATTGTAGCTACAAGTCATGTGTACACACCACTTCCCAAACCAGAAGCAGGAGCACACTGGATGCAAAGTGTGCACACAGACTCTTAAATTTTTTAAATCTTTCTCCAGCCTCTGTTACAATTCCTGGAGATAGAGAATGACCCTATGTGGATACATGTGTGGGGTGGGTGGGTGTGACACACATGCCTGCCCAGGGCCCTCTTCCCCCCACCGCCCCCTAATTTGGGCACAGTGGTGGCGGCTGTTGATTACCTTTGGTGGATTCACTCTCCCGAATGAGGAAAGCGCCGTGCGTGTTGCCTGCGGTCAGGAGCTGCCGTTCTGCATCCTTCCTGCTGAGAGCTTTGAAAAACCAGCTGCAAGAAAGAAGTAGCACAGAGAGGTTTACAGAGTTTGAGCCTTTCAGTATGCTTCAGGTAGGCAACAGCCATTTTAATTTAAAGCAAAAGAAAACATTAATCAATAAAATGTTCAACTTTTCAGGTGTGTGTGTGTGTGTTTAAACAAAATTTCCAAGGAATAACACCCCTTCCAGCACCCACTCTATCTTGAGAACCCAAAGGCCATAGTCACACCAATCATTTGTGAATATGAGGCCTTCTGCATGCCCTTCTCCTTAACAAACAGATTAACTAACAGCGCCACACTAAGCAATGAGTCCCATTGAGTTCAGTGAGATGTACTCAGAGAAGTTAATGGGTATAAGATTGTAGCTTACTTTCAGAGGAACGGTCCTGAGTAGACATGTCTATCCAAGATTGCACTTTTTGGCTACACACTTAAGCACCATTAAACTCTTTGGGACAACCGTGCCTAGGATGGCACTGTAAAATATCATACAGTTGATTACTTTCTATTTAATTGGGTTTTTGGAGGGGCACTGCATGTGGAGAAAAGTGGCGATGTTTTTACTCACGGCTCTTGCTCCAGGGTGTTCATCCTGGCAACAAAGTTTCTTGGAATGTAACCCACTCGCCCGGTGGTGAGAGACTGCGCTTTCCACCATTCCCCAGTCCTAAAGGGGAAGAATTGAATACCAGTCATTCTCCTACCTTTGCTTGATCTTGATCCCACATCCATCAGGCAAAGGGAAAGAACAGACCAAAACCTGATAGTCTTGTGTCACCTTGAATGAGTTCCTTTGCCTTTGATTCTAATCCAGCAAACACACTTGGGCTGCATTCACACGGCAGTTAATTCCATTTCCCCCAATCTTTCCATAGCTATTAGTTTCTGCATTACATTTCTGCTTTCACAAGACATGAAAGCCACCTCCAAATATATAGTGGAATATAGCCACAAGTTTAATGCTGATTTCTATGTTATTTGCTTCCAGGGGAAAAAAAATCTGTTTCATTTCTTTATTCAGTTCAGCTTCTATTGAGCATTTAACTCCAAATGCCAGCAGACACAATGATAAGGGTTTCAACCATCAAAAAATATGGAATTCCCCCCACTGTTTCAGTGAACGTCCAACTTATGGCGTCTACCATTATAAGTATGAGCGCGTTCAACCATATTGACATGTATCAACCATAGTGTCTTGGTCAAAAGAGGTCAACATTTTTTTCTGAATGGCATGGTAGAAGGCCATGTATCATGGGATGCAAACCCACAATGCAGCTGCTGCTGCTGCTTGGGTGTGACAGATGATTATTTTGTTGGTGTGCCAGACCTAAAGGTAACACTCTAACGTGGAAAAAGACTTACTCTTCCAGTACCCGGAGCTGTTCACCTTTCCGAAGCACCAGATCTCCATCATGCAGCGACTCATAATCATATAATGCAACCACCAGTTTATCTATAAAGAAAATCAGCATGTCACTATAAGACAAACCAGGTTTCGGGACTAGAAGAGATGTTATTTTGAATTCAGCTCACATAACATCCACTACCCCCCCCTTCCTTAACGTGGTGCCCTCCAGATGTTTTGGAACACCACCTTCATCAGCTGCAGCCAGCATGTACTGACTGTGCTAATGGGATTTGTAACCCAAAACATCTGGAGGGCACTAGGCTGGAGAAGGTTGTACTCCATGAAGGACTTTAATATTTTCTCAGGGGCTATCATGTCATAATGTGATCCTGCTCATGTCTCAAGATTGAATCACGGGGCCTTTTTGGTGTTGGCACCAAAACTGTGGAATGCCCTTCCCAAGAAGACCTGCTGGTCCCTTCTTGCTTTGCGAAGGACCCTCAAGGTTCATCTCCATGGTGTATAGATGTTTTTAAAATGTCTTTAGTCTGCCTTATTCTGACCTTAGTCTTGCTAGTTGTTTTATGCTTGTGGGATGTAAACACAGGAGCAGTCAATGACAACATTCCTAGAGTGTACATGTTAGAACATGGGGAGGGATGTCTGTCCAGCAAGCAGGTAAACTTCCTGGGGACGGACTTCCTCCGCATGTGACCAGAGGTGGGTGTGGCCTCACCTGTGCAGGTAAATGATAAAAGCACAGGGCAGGCAGCCATTCTCTTGCCGCTTGCCTCTCTTGCCTCTCTCATCTTCATCTTCTGAAGGAGCAACATGCCCTCTTGGCTCTCAGCCAAAAGAGGAGGATAGGACTATCTTGCTATAAAATAGATTCTGAATGTATGTAACCTTTTTAAAGCTGTCTGCCTTCTGGGATTATATTGTGAACAGAACGTGAGTAAACTCTTTTATACTTTTATAAAGACTGTGTCGTGTCTTGTATTTTAAGAGGGAACAAAAGGGGAAATTACCAGAGTAATTATTATAGAGGTTCTAGCGAACCTGTGCAGACGTTACCGTTGCGAACTTAAAGGGGAATGTCATAAACTCTGCTGATATTTTGGGAACTTGTTAGCACAAGTTGGATTATGATATAATCTCACAATATATCCTCTCCTGCACCCCAGAACATTCTCACAATGCTTGACTATGATTTTGATTGTTGTAATGGTTTGTATTCTTCACTAGGTGTTTTGAATGTGCCAGCATAGAAAACCAGAACAGAAATTTATTAAACAAGCAAAGACTGGATCAATCACATAAACAACCCACGCATTCACCATTGTAGAGGGTGGGAGGGATGTTTTTAGTGGTGCCTGTAGAGCGATCAGAAAAGTTCATCTCAGGCTCCTTTGATATGTTTCAGATAACACTGAAATGCAGGTCTTTCACAGTGGTCTGGGCCTCTCTCTGCTAGCTACCATGACACTGGCAATGGCCCCTGGCCTAGCTGGTCTCTGCTCTTGAGTTGCCTATTTGACCAACCCACTCCAAGACTGTTTTTGCATCCCCAATAAATCCAGACAGTCTTTGTGCTATAGTTAGAAGTTGGAAGAAAGGCAAGATTTTAACCTTGAAGAGGTGAGCTGGGAGGAGGAACAGTTTCGCAAGATATCAGAGGATTGCACATTTCAGACCCATTGGAAATCAGCCTCTGTGGAAGAAACAAACTTCAAATCAAGGATCCTTCCATAGCAGTGATCCTCGGGTTTCCCACCAGCCCTACAGTTTTATGACTTCCCCCTTATTTTTCTTGGGCTTTGTCACATTAATGAGAAAATTAATGTGGAAGCAAAGTGGGGCAAACACTTTATGCAGAGTTAGCTAGAATTAAAAGTTGCTCTGCTGGGGCAGGTTGACATACAGCTTGAATACCAGCATCTAAAATTAGGCATTGCAGTTTAATGGACAGGTTGGGGCAGGAAATGGATTAAACAGTAGAAAGGTGCAATTGGGCTTATATCAGAGTAGGGAAAGTGAGCAGCTAGGTCTTGAAGTTTATGCAAAACCTGATAAGGAGCTAGTGTGGGCTTTTAAGAAAAGGAGTGATGCAATTAATCTAGTTATTGTGTGGCAACTTTTGCAAGGTTTCTCACCTGGGACTTGGTGGCAGGGTCAATAGGGTAATGGCATGTCTCACAAATTTCTATGTTCTCATCCCAGTCATCATCGTAGTCACTGCAGCAGCAACCCATAATCTCTGCATGGGGAAAACAAGAGACAGGCTCTAAATTCAGGTTCACGTCCCCGTTCTGCTAAGGACAACATTCATCAAGTCAAAAGAATTAAATGGAGACACTGTGGGGAGAGGGAGAGAGAAAGAGTTTTCTTAGAACAGGAATGGGGTGTCCTCATGTTGTTGTTGTTGTTGTTGTTGTTGTTGTTGTTGTTGTTGTTGTTTGCTTTCCTAACAACCTTAACGCTATTACTGCAAATCCACCCCACATTCCACCATCTGTTATTCCTGTTGTCTCCATAGGAGGCAACTCCTAGGGTCTGAGGAGTCTTCACCCCCTAATAAAATATTTAACGGGGCTGGGGGCCCCCAAAGTTAATGGGCATTGTCATTCAAATGGTGTGTGCGCACCATATCATGTGATTGATTATGCAGGGTGGGGCTTACCCCCCCCCCATATTTCATTCAAGTTGGCATGCCGGTTGTGTCTATATATTTGGCTCATGTAAAAATATTACAAAGCATAATATGAGTCTATGATTTTATTATTTAATTATACAGTGGTACCTCGGGTTAAGTACTTAATTCGTTCCGGAGGTCCGTACTTAACCTGAAACTGTTCTTAACCTGAAGCACCACTTTAGCTAATGGGGCCTCCTGCTGCCGCCGTGCCGCCGTAGCACGATTTTTGTTCTCATCCTGAAGCAAAGTTCTTAACCCGAGATAATATTTATGGGTTAGCAGAGTCTGCAACCTGAAGCGTATGTAACCTGAAGCGTATGTAACCTGAGGTACCACTGTTTAAACAAAAACCAGCAAATCTGAGACCTTCCAGATCTTGTAGGGTTGAAGTCCAAAAACACCTGGAAGGTTAGGACGGTGTGGATTTGAGCATATGACATACATTAAAACCAAGATTCCATCGACACAATTTCTGTTTTAAACCTGCGGCTGACCTCTAACCCTGTTTGCATTATACAGCATTTAGACATGTGAATATTACACCTGGGTGAGATTCTATGAACTTAGAATTGACACATGGGTGAATGCTGGTTTTGCCATAACACAGACATGGAGCTGTTTCATTTGATGCAGGATTGCCCAGTGGGTGGAAATCAATAAATGCATAAACATAACCTTTAACATGTCTCATTATGTTCAGTCACCTCATGTAGTATGTGGATGGATCCTCAACCCCCCTAGAAATTTACTCCATCCACATAATTTGGTTTCATTGAGCAGCTATGGTTGATCACTGGCTAGCATTTCTGAATAATTGGGGGGTGGGGGTCAAAAGGAACCCCAGATTTGGATCAATGGATTCATGCCTGACTGGTGTAAGCAGTGCATGAGTGGAGGGAAACATGCATGAAAACAGGAGAATGGCAATTAATTTACCATAGTTCTCAAGTTTCGTGTGGCTCTCAACCTGGTCGTCCTGTCCCATCCTGTCCCACCCCCTGCCCTGCCCAATCCCAACCCAGTAGACACACAGAGGCATAAAAGGCAGAGTGAAATAAAGGGTGGAGTCATTTACGAGAGGGTTGCCATATTTAAAGAGGTAAAAATCCGGACACCTGCTTGTCCCACAACCATCTGCCACCGTGGAGCCTCAGCTTACAAAGGTTTCTGTTCTGTTCTATATGAACAGTGATCACACACTCCTACAAATTACACTCAAAGGTGTTATAGTGCTCATATTAAGCAAAAACTATTAAAACCACATTGCTGCCTTCTATGATTTGCATGGCTTGCGAAAAGCTGCACCTCTGAAAACTCCAGGTCATAGTGAAGGTGCCCTGTGTGGCAATAGGTTCAATATGTCAGCACACACCTGCCACAACCAGGCCCCTTAAAGAAGATGGGAGAGCTAAGAGGCAAAATCCCAAAATGGTTTTAGACCTTCTAGGGGACAGTGGACATGATTTTCACTGCTCGACATCTTCAAGAAAAATGCAAAGAACAAAATATGGCATTTATTGACCTAAGGCCTTCGGCAATGTAATTTGTAATGCCCTGTGGACTGTCCTTCTGAAAACTGGCTGCTCAGATAAATTTGTGAACATCATTCAACTCCTCCATGATAACAATGGCTCTCAAAGTGAACCATTCACAGTGGAATCAGGTGTTAAACAGGGTTGTGTTATGGCCCCAACTCTATTCATTATTTTCATTGCCATGATCCTACACTTTGTTGAAGGGAAACTCCACACCAGAGTAGAAATCATATATCGAACAGATGGAAAGCTCTTTAATTTGAGTAGACTGAAAGCAAAGAATAAGGTCACGGTAACTTCCTTCATAGAGCTTCAGTATCCTGATGACAATGTAGAATGTGCACACTCAGAGGATGACCTCCAAACCATCCTAAATATCTTTGCAGAAACTTACAAAAAGCTTGGCCTGTCGCTTAACATCCAAAAAACCAAAGTGCTGCACCAACAGTACATAACAACCTCTGCAGCGCCACAAATCCAACTCAATGGTGTAATGTTGGAAAGTGTTGATCACTTCTCCTACCTGGGCAGTTATCCTTCCACAAGAGCCGACATTGATGCCAAAATCCAGCATCGCCTAAGCTCTGCGAGTGCAGCTTTCTCCCGATTGAAGTGCAGAGTGTTTGAAAACAGGGACATTCGCAGAGAAACCAAAATGCTTGTTTACAAAGCTATTGTACTACCAACCTTACTGAATGCTTGTGAAACATGGACCACTTATAAACACCATCTTCAACTCCTCAAAAGATTCCATCAATAGCGTCTCCGAAAAATTCTGCACATCACTTGGGAAGACAGGCAAACTAATGCCAGTGTACTGGCAGAAGCAAAGATCACCAGTGTCGAAGCAATGGTCTTCAACATCAACTTCGTTGGACTGGTCATGTTGTGTGGATGCCTGATTATTGTCTTCCAAAGCAACTACTCTATTCCGAAGTTAAAAATGGAAAGCGTAATACTGGTGGTCAACAAAAGAGGTTTAAAGACTCTCTCAAGGCAAATCTTAAAAAAAAAAGTAGTATAAATACCGACAAGTGGGAAACACTGGCCTGCGAGCGCTCAATTGGAGAACAGCCTTTACCAAAGGTGTCATTGACTTTGAAGACGCTTGAATGAGCTAAGAGGAAGGCACATTTGACAAACCCTCACCGTGATCAACTTCCACCCAGAAACCTATGTCCCCACTATGGAAGGATGTGTGGATCCAGAATTGGCCTCCACAGTCACTTACAGACTCACTGTTAAGACCATGTTCATGGAAGACAATCTTACTCGGCTATGAATGATAGCCATAAGAAGACCTTCAGATTTCCTGTTTATTGAGCATTCACCCTGCTTTGCCTGTGTAGAGGTTATACGATGTCAGCTATTTATTAAGGATCATCCTGATTTTTAAAAAAATGTATTTCACATTCTTCAAGAAATATCAACATAAAAACATGCAGCAGATGAACCATTCTGGTGCGGACCCTGCTATACTGCATATGATGTAACCGCTTCTATTCAAATTTGGACTTTCTGCAATCTTGAGAAATGATGGAAGAACTATAGGGAAAACACAGGAGGGCAAATTGTTGAATGCTGATATCATGTGGATGCCCCACAAAACCTAGGTGAATGAGGAATTAAATGTCTAGTGTTTGAAACTTCCCTAAACCTCATACAAGAAAATATGCATAAAACTGTGGGAGGTAATGAAAACCCAGAACTAGAAAATCTTTCCAATATGATGCACAATTTCTTTTTCTTTTTTCTTTGCTAAGTATGTGGGAGGAAGTCTGGTTATACCCATGATTCAAGTGTTGACAGCTAAGGGAGTGGGATGGTTTGAAAGTACAAAAACATAACAAAAAACGCCTATCATTGCATGTTCCTCCCTGAAGTCTAACAAGGCTTATTCACAAGGATTGGGCCAATTATTGATAGAAGTAAAGGTTCACTTTTCAGTATAGTTTTTAGATTTTGGTAATGGAATAGAATAATAGCCAAATTTATGCACTAGCGAGCAAATCCAGGCTTTAGCAGAATAACTTCTGTCAAAATATTGCTCATTGTTTGATTACTAAACGACTACTACTATAGCTATAGCTAAGTTTGATTACTTAACGACTGCTACTATAGCTAAGGTGAAGGTAAAAAATACAACTCGATTTATATTTAAGACACAGGCTACTATAACAACGAAGATTGCTCAAGTAGATGGACCCTCTAGGATTATATTAAGGATCCTGATTAAGGATTAGATTAGATCCTTGATCTGCAGGAGAAGATAGTAACAGGATTACAATACATTTATTAAAACTACCAATGATTTAGAAGGATATCTATCAGACATAGCCTAGTTTTGTGTTTTTTTACACTGGGTGTTTACAGCGTTAATTATTTCAGTTCATCTGATCAAAAGGATTGGAAAGCCCAGGATCAAAAAAATTGTTTAAAGTTGATGTCTTTGTGGCGCCGGGCAAATTAAAGAACTGCCACTTTACCTTATGTATCAAGATTTAAGGGAGGAAGAGGGTGAAGTTCACCCTGAATAAATATAATAATCACTCGTTATTGGGAAAATATTATAACTATTCTGGAGGGAAAAGACTGAAATGTTATAAATCATATTGCTTGTGTGTTGTATGAAGCTGCAAAATGAGCCCCTACATGTAGCTACCCCCAAATCCCAAGTGGTGAGAAACTCCAGAGGTTTCTGAACTTATCCAGGGTTTGGTTTCATTGGAATGAAGGCCAGCAGAGGCTGTGGTGTCTTTAGGGGATATGGCACCCCTTTCCTTATAAACAAGGACTCAGGTCAGGAGCAAAAATCTAAAAATGGTGCAATGGTTGAGAAAAACTTTATAAAAATGCAGTGTGTTGTAGCAGGGTATTAATTGTTGTTGTTGTTGTTGTTGTTGTTGTTGTTGTTGTTTTTCCAGTGTGCTATAGTGGTTAGAATGTTGGACAAGGAGGTAGGAGATCAGGGTTCAAATCCTCCCATGAGGCATGACCTTTGACCCCATCACTGCTTCTCAGCCTAACCTACCGCGCAGGGTTGCTGTGAGGATAAATGGAGAGAGGGGGGCCCATGTATGCCACCTTGAGTTCCCTGGAGAAAAGTTGGGGTATAAATTAAATAAGCAATGCAATCGCTGAAAGCTGGTGTGGGGCACTGCAGGAACTATGGGGATTACCAATGACGAAGAGAACTACCAGTTCCAGTGTTGCCTCAGCTGCACACACGCATTCATGGGCGTCACAGTCTGCAACACATTTGCCAGGGAGTAATTCAGATTGAACATTTTTGGAACATGTGCTCCCGTAGTAACAGCCCTTTCCAGAACTTACTTTACAGGGTGGGTGTAAGGTCTGCAACAAGACTGGGTATTCAAGGTGCTCCTATTATTTCAATGGGACTTACTCCCAGAGAAGAGCACATAGAATTCTAGCTGGTTCAAGTGCTATGTAAATGTTAAATACTGCTGTTTCATGCTGTACAATAAACATTATTATATAGTATGCACATTAATTAATACAATGCAATATTTGTACTGAAGCACTTTTATCCACCTCAACTATTAATTCTATTATTATTTTGGTTTACTATATCTTTTAAAAAATGAAACTTAAGGCAACTTACAAAAACATTTTCTTTCATCTCTGTTTTTCTCTTATTCACTTAATTGTCATGTATCTTGATTGTGTTCTGTGTGGATATATACATAATTTACGTTGCACACATTGCATTTCTGTGTAAATAGTATATACTTTATGTGATATTTGAGATTCGCTTAGTAAGGCTATAAACATATCACACACACAAAGATATGTATATTGATGTCTACATTTTTAAAGGGAGAAAAGGTTTATGTTTGCCTTCTTAATGGTTTGTGCCTCTCATTTTAAGCTCGTCTTTTTCAATTTTTTATTTTAAATGCACTGCCTGCTTTTCAACCTACAGGGCCCCAAAAGAAAGAAAGAAAGAAAGAAAGAAAGATCAGTGCAGATGTTGAAATTGTAATAAAATTGTTACATTAAAGAAATAAACAATGGGAGATAATGTTATGACGCTTTTAACTCAGAAGCCTCCCCACCACAACCAAATAAAATGTTTTAATGTCTACATAAAAGAACAAATATAATGGACTTGGCAGGTCTTCCTTGGGAGAGAATTCCTGTGTCTGTGTGTACAATTCTTGCCTAGAGTTGAGAACTATATGGGGCCACCTGGTCCTTGTCCACGCCTCACCTGGCCATATTTGCCCTCCGTCACTTACCTGTTGGTAAGGTGAAAACTAGTCTCTCTCCGGTTCCCACAAATTGAAAGGGAGGGGAATGGCTTCTTCCTCATCACATTGGGCAGTGAATCATCGTGTGCCTAGAGTGCAAAAAGGCTCCAGGAGATCTCAGACGCATACTCTGTCCTTCTCTCTCTTTCTCTCGCCACCTTCTCTGCTGATTTCCTGCCCTCCGAGTGCTTTGCACAGACAGCTCTAGAAGCTTGTTCTCAGCACTTGTTTGACCACAAAAGGTTCCAAGGCTGCTAAGAAAACCCAGAGGTTTCCTGCCAACTTCAAAGCCCTCCCCGCTGTCGTGCTGGATGGTGCCACTGGCCCCACGTGGATCCCATGTCCCACATTGTGTAGCTCTTTGCACATTTGACACGGTCAGTTCCTATCCAACCCCAGGGGACTCCTGTGAGCTTAGTTCAGCTGCTAATGTTGTGAAGGCTTCAATGTTTCTGTGTGGCAGCTTTCTTGGCCTCCAAGCCAGCATGGAGTAGTGGACAAAGACTTGGGCCACTCGGTGAGTAGCTCACGATGCCATTATGGTCCTTTTGTTCTCTTAGCCTTGCCCATACCACATCTCTGTGGTTCCTGGTGGGGTCCATAGTTGACATCTGGCAAATCAGGGAATGCACAGTGCCTCTGGAACGAAGCTGGATGGAGACAGCGAACCACAAATGCCCTCAGGCCAAGCAGAGCCCGTGAGGCATAGTGGTTGGAGTGGAGAGTTGAAATATGGCCTGGGAGACCAGGGTTTGAATCCCCACTCAGCCATTGAATTAATCAAGTGACCTTGGGCCAGTTACTGTCTCTCAGCCTAACCTACCTCACAGGGTTTTCTATTGATAAAAATATATATATTTTTTAAAATGATATTTATTAAGGTTTCAAAAAAAGGATACATAAATAAGAAAGAGAAAAATAAAAAAAAGAAAAATACAAAATACAAAAAAAACACAATTAAAAACAATTCCATCTTTTCAGCATACTTCTCTTTCATTTACTTGTTTCCCGGACCTCCTCATACCTCCCTTTTTTGTATTCCAGTTCAATTTATTAGTCCAGCAATTCCTTTCCCTCCTTTTTAATCCTGATCTTTAATCTTAATATATTATAGCATTAGGTTTTTACGTATTGAAAGTCCAATTTTTCCATATTCTTTTATACCATTACAGCTAGAAACCACTTAACTTCAATCCAACATCATTCTAACATTCATTAATTTTACAATATTTCTGTAAATAGTCTTTAAATTTCTTCCAATCTTCTCCCACCGACTCTTCTCCCTGGTCTCGGATTCTGCCAGTCATTTCCGCCAATTCCATGTAGTCCATCATTTTCATCTGCCATTCCTCCAGTGTGGGTAGGTCTTGTGTCTTCCAATGCTTTGCAATAAGTATTCTTGCTGCTGTTGTAGCATACATAAAGAAAGTTCTGTCCTTCTTTAACACCGATTGGCCGACTATGCCCAGGAGGAAGGCCTCTGGTTTCTTCAAGAAGGTATATTTAAATACCTTTTTTAATTCATTATAAATCATCTCCCAGAAAAACTTAATCCTTGGGCACGTCCACTAAAGGTGAAAGAATGTACCTTCAGTTTCTTTACATTTCCAACATTTATTATCGGACAAACGGTAGATTTTTGCAAGCTTGACTGGGGTTATGTACCACCTGTATATCATTTTCATAATATTCTCTCTTAAGGCATTGCATGCCGTAAACTTCATACCTGTGGTCCACAACTGTTCCCAGTCAGCCATCATTATGTTATGTCCAAGGTCTTGTGCCCATTTAATCATAGCAGATTTCACCGTTTCATCCTGAGTATTCCATTTCAACAGCAAGTTATACATCTTTGACAAAATCTTAGTTTTGGGTTCTAACAATTCTGTTTCTAATTTTGATTTTTCCACCTGGAAGCCGATTTTCTTGTCCAAATTGTATGCCTCCATTATCTGATAATAATGAAGCCAGTCTCACACTTTGTTTTTTCGTTTTTCAAAACTCTGCAGTTTCAATCTATCTCCATCTTGTTCCAAAATTTCCCAATATTTCGGCCATTTGACCTCCATATTGAGCTTTTTCAGAGCTTTCGCTTCCATCGGTGACAGCCACCTTGGGGTTTTATTTTCCAATAAATCCTTATATCTTATCCAAACATTAAACAATGCTTTCCTGACAATATGGTTTTTAAATGCTTTATGTGCTTTGACCTTATCATACCACAGATATGCATGCCATCCAAATACATTGTTAAAGCCTTCTAAATCCAAAATGTCAGTGTTTTCAAGAAGCAGCCATTCTTTCAACCAGCAAAAAGCTGCTGATTCATAATAAAGTTTGAGGTCTGGCAGGGCAAATCCACCTCTTTCCTTTGCATCTGTCAGTATTTTAAATTTTATTCTGGGCTTCTTGCCCTGCCAGACAAATCTAGAAATATCTCTCTGCCACCTCTTGAAACAGTCCATTTTGTCCACAATTTGCAATGTTTGAAACAAAAACAACATTCTAGGCAATACATTCATTTTTACCACAGCAATACGACCCAGCAGTGAAAGCTTCAAATTTGACCAAATTTCTAAATCTTTTTTCACTTCAGCCCAACATTTTTCATAGTTATCTTTAAATAAGTTCCCATTTTTTGCTGTCATGTTAATCCCCAGGTATTTAACTTTCTTAACCACTGTTAAACCTGTCTCATTCTGAAACCTCTCTCTCTCCATTGGTGTTAATTTTTTCTCTAAAACCTTAGTTTTTAACTTATTCAATTTAAACCCTGCAACTTGACCAAATTCTTGAATCAGCTCTAAAACCCTTTTGGTACTAGATTCTGGCTCCTGTAACGTCAGTACTAAGTCATCTGCAAATGCTCTCAATTTGTACTGTTTGGCTCCGACCTGTATACCTTTAACCAACTGGTCCCTTCTTATCATATTCAGCAGAACCTCCAGGACCGATATAAAAAGCAATGGGGAGATTGGGCAACCTTGTCGTGTCCCTTTTTCTATCTTAAATTCTTCCGTCACCACATTATTTACAATTAATTTAGCCTTTTGTTCCGAATATATTGCACTTATACCATTTTCAAAACCTTGGCCTACCCCCATACCCTGTAGATTTTTTTTCATAAAAGTCCAAGAAATATTGTCAAAAGCTTTCTCCGCGTCCACAAATATTAAAACTGCCTTAGTATTTATATTCACTTGTAATTTTTCTAAAATATTAATTATGTTTCTCATATTATCAGATAGATGTCTTCCTGGGAGAAAGCCTGCTTGGTCCTTGTGTATCTCTTCCACTAAAACTCTTTTTAATCTTTTAGCCAAGATGTCGGCAAAAATTTTGTAATCCACATTAAGCAATGATATGGGGCGATAGTTCTTAAGCTGTGTCTTTTCAGTCTCTATTTTCGGTACAAGTGTGATATATGCTTCTTTCCACGACTCTGGTGCCCTTTCCCCCTCCATTATTTCATTACAGACCTATTTCAAAGGTTGTACTAGCCATTCTTTTAAGGATCTGTAGTATCTAGAAGTCAGTCCATCCGGTCCTGGAGATTTACCCAATTGCATATTCTGAATGTTCAGTCTATTGATAAAAATAAGGAGAGAGGAAAAGGTTTTAGTTTGTAATTTTAGCTTATAATGTATATTTTTAAATCAGTTGCTTCTGTTTACATTTTAAAAACTTAGTTTTATTGAAGAGTTTAATGTATATTTTATATGCTTTGTAAACCACTTAGGGGTTTCATAACATATTATTAAGCAGTATACAAAAACTGTTAAATGCATAGAAATGTATGCCACCTTGAGCTCTCTGGATGAAAGATAGGATATAAATGCCATTAATTAATTAATTAGACTGCTCTCCCCCACCCTCTTTGATTCTGGCCCCTCAACCAGATATAGCTTTTGTTTATTTTTTTAAAATTAGTTTTCAAATTATTATGGAACCACAGAGAAAAGTAAACAATAGCAAAAGTTCAATAATATATCCAAATAAAGGCAAGGGCATACAAAAACTAAGCATACATATTATATACTAATACCTAATCTAAAATCACAACAACCATATTTCTCTAGCTATCTGCATATCTGAAACTAAACCTCAATACCTCAAAATCTGTCTCTTCCAGTATGAACCGACACAGAACCTGTAATCTTCATCTGAAGCCCTTCTCTGTGTGCCTCTTCCATGAGAGAGCCACAGGATGGCAAGTTGAGAACAGGCCTTTTTTGTGTTGGCTCCCCATTTGTGGAATGCTTTCTCCAGGCACCAGGCAAAAACATACCTCTTCAATCAGGTCTTTGGATATTAACAATCTATGGCCTTTTAAAGCAGGGTGGGGTTGTTTTTAATGTTTTTGTTTTTTTCTCCTGCCCTGGTTTTAATTATTATTTTTTGCATTGTTTCGTTTGTTGCTTTCTTTTGTTTTTGCAAAGACACCTTGAGTTGCCTGCAGTGAGAGAAGGTATCTAATAAATGTAAAAAATAATAACTAAAAGAAATAATAAAGAAATATACTATATGAAATAAAATTCCACTGTATTGACAAGAAATGATTGGGATCCTCCTGTATCTTAAAGGTAAAGGTAAAGGGATCCCTGACCATTAGGTCCAGTCGTGGCTGACTCTGGGGTTGCGGTGCTCATCTCGTTTTATTGGCTGAGGGAGCTGGCGTAGAGCTTCCGGGTCATGTGGCCAGCATGACTAAGCTGCTTCTGGCGAACCAGAACAGCGCATGGAAACGCCGTTTACCTTCCCGCTGGAGTGGTACCTATTTATCTACTTGCACTTTGACGTGCTTTCAAACTGCTAGGTTGGCAGAAGCAGGGACCAAGCAACGGGAGCTCACCCCGTCACGGGGATTCGAACTGCCGGCCTTCTGATCGGCAAGTCCTAGGCTCTGTGGTTTAACCCACAGCGCCACCCGCGTCCCACTCCTGTATCTTAGAGACCTGTAATTTAAGTGTTGTTTTTCTGCAGTAACTAAATTTCAGAATTTTTTTTAGACCATGAGGATATAGTCTGTATCCCTGATGGTGGGAGGGAACAAAAACTGCAAGCGCAGCTCAGTCTTTTTAAAGGCTTTCAGGGGACCCTAGAGACAGGTGCTCAGCGTCCTTCAGGTCTCTCAGGTAGGCATGTTAAGTACCTGTTTTGCATTTGAAGAGATTTGCAGGAGATATGTGACAGATGGCTCAGAGAAATGGAGGAGCAGATCAGGGCCTTTCTTCACAGCATTATCTGCACATCAATAAATGCAACGATACAGTGGGAAAAGAAAGTCCTCCTTCATGCAGTGCTTAGTTAAACTCTGGAACTCCCTCCCACAGGAGGCAGTAATGGCAACCAACTTGGCCGGCTTTAAAAGAGGATTACACAAATTCATGGAAGAGAAAACTGTTGGTGGTATGCTCCAGACCAGGCATCCCCAACCTTCGGCCCTCCAGATGTTTTGGACTACAATTCCCATCATCCCTGACCGCTGGTCCTGTTAGCTAGGGATCATGGGAGTTGTAGGCCAGAACATCTGGAGGGCCACAGGTTGGGGGTGCCTGCTGCAGACCCTCCCAAGGGTCCCTCTTTTCCAGGGATGTCCCTGATTTAGAGAAGCCATCCCAGTTTCTGATTTGATCACAGAATGTCCCGCTTTTCCTAGGATGTCCCTATTTTCATTGGAGAAATGTTGGAGGGTATGGAGTTATCCAGACCCCAAGCTGTCTGAAGTCAGTCCTGTATAGGGAAGTTTTTAAATGTTTAATGTTTGTTCTGTGAACCGCCCTGAGACCTCCGGATATAAGGCAGTATATAAATTCAATAAAATTATTATTATTATTATTATTGTTAAGTTGTGGGTGAACATATCAGACGACTCACCGATTCTTCAAACAGCTCTTGTTTATTCACAGACCCAGAACAGAACTGAACTGAAGGGTTCAGCCAGCCTACTTATATAGAGCTCCACTACAACGCAACAGTAACAACTTTCTCTAACTATCCAATCACTGAATGTCACTTTCAATTCCTTATTTGCATATGTGGACCTGAGTGAAAAATCTACAGTATCCCCCTCCTGGCCCAGGGTGAGAACTTAAGTACATAACAATTGTTGTTGTTGTTGTTATGTTTTTATATATGTTGGAAGCTGCCCAGAGTGCTGGGACAACTCAGTGTGATGTGTGGGGTATAAATAGTAAAATGATTATTATGGAATGGGACGTTGCTATTTTCATCAGAGAAAAGTTGGAGGGCATGATGCTTTGTCTGCATGGTTGGAGACCATTGAAATTCAATGGATCTGAGTTTCAGTTGTTAGAAACCACAAGAGGGAAAAGTGCTCTTGGGCTCGTGTGGCATGTGGGGCATCTGGTTAGCCATTGTGAGAACAGGATGCTGGACTTTATGGGCCATTGGTCTGAACCAACAGGTTGCTCTCATGTTCTGAAGGTCAGAATAGCTGACAATATAAAGAAAGAAAAGGGAAAGGAAAAAGAGGGTTTCTTTTCATTCTAAAGCAAAATACAAAGGGTGGGTGAATCATGAAGTTTGGGGTTTCTTTTCCATTGAAGTTTTATTAATTCATGCCAAGCCCAAGCCTACCCTTTCAGCTTACTAAAAGAACCACAGACGCATTGTTCGCCATTTGGGAGAGCAGAGTCACCAAACAAAAAGGCCTGAGAGCAAGCAACGAGCGTGATCAGGAAGCAGTACGTGTGAGAGAGATTCTGCATAGAATTTTTTTTAAAAACCCCACAAGAAAACGTAGGGCCTTTGTAGCGCCTTGTAAAAGATGAATGCACCATATTTGAAGAGTATGAGTTTTGTAGGCCAGTTGTTCCTTTTCTTCAGAAGACAGCACTGAGGTCCTTCTTTCAGGCTTCCCCCAAAGGCCTGGGAGAAGAGGAGGCTGGACTTGAGGCGCCATCGGCCTAATGCATCAGACAGGCCCTGCTTACGGTTTTGTGATCTTACGATAAAGCAAAACATGGCATGTGAAATTCCACACTCTTAACAAGGAGATCTTTTTTTTATTGAGTAAAGGGCTACAAATACAGAAGTTCAACCCATCCCGCCCACAAAGCAACCACATACTCCTCCAACCTGAATTTTATCACAGAGTAAATTTCAATACAAATAAGCAGCAGCAGCAGCAGCAGCAGCATTTTAGCCAGAATGATCACTATCAGTTATGTGTGCTCTAAACCAGGGCCTTTGCAGACCTGAGAAGCAGTGAAATGAATATGAGAGGAAGCGCATGAGATCTTTCTTTTTAAGGGTTACTTTCATAAATGCTGACGCAGAGGAGATGCAAACTACTGCTCAGATTTTTATTTTTTAAAAAAACTTTTTTATTCAAAATTAAAACAAAACATATTATCCAGAAACATATCATCCTTATTCCCCCCATTTTTCCTCCCTCCCCCACCCTCCTACGCAAAACCCACCCACCCCCACCCCCTGACTTCCCTCAGTTCCAGTCTTTGATTTCTCTAAGAATGCTGTTTTCTGCATGTTACACAGTTGTATAGATCCTCAAACTATTTAGCTGATTATTATCAATAAAACGTTTGTGAATGTTTATTCAAAGCCAGCCAAGGAGTCCAGTTCGCTTTGTTGCGTCTTCAAATACTTTGTAAAGGGTTCCCATTCATCTTTAAAGTCACAGTTATCCTTGCCCCGTAGCTTATATGTCAGTTTTGCCAGTTCTGCATAGTCCATCAATTTTTCTTGCCATGATTCTTTAGTTGGGGTTTCTTCAGTCTTCCATCCTTGTGCTATTAAACTCTCGCGGCCATTGTCGCATACATGAAGATATTTTTCAGCTTTTTTGGCAGATCTTTCCCTACAATCCCTAACAAAAAAGGCTTCAGGTTTTTAAACAAATGTTAAATGGAACATTTTCTTCAATTCGTTGCATATCATTTCCCCAAAATTTTTAATTACATTACAATCCCACCACATATGATAAAATGTCCCCTCCTTTTCCTTACACTTCCAACATATATTTGAACTAGTTTTGTACATTTTCCCTAACTGCACTACTGCTCAGATTTGACAGCCCCATACTGTCCCCCCTGCCCCAACCTCCAACTTTAAAGCTGCCCAGGGAGGCACTAGATGTGATTGGACCAGCAGCACTGGGGGCTCTTTCCTGAATTTAAATCACTCTCTTTGAAGCAGCTAGTGTGTTTGCTGAAAACAGAAAGACGCTTCTATCATAGGGTTGCTATTCTATCATGCCTGTAGATATTCCTACTGCGGATAACAAAAACTTTGGGTTAGGGCAGGGGCAGTATTTTTATCAGAGAAATGGGGGGATGCCTTTGAATCAGGGGAGGGGGTTAGCCACCCCTTCCCCGAACAGCACTGCTCTAAATTTAGAGGGCCAACCCCAACATCCTTGGTGGCTGCTATGAGGTGACAGTGAAAGCATTGGGAGACCCAGTTACTGATCTCCCACATGACTCTTCCAGCTGTTTTGGCTGTAAGAATCGAGCCCACCCACCTGTTTCTGAATGAGTCACTTTGCTGAGTGTATCTTGCTCTATCATCAGTGCCAACCTTCCTACTATGTTTTGGTTTGATCCAACTGCCGCCCTCACCTGCCTAGGCTTCCCACATGCTGTTTCCCTGACTGGGCTGCAGATTCTCAGACTCACGTCTTACCTCGTTTGACAGTGGAATGGATTCTCCCTACAGGTGGTGGACTCTCCTTCCTTGGAGGTTTTTGAGGAGAGATTGGATGGCCATCTGTAATGGATGCTTTAGCTTAGATTCCTGCATTGCAGGGGGTTGGACTAGATGACCCTTGGGGTCCCTCCCAACTCTACAATTATAATAATTTGCCTTCTGCCATCTCAACATGTAGAACTGTAGCTAAAGCAATGATGCCTTATGACACTCAGCCTAAAGGAAGGCAACCCACAGAATGTAACTCAACACGCCAAGTTCTTGGAGGGTGAGTATTTCTGGGACAGGAGCAGTTAAATGATCTAAGTATCATACAGGCAATTTGCACATAAGGCAGCTCTGCGCAAATGCAGCTTGAACCACAGAAGGGAAGAAATGACCTCACTGCACTTTAAACCACTGATGTGAATGTACCTTGAGGTCAGAGCAAAGTGGAAGCGATCTCCGCATTCACAACAAACCATTAACTGTGGTTTACTCTGACGTCTGAATGCTGCCAGTGCCTCAGACGTACAAGTGGCCCTGACTGTGTAACCAACTGTTCTAGAGTCCTCTTGGGAAGAGAACCTGGTTCTGCTTTCTATTTCAGTGATGTTCTTTGTTTTTATATTCTACACCACTTAGATATGTTTAAAACATTAAGGGGTTTATAAATGCTTTTCAATAAGTATATAGTGACAGAACCAGGCTCCCTTCCCTGGAAGCCCAGATATTACCGTATTTTTTGCTCTATAAGACTCACTTTTTCCCTCCTAAAAAGTAAGGGGAAATTGTGTGCGTCTTATGGAGCGGATGCAGGCTGCACAGCTATCCCAGAAGCCAGAACAGCAAGAGGGATTGCTGCTTTCACTGCGCAGTGATCACTCTTGCTGTTCTGGCTTCTGAGATTCAGAATATTTTTTTTCTTGTTTTCCTCCTCCAAAAACTAGGTGCGTCTTGTGGTCTGGTGCGTCTTATAGAGCGAAAAACACGGTAATTCTAGTATTAGTGTTGGAGAAATGTTATTATATGAAAGGTGGCCCTCTCCTTCTTTAGGGCAGGGGCGAAGAATCCCAAGGGCTGCATTCCCTTGTTGCCTGGGGGCGTATACCAACAGTAAGCATGGCCAGAGGCAAACGCTTGACTTTGTATATTAGGCTACATTCCAGCTAGGCAAAAGCTGCACACATACCCATATGCACACATCCCTCAGGCAAGAGGCATCATCACAGTTTAAAAATACATTCTAGCCCGGCAAAAGTATTCAAGGAGTGCACACAGCAGACCCAATGGCCTGGGGAGAGTGGGTGTGGCTAAGGGTCATGACCTGGGAGAGCACCGACCATAGGAGCCAACTCCTAGGGGCCGTGGGGGCTTCAGCCCTCACAATAAAATATTTGAGGGGGCCAGGCCCCCACAAAGTTGACGGGCATTGCCATTCAAATGCTGTGTGTGTACTGTGTCATGTGATTGATTATGTGGGGCGGGGCTTACCTGGGCCCCCCACAATATTTTATTCAAGTTGGCACCCCTGGTACCGACCGTACCTAGAGGGCCATGTTCAGCCCTTGATCTGCTGGCCCTATTTTAGGGGTTTGCATTATTTTGCACTGGAAGGTGCAAATTAGGACCTTGATGGCTGGTGGCTACTCCATGTCACACTCTGAAAAGAACAGTTGGCGTAGTTTGGATCTGGCTATTTCTGAAAAAGCCATTCAGAATTGTGGGCTCTGCTGCTGTTGGGACTGATGCCCACCTTCCAGTTTGCTCATTACCTGCTCAGCTTTTTAATCTGCAAATGAACGTATGTCAGACAGAACACATGTTGTTCAGGCACAGGGCTGTTGAAACAAACCGTGCAAAGTTGTATCTAGAACAGTGGAGTGGGTGAAGCGTTGTGGCAAAGTACAACAGGTACAAAGAGACCAGCAAACATTTTATTTGTCTGTTTATTTGAAGTCTGTAACCTGCTCTTGAGGCAACAGCCTCTCAGAGTGGCTAACGCGTATTAAGAATAACATACGGTAATACAAAATAAAACAGGGGCAACAGGAAGAGATAATAAAAGCTGGAGTACAGTCGCCTGAGGAAATGCAAAGGAACTGAAAGGATGTCAGATCTGGTGCCAGGCAGGCTTCCCTGAAGAGAGCATTCCAAAGTTGTGACAGGGAGGGGGGACAACTCAGAAGGCCCTATCCTGGAACATTCCCATCCCCAAATGTGAGGGCTGGTGGATCTGAGGATACTCAGTAGCCTGTTACTGTCTGCAGCAAAAATGCCTTCTTTTACAAAGCAGTTGGTAGCTGCACAGAACCACCTGCTGACAAGGCAGCCTCTGGCCTTTTGAGAAACTGGCTCTCTCCATCCCATAACAAAAAACCTATGCCAGGTTTCTCTGTGTGAGTCCCTGGAAACTGATGGGTTTATGCGTGTGTATCACTTGCTGAAGGATGCAGGCCTTAAAAATGCAATCAGAAGAGGGGTCAAGCAAGGCCCCTCAGCACAGAGAGAAACGGCGAGAGTTGATGTTCATGCGTGTGACGCCAATGTGCTTGAGGGGTGTGGACAAGAGGAACGCCATCTTGGGTGGGATGTTACACAGCAGGTCAGAGTCCTCTTCACAGCCCTCCAGCTCGAAGGTGGCGTCGTCCAACATCTCCTTGTGTTGGTGACAGGCCTGTTCCACCTTCAGCCGGTGGATCTGAGCACGCAGGCCCATTAGTTGCCGTGCCAACTGGTGATCCAAGGCCTGCATCTCCCGCTGGATAGAAGCAAAGGAATAACCATGAAGCCTGAGAGGCAACACATACACACCCCATAAGAAAATTAAAAGAGCATGGCTGGATCAGAAAAAGGCCATGTCCTGTCCTGAGTCCTGTGGAAGTGTCTTTGAGAGGGTGGTCAGACCCTGAGGAGGAGTGTGAGGAGCTTGGGGAATTGGAGGACCCTGGGGAAGGTGGGGGAACAGGTTCTGAACCCCAAGAGATCTCAAGGAGGGTCCCAGTGGGTTACAGGGTGGAGATCCTCCCTCCCAAGGATGCTCAGGCAAACTCAAAAGTGCCTCCTGTCACCTCCCTCCCAAACACACCCACCATAGCTGATCCAGCCAAGGAGGTGGTTCCTCCCGTTACATAGAAGCTAGGAGCAAATTGGATGCCAAGTCAACAGCCACCCTGCCTCTGTCACCTAGGAGGCTGGCATGCACAAACCTCACTTAGCCAGCCCACCAGAAGGAGCATCTGTTTGCCTGGGACTCCAACTGCTTGCTGTCCAGCTAAATGCTGTGCCCGCCTTGCCCTTCAATGGAAGGTGCAGGAAGTGTGCCACTCGTTGGTTCAGTGTCTTAGGGCCCATCCACACTTTAGCTGAATGTGGACTGTGAACCCCTTGTTCCTCCTTTAATTCTTACATGTCCATGCAGTGTTCTCCTCCAGCTACTGCTGTCCTATAATTTCTCATCCAGAGATTCCCTATGCTTTGGAAATCGAAACAGGACATCAATTTCATAGGGAATATCCAGATTTAGGGAGGAGGACATGTGGGAAGGCAGCAGTTGGAGGAGGGGGAATTAAAGGGGGTGTAAGGGGTTCACAGCCCACATACAGCTGACATCTCTACATTCACAGCAGCCGCTGTAACTCTCCAATGGCATACCCTCCAACCTTAATGAAAATAGGAATGTTCCCATTCCATAATGATAATTTTATTATTTATACCCCACACATCTCACTAGGTTGCCCCAGCCACTCTGGGCAGCTTCCCACAGATGTAAAACACAATAAAACATTAAAAAAACCTTCCCTATACAGGATTGCCTTCAGACAGCTTGAGGGTCAGATAACATTTCTCTGATGATATTAGGGACATCCTAGGGAAAAGTGGGACATTCTGGGATGAAATAAGAGACCGGGATGGCTTCTCTAAATCAGGGATGTCCCTGGAAAATAGGGACACTTGAAGGGTCAGCAATGGTTTGACTTAACCCCCAATCTTCCCTTGTCTCCCGAAGCAGACGGATGACAACAACAACAAGTCTTAAGCCAAAAATAAACACACACACCCCAATTATTATACACTGCTGTCAGGACGAGCCCTACCATGAAGAAAATGAGCCAAGCAGCTGAAGCAAAGTGGTTAGTTTATTTGAATTACTATTGTATATTTTTACTACTAGGAAATGGGAGACACTTGTGGGATTTTCCACCTCAGGTGCCAAAATAACTTGGTGGGCTTGAATTTTAGGGACCCTGGTGTGTCCCTAAACACACACACAATGTTTAATGCTGTTCCTCAAAAAGCAAAATATATTGGGCTGGCCCTGATTGCTGCAGGCGCTACTCTGCCTTCTAGATACTGTAGTTTCATTTATCCGTCTACATATTCTCTATATATTCATTAACTTCCCCCTCTTCCTCCAGCAACACAGAACGGGGTGTGTTCGTTACGTGGTTAAAGATATGCTAGGAAATCATAACTGTCTTACAGCAGTTTACCAAAAGCTCAAGACAAACCTAGCAAATACACTGCGTGAAATGAAAGACAATGCAGGACAGAGTTCAGCTGGTCTTCGTAAGTGTACATTGATCATTGAGTTCACCCGCTCCTCCACTACAGTGCAGCTTTATGATGCTGGGGCTGATGAGAGTTGTAGTCCCAATTATCTAGGTATCAGGTTGAGGAAGGCTGCTGTAGAGGTGGGCTAAAAGTTGGGAAAAAGGGCAACTCCAGTAACTCACTCTACAAACTTTAAGCAGAAATTCGAGACAAAACAGGTACCAAGAAACAGGGACTGTACAGGGAGCACCTACTGGTATGTATCTGGACTGTACTACTTCACTGCCTGAAGCTTTAAATATTTTAGCTAGAACTGAAAAAGACGGTCAGATGCAAGTTGGCCAGTGGAGTGAGCCATGCCATAGAAGACCACTGGGGAGGTCTTGCCAGGACGCAGCCTTTGCAAAGCTTGCGACCACCGGTGGTGGAGGTGCCTCCTCTGCCTCACTGCTCCAGACTTGCCCCTGAGGGCTGGGGCTAGTTGCTCTGGTGCTCACATTTCCCCCAGAAAGGTTGGGAAAATACTCACCAGCTCCATCCTGAGCCACTCCAAGGCATCACCAATGGTGGGGAACCCACAAATGGTCTTCAAAGGGACGTGGGCCTGAGAGTCCTCCCCGGCCGTCTCCCCGCACTGCTTTTCCGGCAGGGTCCTGAGCCCGTTCCGCCAGGAGGGGCTTTGCACACGAGCCTTCCACTCCAGGTAGGAAGGGCGCCGGGTCTGCAGCTTCAGCTTCGCCGTCAAGGCCTTGACGCTGTCCAGGTTCTCTGCCTCCAAGTTCTCCTCCTCTTCCCCAAACTCCTTGAACCTCACCAAAGACATTGCAGAGGTGTGAGGGCAAAGGGCTTTCTTTCCAAGACAGACCGACTCCCTCAGTCACCCACTCGCTCTGTGTCATATGTGTCCGTGCATAGAGGAAAGCTGTTTATTCTTGGAACAATAAAGCCCTGGCAATAAAAGAAAGCAAGCAGGAACTTTAATTATCCAGAGGTTAATGGGAGGCCTTTTCTCTCTCTCTCTTTGGTCCTGACTTATTGTCTCCAACTGGGAGGAGACACCCTGTTCTTTGAAAGGAAGTTTCAATGACATAAAAGACAGCGAGAGTGTAAAGCCATTAATCCCAACAGCACTCCTTCCTTTCCTGACTCTTATGTCAGCAGAGAAAAAGATATGGGTCCTCCACCCAGGTCTGAAAAGGAGCCAAGATCGAAAGGTCACTCCAGAAGATTCAAGGGCATTTTATAGCAAATTGTGCCCTCGTTCAGCTGACATGTCAGTAAAATCAAGGTGAGATAGTGGATTAGCAACATATTCAGATAACTACCCTCCGAAGTCTTATTGTCCCTCTGCATTGTGGCCCTCACCCAGCTTGCTTATGTTTTAATACTCCTTTTAATTACAGCACAACAATTGCAACATATCACCACCTGCTGACCAGTAAGAAAATAGCCACTTGATGCACTTCAGTGCAGCATAGTGTTTGCCAGTGAACTCTAGCACACTTTGAATTACCCATACATTGCAGTCATGCATCATGTGAGAACTAGCAGAGCACAGACACAACCAGCAGCAATTTCTATGATTAGGGGAACAGAGAATGTTGCGTTATTTCTGTTCGGTTCCATGCATTGGCCTCAGAAGCATAGAGGTTCTGACCCAAAGCAAGCGAGCAGAGCAAGATGGGGTGAAGTAGAGCAAGGTCCATGTTCTGGCAAGGCAAAAAGTCTAGAATTCAATAGCACCCTGGACAGCTCTATGCATGGGTCGCATTGGATAAGGAGGAAGAACATAGCCAGATATTGCTCCAGCACCAGTGGACCTCTGGTTGAGCTTTAAATAGGCACTGTGGGTCTCTCTGAGCTGCCAGCTCCACTCTCTGTAGGAAAAGCCTGTTTGTTTAAAGGGGCCCAGTTGGCTCCAATGGTGTGGGGGGAGACTGGGGTTCCTATAGGGCAGGGGTGGGGAATATTTTTTGGCCTGAGGACCACATTCCCTCTTGGCCAATTCTCCAGGGCCCATATGCCAAAGGTTGGTTGTGATCAAAGTGAGCACAGAAACCACATCCATTCACATGCCACACAACACACACACATACAGCACAGCACAGGCACATACATGTATATCCACAGACACACCTTCCTCCCCAGCAATTTGGCTGAGGAAAAAGCATTCTCTGTCCAGCCCTCAAGGTTGGCGGTTTGAATCCCCGTGACAGGGTGAGCTCCCATTGCTCTGTCCCAGTTCCTGCCAACCTAGCAGTTCAAAAGCACACCAGTGCAAGTAGATAAATAGATACTGCTGTGGCAGGAAGGTAAACGGTGTTTCCATGCGCTCTGGTTTCTGTCATGGTGTTCCATTGCACCAGGAGCAATTTAGTCATGCTGGCCACATGACCCAGAAAGCTGTCTGTGGACAAACACCAGCTCCCTCGGCCTAAAAGCGAGATGAGTGGTGCAACCTCATAGTCGCCTTTGACTGGACTTAACCGTCCAGAGGTCCTTTACCTTTTTTCACCTACAGGGTGAGAAGTTTTGCATTGTGCTCCCTGTTCCCAGGTTTGGTGAGGCCACTAAAATTCCAGCACCCAACAGGCATGATATGGACAGGGATGGGCTCTGACGATGCCCACAACTAGTCTCTGCAGAGCCTCTGCAGAGCTCCCTTTAGTCCAGGGGTCAGCAAGGTTTACCTTGCCTGGGCTGGTTCACTCCAGCAGAGATCCCTCTGTGGGTCGGATTGTGTTTGTGTGTGAGTGCCCGCGCCCACAATTTCCAGCATTTGTGTTTGCGCAGATGCGATTTCTGGCGTCGCGGAAGCGAGTCCCCATGCTGTGTTGCACCAGTTTAGTGCAGCGTGTGGGGACTCACTGAGTGGGCAGCTCGGTTCGGGGGTGGCTCGTGGGTCGGTTAAATGACCCCCATTGGCCGCTTGTGGCCCATGGGCCTTAGGTTGCCTACCCCTGCTTTAGTTCCCTTCTGCTGGGCCATAGGGTATTTGGTCAGGTCAAGTTAAGCTGGTGACTTATTTGCTGCTAGAGCACAGCTGCACTGCATTTAAGGTGGAACAGGAAGTCTGGACTGAAGGGACAAAGAAATGGAATGAGAGGTGTGTCCTAAAGCATGGCAGAAAAGGGCCAAGCAGTGTGCTGGTTCCTTCAAAATGTCCAACATTGCACCTTCCAGATGTTTTGCACTACAACTCCCATCATGGGGCCAAAGGTAGTTGCAGTTAGGAGGACCGCTTATTGCGTTGCCAAAAAGAAGGAAAGGCATCACCAAAAAAGTGGGGGGGGTGGTTAATTAAAAATAAAAATTATGCTTGTACGCATAAAATTTGCATATGCTGATTTACACATATGTATGCAAATCTAGAAATAATAGTTAAATTTCCATAGAAGTACAGCACATCTCACCTTAGTGACTTGTGTGCCTGCTCAGTCGGCTGCACTGGGGCTGTGGATGGACAACTCTAAGCACCCTCTCTATTTTCTTATGGCTCCTTATCTTTAAACTGGACTTGGGCGAGACAGCTGTACAAACAGAGGACTGTGCCTTATAAAGGAGGACACCCGGACACCTTAGTTGAGTCCCAAACATCTGAAGGGCACTGAGTTGGCAAAGGCTGATTTTATACAAGCGTGGTTGTACACAGTCTTGCATAGGTTTGCTGCAGCTTCAGATTGATCAGACAGGTCATTCAAGGCACCATATTGAGCACAGTTAAGTCTGCAACCTTCACATTCTGCTAAGGAGCAAGTCCCATTAAACTCAGGGGGATTTACTTCTGAATAGACATGTGCTCTAACCACTACCCCACCCTGGCTCTTTAAATGGTCTTTAAATGGTCTCCTGCCTCTGCCACCATCAGCTAAGGTTACAGCAAGCCTAAAGGCGGTGAAGTTGGGTCTGCTGCCTACAACAGATGGAACAGAGCCTTCAGGCAAGGGGGACTAGGGCATTTCAACCTCCCAGCACAGCATGCAAGAGACTGGAGAATGGCCAGTCTGGAAGGAAGAAACTTCAAAGGGAGAAGGCAAGTTGAAATTCATTGCATTGCAATTCCTCAAGGGGTTCCACCTTATCACTTGTAGACTGAATCGGGACAAAGGATTTTTATCACACTACCTATGCTAATTGACTCTTGGATGCCAGCAACAAGTGGTTTAAGGTCACTGTTAATGCAATTTTCACTGCTCTTTTCTGCATTTCATTTCCCTCTGACCTCACTGTTTACAGTCCACCGCCCTCAAAATGAAGCAACCTAGGATAGGATTTCATGCAGCTGATGAAGTTTATGCCAGAATAAATTTGTTGCATTGGTCTTTAAGGTGCCACAAAGCTCTTTGTTTTTGCAGCAAGAGAAAAGCGCAGGTACCCCTCAGGAGACCAGTGGCCCTGTTTTCAATCTCTAATATGCTGCAGGGGATGAAATCTCAATATTGTTGCATGCTACCCCAATCTCCGAGCTGTGAGATTCCAGGTGCCTACCCAAGATTCGTGTTTCTTTGGGAGAATAAAGCACAGCGGAGACTGTGGTGTCTTCATGATATATGGTTTATTTACACATATATACAACCTGAGCCTACAATGGAGGGGCTCAACGCATGGACACCCCAAGAGGGTCTTGTTTCTACCACAGCCTTGGATTCAAACAGAATCATTCTACTCTGACCCTCTGTCCCGCTTGCTTCCTTTACCAGCCTGCAACCTTTCCCCACCTCTTGGTCAAATCATAGTCCCCCAAAACCCTACTTCAGTCTCTGGCTTTGTCTTCTAACAAACTCAGAACTGGAGGGGCCCCACCAATTTTGCATCTGGCACAGAGCCTTTGTCTTCTTAGTGGCCCATTACCTTTCCTTAGGTCTCTAAACAGCTCATCTCCCAGGCGATTACCTCATGAGGAAACTAGTCTGGCTTATTTATCTTTTTAACACTTTCTGGGTCCAGGGATTAAGTGTCTGGCACCCACAAGCTCATAACAATATATTTGCACAGCATGAGGGTTTTGTTTTGCTTTCTTGCAGGATATTTCAGTAGGAAAGTTAAGGCTCTACTCCATTCCTCTCTTGTCGAAAAGCGTGGATCAAAAGATGGCTTAGCACACCAGCCTGCAGAGCTCTCTCTTCCCCCACGCTGCCAGAGTTTCACTTCCTGTGGTTCTCTGTGTATCTTCAAGCCCCATTTCCCCCACCATCTGCCTGCAGCCCATCAAGGCACCCGGGGGGGGGGGATATTGTGGTAGTTTAATTGCACTGCCAGTTTATCTAACGATCTTCACCCGTCAAGTCCCTTGACAGTGGAAAAAATAAATAAACGGAAAAGAAAACATTATAGCCAGGCTACCTTAAACCCAATATCCTCCCTCTCTCTCTGCTTCTCAGCCTCTCCCACACGGCTATGTGTGCAGTTCCTGTTGCATGCTCTCCTTTTTTTCCTCTCTCTTTCACAATCTAAGAGCCAGCATGCTGGAACTCCTCAGCTATTTTGAGAAGCAAAACAGCTGTTGAAAGGTTTCTCAACAGCAGCAGCAGCAGCAGCAGCAGCAGCAGCAGCAGCAGCAGTTTCCTCCTGCACCCCTCTCTGGCCATGGCACTTCCAGCAGGCCCTGCTCATGATCAGGCTCTGCATCTTGCCCCCCTGCGGTCCTCATCACTAGGAGCTTGACCCCCAACTTCTGCCAAGCAAGATCTCCTGCAGGTTCTGACAGGGCTCTGCTTCCAAATCCAGCTGTCAGGTAAGGGAAGGGGGCCACCCACTGCAGGGAGCACCCCTTTGCTGGCTTTTTAAGAGGCTGTTTTGCTCTGTCTAGGGATGATCCCCAGAACCTCTAGTTAAACGCTCCCAAATGGTAGGGCTGGGAAGATGACCCAGCTGGCCGGAGGAGATGAACTGGCTAGGTGGCTCCAAGGTCTGACTTAAATTCACATAAATCCAGCTAGTGGCCAAGGATCCTTTTATGGCCCTCACTTTAAAAAACGAACACTGGCCCACCTTTCAGGGCTGTGGCTGTTCTAAGGACTGCTGTGATAAATGGTGCAGGCTTAGCACGCATTGTGGACACCCCGATTGAATGCAATCCACCAGTCAGGCTGTCAACTTTTCAGCAGGGCTCTGTAGCTGTGGTTTTAACCCCAGCATATTGTACACCTGTTAGCAGGTGATGCTTATCTTCATTCTGTTAAAAGCTTCGTTAAAAGATGCACTTCAAGCTGCTCTGAAAGGCAAAAGAACAGACCAGGCTGCTCTTCTTTCTTGGTCAGTTGGCAACTCTACCCTTTGCCCACATATGGTGGCATGCCCAGGGATCTAGTGCACCTCTTCCTTTTATTGTCATTGCAGGAACAGGACAGGTGTGCTTGGCCGCCAATCACACATTATGGAAGCCTAATGTATGTATTGCCTTTATGTGAAGAAGAAGGTAGAAATCTGTCTTAAGCAGCATGAGACCATAGGCCCATCTTGCTCAGGATTGCCTATGATGATTGTTGGGGGTTGCAGACAGGGGTCTTTCTTTCCCAGCCATTCTGAGGTTACACCTAGGACCTCCTGCATGTGAAAAGCAGGCCCTGCACCTGGGCAGATTTTGCTCCAAATTTGGGTATCCCATATATTGTCATTTTGGTTTCTTTTTAATGTTCAAAGCGGCTCTCAAAGGAAAGCATTTTAAAAGTCAACAAAATTCCACAACATTATAAGGAAGTTAAATAAATTCATAAACATACGGAGCATTGTTAAATATTACTGTTACTTTTCCATCCTTTCTTCCTGTGCCTTCAAAGCAGAAGCATGGCATGCAAACACATGGAGAGCAAGCCTCACTTAACACAGTAAAGATCAGGGCCCTACCTAGAGATGGAGGGAACAGGCTGCCTCTGTCAGCAGATTTTGGGTGTCATGAAAGGGTAGAAAATGAATTATTAGCATTTGTCTGCCAGGGAAGGGGAAAGATGACTTGTGGGATTGTCTGCTTCAGGTTTCCAAATATTCCAACCAGCCTTGAGGCCTCTTGCAGCTTGAATTGAGGAGTCATTTGCTGCTTTCTTTCAGGCAGCAAAATGTCTTGAGATGGCCCAGGTAAAGGTTCAGAGGGTTGCACTATAGGCAGGTGTAGCCTTTCCTGTGGCTTTATCTCCACGTTGGGATGAGCTACATTTCTTAGTTTCATTTATTTAGCACACTTTTAGCTGTGAGGGCTCTACAGCTCTTCTGGTTTTATTTATACCTTTTTATATCACATCTCAGCCAAGATCACCTGGTTGGGAGCAAGGGAAGCAGGGAGCAATCCCTCCCACCCCCACTAAAGCCAGACTGTGCTGTTCAGGAGGAACCTTGAAGGCCAGAGCTTGAGATAAGGAAATTAAGCAGGTGAGGAGGCTTTTCTCTATTGCTTAATCTCCTGTTGGGAAAGGGAATCACATCTCACATGTTTCTGTATGTTGAGTGGCTGTCAGAGAAGCACGTATCTGGACTGGGGTCACTTTGCATGATTTGTAAATGCCAAACAATGACTTTCAAAACAGTCTTTGGAATGTTTTAGGAATCTGTCTTTGAATTCTTGTTTCGGTTTTGGCACATTAATCCCCCGGAGGCATAGAAATTGTGAAAATGTTAGAAGCAGGCTGTTCCATTTTAGCTGAAATATCTGAGTCAGGCTTCTAGCTGAGGGACGGAGGGGAAAGGACACAGACACACCAGTTTTGCTTCCTCCTTCTTGGAAACAATGTGTTCACCATTTTGTTTTCTTTTTGAATATACCCTTTGAGTCTTATTACTTGAGCAAATTTGCAGGGGTTCGGGAGTCAAGCTGAACAGCAACACTATGGCTTGAACTGCACCCAGACCTTCACCTGAGTAACAAGCCTTGTCTGAATTCCATGTAGATATCTGAGTACAGTGGTACCTCGAGTTACAAACGCCTCAGGTTACAAACTCCACTAACCTGAAAGTGTTACCCCGAGTTGAGAACTTTGCCCCAGGATGAGAACGGAAATCGTGTGCCGACAGCGCAGCGGCAGCAAGAGGCCCCATTAGCGAAAGCACGCCTCTAGTTAAGAAGTTTCAGGATAAGAACGGACCTCCGGAACAAATTAAGTTCGTAACTAAAGGTATCACTGTACTACCATCAACAGAGAAACATGGAACAAAGCATCAGAGAGGCACCTCTCTCTTTCCTTTCCTTTTGCTTCCCTTTCGCAGACTGCTGTGATGTTGCAGCCCCCTGAAAATAAGACAACACAGCGGCCAACTTTCCTCTTCTTTCCATTGCAGGGCTGCTGTGCCTTTTAAGAACAGAAATTCGGCAGCCCATACTTTTCTCATCCGTCTCCCTGCATACCAGGGGAGAGTATCACCTGCTGAATGTCTGCTTGTCGCACAACTGTCCGAATAAAACTGGCAATGGGAAGCCCTCCTGTTTCAAACCAATAGTTCTTATCTTGCGCTTCTTTCTCAAGCTGGGAAGGTGTCCCTTTTGCTGGGTTCTAGCTTACTACTGTCAATCTGTTTTGGTTATTTTATACAACGACTATAAGCCCTTCCAGGTGTGGGAATGTTCAGGGATGCAGGAGAGGATATATTGTTTAATTATATCCTTTCCAACTTGTGTTAACAAGTTCTACAATTTAGCAGAGTAACATTGCCCTTTTTAAACTTGCACAGCGGATAGCGTTTGCCAGGCTTCTATAAGCCTCTAAAATAAGTTTCCTGGTAAATTCCCCTTTATTCCCTCATAAATAGATAGACACAACACAGTCTTGTATAAAAGTATATAAAATAGTTTACTCACATTCTGTTCACAAATGGATCCCAGAAGGCAGACTTATGTTACAAAATATGTACACCTGGAATCTGTCCCATGAAGAGATAGCCCCATTGTCCTCTCTTGGCTGGAAGCATCTTAGAGAGCATCTTAGGCTAAGCAGATGTTGCTTCTTTGACAAATGGAGTCAGAGAGATAGATGGCAGCCTCCTCTGAGGTATTTTGTTACCTGCACAGGTAAGGTCACGCCCACATCTAGTCACATGCAGAGGAAGTCTGTCCCTGCCCAGGAGGAAATAGGAAGTTCCGACTGGCTAGTCCAGACATCCTCTTTTTATGTCCACTCTAGGGATGTTGTATTTGACTGCTCTGTTTCACATCCCACATCAGACGACCCATTTAGTCCTCATTCATCCTGATCAAAAACAGCCTTCCCCAACCAGGTGCTATTCGGATGTTTTTGACTACAACTCCCATCAGCTCCTTACCAAAACTTTTGCTCAGTGTGCATAATCTGTATGTTGGGCAGAAATGCTGAGAATTTGTGTCACATAACTGTATCTGGTCTTCTAAATGCTGTTCTGACTCACCTGCATCCGTCATATCTGTCTGTTCTTCCAACAGGTTCCCCTGGAAGGCCTTTTCTCTTCTTCAGTCAGGTCCACAGGACTTTCTGGAGCAAAACAGACACATTTGCTGTCTGGGCCCAGCCTCTCCCTACCATGGAGTTTGCAGAGTTGATCAAGACCACCAAGGTGGACCATGTGGTGCTGTCACGTCCAGGACTCCCGTCTGTCAAAGGGACACTTTGCATCACCAGTCACCACCTCCTTCTATCTTCCCACCCAGGGGGAAACGGGGAACAGGGCCAGATTGAGCTATGGCTTCTTATTCGCAATGTGGACGCCATTGAGAAAAGGTGACTGTCTCTCCCACATCATACCTCTCCTACCCCCAGCCCCAGCATCACTCGACCCTGTTAAGAATCACTGAGGCTCCATATGCATGAAATCAAAATGCTGTTGCTTTGCTCCCCGGGTTGTGAACTAACCAAACTAAGCCTTACAGAACCTGAGCAAGTCAGAACCCCTTCTATTCCCCCACACCAAGAACAACTTGCAACGGAGCTGCAGTTTTTAAGAGAAGCATTGCTGAGCCTAAACCTGAGCCCAGATTGAGGTCTTGCAAAGTGACCTCAGTGCAAAATATTAGCAAATGATGCAAAGCTCTGGGGAGGGCTGTAGCTCAGTGGCAGGACATCTGCTTGGTGTGCAGAACATCCCAGGTTCAGTTCCCAAAGGACATCTTCAGGCAGGGATGGGAAAGACTCCCTGCCTGAAACCCGGCTGCCAATTGGTGTAGACAATATTGAGTTAGACGGACCAATGGTCTGACTCAGTATAAGGCTGCTTTTTATATTCCTATGTTGTTCCTATCGTGCCCACCTCAGGCTAGTGTCCTGGCTCATGAAGTCACAGACCAATAGAAGCATAGAATTGTATAGTTGTAAGGGACCACAGGGGTCATCTAGTCCAACCCCCACAATGCAGGACGATTTTTCCCAACCTGGGACTTGAACCCCAAACCCTGAGATTAAAAGTCTCATGCTGCACCAACTGAGCTATCCTTTTATGCTTAGCAGTAATATTAGAAGAAAGTGCTTTAGGAACATGGGGAATAAAATCTTCCTCTTCTATAATACTGAATTACTCCTTTCCTCCGCTCTAAGGTCCAGTTGCCACCTTTTACCCTGGCTGTGCTCCTCTGCTCTTTTAACAGCAGCCTAATGTGTGGACATGGGTGGGACGCGGGTGGCGCTGTGGGTTAAACCACAGAGCCTAGGACTTGCCGATCAGAAGGTTGGCGGTTCGAATCCCCGCGACAGGGTGAGCTCCCATTGCTCGGTCCCTGCTCCTGCCAACCTAGCAGTTCAAAAGCACGTCAAAGTGCAAGTAGATAAATAGGTACTGCTCTGGCGGGAAGGTAAACGGCATTTCCGTGCGCTGCTCTGGTTTGCCAGAAGTGGCTTAGTCATGTTGGCCACATGACCCGGAAGCTGTATGCCGGCTCCCTCAGCCAATAAAGCAAGATGAGCGCCACAACCCCAGAGTCGGTCACGACTGAGTCGGTCCCTTTACCTTTACCTTTAATGTGTGGACACTGAGCATGTGCTGTTTGAACCAAGTGCTGGCAAAAGAGCCTTGCCCCCCTAATGTCTTCATCTCAGGCTGCTGTGAAAGGCAGAAGAGCAGGGCTGGGAGAGAAAGGCTGGTAACCCTGCTGGCTTGGCAAGAAGATGCTGGGCCGTCTACCTTGCCAAATGACCCCCAAATGACCCCCACATTTGGCTTCTTGTCAGATGAGGATCAAACCAGCAACCGCCGCCCAGACCACCAACCTCTTGCATGCACCTGTGGCACAATGCTAACCTCTCCTCTTTCCTTCCTGTGACTCCCCAGCGTTCAGAATCTAAGTTGGTATCAAAGCGCCCGGACTAACGGCTCCCCCACAGAAACCAGGTTCGCCTTTTAACTCCATTTCAAGCTGCAAGGCATGGCCGCAGCTTAGAGGCTTAGTGTTTGTCTGCTCCTCAGCTTGCGCTGCTTGCCAAACTGGTGTGGGGCCTGAAGCAGTCCTGGGCCCCACATTTCCAGAAGACCCGCCTCATGCCTGGAAGATGCCTGCCATTATTTTCTTGAACCCTGTTTGTACAGGGAGAAATACGTACAAGTTATCCTGCCCTTGATTTCTGCACCTACAGCCAGGGCGGAGGGGGGGAGGGGGGATTGTGCAAAGTGGGTGATAGCCCAGGAAGGCATAATCTGAAGCAGAGCTCCCCAGGGCTCAGCCTCAGGAAATGTGGAAGAATCACAATGTGTCTCTGAGCATGTGCAGTGTGCCCATCCCTCACCTCTAAGTATCCACGGCCCGGCCATTCCCACCACCTGAGTTATTTAATGCTGATTTTATTTATTTTTAAATTTATTTTATTTTATTTATGTTACTGTTTTGAGAGGACACGTGGCGGGCAGGTGTGGAGAACTCCCTGGTCCTGAAAGGGGTAACTGTGCCCCTGAAGGACCAGGTGCGCAGCCTGGGAGTCATTTTGGACTCTCAGCAGTCCATGGAGGCGCAGTTCAATTCTGTGTCCAGGGCAGCTGTCTACCTGCTCCATCTGGTATGCAGGCTGAGACCCTACCTGCCCGCTGACTGTCTCACCAGAGTGGTGCATGCTCTGGTTATGTCCTGCTTGGAATACTGCAATTCACTCTAAGTGGGGCTACCTTTGAAGGTGACCTGGATACTGCAACTAATCCAGAATGTGGCAGCTAGACTGGTGACTGGGAGTGGCCGCTGAGACCATATAACACCGGTCCTGAAAGACCTACATTGGCTCCCAGTATGTTTCCGAGCACAATTCGAAGTGCTTGTGCTGACCCTTAAAGCCCTAAACGGCCTTGGTCCAGTATACCTGAAGGAGCGTCTCTACCCCTGTCGTTCTGCCCAGACACTGAGGTCCAGCTCCGAGGGCCTTCTGGTGGTTCCAGCACTGTGAGGTTACAGGGAACCAGGCAGAGGGCCTTCTCAGTAGTGGTGCCCGCTATGTGGAACGCCCTCCCCTCAGATGTCAAGGAAATAAACAACTAGCTGACTTTTAGAAGACATCTGAAGGCAGCTGCCAAGAGTGGCTGAGGAAACCCAGCCAGATGGGCAGGGTATAAATAAATATTATTATTATTATTATTATTATTATTATTATTATTAATTTTAACACTGATTTTAACATTGTATTTTGCTGTAACCTGCCCTGGGACCCTGTGGAGAAGGGTGGGCAAGAACTTGTAGTAGTAGCAATAATAATAATAATAATAATAATAATAATAATAATAATAATGGAGGCTACCTCAATTAGAGGAGAATCCTTCCATCTGCAGACAGCATAGGAGGTTGCCTTATCCTGAGTCATACAGCTGCTCCATTTAGCTCAGTATTGTTTAGGACAGCCCACATGGCACCCTCCAGTTGCTGTTGGCTTAATGTAGATTCGAAAAGACATTTCTGCTCTTTGAGCCAGCTCTCCCCTCTCTGCTTTGCTTTCTGTCGTTCGCAGCAGGCTGCTCATGTGACTTCCTGCCCATCTCAAACCCAGAGTGTGCGGCTGATTGGGATTGTGGCCAAAGGCCTCCACATCCGCAGAGAAGTTCGGGGGGGGGGAGGAAAGTGTCTCTGGATCTTCCCCTATTTACTGCCCTTTTATTTCATTTCCCCCTGCAGGCTTGCAAACGCTTCGGGCACCATCACGCTCAAATGCAAAGACTTGAAAATTCTGCAGCTGGAGATTCCTGGGATGGAGGAGTGTCTTAATATTGCCAGCTCCATTGAGGTGAACAACATGCCCATCCCATGTAGCTTTATCTGAACTTGGATGTAGATAAATGCCCTCTGAACATGCGCAGAGTGCCTGTCATTGCCACAGCCAGCCCACAAATTCCTTGGAAAAAGGTAGCAGGGATGGTCCCTTCTGCCTCTGCACCCCCTCTATAACTGTCAACTTTCCCCCTTTTTAAAGGGAAATTCCCTTATTCCGAATAGGATTCCTCGCAAGAAAAGGGGAAAGTTGACAACTATGACCCCCTCCAATGGTAGATTAAATTACCTTGGCCTTTGAGGGAAGGAAAAGCACTTTGTAGCAGCTCAAAATGACAACTAGAGGGTAGGATGAGTAACTGAGGTTCCCCTTCTCTCCCCCAAATCATAACAGGAAGGCAAAGACATAACTTAAATTCTGGTTCTATTTAAAAAAAATCGGTAAGTGTGGAGGGTCCAAGTTGAGCCTGTGAGTGTCAGTACCTGAATCTAGACTGCTATGGTGGCCCGCAGCCAGCATTCCTGACCTGGGGTTGCTAGCTTGAGTGGCCTACTCTCTCGACCAGCCAAAGGGGCAGGAGGCTTTGCTAGACCAGACCTATCCCCTCCAGAAAAGCAGATCTCGCTGGTGCATTTGTATGCATGATGTACACCAGCCTTCTTCAACCAGGTGCTCTCCAGATGTATTGGACTACAACTCCCATCAACCCCTGCTAACACAGTGGTTGTGTTTGTAGCCAGAAATATCTGGAAGTGCTGACTTGGGCTGACCTGCCATTCAAAACATCTGCAGGGCCCTAGGCACACACACACACACGGGTCCAGTGCACGTCACTATAAACCATAGTTAATGGTTAGTCATGCATGCACTAAGCTGGGCTGTTGTGCACTTCCCCAGTCACACTTAGGAGAAACAAATGATCCCTGGCTTAGCGTAGTTTCAGTCCCAAACTATAATCAGTAATCCAAGAACAAATGATTTCACTGTTGAATAGCTCTTACCACTTATAATAAACTACTCTCTTCTTGTAATTTGGATCCTTTGTTTCAGATCCTTCCCTCTGGAGCAGCAGAAAACAAGCTTGCTCCATCTTCCATGGGACAGCCCTTCAGATATTTGAAGATACCATATTTTTTCATGTATAACACGCCCCTGTCTATAACATGACCCCCTATTTTGGGGGACTCAAAGTTAAGAATAGGGGAGGGGATTGACCAGAATTGTTGAGCTTTTTGTGGGGGGAGTTGCTCAGAGTTGTTGAGTTTTTTTGGGGGGGGGGATGGATGCCCACACTTGTTTAGCTTGGGCGGGGAGGGGGGGAGATTGCCGGAAATTACTCACCATAATGACTGGCCCAGACGATAGCACACGTCGTGGAAGCCAACTGTCGCCTCCCGGTTGCCGCTAGCAGCAGCAAATCGTATTCATGATTGGCGCACCAGCAGCCAATCAACAGCGACCCTTGACGCAGCCAACAAACAGGCGTGGCTACAACCAATTGCCAATCACCCCTCAGCACTACCCATGTATAAGACGACCCCAAATTTTTAACATGGTTTTGGGGTAAAAAAACAACAACCTAGTCTTATACATGGAAAAATACGGTATTTGACAACCTCTCAGTTGTCTCTTCTGCAGGCTAAACATACCCAACTCCCACAGATTAGGGATCAGCAACAGCTTGCCCTCTGCCCAAAATTCAGCCTCATGAACAATGCAGGGAGCCAACCCAAAAGGGAAAAGAGAAACCAAGGCAATGGGATTTGTCTGAAGGCTATTCTGCCCAGGGTTGGGAGAATTGACTTGCACCCCACCATTCTCTGTCTCCTTTGTCAGCCTGGGTCTCTGGTGAGGCCAGTTGCCGACCAGCCTGCAGCTGCAACTATCTTCTACCCCCCCCCCAAAAAAAGGAAGCAAAAACTAATGAAGTGCCGCAGTATTGCCAATCAACACATTTCCCCCATCTTTATAACAGCAACTTTTATTTATTGGATTTCTTCCAGGGAACTCAGGGCAGCCTATGTTGCTTTCCCCAGCCCACAACCCTTTTTATTCCCAGAACATATGAGAAGCTCCAGGTCACTGACTCATGGCCACGCGTCAGAATTGGAACCCAGGTTCCGTCTGATGCTGTGACCACAAAGGACCCCGTTGATAGGAAAGGGGGAAACTTGCACCTCCCAGGCACATACCTGAGTCGCTCCCATGCAGGCGGGGGGCGGGGCAGCTTTGCCTTACAAACACTGGCCTTAGAACATGGGTAGGCAAACTGAGGCCCAGGGGCCGGATCTGGCCCAATCGCCTTCTAAATCTGGCCCGCGGACGGTCCAGGAATCAGCATGTTTTTACATGAGTAGAATGTGTCCTTTTATTTCAAATGCATCTCTGGGTTATTTGTGGGGCACAGGAATTCGTTCATGATTATTTTTTTCAAAATATAGCCCAGCCCCCCACAAGGTCTGAGGGACAATGGACAGGCCCCCTGCTGAAAAAACTTGCTGACCCCTGCCTTAGAAGCACCCAGAACTGACCGGGGGGTGTTGCAAGACTGGCTGCAGGAGGGGCTGGCTTGCATCCCGCAGGCAGCACAGAAAGGCTCTCTGGCTCTTTGGCAAGAGTTGCTGCTGGCCTGTTTATTTGTTCATCACTAACCCGCTAGCAAAGGCAGCCTCTGTTCACCTCGGGATTTCCTTGTTGGAAGGCAAACAATACGGAGAGGTGGAAAAGCATGAAAAAGATCCAAGTTATTTTTCCACATCAGGCACCATTAACCCTTCCAGAGGGGTGTCCCTGAGCAGCAAGGCAGTGATGGCAGGAAAGGTCATCACTTCCCCAGGATCCAGTTCTGAGAAGCCAGAGCTGCGCATGCAGTACAATTCAGAATGTCATGCGAGATGCACTCAAGGCCACCAATGCTGCCTTGACTGCTCAACGACATACAGTTGCATGGGCAATGCAAAACACTAACGCCCAGACACACACCCCAGTATTATTATTTTGCAGTATCTCCCTCTCTGGCTTCTGGGATGCTTGCCCATATGGTTTCAAGCATCTCTTTGCAGCCATAAGGACTATAATATCTTCTTCTTTTTTTTAGAGTAAAAGCTGGCACCCTGATGCATCAGCCCAGCCTTGCTCTATCGTTAACAGCACCAAACAGAAAAAGGGTGGGGAAATAGCCTGCAAGATAAAGAGAGGGTGCTTTGGTGCAGGAGAACACACACATCCATCTGACAATTTTACCTGCACAAACTCTTGGCTGCTGCAACTCATGAAGCTCAGGGCTTTCAAATTATTATTATTTCTAAAATTTATATACCGCTTGATTGTTTAGAAACCCTCAAAGCAGTTTACAAAAATAATTCTAGACACTGGAGATGTTTTAAGTCTGTGCCGCTCCCTCTTCCCCATGGTTGGCAGACCCAGAGCCCCTTAAGCAGGTTGTTTAGGTAAGTGGCAGCGGCGAGGTGTGTGGGGGCGCTGCTGGTTCAAAAAGACACAATTTGTCTTGACCAGCCTTCACCAACCCGGTGCCATCTACATGTTTTGGACTACAACTCCCATGAGCCTCATGCTGGCTGGGGCCGATGGGAGCTGCAATCTGAAACATCTGGAGGCCCCCAGACTGGTGAAGGCTAAGTGTGGGGAAAGCTCCTGGGGATGATCCACCGCCCTTGTTCTCTTGCAGGCCCTCTCCTCCGTGGAGTCAGTGATGATGACGTACCCCTTCTTCTACAGACCCCAGAACATGAAGCTGGAAGACGGGTGGGGGCTGCACCACCTTGAGGAATTCTACCAGCAAATAGCTGCAGATGTGAGTCACGAGGGTCTGTGGTTTTGCAGAGGCAGAGAAAAGCAGGGGTGATGGCTGGGGGGGGCAACTTTCCTCCCCTCCATGTCCAAAGGAGCAGCACCCCTTCACTCCCTGCCAGCCTTGCAGTTAGTGTGGACCACAAGCCATATTGCCCAGAGCACACACACACCATTCACCCTGGCACCCATCAAAATGTCTCCTCTTCCCCTAGGGCATGGCAAGCAATCCCACCCGATAGCCAACTCTTGACCCTGAACTGCCTCCTCCCCATATCCCATAAAGGGTGGTGTGGTGGGACATTTAGTCCCTGGAGGGGACACCCAACTGGATGACAGCATCAAAAGAAACAGTATTCTACTTGCCACTGGACTTGACAATTTCCAGATAAAATTTCCTTTTTTTTTCAAATTTCCTTTTCATTTTACACTTGAAACAATAACATTTCAAATAAAAGAAACACACAATTAATATTGACTTCCCTTCACCACCACCCCTTCCATGGTGCATTTTATTACTTTCTTTTCCATTACTTAATTCTAACTTCTCCCTATATCTTATTTTCTACTTGACACTGGACCTGACAATTTCCGAATAAAACCTCCATTTCAAAAAATGACCAGCTATATAGAATCTACCTTAAAAATTGTATATAATCATTTATTTTATCTACATAGGATTAAACCCGATTAAATGTAACTTTTTTTTAAGGCTGCTATTATAACAAGGGGTCCTCCAACTTAACTGCCCTGATCCTTTCCTTTGGCCTAAAGTTTCACTGCAGTTTAAAGAAAACCACACCACGCACACACACAGATACACCAACCTGCCACTGTGGGGCTTGGCGGACACACACCAAAGACAAGGGGGAGGCTGAGGGAGGAGCTCAGTGCCAAACAATTGGGCTGCTTCTGGCTGAAGGAGAGCAGTTCCAGACCTCTGCCTTGCAGGCTACGAGAAACAATCTGACGTTGACCCACTTCCCAGACAGGTGCCTGGAGGCTCAGCTACGTCAATGAGGATTTTGGGGCCTGCTCCAGCTACCCACCCGTTGTCATCGTGCCAACCAAAGTGGAGGAGGGAGCCCTGAGAGAGAGTGCCCGCTTCCGTCACGGGGGACGATTCCCCATCCTCAGCTATTACCACAAAAAGAATGGGACTGTGAGTCCAGTGTCTCTTTCCTGTACCCATCTTCCCACAGACAACCCACTCCTAGTTTCTTGTGTTATTCTGCGGTGGCGAGTGGGGGCGGCGGAGCTTCAGAAAACAAGCTTGCCTGTTTTGTCTGAAGCTGAGCAAGTTATGCAAAAAAAAAGCATGTCATTTGGTAAATTAGTAAGCTGCCCTTTGGAGCAAAAATTAGGCAAGAAATGGTGCAATGTGAACTTGCATAACTGATGCACAGTTGTAATCTGTCATGCAGTTACATTAGGAAGCTCCCTTGCCATGAGCCAGACCACTGGTCCACTAGTGAAAATAGTCCTCTGCTCAATTATGGTCTGGGAAAGAATACAGGAAGGGAGCCTGATGCAAAGTCTAGCCAGCTCAGCAGCTCTCTGGGGTTTCAGACAGGGGTGCCCTTTCCCAGCCCCATCAGAGGACTGAACCTGGACCTTTTGCATGAAAGCAAAAGGACTATCCTCTTTAAAAAGATACTGTGGCATTTGAAAAGGTTCAGAAAAGGGCAACCCAAATGATCAAGGAGGGGATGGAGAGCCTGCCCTGTGGAGAAAGGTTGCAGCGGGTGGGACTTTTCAGTAAGAGGCGACACGGTAGGAATTTATATAATTCTGCATGGTATGGAGAAAGTGGGAAGAGAAAAACTCCCCCCCCCCTCTCATAACACTAGAACTTGCGAAGTTGAATGTGAGAAGATTTAGGACAGATAAAGGAAACTCCTTCAAGCAGCTATGGAGCTATGGAACACACTCCCTCAGGAAGGCAGTGAGGGCCACCAACTTGGCTGGGCAAATTCATGGAGGTCATGGCTATCAATGGCTACTAGCCATCATGGCTGTGCTCTGCCTCCACAGCCAGAGGCAGAAATGCTTCTAAATACCAGTTCCTGGAAACCGCAGAAGGGCTGACACTGGTCAGCCACTGTGAGAACAAGATGCCGGGCTAGATGGGCCAACAGGCTCTTCTTCTGCACTTTACTACTGAGCTAGAGCCGCCCCTGTTGCAAAGGATATTATTATCATTATTACCACCTCATGGAATTTATACACCACTTGATTGTAAAAGCAAAACAAAATCAGAGTCGTTCACAAAAAATAAAATAAAATCATCAATGAGAAAAATTAACAGCAATAATTTAAGACTTCCAGAAAGCTAAAACAGCAACAGACTAAAAACAGATGAGAAAAGATTGACTCCCTTGGCCCCTATGGCAGTGTTCCTGCAGGGATTTGCAACGGCCGCTGCAGGGCAAGAGAGCAGAAAAGAACTGCTCCAGTGCCGCCACAGAAGCCCCCTCGCCCCCACTATCCTTTTCATGTTGCTTTGGCAGGTGATGCTCCGCAGCAGCCAACCGCTGGTGGGGCCCAACCGGAAGCGCTGCCGGAAGGATGAACTGCTGCTGCACGCTGTGCTGGCAGGTGGGGACCGCGGCTTTGTCCTGGAGACCAGGTCAGCGCAGGCAGCCAAGCAGGCAAAGATGCTGGGGGGAGGCACAGAGCACCGGAGCGCCTATCCTGGTTGGAAGAGATTTCACCGGCCTCTGGAGAGGTGAGCATGCCCTCTGGGCCCCAGAAATGAAATGGGGCAGTAGTTAATCAGAGCTCAACCGTCTAGCTGAGTGGGTGGCTTTGGGCTGGTGACCGTCTCTCTCAGTCTAACCTACCTCCCAGGGTGGTTGTGAGGATAAAACAGGGAATGGGGAACCACATTTGTATAAACTCCCTGCAGGAAAGGTGCGGTATGAATGTGAGAAATAAAATAACAAGCAGGGCATACCAGGGCACAAATGGAATGAAAAACCGATTTTGAAAGAAAAGTCGATTTTAAAAGAAAAAGTCCAAGAGAAGGGAAGAGATTGATGTTCTTCTTAAAGTGCAAAGGAGAATAAGCAGAGCCGGGTGTGGTCTGTGCTTATGTGGCTCTGTCTACTTTGCAGGCATCACCTGGTTTACAGGTAATTTCTTCTGCTGAGATAGTACAGGAAATATCACTGATGATGGGCCTGGGATCAAATTACATTTCTCCAGGTCCCAGGCTAATTTCTTTTTTATTCTTTCAGATCAACAATTTAAAAAATACGATTTCAACAGTACCTACCCCCTCAAAGCTCCATCTATAACCAAACAAGTTAATAGCTCAAAAAGTAAAAGGCAGCTATGTTGGTCCTTAATTCTCCTCCTGCCTCAAATTCATGAAAAAACCTGATTGCCATTTGCTCCGATTCAGCAGCAGAGCACAGGTTTTCCTAGGGAAAGTGCAGAGACAAAAAACAACAATACTCAGACATGGAGCTTTAAAAACACGGCAAAAAGGGAAGTAGGGATGAGCAGAGGCATCCATCCTCCAATTGTGGAAGGAGAATGTAGCTTTCATGGCTAGTAGCCACCGAATGGCTTATCCCCCACATGTTGACCAAGTCTCCTTCTCTCTCTCTCTTTGCTCCTTTCCTGCCAACCCCCCCCCCAGGGGTCGTCCCCTCCAAGAGAGCTTCATCAAGCTGGTGGAGGCTTGCAATGACCCATCCCACAACATGGACCGCTGGCTGAGCAAGCTTGAAGCCTCCAAATGGCTGTATCACGTCAAGGAAGCCTTGAGCACCGCCTGCCTTGCGGCCCAGTGCATGGACAGGTACTGATGCAGGCGGGGAGACCCAGACACCTCCCTCTCTCCCATCCTCTGCAGCAGGCTGAGGCGACAGGGGCTCAGGTGAACTCTGCAGAGGCAGGCGGAGAATAGACTAGAAAGGGGGATTAGAAAGGAGGGGTGAGAAGACGGGAGGAAAGGTCCCTCAAGTAGGACCACATTTCTGTTGGACTGGGCAGGGTGGTGCCAAGCTACTGAGCATTCTGCGGCTTGCTTACAGGGAGGAGGCCTGCGTCCTGGTACATGGAGCCGAAGGAACGGACACGACCTTGCTGGTGACAGCCCTTGCCCAGGTCATCCTGGATCCCAACTGCAGGACACTCGCCGGGTTCCAGGGGCTGCTGGAACGGGAGTGGATACAGGTACCTGCGCTGGGTGGGGCTTCAAGTGCCAGGGCTCAGTCCGAAGGGTGCCCTGCTGCCCTGCATCTTCAGATCCTATGGGATTATCCTCCGCACACCCTTTATCTCTGGCTTTACGTACTGACTCTCATTATAAACCAGCCTTTTCCACAAAGGATAAGGCAACCATTAGCTCCTAATTGTGAAGGCTGTACGGTAGCCTTGAGCAGATCTTTCTATATGGTGGATCTTTGCCAGGTCAGTCTACAACTCCCATCAGCCCCAGACAGCATGGCTGTATGATGCTGGGGTTGATGGGAACTGGGCCGTGTTAGCAGGGCCTGGTGGGAGTTGTAGTCTAAAATTATCTGGAGTCCACCAGATTGGTGAAGGCTGCTAAAAGCCATTCAACCAAGCCTGTGTGCTAGAGGTATGTGTGGCCATCACACACATGTACATTAATGTGTGCATGTGATTGTGCATGCAGACAGGAGGCCATAAGGACTAGCTACCCCCTTTTTATCTTCCCACCTGCCCACTGCTCCTTGCTCCTCCTCTCCTCCCAGGCTGGGCATCCGTTCTGCCTCCGCTGCGCCCACTCAGCCTACTCCCACGTCCGTCTCAAGCATGAGGCACCCACCTTCCTCCTCTTCCTTGACTGCGTCTGGCAACTGGGGCACCAGTTTCCCTTATCACTGGAGTTCAACGAGGGCTTCCTCTTGGCGCTCTTCGAGCACAGCTACGCGTCTCCCTATGGCACCTTCCTGTGCAACAACGAGAAAGAAAGGTGAGGCAAAAGTTGGGAGAGCGATACTGAGACTAGAGGCAAAGAGGCTCGGCAGCAGGGCGGGCATCAAACAGCTTGACCAGGTCTTCAAAATGTCTTCCAATGATTTGAACTGGGAATTTGAGCTTTCATAGGCAGCTGCCCTATAGAGTCAGATCACTGGCTCATCTAACTCGGTCCTCTCTACACCAGAGGTGGGGAACTGGATCCAGCCAGCCAGCCAGATCCTTAAATCTCCATCAACATGCTCGTGGACAGGATCCCAGTGATTGTCAGGGCTTCAAACCATAGAGCTGAGAGCTGATGGTTGGTTTCCTGTGCCCTGGGCTTTGCTGGCCTGCAAGCCCCTCTTTGGCCCAGTGGCATCCTTATTTTTATAGGGGCAGGTGGGCAAGGCTTGGTCGAAATGGCCACACAGGCCAAATGGGGGAGGCCTGGCAGGCCTACTATGACCGGCAGCAGCTTGCCACAGTTTCAGGCAGGGGTCTTGCCCAGCTGTGCCTTGAGATGCCATTGACTGAACAGGGGACCATCTACATGCAAAGTAGATCTTCTGCCACTAAGCTATGGCCCCGCACTGCCAGAAGGTAAACAGGTGTCCTGCTCCTGAACTGTGACTCCTCCAATCTAATGGCAGTCAGGGCTAGGAGAAAAATTGATGGCAACAGCTCAAGTGTTCACAGCAAGCTCACACAATCAAGAGGCCATGGGACATTCCAATGCAACTCTTGCATTGTTACTGGCTCTTATAAATTACAGCGCCACATGGTGGAGGTGAAGAGCAGGAAAGGCAGCACTTCTGCACCATGGTAAAGGTAAAGGGACCCTGACCATTAGGTTCAGTCGTGACCGACTCTGGGGTTGCGGTGCTCATCTTGCTTTATTGGCCAAGGGAGCTGGCGTACAGCTTCCAGCTCATGTGGCCAGCATGACTAAGCCGCTTCTGGCGAACCAGAGCAGCGCACGGAAACGCCGTTTACCTGCCCTCCGGAGTGGTACCTATTATCTACTCGCACTTGGACATGCTTTTGAACTGCTAGGTTGGCAGGAGCAGGGCCCGAGCAACGGGAGCTCACCCCGTCACGGGGATTTGAACCACCGACTTTCTGAGCGGCAAGTCCTAGGCTCTATGGTTTAGACCACAGCGCCACCCACGTCCTGCACCATGGTAGGTGCCCCTAAAAAGAACTATCCCTGTGCAGGTTGAGTGATTATATAAATCCAGACACACACAAACACAAATGCAGAGGCTGGTGCTCTTGCTTGCATTGTCCCCCAACCCCACCTACACCTCTGCCAACCATTCCAGCCCCATCCTTCCCTTTACATCTCCCCCAAACCCCCATCCTCACACAGCTCCTGTGTCCCACCACCCCTGCTTTATTCAAACCTCTGCTGTTGTTTAAAACCACCATTTTTAAACCTGCCTATTCTTTTGCTCCCCTCTCCCATCCTGGCCTCATGCAAAACCAGGTTTGTAGTGTGGCACTACAAATCCTCTAATGGAGACTGTGTGGTGACACCCTTACATTTTTATGTGTATAGGAGAGAGCGACAGGCAAAGAGAACACACACACACACACACAATCTACTTTCACAGGGAAATGTCACCATCAGGTGAGAAATTGCCACCGTGCTTTCATGGTTACTCGTTCTTACGGATGCAACCCCCACTCTGTGGTGAAACAGAGATGCAGCCACAAGATGGGAGGGGCACCCAAAAGCTAGAAGTACAAAACAGCTTATGCACATCCGATTGCAGTTGCTCACATCAGCTCTCTCTATTGTCAAGATCTCAGGATTCATTGTCATTGTGGATCTCAGGATAGGATTGGGGAACTCGTGGCCATCTTTCATTCTCTATCACTGGCCACATTGGCTGTTGGTGGGAACCACAAGGTCTCCCTCCTTGCCCTAACAGGAGTGCTCAAGTTTCTGGTTCAGACCCTCCCAGGCAGCCAGACCTTCCCTCCAGGGTTCCGCTCCTATCCCCAAACTGCAGGGTAGTTCAACATGTGCAGCACCTGTGTATTATATTATTAAGCACTTCTCCACATTCTAGCATAGCCTTTACCAACAAGGTTTCTTCCAGAGGTTGGTGAAGACTGCTCTAGCTCAGACCTACCCCGCAAGAGGGCCTAAAATGTCACCATCTCCCCCTGCAGGAAGCTCTGTGAAGTGAAGGAGAAGACGCACTCACTCTGGCCCTGGCTGAACAGCAAAGGGGAGGAGTTCCTAAATCCGCTCTATGCACACAACCCCTTGGTTATCTGGCCATCGGTGGAGCCCCAAAGTTTGCTTCTCTGGCAAGGTAGGATAGATAAGCCCATTCTCTCTCAAAATAGGGACATCAATTTGCTTTATTTGGACTCTGTGGTCTGTAACCAAACCCAAGCCCCCCACCATATCAGGACAGAATTATGAGAGGAATTCAATATAGCACTAAAACAAATGTTTCATCAGCACAAGCATTTCTGGTTACATGATGGAAAAACCTCCTCTCTCCTTCCCCCAACTTGTTTTGAAGCATAGAGGGAGTAGGGGAAGGCCCATTGCACTAGCAGGAACCCAGTGAGGGCAAATTTTCAGTCTTCTTGAGGACTTGAAACTTTATTTTTTTTAAAAAAAAACCCATCATTTTGTGTGGACAACTTGGGGGGGGGGGTTCCTTTTAAAGAAACTTTAATTAACTTTAGCCATTTCTCTTATACATTGGGGCTTCAAAGAACATTTCATTTTAGTCCTTTGCAATTGTGGTGCAATCAAATTGTCAGTTTAACCTTTTATTGCATAATTTCACTGACTGATTCGGATTATGCTACAACATGCCCATTTGGGATATCCAAATACCTTTCCTATTCCTTCAGCTGCGGCATTTTACTCGATATTCCTCTTCCAGACTATTACTGTTATGGTAATACTGCTACCATCCCAATCAAAGCAAGAGCCCAGAGTCGAAGGGGAGTAGAAGAGGAAATATCTTTAATTACTACTTTTTCAACCTGCTGTATATGGGGATATAGATATTAATCTAACAATTTCCTACAGGCTTATTCCTCCGCTGGGTCCGCTCATCCCACCATCTAGATGACGCATGGGGAGAAATTCAGAAAATAGTGAAGTCCACACAGGAAGACTGAGTGGGATGGCACTAAAGCAGACTGCAGCACAAGCCATTTCAAAAGCAGAAACCAAAGAACTGGGTAGGAAAAGATCAGCCACAGCCTGGTTTCTGCTGTGCTGGAAACCAGCAAGCACAGAGCTATCAAGGAGAGTAACCATGTTGTGAACCCAGCCCTTGTGTGTGAGAGATTTGTAAATAGGAGAATTTCCCCACTGGATACAGAGCTGGTCACTAAAGTCTGACAATTAAAAGACACTTCATGTTGGACTACACAAGTTGCCAGAACTTTGTGTAGTCCAATTATCCAGGCTTCTCATCAAGGAAATAATCCTGTGCTTAGGGTAAGTTTGGCAAGTGGGCAAAGAGTTTGGTGGTGGTTCCTCCAGAATATGATCTTAAAAACTGAAACTAGAAAGTTTTCCTCAGAATCACAACTTAGTTGAGTATGTCCTTCTACAGAATCAGGCCATCCAGCCCAGGGCCATCTCCCCTAGCTTTCCCTTCCAAGTGGTTTTCCAGACTCGTGATTCCCCTCTGCCCTAGGGAGCACAGCCATGCTGGTTGAGGCTAATGAGAGTTGTGAGTCCAAAACATCAGTTTGGGGAAAGCTTGGTCTGCTTCAACTGGGAGCAAGTCTCCAGCAGAGCAAGAGCTTCCCTCACCTTCCTGCCAAGGGCCCTTTAACCTTGGCCCTTCTGCATGCAAGGCATTTGCTGGGCCACTTGGTCCAACAAGAGAATAACAGTGTTTATGCCTTTTATTCTGGTTTTTGGACACCTGAGATGTGTCTTTTTAGTACAGTACCTGTCCTATTCTTCTGATTGTAAGGCCTGCCGGCTCAGGCCAATGGCCCATCTAGTCTGGGATCCTGTTCTCACCATGGCCAACCAGATGCCTATGGGGAATGAGCAAGCAGAACACGAGCACAAGAGCACTCTCCTATCCTGCCATTTCCAACTCCTGTTCAGAAGTATTGCTGCCTCCAGCTGTGAAGGTACAGCATAGGCATGGCTGGTATGCTCACCATTGACAGCCCTCTCCTCCATGATTGTAAGTTGTTCTGACTGATTTTAATATTCTGTTTTTAAACGGTTGTAACTTGCTGCGGGACCTTGTGGTGAAGGATGGGTAAGAAATCCAGTCAGTACCATTACTACTACTACAAATGCCCTGGGAGTTATGTGCATCTTGAGAAAGGAAGGAAAATTCTGCAGCAAGGCCACCCAAATCCTAAGGCTAAATTCTAAGGCCCATGTAAACTATTCCCCTTCAACAAATCTGCATAAAAATGACCAAGTGTTAAAAGAGTAACAAAGAAATAAGCAGCTAAGAAATTCAAACACAGTCCTACTGTAGCTGGAAACAAGAGTGAGGATTTATTATTTCCTTCTGTATAACTTTTATAAATATGCCAAGCATGGCAGGAAGCAGCTGTTCCCAAGAACAGACAAGAAGCTGGACATTCTCGCATTTCCCCAGAACACAGCAGCAGTTATAGTGCACTGTTCTCTGCTTCAGTCTGTGCATCTCCACTAAACCTCCTTAGAAACAGACAGAGATCCAGAAGGCAACTGTAGAAAGGGGAGGAGGATGGGGCTGGTTCAAACTTCAAACTCAAATTCAAAGTACTGGGGATCAAAATAATGGATGCGAACATAGCCGTCCTCTCCACCACTGCTGTAACTGAAAGCAAAAACAAAGCAGAAACAAAGTTATAGATTCAATTCCAGGAGTTCCAGATTTGACCCTGGTGAGATGCACACCCACTTAGAATGCAAGGAGATGGACACCCTTACCTCTTTCCATCAGGGTGGAAAGCGACACTGTTAATAGGGCCAAAGTGGCCCTTGACTCTCCCAAACTCTTCCTCAACACCCAGGTGGAAGAACCTAGAACCACAAAGGAAAAGGCAGTGAGATACAAGCAGCAGAGCCCAGATTTTGATGATGAGAATATCTTCAACATACCTCACTGAAGAGGTAACCAGTGCCTACTGGTTGCTTGGGGAATTGACTGCATCGCCCCCATCACCCTCTTGCAGGAATAGGAGAAGCCATAATTTGCTCACCTGGCCTCAAACTTGCCAATCCTGGTGGACGTGGTCGTTACATCCATGGCCTCCTGTCCACCACCCAACACCACCTGCCAAAGAGGAAATGGGGGGTGGGGAGAGAACACCTCAGTCACACACTCCTTTGTAATGTGTTAATGGACCAAGGACTCAGAGCCCAATACACGATGTCTTCGCTTTCTACCACACAGCAAAACATACTGACCAAGGATAGCCTAACTTCTGTCTACAGTCTGGTAACCTCTAGATTAGATTACTGCAATGCATTGTACATGGGGCTGCTTTTGAAGGTGCTTCAGAAATTGCAGCTAGTGCTAGAGTCTTGTGTGTCTTAGGACCCCTATACCTCAAGGACCACCTCTCCCCATATGAGCTGACCTAGACCTTACAATCATCATCGGAGGCCCTTCTCCATGGGGCCCTACCGCAGGAAGTCTGGAGGGTGGCAACATGCAAGAGGCCTTTTTCAGTGCTGGCTCCCTGCTTGTGGAATGCTCCCCACCCCCCAATCATTACATACCATCAGGTGCCAGAGAAAAAACATGTCTCTTCCACCAGGCCCTTGGCTTTTAATTATCTGTGACCTCCTTCAGTGGGTGGGTCATTTTAAAAATAGGCCTTTTTTAAAAAATATGAATGTGTTTCAGAGTTTTTTCCTGTTCTGTTTAATGCTGGTTTTAATGTATGTGTTATTTATTGTTGTAAGTCGCTGTGGGTAACTTTGGTTTTTTAAAAAGCGACCAATAAGTTTAATAATAAATAAATACTTAAATACATAAATAAATAATATACTGATGTTCCAGTGCCCACCTGAATTCTAGGAACTCTCCCAGCAACCAGACAACAGGGATGATAATCAATACTCTAAGCTCTGGCCCACTTGAGTGTCTCCAAGGGGTAGGGAAATAGGGAAGCCTAGCCAATGCTCCCTGCTTGCTCTTTCACTCTTGAGTCTTGCCCCTCCACCTCTCAGTGTATTGTCACATCACACCTACACAATCCTACTGAAGCCAGGTGGAGCTGGCAAAGGAGGCAATGCATAACCAACAGCATGTATTCAAAAGGTAACATAGAGTCTAGTATCTGTGTGTCACATGGGGAAGATCCTCCACAAGCCTCTGGGATTCTATGAATGTCTAGCTATGAGGACGGGTGGGGATGCCCCAGGGCAAGGGAGAGGTGCCCCATCTGGCCCACCAACATACATGATCAAAGATGGGGGAGAGGGCTGCGGAGTTCACTGGCCGCTCTGTCCGAAACGTCTTCAGGTGGTCAAGCGTCGTGCAGTCAAACAGCTGCAGAGGAAGAAGTGAATTGGCAGAAGCCTTCTTAGCACAAGCATCTTTTAAAAGACACAAAGCATCAGAGTCCTAGGAAAGGTCCCAGTCGCCTGCCCTGGGAATGCCACAGCATCATGTCTAACCAGCCGAGCACACAAAGCAGACTTCTCAGTCACTGTGGAGATCACCTAATAGCAACGGCAGCAGGTAGCCCATCGCAGTGGCCTTAGAAGTCAAGGAGGGCTTCTTCTGCATGATGGTGTATTATGACATGCGCTGATTTATTACACTGTTTTAAGCAATCTTCAGTCCTTTGGCCAGCTGAGACAGGAGTCCCAGGCTGTGCCACCAATTCCAAACCAGGAAACTGATATTTGGTGCAAGCAGCTCTTGTGCCATATCAAACATAAGAGCCTGGCAGCTGGATCAGGCCAATGGCGCATCTAGTTCAGTGGCCAACCAGATGCCCAAATGGGAAGCCTGCAAGCAGGACTCAGGCACAAGAGTACTCCCTCCACCTGTGATTCTTAGCAACGGGGTGTCAGAGGTGTACTGCCTCCAACAGTGGAAGTGGAACCTATTCATAAAAGCCTTCTATTCCAGCACTTCCTAGTGAACTAAAACATGGATGGGGAGTATGAGAAGCTTCCTTTCGAGGTGAACTTTTTACCTCTCAGTGGCTACTAATGAGTTTCGCACACAGTGCCAAGACAATCGCTCACCAATCCCAAATTCCACACTTAAGAGGGCAAATCAGGGAAAGATGCAGGACTCACCTTGGCAGTGTTATCCTTGGAGGCAGTGATGAACATGGTCATGTCTCGAGAGGTCTGAATGTCATTGATCTGTTTGGTGTGCTCCTTGACGTTCATGAGGACCTCTCCTGACTAAGAGAGGAAAGAGAGGTGAAGGAAACTGGGCGCCTCCAGACCAATGGAGGGAGAAACCACATCTTTCTCAAGTTCTGAATATAACAACAACAGTAACACTAATAGAACATATTTACAGTGTTCAATGCATTTCACATATGGCTCAATAATTCATACAACAATCTTGTAAGATGGGACAGTATTACCATCACCGTACTGCAGACAGGGAAGGGCTCAGGTAAAAGATGTCAACCAGCTCACATTGTTAGCTACTACAGTTATAGCAGTTGTCATTAGCACCAATCTTACAGAACAGAATTACTACGGTAACTGTTAGAATTAGTGACCCCTAACTGAAGCTCATGGGATGGCCTTCAGATAATCATTCCCTTTCTATCTAATTTACCTCAGAAGGTGGTTATAATGGTAAACAATATTTATTTTAAAGCATTTTTTGGCTGCTTTTCTGAGCAAAGCCCATCCAAAACAGCTTACACAATAAAAAAGAGAAAAATAATATAAAACATTAAACTTAAAAACAACAACTCATCCAAGTCCCTCTTTAAAAAAAAAAGTCAGGGGAAAATAATCATAATTCAACAGGACTGCAAAGCACATTGGAGAAAAAAGAATCCTCATCCAAGTGGCTGGATGTGGTTTGTCATTTGGTTATCAGCTGCAGCTCACAGTTCCAACCCACACTAACCTTTGCACTGAACTGGTTCAACTCCCCATTCTCATGTCCCGCAATGATGTATTCCCCAAGGGGACCCCAAACAGCGCTGGTGATTTTGGAATCACTACAGGGGATCTTCATGTATGGCTCGTTGTCCTCTGTAGACAATGCAAAAACGGGTGAGAGAGATGCCAAAGGGCAAGGGAGGCAGCCACCCATCCCAACCCTGAGCCCTCCACCTGGTGACCTCACCAATCTGGCTGGAGTCACGGAGGTCAAAGAAGCTCACAAAACACTGGTAGCCCATTTGTTTGTCTGTGGAAAACATGATGATATTCCCTCCAAAGTCGAAGCCGCAGGTACGCACGGCTGAGTTGGTCTTGACCAGAGCAAGCTGCTTCCCTAAGACAAAAGACATCACACATAAAAAGAGCTTGAAGGAAGGTGCGAAAATCTCTGCATACCAGGTCCGTCAGCTCTGACCAGTTCTCCAAGGCCTCAGGCACAGGAGTAGGGTGATTGGGGACAGAGAGCTTTTCCAGCTCTGCTACCAGAGGCTTTTGAACCAGAGATGCTGAGGGCTGGATGCTGGTATCTTACTGATGCAAACCCAGTGAGCTGCAGCCCACCTCTTATTGCCAAATAAGCGCCTGCCAAGCTTAGAGTTCAATCCCACACGTTTACCCAAAGGCAAGACCAAATGAATTCCAGTGGAACCTTCTCCCAAGTCAGTGTCAGGTTGATAAGTTTTTAATCAAGCCTTTCCCAACCTGGCACCCATCAGATGTTCTGGACTACAACTCCCATCAGCCTCAGCCATCTTCCACCCTGCCTCACTGCACACAGTGCTCCCATTACTCCACAAAAGATTTTGTTTGAGGTTCTACCTGTCTCACAGTCCCAGAGCCGGCAGCTGTTGTCTGCAGAGCCTGTCAGCACGTGCCTCGTATCCCCTATAGCAGCAGTCAAGGAAACCCAACGCAATTATGTACAGCTTACAGAAAGAGGTGAATATGACTTACTACACAGCTTCAAGTATCCATACTGAATGAATTCCAAAACATGGGTCATCCAACCTTTTGCTGTCAGGTGTCTGGGCAAAACCTCAACATCTTTCATATGAATCTAAGAATCCAGGGAGTTTCTTTTAACCAATCTGTATTCTTTAAAAAGTAGGTGTTCTTAGGGTTATTCTTACCATCTGCTAATATGTTCAAAGTCATATTTGTATTTGTACTAAATCATTAGCCTCTTAGTCAAACTGATGCATCTGATGAATTAGGTTATTGTCTGTGAAAGTCAAGCACTACGACCCTTGTCACTTTGATGGTACAGGCAGCTACTCTACCAGAATTAGTGGTCAAAAGTAACAGCAGCATTAATGTAAGACCCAGCCACTACTCCAGGAGTAGCCAATGAAGTGCCCATGTTGCTGGACTCAGCTCCCATCAGCTCCAGCCAGAACGGCCAATCAATAGTCAAGGATATAGGGAGCTGGGAATACAGAAATATCCAGAGGACACCATATTGGCTATGCCTCCACTACTCTCTGAAATGCTCACTCCAGCTGCAAAGTCTCTCAAAAGTATCTCAACTTAATACTTGAAAAAGGGTCACAAATACACTGATTTCTAAAATCGAAGGATACAGTCAGCATCCACACACCAGACTGCGCCAGTATGTCCGCTGTATGTGCCGAGTCTCTCCCCGTTGACAGAGTACCAAACATTAACAATCTGATAAAAGAAGAATAATCATATTATGAAAATGCACCCAAAACAGAAAGACAAGAACAAAATTACCATCCTCTAGTCTACTTGATTTTGGACAATTTATTGACTACTTAATGGCTTGTGAGAAGCAAACAAGTTTGCACTGAATTTTGGTGAGGGGGAAGTACTGGGAGAACTGTTTATATGGTTAACTACAAAACAACAAAATATTTGCCTTCAAAAGGACAAGAGAAAATAATATGCTAAACAGGCAACAATGTATACTTTTTAAAGGCAGCAAGAAGATGCAACTGTGAGAAAGGTGTAGAAAAGAACAGTTCAAGGAAAACATACCGGATCTTTGGCTACTGTGAATAACAAGTCTCCTTCCCTGTTATATTTGATCTGAGTAATTGATCTCTCATGGCCTTGCAACAATATGGGTTTCTGTGAAGAAATGTATTATTAAATCACATATTCCTTATTATTAATTACCCACCCTTCAACCTAAGGTCTCAGGGTGGGTTACAACATTAAAAGAAGTTTAAAACAACTTTCAAATCATAAAAATAAGGTGGCTCCTCAGCTTAGTTGCTGAGCTGAACATTAGTCACTAAAACCACAAATAACTACAATCAACTTAAGTCTCCAAGCACAGGGTCTGCAATTTGAAGTTCTCTCGAATAAGGCCATTTCGGTTAGGCAAGCGAAGGGGGTGAGGGCGGGGAGGGAAGGAAGGAGAAAACTGTCATCTTAACAACATCGCAAGGCGCTCTGTCTCCCTCGTCTCTGCCTTGTAGAGGAAACAGAGTTCGGCCATTACTACTTTTTAAACTTACCGAGCAAGGAAAGGGGCGGGTTTTTGGATAAAAGGGTGTGTCGGCGTTTGTGGGTAGGGGGGAGAATATCAACAAGACAAGGAGGCAGCCTGGATTTGGGGTGTGGCGGCTTCCGAAAGTGTCGTGCGCGCCCACGGACACGCGTCTCGTTTCTGCGCGGGGCTCGAAAGAAACAAGCATGAAAACAACCCCCAGTGCGGCCTATACAGGCCTACAGGTAAAGCGCACAGGCAGCGAAACAACGCCCGGGTCAATTAAGAAACCTAATTCGAGAAATCCGGAGGGCGGCGGGGGAGAAAGGGAGTCTTACCATGGCTGCGGTGAAGAGACGCCACCGGGAACAGGAACGGCGCCACGAGCGAAAAAGGCAGAGGATCCACTTCCGGCATCAAACCGGAAGGAAAAGCCCGACAGCGGAATTATAGAGATAGGAAAAGGAGAGAGAGGTGCATCCAAAGCTTGGTTTCCGTTTGAGTATTCCCCGTATGCGGGGAGGGTGCGTCACGGAAGAAGATCACACACACGCAGAAGGGGAACAAAGATCCTAGTCTCGTTCTATCTATGCGGTGAAAAGAATAACAATCCGTTCTAGCGCTCTCTCCTCTATGGTTCCCCCCTCGCGCGCTCCTTCTCTAGCAGGTCGGAAATATAGATACTGTACAGTTCACTGGAGGGACGTCACAAGCGCCTGAGCCACTGGGGAGGGCGGGGAACCTCCCAGGGCCAGGCGTTGGCCGACCACAGAGCTAGGAAGAGAGAGCGACGCCCCGTCTTCGGCCAAAGAGATTGTCAATGGCCGACTTCCGTTTTGTACCGGAAAACCAGGCTGCGCGTCTCTCTAGCCTCTTGCTCGACTGTGGTCCGGTCTGTCGCCATGGTGTCGCCGGGTGAGGAAGTTATTTCCGGTGCCACAGAAATAAAGGCCGGGTGGGGGGACGGTGACCTCGGAACGAGGCCCTCTTAATCGGGAGGGAGGGGAGGGATTCCTTCTGAGTAAGGCGAAGACTTGCGATGGTCTTCGAGCTATTTATTTGCAGGCCGCCGTTCTGCCCGCCAGCCGTAGCCTGCATGGCCAATCAGGATGGTCACAGGCTCGCCCTGCCTGCTTTGAAACTGATTTTGAAATCTCTTCCGTCTTCAAAGGGTTATTATTTACAAAGACTGGGAAACAAGTTTTGAGGCGGGGAGGGGGAAGTGTCTGCGATTTGTTACCAGAAAACGAGGGGTCCACACTAAGTTCAGCATCAGTTTCTCTTTTTCTCCCCCCTCCCCTGCTCTCAAGTGGAGATGGGGAACCTGCAGCCCTGCAGACTCCCAATTCCCATCAGCGCCAGCCAGCAGGGTTGGTGGTCTGCAGTGATGGGAACTAGTTCAGGGACATCTGGAGGACCACAGGTTCACCACCTTTGATCTAGGGCTTCCCATCACCTCATATATTGATGCTGTAGTTTATGCTGTTGGAAGTCTTACGGGTGTGGGGGCTCTGGTACCACGTCAAAAGGTGTTGGTGCTGGGGAACTGTTAGACGCTGAACCTTGAATCATTCCCTAACTCATGCATTGAAAAATTCTTGAAAACAATTCTTTGACTGTAGGGATTAGAGTGCTGTGTTGTTGCAGGTGAAGTTGCTGCTTTGGTCTTGGTGGCAGTTCTTTGGGGAGGAACCAATCCATTTTTGAAAAGAGGAACTGAGGGTCTGGAGCGAGTGAAGAGAGAGAGCAGAACTCTACAGCTGCTGGCAGAAATTAAATTCCTTTGCCTCAATTATAAGGTATTGTTGCACACCACTCCAATCTCTAAGTGGTGTTAGATTCCCAGGGGGTCCAGGTGCTTACCCAGGGTTCGTGTTTCGTTTTGGAAATGAGGCACCGCAGAGACTCTGGTGTCTATGATGCCTGGTCTCTTTACACGTATATACAACCTAAGCCTATGATGGAGGAATTCACAGCATCAATAGCCCAAGAGGGCTTTTCCCACAGCAACAGCCTTGGACTCAAGCAGAAATAAAATGTACTTATTTATTCAAGAGATTTGTATGTTGCCTTTCATAAAATGGTATCATAAGGCAATTCAAGGTACAATTTAAAACACGGTACAATAAACTACAGTAAATGCATGTATAGTAAAATAGATGGTGGTTCAAAAGATTACTAAAACATTGCAGTCATAAAACAACAAAGTAGACAAATTTTCTAGCAACACAAAAATTTAAAACATCAGATCTTTAAATGCCTGAAAGTAAAAATGTTTTAACTTGGTACATAAGATAGTAAAGTAAACATGAAGCAAGGGAGGGTGCTTCACAGCTGAGGCACCACAGATGAAAAAGCTCACTGTTGTTACCACCTGTCAGGTTTCTGATGTGGGGGAACACTGCAGAGAACTACTGGGTGGGATGCTACTTGCTTTTGGAGGTGACATGAGAGTAGGTGGTTCTTAGGATGCCTAGATCCTAAGCCATTCATCCTCAGCCTGCAGCCCTCCAGGTGTTTTGGCCTACAACTCCCATGATCCCTAGCTAACAGGACCAGTGGTCAGGGATGATGAGAATTGTAGTCCAAAACATCTGGAGGGCCGAAGGTTGGGGATGCCTGTCCTAAGCTGTAAAGGGCTTTAAAGGTTGAAACTAGCACCTTGCATTGGGCTGGTAAGGAACTGGTAGCCAGTGAAGAACTTTCAGAATTGATATACCGTACTTTGTTTCCAGTGACTCATTCCAGTTAAAATTGTATTTGCCATATTTTGAATCAGTTGCAGCTATTAACAAAAATAGCCCCAATTACAACACATTACAGCAGACCATTGTTCTTCAATCTTGGTTCCCCAGAAGTTAGACTACAACTCCCATCAGCCCTCACTATTTATTAAGTGGGCTGCAGAACTGTAGGTCAGCAACAGCTGGGGAACCATGTATGAAGAACACTGCAGTAGCCTGAAATGGGGTATTAGCAGCTAAGGTCTTTTCAGGATCTCATTGCAGCTCATTGTCATTTCAAATCCAGTAATCCTGGAGGTTTGACCATGCTGTTATTTTTCATTTTTGCAGTACGTGGTGCCATTTGTGCTCAACCAGTGTGGCTCTTTTGTCTACTATCTTACTTTAGCATCTACAGGTTGGTCCTTAATTACTGCTTATAGAGGATGTGAGTGATATTTGGGGAAGAGATGCAGACACTTCCAAGTCTTGATTACTGTTTTGTGGCCCAGTTTCAAATAGAACATACTGCGAGTGGGGGGGGGGGGCGCCATTTTTGAATGCTCCCCTGTGTAAAAACACTAACAAACCTGCAAAGAGAGCCAACTCAACAAGAAGTGAGCTTGCTTAGAACCTGCTCAATTTTTTGCTTGTTTACTGACAGAATGCTTTTCACAAGGGGAGCATTCAAAAACAACACCCCTCCCCTCACCTACAGCCTGAAGTGGTATCATTCACTCTGTCACCTGCACATTCTACCACTTCATTCTGCTGCATGTGTAGACAGAGCCAGAGTCACCGTGGCTTTTCTGTGTTTATTGTGGGATTGGGGCTCCTCCCACATGCAGGTTTTTTTGCAGTGTCCACATGACATTTCTGGCACAAACACCACCACATTTTTCATGCATATAACCTGGATTTACTTTTTTTATAGTAAATCTGGTAAGTGTAAAAACCTGTTGCTTTATTAAGCCCCACATCTCTGCAATCTCCTTCACTTACTCAAGGGACTGCACTATCATAGGTCAGTCTGAAAGTATCTTCCCTGCAGGCACTTTCCTGCTTGAGGATGGATTGTTCCCATCACAGAGCCATTTCATATTTGTTTGATTAGATCAAATGTTTCAATGGTAACTCTTTCCCTCTTCCATTTCAGACCTGACCTTGGCTGTACCTCTTTGTAACTCTCTGGCTCTGATGTTCACATTAGCAACAGGGAAGGTTCTTGGAGAAGACATTGGCGGTGCAAGTAGGTCTCTCTTTTCCTGAGCAGATGCCAACCCTGTCCGCTCCAGCTGTGCCCTTCTTCATAGAGAGCCAACAGGATTCGCATATAATCCTGTTATATGCACCTCTCTTCCATGAGCAAGTTTCATTGAAGTGGATAGCAACAGGGAGCACTTTCAGAGCTTCTGCTTATTTTTCCAATTTTTTTTTCTTTAGGGGCAGCACTGGGAATGTTACTGACAGCTTTGGGAGTTGCACTCTGCATAGCTGGGTCTGTACATGAGAAGTCATGAGAACCGTATTGGAAGAAGGACAGAATTTGTGGAAGGCAACAGTTCTCCATGCTAATGCTGGCTCTGCTTGTAGGACACACACACAGCATTTTTGGAGGCACCCAGTGGACTCCGCACAAGCTTACAGCTGTCAAGGCCTGAAGGGAAAGCATTGTCTTCCTTAATCTTTAGCCCCACTGGTTGGCGGCGGGCTCTGGGTGGAATGACTTGGCATTGGGATGCTCCTGCCAGCCTGTCCACAGCAGAACCCTTGAGAGTTCTGGGGGTGCCTTCACATTAGTGGTGCAATAAGGAGCATTTTCAACTTGGGCAGGGTTTGTTCAAAGTGCTCAAAAGAGCAATTTTCTGCAAAGGTGAACTAAAAGTGCAGAGATTGAGGAAGACAATGGAAGTGCTGAACTGTAAAGCCCCAAACAGCATCATCTGAAGGACTGCTTAGGCCTATGTGAAGTTGCCTAAGCACTGAAATTGGCTTTGGCAGTCCTGCTCTCTGGCCCATAATTAGTTAAGATCAGAAGGGCATGCAGAAAGACTAGGCTGGAGGACAATGTGTTGGGAAAGTCTGGTCTAGGCTAATGCCTAGATTTTTTTCTGTAGATGTACTCTTTGATGCTTATTTTAATTGCTTCTTAATCATAGTATAAGCCACCATAGAAAGTTGTTACCTGGACAGGTGATGTGTAAATGATTGTAAACAAATAAAAACAATACTGCATTTGAGTATGTGCAGAGTGGCTTTTCCCTGCCACTGTGCAACCACAGCTCCGTACCCACCCAAGCTACTGGAATGACAGCGCAGGCTTCTAGGCCATCTTGAGTTCCAGCACTAAATAAAAATAAATGAAATAAACCCCTAATGACTCTGGGCAAAGCATAAATCTTGTGTTGGCTGCATTTGCAAAGTTTCATGTGTGGACAGCTATACCCTCTTCTTTGGAAACTCCCTGGTTTTTTCAATGAACTCAAGAAAGAGTAATTAGTTGTACACATGTGAGACTTGCAACAGAGTGTTGCAGTGGTTGTTGGTTTTTTTTTTATAAATAAAGATTTTCTTGTTTTACATAAGTGTGTGCATTGCTTCTTTTTTCCGGTTGTAAAGTCTTTTCTACAGATTGGTTACATTTGATATGAGACATCAGTGTTGTATACAGTTTAAGATCAGGGAAGGGGGGGGAGAGGAGGGGTGGTGGTGAGTGTTGCAGTGTTGAGTGCAAGATACTCCACCATCATTTATCCCACCTAGTTTCCCATCAACAGCACCCCTCCCCCCAAATCAGTATTCTGTGGCCACTGAACATGTCTGGTCTTCATTTTTCTATTTTTAAAAAATAGCACTCCCCACTCTCCAAGCCTTCAGAAACCCATCCCATGTGTGTAGATTGTCCTTGTATATATACTGCTAATGTAGCAAAGTACAGAAGAACAAGAAAGCAAAGATTTAAGAAGATAACTGGCTGAAGACACATGTCTCCATTTCACCTTTATTCCACTGAGTGTGGTGGTTTGCATGTAGCGACATCACTGCCTCAGTATCACTCAAGGAATAAATAGTTTGTGTAAAACGTTATCATAGCGGAGGGCTGTAAAGGGGCAATTTCTCATGTGACTACTGTGTATAGGGAGGTTTCACAAAAATGGCTCCTTATGTGAAAATGTGGCAATAAAATATTGTATGCAAACTTAAGTAGCAATAAAATGAAGGTAAAATCAGCCCTCACTAATAAATGCTCATCATTCTTGTGTCAAAGAAGTGGGTCCAAAATGCTGGATGAGAAGTAGGGATTCAATGATGGAAAGAAAGTTGCATTCTTGAAGGAATATTAAACAAGGTCCTGGAGGGGAAAAAACACCCTGTACTTTAAAACCTACTTTTATATATACTATACAGTGGGAAACTGGAGAGAGGTTGCCTGGCTCACCTCTTCCAGCTGTCTCACTGAAAAGGAAAGAGACCCAGGGGCATTATCAAATTGAAAGCAAAAATGGTTATAGTCTGAACAAGAATTGAGAAAAATGATTATGTTAAGACAGGACTTGCCAGCCTGACTCGCACTGGAACAATGTCTTCCGACCCCCATAAAGCCCCTCAGCCCCCTTCCACAATGAACCCTGCTCTAAGAGACACACCCACAACAGGCAAAGCTGTGACATGAAAAATCAGAAGAGGATCTTCACTCGCTTTCACAAGCATGAAAGCTGGGACCATGCAAAGTAGCCAGCTCCAGGGAACCACAAGCCCTTCCCTTCAGTTATGGTGGGAGCTGCTCTCCCAATGCTTTCTTCCCCCTGATGGCTGCTAAGAACAGCTACATCTGCTTCTGTGTGACTGGGAACATAGGCTGGAGACCTCCAAGTTGGCAGTCACTCTGGGCTCCCCAACTTCTGCTTCAGGATCAAATACTATGAAGAAGGGAGGGAGGGAAAAAAGAAAGAAAAGGAAGAAATAAGGAAACGAGTTGTGGATGAAGTCTTGTCCTTTGTACAGCACCTAGTGCACTGTTGGTTCTGAAATGAATATTAAATGCTAATAAGCACCAGCATACAATGTACCCCCTTTAGACTCCAATGGATACTGCCTCTGACAATTTTAGCTATTTGTGGCTGAGCACCCACCCACTGAATTTAAAAGAACCAAAAGCTGAAGAATCATCCCAAACCCACCAGCTCTTTTCTCAAGGGTGGGAGGGTACTGTAGGCATCATCTTACAAAGGTGTGAACAAGAAGTCACAGCTCCACACCACAGCACCTGCTCTCCTAGCATCTCCTCCCCATGCACAGAAGGCACCCCATAGATCCTTGAGAACCAGCTCTTACGTTCTTACGGCTGGCGATCGCTTGTTGCAGCCACAGCAGCTCCATGGCCAGGTGTTTTCGGTAGCGCTGGAGGTCAGGCACAGCTTGGGGCATCTCTGGTACTTTTTGGAAATGAAGCTCTGCACACCAAAAGGTCAAGAAACCACTCTTAGTCTGCCTCCCCCTTGCCTTTCCCCTCATGTTGGCTCCTCTTCGCTGCCCACCCCCACCAGGTAATTTTACTGGGGCAGGGACCTGCCTTTTTAGCATAAGCAAAATGACCATGTTGGGTGATGATGCTGAAGAACAGAGAAAAACAGTAACTACAGTGGTACCTCTGGATATGAACGGGATTTGTTCTAGAGCCCCGTTCGCATCCTGAAGTAAACATAACACGTGACTGCGTGTCTGCACGTGCACGGGTCGCGTTTCACCGCTTCCGCGCATGCGTGTGATGCAATTTTGAGCGTTTGCACATGCACGAGCGGCGAAACCCAGAAGTAACACGCTCCGTTACTTCTGGGTCGCTGCGGAGTGCAACCCAAAAATACTTAACTTGAAGCTACTTCTACCCGAGGTATGACTGTACTGCAAAGCAAAGGAAGACAATGGGTGGAGTCTCAAATTGTTCCACATGCCTTACCTTGGCTCAGCCTCGGAGACTCCATGTCGAGGATCATGCTGCTCCATTCGGACGACATGCTGTTGTGGTGCTTGCCTTCCTCACTCTCTCCTGGCAGGCTGCAGGCATTCCCAGGGGGCCTGCCCACAAGACACTCCTCCTCAGCCTCAGCTGGAAGGCTGCTTGGAAGCTGCATCTTGCAATCAGGGTCTTTTTCGGAGATTAGCTCTTGACAACAAAGCTCTGCCTCCTTTTCATGCAACTTGTTCTTGTTGGCTCCTGGCTCTTGGACACTTAATTCCCTGGCTTTTATTGGTTTCTGGACAGACTATAAGACAGAGGAAGAAGAGCACCACTTTCAGTACAAGGCTGCAACAGTAATTAGCACCCTCACATTTACTGAAGCCAGTTCTCATTTTCCTCTTCTCTTTCCTTCTGGTGCAATTAAAAGCCAGTGAAAGCACTGCCAGCTTCTACCAAGAGCAGAAAGAACCAGCAACTATACCTTTGGAAGAAACACCGGCACTGGCATGGAATGCCTGTTCCACTTCAGCCAATCCAGATCCCCTTCAATCTCCTTGACAGTGCTCTCATATTCCCCCTTTAAGCTTTGAAATCTCTTCCTGACCAGGTAACCCCTGACACGAGCCTAGGAAGAAAATGAATCATAAAAAATAATTAGCGCAAATTAGGAAGGAATTAGAGGCCATGAGCACAAGCCTAGATATAACACAGGCCAGTCTTCTAGGGCTGCCATGACTCCCCCCCCCCCCACTTCCTGGTCTTGTGCCGTTAAAAAGCAGCCCAACAAGCAGGAATTATATAGTGACGCTTTTCTATCTCCATCTTTGCCAGGCTTCTGTGGAAGATGCAGGAGAAAGGCCAGTTAGGAAGTTGGCAGTCCTAGTATACTGTGCTTCTGACCCCAATCCCAAGAGAACAGATGCTGGAGGCAGGAAAGGAAAGAAAGAGGAGCTAAAGGAAAGGCATATGTATGTGTGCGTATTTATATATTACACGCTACCACCACCACTTTTGAGAACTTTTCCCTATGGGCATTCTTTAACAGAAGCCACCGTTTCCATTTAAAAGCAGCAGCAGCACAAAATGCTTTAAGCCGAGCAGTTTATTTGCTGCAAGGGAATCACTGAGGAAAGAGGTGGGATGGGTGAAATGTGTATTTACGCAAAGCAGGCCATGTTGGGAAGGGAGAGTATCTGCTTTGCATGCAGAAGCTCCCAGTCTTGCATGCAGAAGCTCCTCTCGCCTGCTTTGCACCCACACCAAGCCTCCCGCCCTTCCAGGGCTGCTGCTCCTTTTCAGGGTCCCCAGGGGGATGAGGCCACGATAGGAAGCCAAACCATGAGAAGTAGCACCCCTAGGTCTGCCTTGAGTGGCAGGTCCACCATGCCAACCGGTGCCACCCACTATCCTGGTTCCGGCACCTGAAGCGTCACCAGCACCTTCCTCCTCCTTCTCAGCACTAGCTCCTGCTGCTCTTCCTCGCTCTCCGTCATCTTCTTCGGCTTTGGCTGCCCAGGCAACCGCGCTTTCCGATGACGTCTCCGACGCGCGACGAGCGAGACCACGTGTTCTTATTCTTGCAGTTCCCACGACCAGTCACGAGGTGGCGCTGCCCAGGCGCGCTCTTTGTTCTTCAGGCTGCACACGTTGCAAAGGGGATGTGTTTCTCTCCGATTCCTCAGAGCTGGGCTTCAGCCGGTTTGCCCCTTACTCTCACCTGGCCTCCCCAACACTGGCCAAATCTTCTGGGTCCTGACTGCTGTTCTCCAGGTGCACCAAAGATGTCTTGTCCCCCCTTCTCCCTCCCCCCCCCGCGGAAACCTTCTCTTTCGCGCTGAATCAGAGCAAACATCACTTGGGTCCTCCCCGCCCCCGCCCCCCGATTGCTCCCTTTGCTCCAGTTCAGCGCTAAAGAGCAGGTTTTCTTGCGGAAAGCAGCGGGGCAAGTGGAAAATCGCTTGGACTTGCACTTTCTAGCCATGGAACAAGCCCTGAGGATGGTAAACACCCTGTAGACTTTTCCTTCTCTCAAAGCATTCATGCAATTAAAAAGCAAGGTTAGCTATTAACTCTAGAATACTTTATAAGCTTCATGTCTTTACTTTTAAAGCTCTTCATGATCAGTCTTCCTATCACTTGGCCTTCATGGCCCTGCTATAGACCTAGTCACTCTGTTCATTCTGCTGATTCTGTGCTTATTCATCCCATGGTTTCTTGCACTTTATTATCATCCTTTCTCTCTTCCAGATGCTTGGAATTCTATTCTGGAACACTCGCAGGCTGCCGCTCACACTGTATGATTATACATAAGTACATAAGATGAGCCTGCTGGATCTTTATGCCCCATCTAGTCCAGCATCCTCTTCTCAGTGACCAACCAGGTGCCTGGGGAAAACCAGCAAACAGGATTCGAGCACTGTCGCCTCCAGTGGCTTCCAGGAGCTGGTATTCAGAAGTATTGCTACCTCTAGCTGTGGAGGTAGAGCATAGCCATCACAGCTTGTAGCCATATTCACAGAGGAGAGGGTTTTTTGCAGAAGATTTATCACCCAGATCCAGACATCTATACATACTCCCCCCCACACACACACACATGGGAAAACCAACCAATTGCATAGAAAAATATTTTTATTTTAAATTAAATGTTAAAAAGTTATGCATAAAGAGTTTTGAGTATTTTCATCTACTGTATAAGGAACTGTCCATGAGTGAGTCAGATTTCTTCAGACATGCTTCTCTGCCTGTCCTGGGGCAGTTGAAAAAGAGACTGGGCAGTTTATCTACTGCTCCCCACGGGGACATATTAAGAAGAGGACAACCTAGGCAGAGGCTGATGTAGTCCATGGCAGCAGGAAGGCACTAGGGTTGGAGAAAGTTGGTGCAGCCTATGGCAAGCTATATGACTGCTTCTGAAGGGAGACTGAAAATGTTTGCCCACATTGCAAAGAAAACCAACTGCTTCCAAAACAGTTTAGCTCCATCCAATGAAAGCCGTCGCTTGATCTGTAAGAACTCTTGGGTGGCTGAAGCACCTTAGCCCATTGGCTGGAGAAACTAGGGCAGCCAAGCCAAATTTCATGTGCCACAAGCTAGCCCAGTTAGCCGTGGCCTGGCTTCAGAGGGTAAAAAATTAACTGAACCCATCGTTGATGTTTGTGGGCCAATATGGAGGGGGATGCAGGAGGGCATGGGGGCAGGAAAGAAAGGTGTGCGGATCACCTTTGGTTTCACTTGACAAACACCCACTGCGCCATTGCCATAGTAACTGCTGCTGGACCATCCCAGTGAGCAAGGTGTCCTCAGCCACAGAGCAGCCACCTGAAGCAGGCAGGAGGAAAGTACAAATGGGTGGCGTCAGGCACTGCTAGTCACACATCAATATGGTTCTCTGGATGTGGCTGAGATGGGGAAGGCCACAGGCTGTGGAGCAGAGGGGTATCCTCCCCCCCCCCCACACAAAAAAGGTACAGATTCAGCTAAGAGTTCAATAGTGATAAGCCAAGAGAGAAGCTGCAGCAGTGCAGCTTATTCAGTCCTTGGTAGAGATTGCGGAGGGAGTGTTGGGAGTATGTGAGGATGGGATGCCAGGGCCTGCCAGCTCTATGGCTCCACTTCCAGGTGCGTGGCGCTTACTGTCCAGTGACCCAGGTACAGGCACAGTCTGTTTCAGCCACTCAATTTCTGCCTGCAAAGGAAGGAACAAACAAAAGTGAGCCATCACAGCTCCCAAAATCCAAGTACAGGAAACAGCAATACATTGTGCAGCCTGTGGCAGCGGAGTAAAATGGCTGTTCTTCCCCCAGTCACGGCTGGTCAAGTTTATTTCAACACCCTAGGCAGAAAACCCTACAATTATCTCTTCCTGGATGTAAACCCCACCACCACCAATAAATTAAACAACAGTTTTCAGCCTTTCATGACCTCCAAAATCTGCGGCCTGAGGCAGCTGCCCCATTGTAAGGGCCAAAGGCCGGCCCTGCTTGGCTTTGGCTATGTATCCCAACAGCAATTCTTTCTCCCTCCAAAGCCATTTCCTACCTGTAAGGCGGCCCGCTTGGTCTGCTCACGTCCCATCTCCACCTTCAGATCCTCCATGTCTTTCCTGCAAGAGGAAGGAGAGGCATGAATTTTGGAGGGGGTGGGGAAACAGAGGACCAGCTCTCCTCCACCCCATTGTTGTGGGAGAATCCTTAAGAAATGTACAAACACACACTAACAAGTTAGCTACAGCCAGCCTTCCCCAGCCTGGTGTTGTGAAGCTCCCATCAGCCCCAGCCGGCACAGCTGCATGATGCTAAGGTTGGTGGGAGTACAGTTGTGCAGGCTGGGGCTGATAGGAGTTGGAGATCAAGACAGCTGAAAAGCACCAGGAAGGCTTCTTTCAGGAAGGCCCTGAACAGATGAACAATGACACCACCAAGCCGAATGTATGACTTGTGACATTGCTTTGTGCTTGTCCACTGTTGTGGGCAGGAGAGGTTTCTCCAGAGCTTCTGGAATCTCTGCCTGGAAGAGAAGAGGAACCTGCCCACCGCTGGCCCACCTCACCGATGCTGTGCACGCATCAGGTCCATCATGGTCCTCAGAGACCGGAGCTCTGCCTTGAGATCATCCAGAGATGCTGGCTGTTCCTCTGTTTGTGACGCCTCACAGGTTAGAGCTGTAGGTTCTTCTCTGGTGTAACTGGACTGCTCCTTCAGCTGCCCGGGGAGAGACAGATACAGGACAGAGAGGGTTGGAAGGGGCTGACGCTTCAATTCCTCCATGGGCCAAGGCTCCCAACCCCCAGAGTAAAACAAAGGCAGGCAATGGAGGGTTAAGCCCACCAATCAGAGAATCTTAGAATTGTAGAATTGGAAGGGACCCCAAGGGTCATCCAATCCAACCCCCTGCAACGCAGGAATCTCAGCTAAAGAATCCCCAACAGATGGCCATCCGACTTCTGTTTAAAAACCTCCAAGGAAGGAGAGTCCACCACCTTCTGAGGGAGTCTGTTCCACCGTTGAACAGCTCTTACTCTAAAAAAGTTCTTCCTAATGTTTCATCATAATTTTCTTTCTTATAATTTGAATCCATTGGTTCGGGTCCTCCCCTCTGGAGCAGCAGAAAACAAGCTTGCTCCATCCTCCATTTGACAGCCCTTCAGATACTTGAAGATGGCAGTCATGTCACCTTTTGATCTTCTCTTTTCTGGGCTAAGATCCTGAAAATGGTACCCAGAAAGGAGGTGGAAACCATGGACCACACGACTGTTCAAACCAGTTTAAGCCTATTGTGTTGCTACCTCACATAACTCACCAGTTCAGGGCCTTTAGCTTTCTCTGTGGAGCTTGAGGGCTGGGTTGATCCCATCTCATCCTGCAACAGCCAATAAGAGAGAGAGAGATTTGGTGACAGCCATCATCAAGACTAGCCATGTTTTAATTTGTATTTAAATATGCATGTTTTAATTTATATTTCACAAAATTTATACACCACTCAGTTGTGAAAAACCTCAAAGTGGTTTATGAGCAGAATAAAATAATTAAATTATCAGTTAAAACAATTAGAAGCAACTATGTAGAACATTTAAAAAAGCAATAAACTAAAAGCAGATTGCAACACACACCAACATCCTGCACATCTGGATAGGGCTTCCTAAACAAAAAATGTTTTTAGCAGTTGCCGAAAAGAGTGCAGCGAAGGGACCTGTCTGATATCAATAGGCAAGGGGTTCTAAAGTGTAGGTGCAGCCACACTAAAAGTTTGATTTTTTACAAATGCAGAGCAGGCATCACGTGGCACCTGTGACAGTACCAGTTCTGCAGATCGAAACAGGTGTATATGGGGTAACGCAATCTCACAGGTAAACGTGTCCCAAGCTGTTCAGGGCATTATATACCAATAACAACACCTAGAACATGGCCCGGTAGCAGATCAGTGACCAGTGCAGATCTCTGAGCACAGGTGCTGCATGTGGATGAGGTCTCACTCCTGACAGCAATCATGCTGCAGCATTCTGCACTAACTGCAGCTTCCGGATCGAGCACGAGGGAAGCTGCACATAGAGCACATGCTTTGCTTCCTCTACTCTGAAGCCGCTGTTTAAAAAGGCACAAGACCCTATCCCTTTAACAGCTCTCTTCCTCCTTCCTTGAGAACAGTTGGCTGGGGGTGGGCAGGGAGTGGCAACAACTCACCAGTGAGCTGGTCATCAGCTGGCTGGGTGGCCTCTTCCCTGGTACTTTAGGGCGGCTGGCTGTTGGGTGGCTCAGTTTGGCACTGGGAACAAGGACGGCATCAAAAGTGTTGATCTCTGGAATGGAGAAAAGTGGCGCTATTGGGGAGCAAGCACAGCTACCCCAGAACCTCAGCCAGGGAGTGCAATACTGGCCAGAGGGAGATCCGTCATTCCCAAAGCAAGCCCGGGAAGAGACGGCATGGACTGGAGTTTGCAATGCCCTGCCAGACCCCAAGCTGCTTCTCCACGACTCTGGAGAAGGAGAGGAAAACAAGAGCTCCAGGGAATGGTTTAATCATATACCAGCAAACTGAGGTTGTGCAGTTAAGCTGGATTTGGGCTCTTTTGCAACACCCTCCCTCCTGTGCGCTCACTGCCCTGCCCATCACATGGATTTTTTGTTGGGGCGGAATAGTAAGAAAAATGATGGGGAGACACCCTAAGAAGTGTGGGATACGGGCAACATGGGGCGGTCATATCACCACTGCACAAATTGATCAGAACGGATGCTCGGTTCACAGTGAGGTTGCGCATCCTCAGTGATTTTCTTTGTCAAGATAAAGGCTCAAAACAGAAGTCATTAGCCCCTACAAAAGGGGAGGACACTGGACAGTGGGAGAAGGAATTAAAGGGCCGGAACCTACCTGCTAATTTCTCCTTGCATTTTCCTTTTCCCACAGGGGTTGCTGTGCTGGGAACTGGAATGCCTAAGGATCTGGATCATCATCATGTGCAGAGAGAGAGACACACACAGAGAGAAATCATGGGAGGAGTGTTTCCAGCTACCCACACTCTTGGCCTTTGGAAACCCCAGAAGAACCTGTTGCTGCAGAAGGACTGTGAGCCACATTATGGGATTGGTGTTTCTAGGACCAAGGTGAAACTATAAAAGCTCTGTGGATATTTTTGCTATTGGATTCTGGATGTTGTTTATGTAGTCTTGTTATATTTATAGTGCTGAAATGCTGTTATTTTCTACTGTGCTGTTTTACTATGTTATTATGAAATTGGTTTTTGGCTGTTTAATTTTGTAATGCATTCCTGTTTTCTTTGTTGTAAGCCACTTTGAGCATGACTTTTGTGTGTGGAAAAGCAGCATATAAATAAAAATGAATGAATGAAGAGTTGCTGACCACTAAAGCCACAGAAACAAAGCAGGTACACCCAGCAAATTCACCCCAGACCCAAGCCAGCTAACTGCATCTAATTGGTTAAAAGAAAGTGGAGGTGGATCAAGAGGGGGGGTGAAGGGATGAATCCAGGTAACACATGAATTTATCACTTCCCTCCAACTATCACAAAATCTGTATCAGAATCCATAAGACACAGAGCTGTCTTACACCAGCCTTTGCCAACTTGGTACTGACTGAGGCCAATGGGAGTTGCAGTTGTAGCACAAAGCATCTGGAAAACACTAGGCTGAGGATAGCTGTGTAGTGGAAATTATAGTATATGATTTGATAGGCAGCCTACATGCGAAGAGATGTAAAAACTGTGAAAGGATATTGTTGGGAGAAATTGCTTATTCAGGCTGTATTAAGAATGTGTCAAGAGTGTTCGGCCTTGAGCTAGTCTGATAGAGAGTAGTAGGCACCCTATTCTTCAGCTCTGATAATGCAGGCATGCCTCTCCTCTGAGATTTGCGACTTAATTTCTACACATATACAGAGTGAATGCTTCTATATACGCTTGTGGACTCCACTTTTGTGAGTTCCCTGGCAGCTGTTATTGCTTTGACCAATCAAAGTTGCCTCAACATTACAATGTTGTATTTAGTGAAGAAATCTACCACAGCGGCCCGATCCATCTGACTGGCAGCACTCTCCAGGTCTGGGGCAGAGTGAGGCCTTTCCCTCAAGCACTACCTGATCCTTTTGGCTAGATACTGCAGCCGGGGCCTCCTCCTACGTGCAAAGCACCTGCTGTGCCAGAAAGCAAATAGCTAAGGATTTAAAAATTGCTCCCAGTCTTCCCTCCTACCAGCATTGTGAACCCCACTTAGGAGGGCATATCCCCCAAAGATCTAGGCCTGGCAGGGGACCAGAAGACATGCCAATGCTTGAGGTTGCCTGTAAACTCCACACTCTGCTAAACCAGATGTCTTTCTTTCCAGCCTCAGGTGGCAAATTCTACCTGCCTCTTACTTGCTTTTCTTGTTATGGGTCCATGTCCAATGACTCAAAATGAGATCATATCAAGTGCTGGCCGATCCCAGGAAAGAGGATGTGCACATACTCTTTCCAAGACGCATCATGTCTTACTTGTGGGGAAGGTTGGGGGCTGGTTTGGTCTTAGCCGGCACAGGAGGAGGGGGAGCTGCCTTCTTGACCGGAAGAGGAGTCAGCCTAGGGCTTTCCATTTTCTTTTGTTCCTTTGAGTCTGCAAGACATGAATGAATGACTTAGGACACACAGTTATTGCAATATATCTCCTAAGGAAGCATTTCAATAATCTTTTGCTCATTGTATCCTCAGCAGAACCATGCAAAGAAGGCCATGATGATTTTATTATTAATTTTAAAATTATTATTTCTGTTTGTATCCTGCTCTTTCTCCCAAAGGAGCCCAGGGTACAGCTGGGGGGGGGGGTAGAGATCAGTACAGCATCATGCCTGAGCCCAAGTCTTGCTTCAGCATCCTGCCGGCAAAAAAGAAGGCATGGAAAGGGCCTGTTCTAAGAGCAGAACAGGGAAGATTGAGTGCTGCATCCAATTCTAGCTTAAATGTCAATAATCTGCATCTGATACCTTTCCCCTCAGCAGCATGAATATTTATACAGAGGGAAGGAAGACCCTTGACCTGTAGGCAGAATATGGTCCACAGCCAATATTCCCACCTATCAGCTGTCCAGCAGAGAGCAGGTGAAAAGGGAAAAGGCTCTTGACAGTTTGCAAAGTAAGCAATTGCAGCTCTTTCTGCTGCAAGATTGCCAAAGCAGAGGGGTAAATGCCTAGCAGAGAGGCAGATCTGCGTTCCTTCCAAAGAGGCAAGAGACTGTCCATGCATTTTGCAATTGCACACATGCTATTTGGCGGGGTGGGGGGTGGGGTATGAATTGCACTTTGAAGTTGGAGGCTCTGAATAGCAGTGAGGATGTGAGGCAGCACTTGCAATTCAGCTGTGCATTCAAGTTTGAATGGTTCCACAGGGATTACCCTGCTCTGTTCTTTACAGTGGTACCTCGGGTTACATACGCTTCAGGTTACATATGCTTCAGGTTACAGACTCTGCTAACCCAGAAATATGACCGCAGGTTAAGAACTTTGCTTCAGGATAAGAACAGAAATCATGCTCCGGCGGCGCGGCAGCAGCGGGAGGCCCCATTAGCTAAAGTGGTGCTTCAGGTTAAGAACAGTATCAGGTTAAGAATGGACCTCCGGAACGAATTAAGTACTTAACCACTGTATCTTTAAACCAGACTTTGGCCAGAAAACCCTGCGAAATGGGGGACTGCCCTCCGAAAGGGAACTCTTCTGCTCCACTTTGCAAGAAACATGATTGTTCTGCTCAGAACACAAGCAAGCACCAAACCACAACAGGAAGAGGAAGATATGCACACCTCTGCCTTTGTCTCGGCTGTTGCTGTGCAAAGCCAGGGCTGCACATGCTCCGCACAGGCACCCTGGCCCTCTGCAAAAGGTCAGCCAGCAGCTGCCTCCTCACCTTTGTGGTCTCCAGGATGTTTCGTCTCCACCTTGCTACCTTGGAGGACCTTCTTCCCTGGCTTGGGAGCTTTTTCTATTTTTCAAAAAAAAAAAAGAAAAAAGGAAAGTACTGTAAGATAGGTGATATGAGAAGTGAGGAGGAAAAGAAGAACAAGGCCAGGGGAACCTGTGTCCCTCCAGATGAGCTGCCAACTCCCAGCCAGCCAGCCTGGCCAAAGTTCAGGGGTGATGATAGGAGTTGAGGCCAACAACATCTGGAGGGCCACAAGATCCCCAACCAGGCATCAGGGAGGATGGGGAAAGAAGAAGGGACGGCTTCCTGGGTCCTCTATACATTGACTGGCAGCAGCGCCTTTCTCCAGGTGGTCAGGCAAGGGGCATTTCCAGCCCTCCCTGGAGATGCAACCATTGAACTTGGGATCTTCTCTGCCACAGAGCTATGATCCTTTCCCCGACTGACTCCCCCTTGGCCCCCACTTGCACCGGACATTAAAATAAATAAATAAAGAGAGCCAGAGATCCAATGGGCAGTGACAGCAACCCCCTTGAGCTACAAAATCCCCTGCCTGAGCCAAGTGGGAGCTTGTGACTTACCGGAGTCCTTCCTCCGCTCTGGTACCTTGGCTTTGATCTGTAGAAGAGAGAAAAGAGCAGCTTGACGGGGAAGGAAGGCGCTGGTGATGAGTCACCCAAAAAGAAAGAGCAGCCTCAGCACCTCAAGGCAGGCCAGGCTTGGGTTTCACTCCTGCACAAGTTCAGAGGCAGGAGAAGTCAAGGAGATCAGAGGCTCAGGGGAGGGAGAACAAGACAAGGGGACCTGCAGGACGGGAGTGAACCTTACAGTGCCCAGGCGGATGCTGAGCAAAGGCACATAGCAGGCAGCAAACTCTGCCAGCAACTGCATGTGGCAGCTTAGGCTGGTTGTCAGGACAGCCTTCCCCAACCTGGTGCCCACCTATGCCAGCTGTGGCTGATGGGAGCTGTAGTCCAAATTGTCTGGAGGGCACCAGGGTAGGTAGAAGCTGGTTGGATGAGGAGGCTCTTGCAGTCCTCCTTTGTGGCCCTTCAGCCATTCCAAGCCTGTGAAAGTGCTTCAGTGTTGTGTGGAGCAGTCAGCATCTCCCCTCCGCCCTGCCAATTCCTCCTGATGCAAGGGAGGTCAGGGGCCACCCACTTCCTTACCTCAGGCTCCACCTGGGCCAGAGGCATGACAAAGTTGTCCGGGAAAAGCCCCTTCCGGCCACGGCACTCGCCTTCCCACCAGCCCATATCCGCCGTCTCCTGCAACAAGGAAGAGGAAAGGAAGGATATGCACATAGAATTATTTTCCAACAATGAATTTAATCAAGAAGAATCAGTCAGTTCAGTTGCACCAAAAATTGTTGTAATCTGTCCTTAGCCTACTGTTGTTTTCACCTTTTGAAAATCTTGAATCATTATTAATTCTTCTAATTGATAATTGTTTTTTTAAAAATAATATTTTTATTTTTATGATATATGATACAATAATATATGATACAATTCCATATCAAGTAAGTGAACTGAAATAATGCAAAGGACACAAAAAAGAAAACTCTGAAATAGAAAAGAAATAACAATTTTAGGATATCGAAAAATAAACAGAAAACCATTAAGGAATTCCTCCATTGACCTCCTCTCCTCACATGGTTCCTTTTGTCTCCTCTTTTTCTCGTGTTTTCTTGGTTCACTCCATCTATCGCAACTACTTATATACACATTAGTTTTTTCTTACACTGCTGAAAATCTTACCATCCTACTAGGTTAATTGTTTGTTTGCAATACTTTTTCATATATTCAATAAAAGATATCCAGTCCTCCTTATATTTTTCATCATTTTGATTTCTTATTCTAGTGGTCATCCCTGCTAACTCCACATATTCTAACACTTTAATATGCCATTCTTCTTTCGTTGGTACCTTATTTGGATTCCATTCTTGTGCTAGTAATACACATGCAGAAACCAAAATACACCTCTTCCACCTGCAAACCTCGCTCTCATATTATGACTCTGCTGATTCAAACTTCCCCATGAAGCCTTCCCCTATCCGTCTTCCCAGCCAGGCTCTCAGGAGTTGTTCTAACTCAAGAGAAAGAAAATGGCTACAGCTCTTATCTTCTGATCAGCAAACAAAAATAACAATCACATTTTCATTATGCAAGGCAAACGTTCTGCCCCTCTCACCCTCCTCCACCTGCTGCATGCTTTTGGAAGTCAAGGGCAGGAGCAAGATAAGGTGTTTTTTTCCTCCTAACACAGGTGTGTGTGGGGGATCCCTCACTGGATCACCCAGCAGGAGGTAGCACTACTTTTTCCGGTGCCTACTAAAAACTTTTTTGGTTTAGACAAGCCTACGCAGAAACATTAGGAAGTTGATGTGAGTCTTTTGTTATTTTAACCTTTCAAATGTCTTAAATTATTGTTGTTAATCTCACTAAGGTCATTTTTGTGTGTTGTCTTCTTTGCAGGGTTCTCTCGCCCCCAATCAAGCAGTGTATAAATTTCATTAAATCTGGTCGTGCCCCCAAATTGCCAGTTTTGGGGAAGAAGTTCCAGATATAATAACACCCACAGAACACCTACAAAATAGCTGTTGTTCGGGTATTTAAGATTTAGAACAGTTAATTGGAGGACAGAGAGGGTTGCTTCCAGAGTGCCAGCTTCTTCCACACACCCTTAAGATAAGGTCTGCTCCTCAGTACCAGTTCCTGAGGAGCCCAAGGGAGCCCAGGGAGAATAAGTGGTTCCCACATTCAGGGCCTGCTTGCTGGCTTCCCCAAAGGCATCTAGGGTGCCAACATGAGGATGGGGCTAGATGGGTCTCTGGTCTGATCCAGCAGCAAAGCAGCTCTTAAAGGCTGAAAACACTGTGCCCTTTTAGCTCTGAGCAGAGATGCGGCCAGGGCGCTTTGTGGGTGGCCCTCATATCATCGGGGAAGTTACCCACCCCAACTTTCCCCAGGACTCCCACCTTGCTCAACAAAAGGACCAAATCGCCTTTCCGGAGGAGGAGCTCATCTTCATGCTCTGGTTCGTAATCAAACATGGCTCTGCAATAGACAGGAGCGTCACCTGCAGGTGGAGGAAAGCACAGACACCCCTGGATTCGGATATTTCTCTTGCTCTGGTCTGAGTGCTCTGAAGGCAACCATTCCCAGCTGGGTACCCTTCCAGATGTTTTGGACCAAACTCCCATCAGCCTGAACCAACATGGCCACTTTGGACCACAACTCCCATCAGCCCCAACCAACATGGCCACTTTGGACCACAACTTCCATCAGCTCCAACCAACATGGCAGCTTTGAGCTACAACTCCCATCAGCTGCTTGGGGCTGAAAGGGGTCGTAGTCCAAAACATCTAGACAGAGGGCTGACTTGTCCACTGAAATTAAGCCCTCCACAGCATCCACACACCCACAGCAGCTTTCCCACACAAAAGGGCATCAGGTCAACCTCCCCATACCCTGTCCCTCCCTTCCAGATGTTTGCAACCATCACTTCACTCTAGGCTCCCACCTGGGGCCTCACACACCCTAATATAGCTTGGCCCCCTACGCTACCTTTTTCCTCCCCTGCAACAACCCCATTCCAGACTGAAATGGAAAAATAGGCATTCCCTGCCTCATTTTCCTCTCTGAAAACCGCAGGAAGGCCCCAGTGCCCCCGCCAACAAAGGCAGCTCTGAGGTAGCAGAAGTCTATCTTGGTCAAAACTCACTGGTCTGCGGAGCCTGGACTTTGGGACTCGCCTGCATCCGAGGAGGGGTAGGCTTCTCCAGGGTGTTCTCCACCTGGAGCAGGATCCAGGAAGCAACAGAAAGGGGTGCGGAAATAAGAAAGAAGGCTGTTGACACCAACACAAGCTCTGTGCAGCACCTGACCACTGCTAAAGAAACACCAGCAGTTGCTTCCTCAACCTGTTGCCCAGCAGATGTTTTGAACTACAATTCCCATCAGCCCCAGCCAGCAAATGATGCCCTTCTCTCTAGCAGAGAGCAGTAATCTTGACCCGGTGGTTGTTTTCTGAAGAGAAAACTGGCTTAAGAACTTACGGTACTTGGGTCAATGTAAAAGGTATTTCATTGCTTCCCACCTCCCAAAAAAATAGAGACACTGATCCCTGGATTTAAACAGAGGACATTGTCCAAGGGTGTTTCCAGATGTGAACAATTCTGTAGCACTCAGTCATTGCTGTTTTGCTTTAAGTTGCAAGTAAAATAGCAAAACTGCTTCCAGACCTTTTTAATCCAGGAAACATTCTGTAGCAGGACAGAAAATGTTTCCCTTTTCCCCAGCCCCAAATGTGGGGACAGGATCATTTTCATTGGGATTACAGTGTGTGTGCAGTGTTAAATATTTCCTTTCCCCACCTTGCTGCATCACTGATCATGATTGCCCCTTTAACAATGGAGGTGGGGTGGGAAGAAGACAAATAGGCAATGCTATTTGAAGGGGTGATAGACAGAGAGAGGACCATAGAAAAGGAAATGGTTAGAGCTTCCCCTTCAGCCCTTTGGATACTGTTGGACTCTAGCTCCCATCAGCCCCAGCCAGCATGGCCAGCAGTCAGCTGGGAATTGAAGTTCAGCAATAAATGGCAGGTCGTAAATTGGCCACACTCTGGGCTGGAATAATATATGCAGGCTGTAGTTACCAAGAATGGCTGTTGCATAGCCATGTGATGGGTTGTGCACACCTGGGGAAACTGCATGGCTGTTTTCCAGTGTGCTTTTTTAAAAAAATGCTCCGTGGGAAAACAACAACAGAAGCTGAGCAGGGAAAACATGAGAGAGAGATGTTTTGCTCATGGTGTCATGCAGATACTCCATAAAAAAATCAATGAACAAAGCACAGCTGTCCCACGGGAGATGTCCTGTGTAGAAGCAGCGCCAGAGAGCTGCAGGGGGAAGACAACTACTTATTCAGCCTCAAAGGAAGAAGAACAAAAACCAGGACACTGATTTGCATATGCTAATATTTAGAATGACTTTAATTTAAATAGAAATGCAACACATCTCACAATAATAGTAATAATAATAAATAGCTGGTGTGAGTCTATTGCTAGTTTAACTTTCCAAAAGTCTTAAATTGTTAATTTTCCTCACTGGCAGTTTTGTTTTTTTATACAGTGGTGCCTCGCAAGACGAAATTAATCCATTCCGCGAGTCTCTTCATCTTGCGGTTTTTTCGTCTTGCGAAGCACGGCTATTAGCGGCTTAGCGGCTATTAACGGCTTAGCGGCTTAGCGGCTATTAATGGCTTAGCGGCTTTAAGAAAAAGGAAACAAACTCACAAGAACTCGCAAGACGTTTCGTCTTGCGAAGCAAGCCCATAGGGAAATTCGTCTTGCGGAACAACTCAAAAAACGGAAAACTCTTTCGTCTAGCGAGTTTTTCGTCTTGCGAGGCATTCGTCTTGCGGGGCACCACTGTAATCAAGCAGTGTATAAATTTTAGGGGGGGATCATTGTGGGGAAGGCTGGGACCTGGTGATCTATGGTCTGGTTGACATCCTGTGCTAAGACAAACCATAGTGCCAGGGCGCGGCAGCAAAAAGGAGCAAAGCAGTGGCCTAGACCCACTAAGCCTAAGGTCTTGCTGAGCATGTTGTGTGATCCAGACAGTGTGCCAGCTCAGCCAGCTCAGCCTTGCTGTCAAAGTACTAACTGTCGATAGACAACATCCATTTAACATTTGTTTAAAAACCTGAAGCATTTTTGTTAGGGATTGTATGGAAAGATCTGCCAAAAAAGCTGAAAAATATCTTCAAGTATGCGACAACGGCCGCGAGAGTTCTAATAGCACAAGGATGGAAGACTGAAGAAAGCCCAACTAAAGAATCATGGCAAGAAAAATTGATGGACTATTTAGAAGTGGCAAAACTGACATATAAGCTACGGGACAAGGATAACTGTGACTTTAAAGATGAATGGGAACCCTTTACAAAATATTTGAAGATGCAACAAAGTGAACTGGACTGCTTGGCTGGCTTTGAATAAACATTCACAAACTTTTTATTGATAATAATCAGCTAAATAGTTTGAAGATCTATATGCAGAAAACAGCATTCTCAGAGAAACCAAAGACTGGAACTGAGGGAAGCTGGGGGGTGGGGGTCGTGAGTTTTGTGTGGGAGGGTGGGGGGAGGGAGAAAAATTGGGGGGGGGGGAATAAGGATGATATGTTTTGTTTTAATTTTGAATTATTTTTTTTAAGACAACATCAATACCCACTCCCATCCCTGGTTCAAACAGACCAGAGGGTCTTTCAAATAGAGGAGCCCTCGAAACACAGCCCTGTCCTCTGTGAAGGAGGGCACCTGAAGCCCTTCTGGTCCCAATGCCATGGAAGCACCTTCCTTCCGCTCACCTTCTCCGGCTCACTGAGGACAAAGGTCTCATTGGTCATTTTGGGGCGCTGCTTCCCCGCTCCGACTTTGGGCTCTGCAAAAACCATCTCTGGAAGTTGACAGTTGAGGGAGGAAGGGTGGGGTCAGGTTAGCACTTCCAGTCAGGCCCTGCCTCTCTACCCCTTCTCCCCCCCCCCTCTACAGACCTTAACCAGATCTTGAGCCTCCTAAAAGATGTGAGGGGGGAGTGCTTCCTGGATTGCATGGAAGCCCCAACCAAAAGGAAGCAACCGCATTCAATTCAGATTATTCCCCCTCAGCTCTGCACCACTCCCAACATTTATGTCACAGAGGCTGCAGAGGCACCGGCGCCCCCATCCCCACCCACCTCCACAACATGCCCACCCCAGGCCCTGTGCTCCCCCCACCTGAAGGCAAGTCGTTTAGCTCTTGTACAAAGTTGGACGGGAAGGCTCCCAACTTCCCGTTCTTCTTGCCCAACCACCAGCCGTCTTCAATCTGCAGAGGAAGAGGACAAAAAACAGCCGTTGTCATTCTGGAAGGGCCCCCGCCTTCCTGTTGCACAACCCACCACCGGCCCACAGAAGAGAAGTGGCAAAGAGTCAGGCAAAGAGTCCCAGGGTCCCTGTCCAGATACATCGGGTGCCCCCCTAACCACCTCCCACCTCCCTGGATGCACCCAGAGATCTGATGGAGACACAAGATGAAGGCTGCAGTGCAGGCTTATGGTGCCTTCATGGTGCCCCAACGGGAAGGGAAGCTCCTGAGCAGGACCCGAGTGCAACTGCAACGCTTGCAGTTCGAGGGAGCCTCCCAAATTTCACAACTCTCATTTTTAGGGCATCATAACCTGGGGGTGGGGACTGGAGACACACAACTGCCAAAGGAGTAAGACTGCCTCTATAGTACCTTCCCCAGATGAAGTGCCTTTCTATTTAGAGGCTGCTTTGGTGCATATGGTATAAGCTGGCACTTCATTGGGTAGGGGGACAAGGAGAGAAAAGGAGAAATCCAACTTGTAGCCTACTATTATTCCCCTTCATTTTGATACACTTTTGATTAAGGCCAGTGGGATCAGAAGAAGATGGCCTGTGATAATAGCAGACAGCAGAAGATCTCTCCCAGGCAGGAGCCAAATATTATAAATGGGTTGTTGGCAACCAATTTTTTTTTTTAATAATTAGACAGGAAATGACAGGTTTGTCTTAAACTGGGGGTGGAGGGAGAATACAGGCCAACCCTGTGGATGCTGCAAAAACATCCACCCCAAAAACCCTGGCATGAATGAGAAGCAGGGCACCCACAAGGAATTTTCACCTGGAAGCACCCAAAGCCTCCAACAGCATTTCCCCATCCTTCTACCACATACTTGCTCCCCTACCTCACCTCCTCCAAGATCTGCACCACTTCTCCGGGGCACAACTCCAGCTCATCGTCCTTTGCTGGGGTGTAAGAGAAGGAGACCCGGCACCAGCGCTCCTTCGCAGCTGGCAGCTTGTTCACAGCATGGACTACAGAAAGGATAAATGTGGAAGGCAGGAAGCAATAAGACAAAGAGAACAGAGAACATGACCGCACAGCCAAATTCCAGATAGGCACCAGAGGGGGATTCTTTTTTTCCGATGAATTTAACTTGCCTTGGAGAATAGTGGTAGGGCAATAATATAAAACAGGAGCTTGCATTATACTGATTTTGACACCTGCTAAAAGCTTTATTGGGACGCGGGTGGCACTGTGGGTAAAACCTCAGCGCCTAGGACTTGCCGATCGTCAGGTCGGTGGTTCGAATCCCCGCGGCGGGGTGCGCTCCCGTTGCTCGGTCCCAGCGCCTGCCAACCTAGCAGTTCGAAAGCACCCCCGGGTGTAAGTAGATAAATAGGTACCGCTTACTAGCGGGAAGGTAAACGGCGTTTCCGTGTGCTGCGCTGGCTCACCAGATGCAGCTTGTCACGCTGGCCACGTGACCCGGAAGTGTCTTCGGACAGCGCTGGCTCCCGGCCTCTTAAACGAGATGGGCGCGCAACCCCAGAGTCGGACACGACTGGCCCGTACGGGCAGGGGTACCTTTACCTTAAAAGCTTTATTTAAGCAAGCCTACCCAGACATAGTGTATATTGTGCATATTTGCTCTTAAATACTGCTGGATTTTATATAATGTTTATTATTTCTACTTGTTTTTAAAGCCCATTGATCTTATTTTCTTATGATTATTTTATACTATTTTAGGTCAAGTGCTGAGAGATTATTACTGTTTTCTGGTTAAGCCAGAGATTTCCAAACTATGTTGGGACACATTAGTGTGTTGGCTCCGTGCGCTCCTCCTGGGACTGGAAAGGGGCGCTAGTTTAACCTCCGGTTTGCTAGTAAAACTGAATTAACTGTGTCGTGAAATGATGCATGTCTAAAAAGTGTGTCACCAACATGAAAAGTTTGGAAAGCTGTGGGTTAAGCTGTCAATAAATCTTGTAAAAGAAATATGTAGGTTTAAAGAGTCGGAATGCGTTCCTGGGAGCAGGTGTTCTCTTAATATCACGATCGGATCACTGGCAAGAAAGTTTTCCATGAAAATTGTAAATCCAGATCAAATGGGGGTGAGTGATAAACTGTATCTGTGATGTCAACAACATAGCCTGGTTACATTGCCAAAAACCTGTGTGCCTGAGCAAGGACAATCTCACAAATGCATCCCATCTGGAAGCACTCTAGGAACAAAGAATGCAGAAAAGAAGTTCGATAAATTTTGACAGATCCCTTTGCTCTCACAGCCCAGTAGGATTAATCAAGAGCAGCCTTCCACAACCTGTTGGCCTCTGGCCGTTTTGGACTGCGACTCCCATCATCTGTCCTGCTGAAACACCTGGAGGGCATCAGTTTGGGGAAAGCTGATTTAAATGAAGCAAGCCAAGAGCTGAACTTGCCACTGGCCTGTCATGGCCATGCCCCAGGCTTCAGGCCCCAATTGGCACTGATCCCTGCAGCCGTCCATCCTTTTACAGTCAGGGCACATACACGGTTTCAGATGCACATGTTAAATCTGAATATATACCATCCTTTTCTGCAAAAAACAGTGCTCGTTCCAAAATCAATGTGTTGCGCATCAGTGCAGCAAAAGCAAACCCAAATTCAAACTGCATGTGCTTAAAATGTTTGTTTTTTCTGTTTTAAAAAATCAAGGATGGCAAACAATTTTGCCATTTGTTCCAACATCTCAGGAATGTAGAAGCTTTTGAAAAGCAAGGAATGAAAGGCAGGCAGGCAGGCAGGCGAGAGAGGAGAGGACTCTTAAGTATGTGTTTCATCACTGAAGTGTGACACACAGCCTTCTCAGCCGTGTAGTGAGAACTTCTGTGATGGTCATCATAGCTATCATACCCAAGCTCCTTTCAAGACCATACAGCAAAAAACTGAATTTTTGATGACCTCTGTCCTATGCAGCCATTTTGGCTTCAGTACCAAACCATTTTCCACTCTCCCCATCACCAACACCTTTGCTTACTCAAAAGTTTGCTCACTACTTTGTAGCATTTTGGCTGGGCGTAATAAAGGGAGTGCAGTTGTGTGTGTGTCCCCCCCCTTTCAAAATAAAAGCAGCAGTTTAACCCTTAGTCAGTAACACCAATAAAACCTATGTTTAGCTTATTTGGTGAAATTCCACCCAAGAGTAGCTGATTATTGGACATGCAGAAGATTAGCATATAGCAGTCCAGGAGATAACATTCTCACAGCTGTGAAATAAGGTGGCAGCACTTTGGCCATGCTCCACAGAGCCACTGGTTCAAACTCTGTACTGCATTAGCTGCAGCACTGATGGAAAGAGACCCATACCGCTTTGAGAAAATGCCAAGCCCCACAGGTACTGTGCCGAAACATAAATAGAACCTCCAGCAAGGTCCTTGGATTTCCTAAAGGCCACGAATACCACCTTATACTTGCCTACTCCCCACCAGCACTCGATTAAATAGAACTTTGCTTTTTTTATAAAAAAGAGGGGAAAGTCATGGGCAAAAGTTTTTACGTTCCTTTTAAAGATAGTCCCTCCCCAGTTGTCCTTAGTTTGAAGCTTCAGCACTGGCCTAAAGTATACCCCCCCCCAAACAAAAAAATACACTCACCACTGCGAATGGATCGGGGGTATCGCTGGGTGCCATCAGCTCGGAGGCTCACTGGGATTTCCTGAGGCAAGGGGAAGAAAAAGGTGCCTGTGACTAGGAACAATGAAATGCTCAGACAGCAGGAGGAGAGAACAGCCTGGGGGGATGGGAGGGCAGGGTCTCCCTCCGGCATCTTGTTTCTTACACAGAGCCAGGACTCAAAACAACCAGCTTAAGGTTGCCAAGTTTGCTGATGACACTAAATTGTTCAGGGTGGTTAAAACAAAAAGGGATCATGAAGAATCTCTCCAAACAGAGCAAATGAGCAATAAAATGGCATATGCAATTCAATGTCAACAAATTATGTGATGCATGTCACTTTATATGTGGACAGGGCTTCTGTGTCCAGACTGCACTCCTGTCTCCCTCCACCCATTCCCAACAACTTGTTGGCTGTCAGAGATTGCATAGAGTCATAGAGTTAGAAGTGATCCCAATGGTCATCTAGTCCAACCCCTGCCAAGCAGGTATCGCAGCTAATGGTGACGTTAAATCACAACGTCCAGTTTGCACAAAGCTAGCAGTTTGAGACTTCCTGTTGTAGTCATGTTTTCATGCTTCTTCTCCAATTGATTCAAGCACATAATTTAGAAAGAGGATCTAAACACACAACTTGCTATTCGCAGGTTATACAACATAAGGGACGGGGGGGTGGATGTTTCTAGAAAACAGAAAACTCTTTATTAATTGAGGAATCCCCTTTTACATGTGTGTTGAGGTAAGGAACAGACATACCATAAAACATATATAAACAGTACAAAAAACCGACAGCAACATAGGAAGCTGCCTTATACAGAGTCAGACCATTTGCCCATCCAGCTCAGCATTGTCTGCACTGACTGGCAGCAGCGGCTGGCAGGAGTCTCTCCTAGCCCTCCCTGGAGGAGATGCCACTGGGGACTGAGCCCAAGACATTCTGTTTGCAGAAGAGTGTCTGCCTTGCAAGCAGAACATCTCCCTTCCAAATGTCAAGAGGTTTAAAATGAACACCTTTGCATCCAGCTGGGAAAACTTATGAGGGCCAAATTCCCTTCAATGCAGCTATCAAGTCCCTCTCATCTCTCAGCTGGGATGCTGTTCCACGGAACAGAGGAAGCCACCCTGCTCTAAGCCACTGTGGAGCAGTGGTATCTGATGTTTGGGGGCCTTTAAGGAAGACCCACCTCTCCCATAGAACACAGTGACTTCCTGGGTAGTGAAGGGACCAGCTAGCCCCTCAAGGAACCTGGCTCTTAACTGTGAAGGGCCTTCAGTACTAGCCCCAAATTCACTAGAGGTGAACCAAAGTTGGGAAGAAAAGCCAGGAGTCTCCTGCTTCTATTCCCTGCTCTCAAGAGACAAAGCAAACGAGCATCACCACTGGAATGGCTGGCTGGCCTGCTCCACTGAACAGGTGGGAGTGCAGCCTGCAAAGGAACTGCCCCCTGGAAAAGATAAACATTCAGAACTCAAAAATCGGAAGAGGCCTCTCCCCCTTTACCTTGCGGAAAAGATAAGGGCTCTGGGTCAAAACAGCCATTCTGGAGAGGACGCTGGGGAAAGCAGGCACCTACCTCAGGTATATAGGGGGCGGCGAGTGGGCGTGGCTTCAAGTGCTTCAGCACACACCTTGTCACCTGTCTATGCTACAAAGCAGAATGGAACGACCCTTCTGGCTCCTCCCCCCTCAAGGAACCTTGGGAATTGTAGTTCCACGTGGCAGCAAACCTGTAGTCCCACAGAACCCTCAACACCTCCATAAACCACAATTCCCAGAGTTCTTTGGAGATGGGCTATAATGCATGCTTTTTTAAAACAACATTAAGGCAGATACTTTCCTGATGGGTCTTTATATGGCCTTCTGAAGATGCTGGATTTAACATGGGTTCAAATCCCACCTCTTCAGCCATGAACTTAACTGGGCACGTTCAGGTAAGTCCCTGCCTCTCAGCCTCAGTTTGTCATTTGTAAAATGGGCCTGCCCCAGGGGGCTGTTGGGAGGACAAGTGGTTGTTTGAAAAGCTCTTTTACCCTAGAATAAGGGCAATTATACGCAGGTATTGAAGTCAAAAGCCGATGCCTGCTTTCATGTGTTTTTCTTCTCATGCCTCCTCGTACCCTGCCTGCAAGGCTTGTGTATTGGGTTCCATTCCAGCAAAGAAACACACAGAGCTAAGAGCTGATAACGTCACCTGGCAACTTGCCCATGGAACTGTGGGAAACCTGCCACTGCAGAAACAACTAGCTCCCGTTTTTCAGAAAGGGAAGGGGTCCCCTTTATCAGAAGTGGGGGAAACTCCTGATAAAGTGGGAAAGGCCCTGAGAACAATTGGAGCAACAAGCAGGCGGGACTTGGTGAAAGGGGAAGGAGTGTCACTTTTATGGCATGTGAGGCAAAGGTGCTCCTTGCCAGGGTGGGTGTGTATGTGCCTGCTTTTCACTGGTGCTTTATCTTATTTCACAGAATAATGGGTGCGGACTGGGGCATCCCGTTCACCCTCCTGCCACAAAGGAGGACTCTAGCCGATTGTGACAGGACAGACCTTCTGTCTGCCAGGAGTGATGCACTGGGGGGAGGATGTTTTTCAGACACCTTTGCCTGGCAACCTACAAGGAACTGGAGCTTTTTCGAGGAAATCAGGAACTGGAATGGCAGGTGCAGACCCTGCCCCAAGAGCTGTCTATGTTCAGCAACAGGTGGGGGGCAGGGAGACTTAGTGCAAGTGGCCTTAACCCTGTGCTGACATTCTGTATGTTCAGAGATGTGCAGCCGGGGGAAGATGTTGAGGTCACCTAGGCCTGCATTCAAGGTGGGCCTCCACTGTGGCCCACATGCAGTACAATCCATGGTGCATAAGACTCTGCACATGCATTCTGTTTAGGGCTGGCTCTGTCATAGGGTAGAGGGAGGCACCTGCCTCGAGTGGCAGATCCTGCAGGACAGGAGAGCAGCAGTAGTCAACCTCTTCCCTAGCATGCTGTCTTGTTGCTAGCTGCTTGCGCTGGTTGACCCTCTTGCCTGGTTGAATTTCTCCCATGCATTACCATTGGCATCATTCCCAGCCAAGGAGGCAGTCAGCCCAGGACATGCACTGCAGCAGGCACTGCCTCTGTGTGTGTGTGTTTTGTTCTGATCATGTGATGCAATGCCACCCAGGCAGCTTGGGGGAGTGAGCAGTGGTGAGATGTTGGAGGGCAGAATTGTGTGTACCCTGCAGCCTGGCCTGCACACACCACCTAAGATAGCTGATTGCCCTCAGGTGCAATGGAAAAGTCTGAGTCTTTTTAAAAGGGGGATTTGTTTGTACTAGCAGGCATAGGCAAACTCCGGCCCTCCAGATGGTTGGGACTACAATTCCCACCATCCCTGACCACTGGTCCTGTTAGCTAGAGATGATGGGAATTGTAGTCCCAAACATCTGGAGGGCTAGAGTTTGCCTATGCCTGCATTAGGGCAACAGAGCCCGTTGATCCACTTTAATTATGTAAACCTAAAGTGCTTATTTATTTATTTATTTATTTATTGTATTGCATTGCATTTATATCCCACCTTTTCCTCTCAGGAGCTCAAGGGGTACACAGCTCTCCCCCTCCTCAATTAATCCCCACAACAACCCTATGAGGTAGTGTCAGAGCTGCTTCCAGATCCTAGCTCACAGAGGATCACGCTAGCCAGCGATCATTAAATAAAAGTCTTTATTGAGTTACAGTTTCCATTCTCAAGCTGCTGCGTGCAACTCTACGTCTCATGGTTAGATCGGCGAAGCCCCATCTGAGTCTCCGCCCCTTGTACACCAACTTAATATCCTAGCCTTGCTCCACCTTTTCCGCCTGACTGTTCTTCTCTGGGTCCCTCTGCCCCCCGGGGTCTCTTCCTTCCGGGATTCCTCTGACGCTGACGCTGACCCCCCTGACTCTTCTCCCTCCTTTCGGCGGGCTTTAGGACCTGGCTCCCTTTCCGGGCTGCCTACTGCGCCACCTTCCTGTGCATTTGAACTTGGCACGCGCGCCCAACCTTCCACCTTCCGTCTGACCGTTTCTTCGCTCCCCGATGGAGGTGTGGCCACTCCTGACTCGTGCCCTCCCCCCTGTTGTGAGCTGCCAGCGCTTGATCCCTGGCGCCCTTCCTCTTCCCTGCTCTCTGGCGGTGACGCTGGTCCTGATTTCCAACTGCTCCCCTCTGAGTCCCCTCTGGCTCTATCTTCCTGGGGTGTCCCCCTAGGCTCCCCCCTTGCCCTGGCCACTGGTGCTCCTTTCTGTGAATCTTCTGATTCACTGGAAAGACTCGGAGATCTCGGGTCGTCGTCATCACTCATCTTTTCTTCTGCCTCCTCTCCCTCGCTCTCTGTTTCCTCCCTTGCCCTTGCCTCTGCTCCTGAACCCCTGACAGGTAGGTTAAGATGATAGACTTCAACTGGCCCTGGATCACCCAGTGAGCTTCATGACCAAGGGAGGGGATTTGAACCCTGGTCACCCAGGTCTTAGTCCAATATTCTAACCACGATGCCACACTGGCTTGAATGCCTCCTACAAAAGAGCTGCAGCCTGGAGCCCCCCTTGGGCACCTGGTGGCCAAAGCCCTGCTATTTATCTCGTAACACAGCCTAGTAAAGAACCAACCAGTGATCCCACTGGCTATTTGGACAAGGGTGTACTGTTTGGCTCCGCACATGTCTGGCTCAGATGTGGGACAGTCTGTGCACAGTGACACACAACATGTGCATTGAGTCAGGGGCCTTGCACAGCTGCCCATTTCCACACAGCCTTCTCCTTTGCAGCCAGCCCAGCTGTTTTGTTTGAGCAGCCGCAAGGCCAGGCAAACATTGGCAGGAGGCAGGTGACAGACATGGGTGTGTTGCAGCCCTTACAAGGTGAAACTAGGGGAACAAAGCACATCTTACCCAGCTCCATGCAGCTTCCCTTTAAACAAATTGTCCTCAGGGGTGCAAATTAGCTGGGGAAATAATTTGCATTATTTGGCCATGAACTCCGGCAGGAGGCAAATACCCAGTTTGTTATTTTGCAGGAATAGAACAAAGCTGAAGAGGGAGGAAAAGTCTAGAGGACCAGGCCTCGGGTGGAAAGGAAAAAGGGGCTCCTACACCTTTAATTGTTATTATAGAAGAGGGCAGCTTGTCATGCAAGGTGTAGGTTCCCTCTTCTACATGACTATTCACCCGGACACTTTACAGTATTCGTTTTCTTACATTTATATCCGCCCCGCCCCCCATTCCTCCTTCATGGAACTCAAGGCGGCACATGTTTGGTTCCACACAGTTTTCAGTCTGGGTACTGACCAGAACCAGACCTGCTTAGCTTCAGCAAGGTCATGGCGTTCTGTGCCTTGGGGTTGTTCCTTGGGACACTGTTGCTAGAGAACTGCTTCACTGCTATAATGCCCAGTGCCAGAAGGGCTCAATTTGGGTTTGAAAAGCCTTTTCTCTGACCTCTCCCAAATTCCAAATAAATTTGTTTGAAAATGGAGACACTCTGTCTCTCGCTCTTTGGTATTCTTGCACCTTTAATAGTTGTAAAGAAGAGGAAATCTGCCATGCAAGTCACACCTGCCAAAAAAGATGCAGGAGGTGCCTGTCTGCTTTTGCATCTGGCCGCCAGAGAGCTGGTCCAGCCATTGGGCAGAGTGAGGCAGGCATATAAGGTGGCAGGTGCTGAGGGTCGAGAGACAGACACATCCGTGTGTGTGTGTGTGTGTGTGTGTGTGCTCACTCTGTAGGAGCTCAGGGGTAAGAGGTATATGGCGCATGTCACATGCTCAGAGGCACTCTTTTCCAGTGAGGGAATCTCATGTTCATTGCTGGATAATGGCACTGGGCACAGGTCCCAGGGCTAACGAAAGGCCTTTTCATGCATTTAAAGGTAAAGGGACCCCTGACAGTTAGGTCCATTTGCCGACAACTCTGGGGTTGCGGCACTCATCTCATTTTACTGGCTGAGGGAGCCAGCGTACAGCTTCTGGGTCATGTGGCCAGCATGACAAAGCCGCTTCTGGCGAACCAGAGCAGCGCATGGAAATGCCGTTTACCTTCCTGCCAGAGTAGTACCTATTTATCTACTTGCACTGCATGCTTTAGAACTGCTAGGTTGGCAGGAGCAGGGATCGAGCAATGAGAGCTCACCCCGTTGCGGGAATTCGAACTGTTGACCTTCTGATCAGCAAGCCCTAGGCTCTGTGGTTTAACCCACAGTGCCACCCATGTCCCTTTCATGCATTTAGGCCATGGCAAATCCCAGTTTCCCTGCTGACAGGTCACTCAGTAATCATACCCGATTGTTGCTCCCTAATAGGAAGCTGCTTTGTTCTAAGTCAGACTATAGGTCCATCTACCTCAGTACTGTCTACACTGAATGGCAGTTGTTTCAAACAGTGGATGTTCCCAGCCCTACTTGGAGATTCCAGAGATTGAACCTGGGACCCCTGCATGCAAGGCCGATGTCCTACCCACTGAGCCAATGGCCCTTCTGAGACAGGTGCGACAGGCATGTTTGCAAACACGCAAGTCTGTCTCCACTTGTTCCTCATGCTTCTCAAGAGCACACTTAATACACCCTAGACACACACTTACCTGGGACTAAGCTACTTCCGAGGAGACATGCCTAGGCCTGGAGTGGGAAGGGGTGTAAATGCTCACCTGCACAAACTGGCGAGGGAAGAGCCCCACCCGGCCCTCCAGCTCCCCTTGCAGCCATCCCTCTTCAGGGCCTGGTTGCACCTTCTGAATGATGTCGCCGGCAGTGATCTTCAGCTCATCACACAGCTGCCCGTCAAAGTCCACCAAGACCAAGACCTCTGAAGGAGGAGGAGAAGAGAGAAGCAGGAAGAAGGTTTTCCCCAAAAGCCTCACTCAGCTATGGGCACTCCCAGATGACCTTTCTGTAGAGCATTCCTTCCAATTGGCCCTCAGGGAGGTTAGGCAACATTGCAGCTATGCACACACTGAGCCATTAAAGGACGTTTCCCCCTCAAAGAATTCTGAGCACTGTAGTTTATTAAGGGTTGCTGGGAATTGTAATTCTATGAGGGCTAAACTTCAGAGCCCCGAGTCCTTTGAGGAAAAGAATGTGCTTTAAAAGTCTAGTGTGTACACAGCCTGCACCAAAGAGTCACTAGTCCACACCTTCCAGTGCATTTACCCATCACTTTACTTATTGCAAAAGTCTGATCTTTTGGGAGAAGCAGGATCATTGCACAAAACTTCCCAATCAGCTGCAGTTGTGCAACCTAAAATTGCAGTTGCTTGGTGATTAAAACCCACCCCAAAAGAGTAATATTCTGCAGAGGCTGACTTTGGCAATATGGCGCCCTGAGCGAGGACAAACTTTGGTGCCTCACCCAAATAATATTTCACATTTTCACAATGATTCAAGTTTGTTGAAGCACCCTCACACCTCTTACCTTCCATTCTCTGCATACTCTCAAGCGCACTATTTTGCACCCCCTCAGATCAGCACCCTGTGCAGGGAAACTGATTGCACCACCTTAAATCTGGCACTGCAGTCTAAGGCCACATTCACACCGTACATTGTATGGTTGGAATTGTAGAGCTGGAAGCATCCCCAAGGGTCATCCAGTCCAACCCCCTGCAATGCAGGAATCTAAACTAAAGCATCCATGACAGATGTCCATCCAGCCTCTGCTCAAAAGCCTCCACAATCTCCACTATGATACCACTTTAAAAACTTCATGGCTTCCTTGAAAGAATCCTGGGAGCTGTAGCTTGTTATGGAGGTTGAGACCCATATCTCTCTCACAGAGTTACAATTCCCAGAGTTCCCTGGGAAGGGGGGTTGATTGTTTAATAACGCCTGGAATTGCACTCAACACACATAACAGACCACAGCACCAAGTGTTCTTTGAAGGGAGCCATGACTGTTTAAGGTGGTACCATATTGCTTTAAATGTATGGTGCAAATGTGGCCTAATGTTGGATACAAACCATGAAGTGGGAGTTGAATGGCAGTGCAATGTAAAAAAAAAAAGCGGTCTGTGATAATTAGAGCTTAAGTGTATGTTAAACAAGGATAACTGTTATAATTGGTGATAATTTAATATTGCTGAGATTATTGTATAGGCACCTGGAATGGGGCAGGAAACCATTCACAAGAAGCAGTTATGGATGGCAACAGCCAGCTGGGGCTGATGGGACCTGTGGCCCAAAATATCTGAAGGCCACCTAGTTGGCCTAACCTTTTCCAAACAGGTGACTGGTATTTACTTCCCTTGTCCCAGAAGCAGCTTCTTCACAGGGTTGTGAGGCTGGGGCCCCTTCCATAAAGCAGCAGTGGCCAGCCAGTGACCAGTGCATCAACTTCCAGCTGGTCCCCAAAGCAACCTTAAGTGGACCCCAGGAACCAGATGGTACATCCTAAGTTCTTTCTCCTGGGGGTGCAGTAAGGCAGGACAGAGAGCAGCCGTCACCAAATCCACAAGCCCTACTCTCTCAAAGGGCTTATCCACATTAACCTTTTGCCCCATTTTATCTAGGCACAGGTCCATGCTTAAAAGCTCCTTGCCCAAGCATGGTTTCTTCATTTTTGACCTGGACTTGCCCCCACAATAACCTGCTCTTTAGGGCACAATCAGATCAAACATCAATTTTGGTTTTCCACATATTGCTGTTTGCTCCAACTGAGCTTTAAAGAGTGGGTTTTTGTGAGGAAAGCAAAAAAGTGGGGTGCTTGGACATGGAGCTTTAAAGCGCAGACTGTGTCTGGAAAGAGCGGAGGAAAGGTAAGTGGATAAGCTCCGACTCCTCCCAATGGTAGCCGAATCTCACACAGTACTCTGCTAAAAACAGAAGCCTGAATGAGGAAAAAGGGGCTGGCCAGACCCTCTCTGCCTCTCCCTGTCAAATTCAAGCACTGAACATACACTGAAGGCCAAGCCAAGCTCTTTAGCCAGGCAAAAGTTCAGAGGGAGACCTGGCTGCGCCAGGGGGGTCCTGGATGGAGGCAGAGAGCCCCAGTGATGCTCTGACAGAGACTGCGGCCAAGGGGAACCATCAGTAAAAGTGGGGGCAGGGACCCTTTTATTAATTATGCCTTAGTAACAGTTACATCAGTAACAATTAGGCCTGATTTTCCTTTCTTTTTGCTCTGTCCTAGCAGTTACCTGAGGGTGCAGGGATTCTCGTTTCCCTGGTATGCCAAGCATGCAGGCACACACACACAGAACCCTCCCCCAGCAAGTTCAGTTTCATCACTTCGGTGGAGAAGGTGGGACCCCCATTGGGGTGGAGTCAGAGGTAAGCTCCACTGAAGTGGGCCTGGCAGTGGGCACCCTGTGCCCACACTGTGTTTGCTCTGGAACAGACTGTGTAATCCTCAGACACTCAAAATGCTAAAAAAATAATAATCTAAATCCTCCCCCCCCCCCTGCAGCCACAACACCACCACCACATATACATTATAGCCGTTCCCCTTTGACTCACATTAAACTCACCTATTTTACAAAAATAATGCCCTTTAATCATTGACCTGCCAGAGCATGAAGCAGTGAGCCAATTCAATGTTATGTATCAATTGAAGCGTTCACAGGAAATGTGATCCTACAGAACTGTATGCCATCACACAGCTGTGTAAGACGTGGCGGCCAGCGCAGCTGGCAGCACCTGTGAGATTTATCATCTGGAAAACCCAGGCAATAAAGAAATCATTCCAGCTCCAGCCCCATTCCCTGTAGGTGGCCCCTGAAACCTACCCATGGCAGCTCCTTCCTCACTTTCCGGCTGCCTCCCTCCGCATAGATCCAGCCAGCTGTGCCTTCCTGGGAAAAGTGGGAGAAGGAAGCCAGGCACTCCCTTTTTGAAGCTGGGAGGGAAGGCCCGTCAGGACAAGCCTGCCACACACGGAAGGGAGGGACAAGCCCAGACTAGGCAAACAGGCGAGGCGGGTTCCTGAGAGAGCCCAGGAAGGAGCAGGGAGGGCTCCAGGCTGCTACCGGGCAGGTAGGCCGGGCCAGGGGGTTTGCTTGCCCCAAATAGATGGGCAGAGCCTACCTGTGATGGGGAGGGAGGTAAGCATTGACGTGCAGGCCTGAAGTGTGGGTGGTTGCACCTGAGCGGGGGAAATGGCCTTACTTAGGCACACCATCTTTCTCAGCCTCAGTGTAAAATGGATGTATGAAAATTGGCATCTCTGCCATTGTAACTTACTATTTATATAGAGCCACTCCTTGGCAAGATACCCTAACTAAAAGGACAAACCCCTAGAGCAGCTTACACTCTAAATGTCACTAAGAGGAGAGGAAAGGCCTGACAGAGAAGCATTAAATGGCTGTATCAATATTGTTGTACAGTATGGCTCAGTACCTTCAGAGCATTTGCCATATCCAAAAATAAAAAGAGGCCCTGAAGCTCTGTTCCAACTTGAAGTCACACCCTTTGACCTGGCAGCTGTTCAGGAGCTGGGTGTGGTTACTCAATAGGCCCTCTGTGCATGGTCAGAGTTCCTTTCTTCTGTACCGATTTCCAGTTTTGCAAAAACACTGTATTTTTATTCGTTGTTATCTTTCACAAGGAACCTGGGTGTTTCACTTCCTGCTGGAGACAAATCTAGAGAACTTCTGGATTCTATTTTTTTTTTTTTTAAAGGGGGGAATCTGCTGCTGTGTGTTTTGATATTCCATTATCCCTTGGTGTAACCTGAATCCTGCACAGAACAGATGAAAAGGTGGTCTTTGAAAGCGCTGCAGCTTTTGCCCACACACCATTTGAAGAGCCAGTGCAGATGGTCTGGCTTTAGCAACAAACCAGCAGCTGCCCCCCCCCATGCTCTGGTTAACCACCAGCCTGATTACAGGTCAACTGAAAGTTTGCTCCCTATTTCTTATATTTATTCACTTGGTCCTTGAATGCTTCTGGTCCAGGTGTGGCTTAATTGGCAGATGGGTTATTGAGATATCACAAACTAGTAGCTGGCAAGTGTTTTTTACTTCGCTGGATTTTCCCTGGAAATGTAAAGAGAGGTTAACCAGATCATGAGGGGAAGATACAGGATTTTGATGTTGATTATGTCATGTGGGCACTACAAAAAAAACTTGCTTGTTTGAGGATCCACCATCAAACACCGATCTGCAAGCATCCCTCACAGAGATCTTGGGGGTTTTCTTAGGTTCCAAAATGGCTACTTTTGCTTTGTGAATCTCCTCCTGACAGTTTAGTAAACTTTAGCAGCTGATTGGTCTGAAGTCTGGAAGAAATTGCTGCGCTGAAGACCAATTTCAGCCCTGCACACACTCACAAGTGGCACAGCACCCCTCAGGAACAGCCACTCAGGCACTGGCAAAAAAAAATAAAAAATAGGAGGAACACATCACACAAAAAAGGACAAGAGAGGACCTTTTCTGGCGTCAAATTTGCATATGCTAACTTATATGTGTAGATACATATTTAGAAACAATTGCTATAAGTTAAATAGAAATACAGTCTATTCCACTGTTGTTGCACCATAGTTCCACCCACTGCTCAGTTTGCTGCCCAGGTGCTGCTTACTATGAGATGTGCACAACCTCAAGGCCCCTGTGCTCCTCTCTGATTATTTTTTTAAATCTTGAAACTAGACAGCCCTTCAAATAGAGGATGCGTTCATGAAGAGGACTGCCTCTGTACAGTAATGAATTCCCACCCTGCCTCAGGTTGCTTCCCACACAAGGAGTCCCAGACGTTTAACTTCTCAATTTACATATTTCCTCTGGAAAATACGCTTAGAGGCCATACCTACACACAGAGATGGTGGTAAAGCTGGGATGAAAAACACCCCTTACATAGTATGATTATGGGTTCCTTTGCAGTTCTAGCAAAGATGCTTTGAAGAACTCAAAATACTGGAAGGCCAAGATCTTTTGAATACCTGCAATTGGGGGGAAATCCTCTTCCAGTTAGCAGAAAGTGACAGTTAATTCTGTTTATGCCTGGTGTCCCTGCCTCACTTGAGCCCCTCTTTGCATCAACAACTGGCTGGAGTATCTATGGGACACGAAAAAGTCATAAAGAGCTCCCAGGGCACACCCACACAGAAACTCAGCCTGCTTTTATTACTCAGACCCCAAACAGTGTCCATAGAAGTTGGGTGACGGCACTGCAGATGACCAAGACTGGAATAGTTCACATCCTGCCCGAAACATAATGGACAGGATGAATTTGTCCAGGCCTGTCGCTCCCCAAGCACTTGGGTGACAGATTGGGTTACTGAACTTGTCTTGGGACGGCAGATAATGACACACACTTGGCCCGAGGATGCAAGAAAAGAACAGTAAGATGTCATTTCCTCAATGCATTCAGTTCCCTCTCTGTTTGTGGCTGTTGAATTTTCTTGATGCCCACCCCCTGCTCCCAACAAATGTGTCTTGATTGACACTGGAATGCTTTATTCAAATAGTCCAATAACTTAGCATAATTAAGATGCAACAACTCTGATAATGTCTTTCCAGTTGGCACCTGAATCTAACTTCTTACAAGAACCCTGTCTGAGGCGTACCAGTATATAAAATCTAGTGTCCAGCCCCAAGGCAGCCAAGCACAATTATAGGCATTCAAAATGAAGTTGTAGTCCAAAACACCTGGAGGACACCAGGTTGGGGAAAGCTGTTCTAGATCACAAATCAAGCTAATGGGGCAATGGAGGTTTCACAGAACCAAACCTAACAATAGGTGGTCAGCTGGGTAGCGAATGATAACAGGAGAGCCTTTCCTAGTGTTGCATCATCACAACAGGGCTGCCTCCTAAGGGAGACCTGCCTTGCACATTCATTGTTAGCTTTTAGGCACCAGGTGAATTGTGTCTTGTTCACTTGGGCTATCCTAACCCAGCTTGATGTCCTCCAGATGTCTTGGACTACAACACCCATCATCCCCAGTCCGTATGGCTAGCAGATGTGGATGGTGGAAGTTGCAGTCCAGCAACATCTGGAGGACTACAGGACAGCCACATTTGATTTATTGACTATAGCTCCCTCTTTCCTTTTTAACATTGACACATATACCCCTAACCCCTAACCCCCTAACATGTTAAGTAGTGGTGTTGGTGTCGGGGGGGGGGGGACCACCTGAAGGGGAAATAGAAAAAGGCTATTGACTTAAACATACCTGCACAGTGTGGTCATCACCTGAGGCCTTTCTCTGCTGGTCTCTCTAATAGAGCTTCAGAGAGTAGCAAAAAGGGAGGCCTTTTCAGTGCTGGCTTCCTGTCTGTTGAATGCTCTCTCCAGTCAGTCCTGCCTGAAGCCAACATTAACAGCTTTTCAGCACCAAGTTAAGAGTCTTCTCCCAGACTTCTGAGGCATTATGATAATAATAGCTGTTTCTCTCTGTGTTTGGATATTGTTAATTTGTTGTTGGTGGCTGCTTTTTAATTGTGTAACTCACTTAGAGAGATTTTGTATTAGGTGACAAATAAAATAAACCAAGAACAACATCTCTACACCTGGTGAGTTTTAAGATTGAGTAGTGGAGGAGCCAGAGACATTCACTTCTAGGTGTTTTCCGGTTTCATTCTGCACCACAGCCTCCTAGGAAGACGCATCCCCCTCATTTAGGCCATTATGAACTTGCTCTTTCTAGACTCAGAGGCTGGAGTGAAACGTGAAACTAGCAAGCACCTGAAAACACCTCGTTTGAATGTTTGCTAGCTCCTAACACATTAATTCTTAAAATACCAACACACACACCTGCTTCCCTTTAAACATCAAGGCTTATAAAGAGTTCCAGGGAACTCAAAAGCTTGCATATATTTTATTCCATTTGGATTGACCTAACAAAGGTATTGCCCCAGTACAGACTTAGATCTATTTTATCTTTTTGGTGCCGTGGAACCTAAATGCACAGTAAGTTAGTTGACATGAATGCAACTCTGTATGTGAACATTTTGCCTCCCCACCCCCACCCCTGCAGCCAACCACCCACAAATTAGGCTTTTTTATTGAGATGATGTCATCCCAACTTTGCCTGACCCCACACAAGCAGAAGTACCTGTTTGTTCTCTGGCAATTTACAGTGCCATAAAATAAGCACCTAACATTTAATGGGCAACCAGCTGACCCATTAGTGCAACACATTTGATGGAAACCAGGCTGCAGAGGATCTTTTGCTCAAGGTAGGTAACTTCTAGCTTCCTGGCCAGGGGATTTACGGAAGGACAGTCCTCTAAAGTTTCCTTTAGAGACAGATGAGGGAATAGGTTTTGCTCCAGTTTCCTAGACCTGGGAGAGTCCCACCCAGAAAACTCAACCCTTAGAACAGGCTTCCTCAACCTCGGCCCTCCAGATGTTTTGAGACTACAATTCCCAGCATCCCTGACCACTGGTCCTGCTAGCTAGGGATCATGGTAGTAGGCCAAAAACATCTGGAGGGCCAAGGTTGAGGAAGCCTGCGTTAGAACAAGGCTTCCACACCCTTCTTACATCTAAGCAGTCCTTTTGCGCCTCAAATCATAAGGACTTTGTAAAAAAACTGAGCCACCTTGAGAGTAATACCTTTATAGCAGGACCCAAACGTCAAAGCCAAGAACAAGCATTACTGGTTCTTGGAAGTCCTTTTCGGGTTGGATGTTAAAGGGGAAAGGGAGATGTTTGGTATGTTGTGCCCCAAAGTCCGAATTAAAAGTCTCAAGATAGGCTACCAGAGGTGTTGTACAGGAATAATGGATCAGTCTTGCTTGGTATGAGATCCCCACGGGACTAATGCCACAAAGCAGCAAGGAAAGTTGCTCCCCCATTTTAATGATCTAATTATGCCTGAACAGCTCCTCCTGCATTCCATCTTAAAGACGCTTACACACTGTAGGTTTTAGGGACTTTTACATCATGTTGAGCTCCTGCCCGCACTTTCCTGTGCACTTTACTCCAAGCTGCTGAAGAATTCTACACTAAAGCTTGCTCACAACCCTGTGATAATCTGACTGACTGTAATTAAAGTGTTACTGCATCGTGGTTTCTGGACCCCACCCCACCTGAGACACACAAAGGACCAACTAGCTACCTATTTAGTCTGGTGTAAAGTTTTGGAGAACTCAAAATAATAAATGATATTGCCCCAATATGGATTTTTGATTAGAACATGACTCAAATGCTCTGGCATCTGAGGCTGGTTTTCTGTAGAATTGCTGTCAAGCACAGTTCAAGGTACTAGTTCTAATCTCAAATACATCTTTCACCTTTGCCACACTCAGTAATATTGGTTGACCAAAATCATCCACCATTGGGGTGGCCTGCAAAAAGGTGTTCTAGCAGCTCTTTGTAGGGTCTGCAGCCATCATTCACCAGATCCAGAAAAGCCCAATGCTAATCATTTACTACCAGGGTCAGATGGGCTGAGTCAAGAATACCATTCTAGTGTTTTTGAAAAAACCACCCTGCTGCCTTAAAGCCACTAAAGCATGTCATTTTGAACTTTGGACTGTTCCTACTTTAATTTTTAAAGGTAGGACAGGGTAAACCCAAATCTCAACTGATTGGTTGCCATCCAAGGTCCAGCCTGGGAATGGTGCCATTTAAGAAATTTCAAGACCCAGAGACCCATAAAGCACAACTCGCAGGCTGGTTTTTTTAGTCACTTCATGTGTTGGGAACCCAGTAGACAGACCCTGTAACGTGTGAAGGGGATAGAAATCTTCTCTTCACCATGCAGAGAAAATCAGGCGACAGCTGTGTTTCTGCAGAATTGCTGTTTCCTCTTCTTAAATGTGTTGCTGCCCTCAACATGACACAATCCAGAGCCTCGGTGGTGCAGAAGACTTGTTGTTTGGACAGAAATGTTCATAATCCCTGTTTGTTGTGCAGCAACCTAGGGGGTCCAGGGTAAGCCCCCACTCAAAGGAGAGAGAGGAAGAATGAATGGAAGTGCAATGAAGTACAGTGGTACCTCGGGTTACATACGCTTCAGGTTACATATGCTTCAGGTTACAGACTCCGCTAACCCAGAAATAGTGCTTCAGGTTAAGAACTTTGCTTCAGGATGAGAACAGAAATCGTGCTCCAGTGGCGCAGCAGCAGAAGGCCCCATTAGGTTAGGGTTAAGAACGGACCTCCAGAACAAATTAAGTACTTAACCCGAGGTACCACGGTATCTAAAAGATCTGAGCCAGAAGACTCCTTGGCAGCACCTGCCTTGCCCAGCAGGCGCCACAGTGCCCCAGCACAGGAGCTCTGAGAACTGCCAGCACATTTTTATATTCACTTCTAATTATGGCCTCAGGCAACAGGGCAGGTTGGCTGGAGTTTTAATTAAAAACTGGGGGGGGGGGGGAGCATAGCTGCTGGAAAGAACAGGGCTCGCCAATATTCCCCGTTTCCCGAAGGGTTTAAACTTTGCACCTACCTAATACGCCACTCAAGTCTTTTGAACAGTTCTCTCTTAAGTGCACCCTCCTCCCAAACAAAAGGCTTTTTTCTTAATTTGCATAATTTATAGACCAGGTCATTCAGGGTTTTTGTCTGTGCAGAGGTGTGTTTCACAGAAAGGAAATATTCCACAAAGAAAACTCCCAAGTATGCACATGGACCCATCCTTAAAATTTGCCTTATGTGAGCTGATGGGCTGACAAAAGATCAAAGCCAATTACAGTATCTAGAAAGCCTACAGGCATTTTTGTTTATGCACTGCTTGGTCATACTCTCTCCTTCACGATGCAGTGGCTTCTACAATGGAATCTGTAGAACCCAAATGCAGCCTCCAGTTCTAATACTTTGCTCCCCCACTTTCTCTCTTTTCTATAGGAGACTTCAAAACAAGCCCCCACCCGGGATTCCAGGAGTATGTGAGATGGAAGAAAGTGCTTTACAAGGCCACATCAGCTAGGCATTTTGGGTGAGAAAAGGACGGAGGCTCTTCCACTCATTTGGGCAACCACGTAGGGAGAGCCCTACAGATGTACAGCGTTCTGTGGATGTACACACTTCTTTGCAATGTTAAACATACGGCTACTGGGATCAAGGGTGGCAAGTTGAGCATTTTTCTGCTACCCTTAAGGAGCTCTGAACAACTCTTTTTTCTTTGTTTTGCCCAACACTATCATGTTGGCCCTGTTTGATGTAAGGTTATGTTGCAACCCTATTTTGGGGGGTGGGGTGGAGGCTCAATAAAAGCAGCAATAAAAAAAGGTCTGCATGGTCCATTTCAATGTAATTTTATTTGAACAAGGAGTCAAAACAAAAGCTTGCAGGCTTTGCTAAGCAAGAACTGCACCAGTCCCACAAAATGAGCTCTATTTATAGCACAGAGAGGAAAAGGGGAACAAAGAGAAGCACTGCAAAGTCTCATTTCCAGGGGGACAGATTTCTCCATAGGGCAACTACAGTCTCTGTAGCTGGCTTGGGAGAGTGAGCACATCACCTGCCCGACATGTTTCTCGAGTGCTGCGGATTTAAAGCTGAAGAGAATCACAAAACCAACTGTCAGCAACTTACCCATGGCCATCACAGAAGTGAGTCAAAATTGCTTTATAAAAAGATTAATAAAAATACTGGAAAAAATCCTCATTTCTCATGCTATATGTCTGGATTTCTTTTTTAAAACCTAGTATATTCACAAGTTTCTTAGAAAACTATGTGACCCCAAAAATAGTGTTCAGATTCACAATTGGAGGCAAAGAGGGTATGCAAGAAATCTAGAGTGAACGGACCAAGATGCTGCGAACATTAGCCAAGAGCAGTTTTGCATTTTGGTGGTTGTGGTGGGGAGAGCTTGGGTCCTTCCCCCTCAACTGTGCCATGCTACACTTTAGAACTTCAGCACAAAAAGGGAAAAAACAAAAGGCGATTCTTTAAAGAGAAACGACTCCAAATTCAAGCAGAGGGAAAGTTCCTTTAAATTAAGAACACCACAGAGTTTGGTCCCAACAGTTTCTAGTCAGATGTTTATTCACATGCATTTTTCTTCTATATATAAGAACCACAAACGCCTTTCTGAAGTTAACCATTTTAAGGGGTGTTGTTTTTATATGTATATATATGCAAACGCTTAAAATAAAGGATTTCTAAAAAAGAATATCCACAAACAGGAAGAAAGGGGGAAAACAAAGAGCAGGGAATTAATTTCCCACATGTATCATCACATTAAAAAGAGCGAGCGCGCAAAAACTGATTGCCAATAGTATTGGGCAGAACTCACTCCACTGTCCTCCATGAGATCACTGAAAAATTAAAAAAGAGAAAATAAAAGAACATTCAACTAGTCAATAAGGATCAATTACAGTCCAGACTGACAGAGTCCCCCCTCCAACAGCTGTTGCTGCTTCAGGGTCTCAGGACCCTCTTTCCACTTGTTGAGACTGCTACTCCGCCACCGACTGAAGGGCCTCTTTGTCCTCTCTGTTCTCAGCCCCGCTCTCATCATCCTCAATCTCTCCCTCCTCACCACTAAACTTGTCATGGGCCCATTTGGGGCTGGTGCTCGATTTTCGGTACAGGAAACGGCCCCTCCCTCTGGGGAAGATGCCCCTTCCCCGGCCTCTGTTCACCCATTTCTCACCCCCTTCGCCCTCACGGTCATCATGCTGCAAAGGGAAAAGAAGAAGAAGAAGAAGAAAAAAAGGTATTTGTCAGTCAACAAATGCAGAGCTCCTCAACAGCCCACCAGAAGGCCCCACCTCTGTCCACCCCCTCTCCTTTCCCCAGTGGCCGCTGCTACATTTCCCACACAGACAGGGGAGGATAAACACCCTGGAATATGCCCCCCAGCCTCTGCATTTTGCAAGTAAGCCCTCCAGTAATGCTGCATGGCTGAGGAGACAATGACGGCAAGACCAACTTGGGGCCTGTCACCTGGTGGAAGGGACAACTTCTGTGCAGGCAGCTCACAGCCACATGCCCACCTCACCCCCAGGGCACATACCAAGTAGTACTTCTTGCTCTTGGGGGTGTACTCGGGGTCCCACTCCTCCTCCCTGCTCCGCTTCTGGAAGTCGGTGCTGCCGCTGCCGCCACTGCTGTTGTTGTTGTTGCTGTTGCCAGAGAAGGTCCCTCTTCCCCAGCCACGACCCCTGGCCCGGAACTGTTGCTGTCATCAGGAGCAGAGGAAGAAAGGGAACGTCAAAAAGCGAGCAACAGAAAGAAGGGGGATCTGGCTGGGCCTGGGATGGCCGTCATGATTTCTGGAGCACTACACACACAGACCTGATCGTTTATCTCTTAGCAACAGATAGAATGGAAATTGCCCATCACTAGAAACACTCATCACACTTCTGTATTCAAGGTGTGGGCTACTGTCTTTCCAGAAAAAAACTGACCCAATAGCACTATTTTGAGGGCTAAGTAAACATGACAAATCCGTAGGCACTTGATATCCCTTTTTGCATTACATAGCTGGGCAGAGAGGTGCTATAATACTCCCATTTACTAAAACAAACCCAACCCTTTTGGCTCAACCTATTAGCTAGGCTCCTTCTTGGTTAAATTGTCCTTCAGATTCTGACTGATTTTTGGGTCTGGATGTGAGCCTCTGGGTGTGGCTCGTTACACTTCCTTGAGCAACTGATGCGCACTATAATGTTATGGTTTTGTTGCTTTTGGTATATCATATCATATTGTTAAAAAAAAAAGTTTGCCCTTTCACCACAAATAGGAAACTTCTTCTGAAAAAGACCCTGAAGTTGTACTCAGTAAATATGTGGAAGAGGTGAGACAAATTTTATAAGCAAGAACGACTCCCTTACACTGGGTAGCTGCCAACACCTAACACTGAACCCCTTTCAAAAGCTGGGAGGTGCCTGTCCACACTCCAGCTCTGCCACAATTCAAAACTATTTTGACTTATCACCCTGGAACAAGGGCCCAGGGCACACACCCTCCAAAAGGACAACTTACAAAGGTTCCTCGGGCTCTGCCCCTATCAGTTGGGCCCGTAAACTCCTTGGTCCCAAGGCGGGATTTGTCAAAGCCAGGGGCAGCCTCCTCTCGCTCTTCAGTCTCCTCGGGGTACTCCTCTGCTTTGTAGGAGCGGGAAGACTGTGATGACGAGGAGCTTGACCTAGATCGCTCCCGCACACGCCGGTGCTTCCTAAGTCAAGGCAAAGAGAGAGATATATGAATGTCAGGGGAGGGCACATCTCTACTGCCTCAATGTCAGTCATTCCTCCACCTCTCCCCGCAACTTCACCACATGATATATACCAGGCATGTCCAACCAAAGGTAGCCTGAGATCTACCATCCAATATCAAAAACTGGCAGTGATCCACCACACTCTCCCATTGTCGTTCTTCAACTTAAACATATTATACTAGGCTGGGCTTATGATAAAAATAGTAACAAATGATAGTCCCTTCCATAAAACCTGAAAAGTTCATCATAAATCAATTTTTTTTTTAAATACATAATTTGTATACTTGTAATAACATAAGAAAATAACATTGAGGACAGGGTTCTACATAATCAGAGCATGATGCATGGATTGTTGTTCACAAGAGCTCGTCTTTAAAGTACCCCAGACTCTTGCTGTTTTTCAAATGAGTCAGGGGCACATGTCAGCCACAGTGATTTCCCCCATAGTTTGAAACATAAATTGGGTAAACTCAACTGCAGAGTTGACAGCCTTCAAGCACCACCTTAAGAACTGGATGGAACCTGTAGAAGCCCTTTCCCCTGGATCCAACCTACCCCTTCCTTTCGAGTAAACCTAAACCAGACCTTTCTCTCTTTGAGGAGCCAGTGTGCAGGGCTGCACATACATACACACACACCACAACCCTCCCCGCGTGAGTGGGATGGCAGCAGCCAGGAAGGGCCCCCACTCCCTTGTGTATTTACTCAGGAGTAAGCCTTGCTGCGCTCAGTGAGAGAGAGCTCATCAGCGGGGAGGGAGGACAAGGCAGTCCTCTCCTCAAGGGCTAGATCCTGGAATGTCCAGCACCATCTCTCTCTCTCTCGACCCAAGCCAGCCCTTTCTCTTGAGGAGCCAGTGCACAGGGCTTCTCTCTCTTGCCCAGCCTCTACATCTGCGTACACCTCCGCCCGCTTGCTTCTCCTTCTCCTCCTTCTGAGAGAGAGGGGGAGAGCGAGAGCGAGAGAGAGCGAGAGCGAGAGAGAGAGAGAGAGAGAAGCCCTGCACGCTGGCTCCTCAGAGAAAGGGCTGTTTCTGGAAAGAGAAATATACAGAGATTGACGAGAAACAATCACATGATCTACAAGTCAATCCTGATCGACCTGTTGGACAATGTTTCTATATACAAATAGGAGAGTACCATACTCCCTACCCTCTCCTAGACCAAAGGCAGGGATTTCCCTGCCTCCGCAACCACCCTGCTTGTAACCTGCTGTCTTCCAGTGACTGAAGAGAATCATTAATTTGGGTCTCTGTGTCAGGAGATTCCAGACCAAAAATGAAAGCAAGCGTACAGTCTCCCCTCCTTTATCTAGAGTGGCTTCTTGTTCTCTAGGGCTCCAGTGCAATTCAGCAACAGAGGTGCACATCACACACGCTGTTATTAAGCTTGGGCAGCATAGTGCCTCATTCAGCCCAAAGTGGCCCAAACACACAGCTATTTGCTGCAAAAATGGAAGTTTCAGAAATGCAGACAGGAAAGCATTGAGCAATGCTAGCATGCCCCATCCAATGATCCAGAGAGCTCTCCTCTCTCTTACACCCACCCCTCTTAGCTTGAAAAAGCAAAGTTGCGTTTGACGTCTAGGGGGAAAGGCTAAGCTAACAATCACAAATGTACATTTATAACTTTAAAAAATGAATTAATGGTACTTAAATATTTTTATAAACAAATAAATAAGTGTAAAAGACATTGACTTGAAATGCACTTAGACTAGCCTGCCCGTGTCCTTTCAATAAGTAACCCTACAAACTGTGTTCTGGGAAAATGTAGGGTTGGTTCCTTGGAGGCTTATTAGCAACTGCTCAATGAGAACATCAGTGATGACGGACAAGCATCCCTTTTGGAACAGCTTGCCTACTTATTGCAGACCTTATGGTACAGTGTACAGCCCACAGGCAATGCACATGAGGGGGGTGGCTGGACCCAACAGCTGAGGCCTAGCAAGCCTGGATGTAAAAACAGCACTTTTCCATATCCCCAGAAGCCTGTGCTATGTAACAGGACAGCCCCACAGACACCTGCTGCATCCTAGCAAGTATCAACAACTAGCCCAGTGAGGGGAAGGACCTCAGGCTCAGGGGCTGAAGGGGAAACTCCAGGGTTCTTTATCTGGCCCTTGGGACTTTTACAAGGCCACACCCCGTACTGGTTCTGCTCTGCACCTTCCTTCAGTTTGTGCCTGGTTGGGATGTCTCCTTGAACTGTGGTAGCACCTCTTACTTTCTTGGATGCAAGGCTGGATAACTGCACGTGTGACTGTAGAAACCTCTGGAACATATCCTACTGAGCATCCACTGCCCCGCCCACACTGGCATGCACCTCCTGGGGAGGTTCCTCTTGAGGAAATGCAGCCCTTGGGCTGAAAATGTTTCATTGCTAGCTTCTTCCATGTGGGGTTTCATTATGTCAGCTCACTATCACTCTTGTGTGTGACATCTAAAATAAAAAGGGAAGGAAAGAAGGAAGAAGTGGAGAATGTTCTCCTCCTACATACTTCTTTTTGGACCCTTTATGAGACCTCTCAGTTTTCTCCGTTGATCTCTCCCGGGAATGACTTGAGGGTCTGGAGTCCACCGATTCCCTCGACTTGCCTCGCTTATCTTTCTCCTTATGTTTTTTACGCCGTTCAATGTCAAGGCGCAGGTCAACTGGGTCCTCTTTGTATTTGCTTTCGGCCTGCAAAGAGAAAAACAGGGGAAAGACTTGACACCTGAGCCTTAAGCAATTCCTTCACAACTACATCCCTTTTTACCTTGCTCAGGACTGAAAAATACTCAAGCAAGGGAAGTTATGCTGGTGCTAATACACAGACTGAATGACTTCACAAGATCCACGCAAAAGATTTCAATCTTTCTGCATCCACTTCTCTCTATGCCAAACGTAAGTAATTATTAATCAAATCAAGGGAGCAAAACTGGGTGCCAAAGCCAAGACCCTTTGATGTCCAAAGGAAAAACAACAGGCTCCAGGGGCAATGATCTGTATATGCCAAAGCTAAGAACTGTATTCTCCTCTTCTGACAGATTCTTGTGCTCTACAGGGAATTGACTGAACAAGAGAATTCCTTCCCTGTGCCTGGAAAGGGACGCCCCCTCCTCTCACTGCAGGAGACATTGGCTGCAGTTATGGACAGTGAAGGGGAAATGTGCAGGCCGTCTAAGCTCCAGTATCATAATAGAGCCAATTCTCTACATTCCAGAGAACCAATGAAGGAGTTATTTGGGGAGGCAGGCTTCCTGAGTGTGCTCCCCCCTCCAATCACCACTGGCTGTTGAGAGATCCATAATGAGCCTTGAAGGGGCTGCTGCATAGTTGGCTCTCAATCAGCATAACCTCTCAAATTCAGAGTTGTGCACCGTAAGCACAAAAACGAGGCATCATGTTTCTAACACTTACGATGGCAGAAAAAAGATTTGAACATACACCTGCTGCTGAAGACTCAGCAACCAAATGGAGCCACGCTTGGCCTGGCTTCTAGGGGACAAGAGTTAGAACTTAGGTGTTCTGCACTGCTGTGCTCACTGCACACTCCCACCCCCTGCAAAACAGAACTCCCTGCTTCTACCATTCAGCTACAATCCAGTCTCCACACACCCTTCCCTGTCTCCATTGCCGAGAAGCTCCTGAATTTTGGGGGAACTTGAACTTTGAGAGCAGAACACGTTGTGCAAGATAAATGTATCTATATTACTTATTCTGAACAATACTTATAAACAGCAAACATTTATTCAGCATCAACAGTGTGTTTGGAGCTGTAGTTGGAAAAGTTAAGATATCCTTGGAGATCACTTTACGGAATGAGATTCCCATGAACAAAACACAAAAAAGACACAGGTTTGTCTCATCCCACTATTTCATCATCCCTGTCCTTATTTAGGATACTTTAAGTGGCACATCTGGGAAGAAATGGCTAAGAACAGGAGAAAGTGGTGAGAAGATTAAATTCTATGGGCAAACGAAAATCTTCAGTCAACAGCAGTAGGATCAAAGTCATTTCTGAATTGTTACAGGTCTCTTTGATATTTATTGAAACAGAAAATCAGTGGAGCTTCTTGTTTCAACTTGGTAACTTTCAGTCCAGCACAAGACTTTGGAATAACTAGGGCAGGGAAAAGTGGGAGCAATAGTTTCGCCTTAACTCAAAAAGAATGGGTAGCAGCTCTCTATTAAGTACTTTACTTACACAAGCTTCTAGCCTACTTTTTGATTAAAATAAAGAAGCTGGCATGGCTGAATGTGGGAGCTGTATTTGTTCTTTTGCCTTCCATAAGTGAAGGAGAACTCTTTTCAACTCATAAAACAAAGCCGATCTGTCATTGCCAGAATGGAAACTCGTTTCACCATCAAATGTCATTCATCAGCAGAACCTAGATCAGTTGTTGTAGCCATTTGTGTAGTTCCATTTCATAAAGAAGTCGTCTAAGGAGCTCCTGACTGTTTGTAAACCTGAAGTATGTGTCTATTCACACACACAGGCATGTTCACTGTCGGATGGTGTGGTAGAGAGAGATCAAATCCAGCAGTCGAGTATCTTTCAAACGCGACAAGTGTGTTTGGAGAAACTGAGAACACAGGTATGACATGAAAGCAAACCCTTCAACAGCATTGCTAAAAACCATTAAGACAAACGTGTATGAAAGTGAACAGACAATGCTTCAACTCAAGATGGTCATTTTTCCCTTTAAAATTAGGGGCATATAATTGTTTCGCTGCCCGTAACAGTTTTAAAGACCCCCAGGAGAGTGTTTTTAATTCTGAGCAGCATTTTAAAATAAACTAGCGGCAGTCAACAGAAAACACATTAGCAGAAAAAATATCTGTGTGCTTGGTTCAGATATGGATTTGATTTACTTTCCTCTCTTCCTGACATGCACGTCTTTTTGAAAACATGGTTGGAAATATCACGGGTAAGACAAGTGATTTAGTCATACTTACAAGCAGCAAAATATCACAAAAAGTCTTCCATCATCAAGGTCACTTGTTTCCAAAATTCCATTTTTTTTGTCTCAAGCTCAACCTCAATTGACTTTGGGGTCATTTACCATATTTCTAACCACTTCACAAAGGTTGTTGATACATTTTTTTATAATAAAAATTAACCCTTTGTAGTTCATTTTTAGAATTATGCCCATCCTTGAAAGAAAAACACAAACTTAAGTAGAGAGCAAGTTAAACAAAAATATCACTTTTTTATTATAAAAAACAAGTTCATGCCCGAAGTGCACACATTTTGTTTCACTACAGATCAAAGCAACAGGTCACCTTGTAGCTGGATTCTTTGGAACTTTTGATTTCCTCTTGCGAGAATCCATGTTTTCTAAAGGAACTGGGAGAAATGTCTATCCTCCTAAAAAAGAAAAGAAAAAAAGAGTGTGCATGATTAAGAAAAGGTCAAGGAATGCCTTCCCTTTTGCATTCAGGGAATGTATAAATTAGGCCTTAGTTCTATAGTGTAAGGAATGGCACATGACAAACATAAAACTTCAGGGCTGAATTGATTTATGGATAGAACATTCAATCTCCTGTTCCATCACGAGACTCCCTAGTGGCCTTGGGCAAGTTGATGCTGGTAAGCCTCAGCTACAACAGAGACTTGTTCAAAAATAAACAATACAGGACCTTAAGGCACCTTAAAGAGTTATGGATACAACAAAGAGTTGTTTATCTCTTTCTTGCTCTGAAAGCCATACTTATTCGTGCAGACTCTGGTAGCAACAGTGGTGGCTGGTGTCCATTGGGAACAGGAGGACAGAAGGCAGGGAGACAAAACAGTAGGCAGAGGCAGAGCCAATAACAAGGAGAGACAATTTATTCCAACTTTGTCCTCAGCCACCTCCCTACTGTGTTCTGCAAGGGGCAACAGAGACTTAGGAGGATGATGCTGACAGACAGGGCAACCCCCTGGACTAGCTGTAAATGAGAGGAAGGCAGGCAGGTTGGAGCTGGCTGAGAGCAGACTGAGGTTGGTTAGCCAGTGCTCCATTCACTCTAATGAATGAACCTCCAATGGATAAAAGGTTCAGAATTCAGTCTCCACTCGCTTCCTTTTTAAAAAGGAAGCTTCTAACCATCAGAAAGTATGGCTGAATTATGTGGGCATCACCTGCTGAAGACCAGAAAAATGGCTGCTTAAGAGTTTCAGTTGTAAGGATTGGGTCTCCAACATCCTTGCCTCACCATGAGGAGCAAATTATTGATTTCTGTACTTTATTCTTGTTGTGGATTCAATATGCTTGAATCAAAGTCCTTTTTTCTCTCCTGGATAGGCACCCAAGACAGTGGCAGGGCAAGGCAGAGTTTGCCTTGGATGAGAAGCACTTGCTTATGATAAGCAAGCAAATGCCTAGTAGCTAAATGCAAGCCTTTATGCTGCTTAATGGCTACGATTCAAAAAGTCTCTTAAATCGGGATTTTATAAGTACATGTCAAAACTCTACACTTGGCAGATAGTAGTCTGATTTGTCTAGTAGACAGCCTGCTTTTGTGCTGGTGAGCTATGCCAAAGCCTATTCATTTGAGGACTCTTTGTGGCAAGGGTGCACATTTTCTCCCACAACCTGCCTTTATCACATGCAAAGGTGCACTCACCTGTGGATTTCAGGGCTTTTGTTCTTAGCAGACTCTTGCTCTGCTCGTTTTAGGTATTTTGTAAAGCGCTCATTCAATGTCATTCCCGAAGACCCAAAATGATGCTCTGTTGATATGCAGTGAGGAAATATCACATCATTAACATTGCATCTATACTTTAGGACAATATAAAAGTGGCTTCTGCAGGAGGGTCTGAAACAGATTCAGGAAGCAAACAACATAAAGGTGAAGGCAGGAGAAAAGAGGGAAGGAGATGGGTCCATCTGTCTGCAGGTTAAGCAGTGCAGACTTTTAAAAGAAATTGCTTTTACTCATATAAGAATAATTAAGACACCAGATAAGTCTCAAGTGTAAGATCCAATACAAGGCTGACATCATATGAAGATCAGCAAAGCATTACAAGCTTGATCAGATTGTTAACATCATACTTTCCTTTATCTTTTTGTACAGGAAAAACTACAGTGACAGTCTTACTGCAACCATAGTGTCAACTGATCTTGATTTCCAAATCTGATCTTACTACAACCATAGTGTCAACTGATCTTGATTTCCAAATATGAAGACTGGCTGGAGAGGGACCATATTCGTGATAGTCCAACTTGTGAAAGTAATAATGTTTTGCCAAATATCATGAAAGGAGTCAGATTTTTCATTTCTCTTCCACATGTGGATTAGATGGGTTATTTTTTCTGCTATTGCAATCTTCCACAATTTTTTATACCATAGTCCAATGTTCAAAGTCGAGACACAGTCTTTTTATTGTCATCTTCCCTGGCTGGGTATCCATCTAATTTTTTCGGAGGGAGGGGAAGTATCAGGTGGCTAGGAGTCTACGGAATATCAAAAGGATACCTTAGTACTTTATCCCCATCTCAAATATCCATCCTGCTCTTAGATATTCAGGTAAAGCAGACTGCTTGGGAGAAGAGATGGACACTAAATGGATAGGAATGCACAGACCACATGCTGCCCTTTTTGCTGAGAAACTCCATACTGTTAATTAAGCTCAACTTCTCCAACAGAGAACTTGTCAGGGAAGAATGTCTATTTTTTCCACATACACTGATACCGTTGGTGCCACTTGAAGTTTCCGATCACATATTTTCAAGCACAGCTGAAGCATTGTACGTAAAAACCCAAAGAAAGAATTTGGGCATTCAGTTGTGGACTCTTACTTTAAAACTTTTCTTTCCCTTATGAGTAAAGCTGTAGATAAAACTTTTATCATGCCTCTATCTGTAGTGTAACCAGGGGAGAGAGAAAATGGAGGGGGCTGCCAATTAGCCACTTAGCCCACATAAACCAGAACAGCTCAGAAGGACCAAAATGAAAATAAAACAAAGAGGTGAAATGGAGACAAGAATTTTAAAAATAGATTTCTCACTCTTCCCAACTGGAAAACCTTCCCAACTGCAAGATGAAGCACTAATCAAGAGTGAATAAGCTTCATCAGGGGGCAGGGGGAGGGAAGAGAGAGCTCCAGCGAAACAAGCAGGATTGCATAGTGTCTTCTCCTTCCTTCTATGGATCTACAGCAAGAGGACAGCTCCAGGAGTAACTGTATTTTCCTTAAGCAACACTTTGGCAAAAGTTTTATATTTTTAGAATTTGTTCCGTGATCTGCATTTCACTGTTTGTTCAGTATTTTATTGGCAGTTGTAACCCACTCTGGGATCATTCTGTACAATAAAGGGTGGGATGGAAATGTTTTAAAGCAATAAATAAACTAACACCAGTCTCAAATGCAACTCACCTTTCACATGGTGAACAATGGTCACAATATGCTGAGCAAAGAGCTCCGAGGGACTCCGCTGAGACTGGGCGGACTGGATGTGATGGAAAATGGAGCGAAACTCCTGCTCCTTTTTGTTGCTGTGCACCAGATCACGACACAGTTTGCGCTCCTGTGCCAAAATCCCGCTTGGGCTGGTGGGGAAACACACAAAGATATGCTCATTAATTGTTATGACCTCCAAAAGCAACTACTTCCAGAGAGGTGGTTTTGTTTGTCTGGCATAGTGAACAAAACAAGAAGGTACAGTGGAACCTTGGTTGTCAAACGCTTCGGAAGTCGAACATTTCGGCTTTCAAATGCCGACAACCCAGAAGAGAATGTTTCCGTTTTCAAACACACCTCGGAAGTCGAACGACTTCTGGGGCACATGTCTCCATTTTTTCAATGGATTTTGCCGGCCGCCCATTGTGCCTCGGTTGTTGAACGTTTCAGATGTCGAATGGTCTTCCAGAACAGATTACACTCAACAACTGAGGTTCCACTGTACCGTGGCAGCTGAGCAACTAAGAAAGAAGGTGGTGGCTCAAGGAACTCTTGACATGAAGCAGATTCTGTACACCTTGGCCTGGATGGACAGAGTTCAGTCCACAGAAGCTCCTATCAGAAAAAAACTGTTAGTCTCTACAGTGCCACAAGACACTTGCCTTTGTATAAATGTCAAGTAAATCAATAGCAACAGCCAACAGTATGAGGAATAAAATACACCACTGTCTAGCTATGAAAGTTTATTGGCTGTGTTCCACTTCAATCATTGTCAAGCACCTTTTTCTTTTTTGCAGCGCACCAACTCTCTGGATTATGGGGAACAAGATTGTGTGAATTCATTTGTGGGGAGGCCAGTGAACAAACAGTTGGCCTGGAAGCAACATGTTCACTTCAAAGACTTGTCACTGAAGGCACTTCATGATCAATTTAGGAGCAATGTTTTACTCAAGAGTAGATGCACTGAAAACACTAGACATAACTTAGGCCTATTAATTTCAAATGGGTCTACTCTGAGTATAATTAAGTTGGATACAACTCTCTATTCCTAGGTTTTTGCAGGTTCACATATGTTCCTCTGTCCATCCCTGCATTATTTCTCTACAGGCATTGGGGCTACCATGGCTATCAGCAGCAGTGATGATGTGCACCATGAAGTTGTGCCCAACCAATTGTCCTTTCGGATGTCTTTTGCTCATACTTCAAAAGTGTATTTAAGGCTTGGGAAGGTGGTGGGCTGTTTTCTGCTGTAGATTGGCTCGCTTGCTCCAGGTGATCCTTGGACTTTATTAATTAATTTATTAATTAATTAGGGCAAGGGTTGGTAACATGGTGTCCACACATGCCAGTGTGCTAATCCGTACCTCCTATGGTACCCGTGAAAGCTCTCAGCAAATATCCTTTGAAAAAACCACAATACACAAGAGACTGTTAGCTGTTCTTGCTCAAGTTTGTGTTTCACAGGCTCAAACTCTCCTGCACTGAGCACATGTCTTTAAATATGGCCACATTTCAATGGATGTCAGGACTGGACATCCACCCTCCCATCTGCTCAGAACAGAAGGGAGGTGCAGAGTGGCTGGGTACAAATAATAAAATTAGTAGTAGTAGTAGTAGTAGTAGTAGTAGTAGTTATATGGCTTGTTCTACCTGAAAGCTAGGGTGATATTCAACTAAGTTTGACTCAAAGCAGACCCACTGAAATGCATGGACGTAACTTAATGTTCAATGGGTGTATTCTGAGTAAAATGCAGCTGAATATCACCCCTTGACTTGCATCCCATTTTTGCAGGCTATTTGTGATCTGCTCTTCTTTTTGGGCCTTTCCAGAGACATATGATCTGGTTCTCCCTGTCACTCCACTGCCAAAAAAATTGGGATTAGGCAATAGCTGCATTTGCATAATGATAAACTGGTGTTTCTGGCATATTGTGGTTTATTGTGAATAAGCAGTGTGCTGGTACGTGCTGCCAGATGCCTCCCGCTTTGCTTCTCTGTTAGCTTGAGAAGGAGAAACAAACCATCAAGCTTTGGCTTCCTGTTACATCTGAACCTGGGATTGTGGTTTGTTGTTCCCTAAGGAGTCATGATTGCTAGCCAACCTTAAGACATCGTTTGTTGTTGGCTTACCGACTGTGGCTTGCTAGGGAGGAGCAAACCATGCTCTTTGGCTTGGACCTAATGGGAAGCATACACCAGCATGATGCTCACTCATATGCAGCCATGGCAAGTGAGAAACTCTGGCACATTGACATTAAATAAGAGAATCTCTGGGCTCTGTTATCCACCCATATGCTCCAAATAAAAAAAACAGTGAGCAGACTAGGCTGCTTGCTTACTCTCTTTGGAGAACTGCTGTACACAGTACAGAGCAATATTCCCATTTAACTTTCCCCTAACCCTTTATTCCAACTGTGGGGCAGATACACTGAGCCTCTCACCGTGCAAGATCCTCATCAAAAGAATCCATTCGGAGGTTGACTTGGGTCTCACGAGTGATGGAAAAGGAAGACTTGCCAGTGGCCAGGCCCTCTCCCCGTGCGCCCAGCTTCTCTCTGCCCTCTGAAGCCTTTCGTGGAGGAGGAGATGTAGCATTCTTTTCCTGGCTGGCTTTGTAAGTGGTAACTCGGAAATTCTTCTCTGGAACAAAGCCTCTGTGCCCGGCTTCTGCTCTCTTGGCAACCTGCCTCTCTTCTTTCTTGGTCTGCTCAGCATAGGACTCCTCCTCCACCTCCTCAGCTTTCCTCTGCTTCTCTTTGGCTCCAGGCAAAAATACTAGGCCTTCCCATTTGCCTGATCGATCTTCCTCCTGGTTTTTACTGGAAGCAGACAATGTCTTGGACAGAAACTTCGGCTCATCGTCCTCATCCTCATCAAAATTGGATTCCTTTCGCCCTTTGCCTTTAAGCTTCTTCTCGGGCTCATCTGCCTCCTCTTTGCCATAGTGGCTCTCCTTGTGGAACTCTGCTATTTTCTTTTCAAAATCATCTCGGAGCTTATAGCGCTTTGGGGACTGACTTCCACGATACAGCTTTTCTGTATCAGCTTTGGAGGCATACGGATCTGTTTTTGTTTTACCATCTGCTAATCCCAGGTCAGAGAAAATTCCCTTCTCTTTCATTTTTTCTTTTTCCATGTTCGACAGTTTCTGCTCTTTGTCTTTCCCATTCTCAGATTTTTGCTCTTCCAAATACCTATTTAAAAAAGAAAGTGAGAGAGACAGTCAATTCAGGAACTCTTAAAGTTCTGATAAAGCAGACGATCCCTGTGTTACTGATACAAAGCTTTATTTAGCTTTTTTCTAACTCTTAATGCTTTAAAATTAGTACACCTATTCACTACAGGTCACAGAACCTTGGCACACAAAGCTTAGTAAAACCAATAAAATCGTATTTAAGAACCTACTTGCCATAGCTAGAAGGCAGGAAATACGTAAAAGATCTTACCCAACCTGTGCATTCACTTACAAACCTGTTTGTGGAGAATTAACCCATCAACATTTTCACCTTGGATTGCTGTGCTTTTTAAGTAATACACAGTGGAAATAAAAGCCTCAAAAGCTACTTCAAATTTTTGGAGGAAAGTCTCCTATGGAAGCTATAGACAATTCAAAACACAAATAAAAGCAAAAAGGTTAACGGGGGGGAAATGCTTAATTGGTTGGGAGGAACACGAATACTCAGCATTATTATAAAGATGGTCAATCCCCAACTAAAACTGACAGGATGATGGTTGGCATATATCTAAACTATATGGGCAAGTTTCTATTTTCTAATTACAACTGGAGGTGAATTTCAAAACTATACATTGGTTGATGATGTAACAAAATTGAGAATGGAAAAATCATTGTGGAGCATCTGAGAACAATGCAATCGCTTCTTAAACAGATGGATCTATAGCTGCTGAGATCAACTAAACAACTAAAAACAATGCTCCTTGTACTAACTGGTGTTTGTGACTCCCTGGGGGGGAATGTATTTGCAAAGATTCAAGTAATGTTCCTGCCCAAAGGACATTTACTAACAACTATCTTCGTGCTGGATAAGTTTTACTAGATGCAAAAATTGGCTCCATGACAGCTGTTTTCTGTATCTGCTGGAAGCTGAGCCCACCAGCAGATTCCAGGGGATGACAAACATTGTACCTATTCTTTAACTGTCTTCTCGTGTATTTCCAAAAGTGAGGCCTCTGCTCCTAAATTTTTACACTTGTGGTGCCTGATAATCTGCTTTTTGGGTTTTTAAAGTACTATATTTTACAACACTTGACACCTACACATCTAATGCTGACTCCTGAAAATCTGAAGCCAGTGCCAAGAAATCTGAGACAATTTTCTCCCCCACTCCTTCTAAAAAGGGTTTAGGAAACACCTGTTCTACATAACAGCAAAACCTATGCACAAATCTCAGTTTTACAAACTGCCTCTCGAACATACTGGGAGAACTTAAAAACACCTTACTTTCTTTTTTACTGAAAAGGTATTTATTGATTAATGCTTTTTAAAAATGCTTTTGTATGTAATTGTGCTGGATTATTTACCATAAACCAGCTTGTGACTCCCTTGGGGAAAATCCAAGGGTTTTACACCTGCTGTACACCGAGAGAAATAAGCGGCTACCATCCTTTTAAAATGAGCATATTAGGCAGCTGTGTAATAATACTTAACACAATCTCAGAGCTAGATCTGATTCTGCATCTTAGATAAAAATGAATTTGGTATATAAAGGCGCAACTGACATTACAAAAGCTACCAAGCTCTATGCCATAGGTACTACTGCAATTTTATAGCAACAGTTGCATTTCTGTAAGAAAACAATAACTGCCATGCAGAGTGAAGGTCTAACTCCTACTGTTTAACAGAAATTTCATCATGATAATGAGTTCCAATCCCAATAGCACCTATCCACTGGTCATCCAAAACGAGTCTGCAGATTTGGCTACCATGGTTAATAGCCATAAGTTATTTACACAAGTGACCACTAGTGCTGTACACTAAGTACAGTAAAAGTAAGACAAATTCCTAGAGGTGTATGCATGCTTTCTGGGGAGATAATTCAGCTCCCTACTTGCTGACTAGAAACCAGTTACATGCAAAATGGAAAGGTCAATTCTTTCTTGTATTGGCTGAAACTCTTGTGTTCCTTCTGTTCAGAATGCAAGATCTGCCAGGGAGCAAACACTTTTCAGGGAGGTGACACATCTATATTATGAATTACCCTTTTCAGGAATGTCTACCAAGCTACTCAACTGTGCACCTTGAATTTATTTGATTGCCAAGGTTTTTAACATGACATTACTTTTGCTGCTTTATTTTTGCGTTTGAAACATTTAAAAATATATATATACATGCTGCGCTGAACTGGGGTGAAGTATTATATGAAGTTTCCCAATGTCATATTTTTTCCAGAGAAAATTTCCCATTTTTAAACATTTGTTGTTTCATAAATGAACTAGTAATTTAATGGTCCAGTATGGAAGCAATGCTAAACCACAAGGCAGCACAACTTGAGGTCTTGAAGAGTCTGTGGAACTACAACTTCCATCAATCCTAACCACCCACCATGATATCTGGGGTTGATGGGAGTTGAACATCACATGGATGGCCACAGGCTGTCCAATCCTTGGTTTAGGTTATTTGTACAATCTACAGACTTGTATACCAATTTCATGTTTCATGTTGAATCCACTTACAATTTTAAACTAATCAAAACGCTCCATTATATCAAACTCTAGGAACTTAGATTGGTTCAAGCAATCCAAGACCAAACTGTGCCTTGAGATCTAACCATAGTTAGACTGACAAGAACTACCAGAGTTTAGACATAATCAGGATTTTTTGTTAGTTTAAAACTGGAACTGGATACTTCCAATCACCTTCTTTGGCACACCTCAGAGGGGAGGGCGTGGCATACAACAACTCATACATGTAACAGTAAACTATGGTTTAATAAGTTGTATAATTTAGCCCAATGAATAAACAGAAGTCAAATTGTGGAATGGACACCTTACTAGTAAAATTCAAAATCGAAGTTGTAATTAACTTTTCAGTTAACTATCTCTTGGAAGTGCATATTCTTATACACAGCACTTCAGGTATGGTAAAATTAATCTTAAAAAAATTCAATTAATAATAATTGCCAAGTAAAGCTATGCACTAGGTCAAATACAACATTAAAATGCACCAAGTATATTTATTTAATTCCTCCCACAATAAAATATTTGAGTTCAATGGCTACTAAAAGATCTCTTCAAACATGTATGTAGCAAATAAATTAGCATGGCATGGTTTACTTTTTGTTTTGTTTTGTTTAGTACATTATAAATCAAATAGCCATCTTAAATCTTCTCTGAAGCTCTAGGAAATTGTACAAAAACCCCACATGACTATTTTTATCTTGTCTGCCACCTTGAGTAATTCTCCATTAAAAAATCAGAGATTGAAAAATAGTGTTAATAATAGTATCTCACATACCACAGCAATTAATACAATACTTAAGAAAAACAATACTTTTACCACTATTACCTAAGTCTGCTTTTTATTATTTTCACAACAGATTTTGCAACTTCTGACTAGCTGAGACTAAACTTTTTACATTACTTATGGCTAGCCTAATTGTGCCAATCTAACAGTCAGCTGAAAGTCAGACAAACATCAATCAATCAATCAATCAATTTTAGGAATGAAGACAACTTGCCTTTTGGAGAAGGCTATCCCCATTTCCTCCTTCTGAGATGCCCCATAAATGGAACTGATTGTTGTAGGGCTTTTGCACACAGGACTTTTCCTTGTTGGGCTCAGGCCTGCTAAATTATGCTCAAACTGATGTGAGCCTGCCTGGAAGGAGCTGCTGCTCTGCAGAGTCGAGCCCAGCTGTGAAGGGTTGGAAGATGTAGGACTGGGCTTCTGAAGAGGACTTGGCCTAGGTGAACGGCGCCTCACAACAACTGACTGGAGAGGGCTCTTTAGTGCTGGGCTTCGCTCTTTTGGACTCAACTCTGTCACAGCAGAGGCCCTTGATGCTGAACCTGTGCCATAAGCACCCACTTCTTGCCAAGATTTCGATCCCTCTGAGGATTTGGCATCCTGTGCAGTTCCTCCTGAGAAGGGCTGTTCCTTGGTGTCATCCCCTTGGTTGTCTCCAGCACCCTGAGACCCCCTGGCATCCTTGGAAGAAGACTTCTTCTCCTTCAATGACCGACGTTTGGAGGACTCGCCTCTGCTGTGATTAGAGGAGGATCGAGATGATGAAGACCTCCTTGACCTATCAGATGAGGACTTGTCAGAATTTCTTGAATGGCTTCTAGATCTTGGGGATGGAGATCTCCTCTTGGGTGACCGAGAACGTGAGCGTCCCCTACGAGGGCTATAGGCTTGGCGGTAGTTTTGCCAGTTGGACCTGTAATTTCCATAGCCACCTCGGTTATATTGACCCCATGGGTAGAACCCTCTGTTCCTTCCACGGAAATAATAGGGTCTCCGATAACCTCTGTTATGCCCTCGGAAATCCCGGTTCTGGTAGACCCGCTGGTGGTTCCTCTCCCTGTTATGAGATGGAGAGTATGATCTCGAACGGGACCTAGAACTGAGGAAAAAGAAAAATGTATTTGGAAATTGCTACACACAGTACTACAGCATTCTGATTGCAAGTAAAGACATTAACCTGTTTTCATAATGATGCATAGGTTTCCCCTTAGCTCATCTCCAACTTCTATCTCATAATGATAAGTATGCACCCCTTCCTTAAAAACAACCCTCAGCAATGCAGATGGAACAAAGTTGCTATTGCTAGGATGAGCGTTTTCCTTCAAAACCACTTCAGACACAGAGGAAGCAGCATTTTCTCCCTCAGAAGGCCATCTTCAGAGCACCCACCTTCCAGAGCTCAATTTGCAGCATGGGGCAAATGTACCCAACAGGGTAGAGTGGAAACCGTTATTTCTAACCTTTCAGTTTTATCTACTATAACCCAGCAAAGATTCCACTTCATGGATGATTTGTTTTTGTTTTTAAAAGGCAACAAAAAGCTCTCTCCCCCCCCCCCCCACGACAGAAAAATTAAAGAAGAAATGGAGTATCAGACATTATTCTGTCTTACAATAAGGGAGTTAAATGGCCAGCAACTTTCTGCCATCAGGGCACACTACTCAATCAAATAGATCTTTTTTAGGTTCAAGTCTTTTGTGTTTGTGGATTTTTAAAGCTATATTATGTGATTGAGTATATTTTTATATTTAACACACCACATTAAATAGACGTATCTAGTATGAGGGGCATGATGTGGAAGATACAATTTCAAGATTAAGTTCCCTTTGTTTGGGTTATAGTGTGTCAGACTAGGATCAGATAGATCCAGGTTTGAGTCCCCACTGGGTCACTACTCTTGCAGTCTATTCACTTCATGTAACAACTGATACAAAGCTACTAATAAATCCCACTGGTGCTCACAAATGGGGTGCAGCTGCCCATGAATGCTGGAGTGAGACTTGAAATAGCAGGTGCTTTGCAGGAAAAAGAAGGCCAGACGCTGCATCTCCCAACTGAAGGATTGGGGTGGGGAGATGACTGAGCAGGGAACAAAACTGCAACTGAAGCCCTGAAGAACCACAAACCAGAACAGCCCAAGTGGATGACTAATCTGAGATTAGACAAGGATTATGTAACAAGAAGTTGTGCTGGTGAGGAGCTACACAGTCAAATGAAAACAGGTATAAAAACGGAAAAGCAAGGTTTGCAGTCTAAAACAACATCTGGTACAATTTCTACACAAAGAGAAGTTGCTGCCTGTTTTCTTCCGTGAATCCAGCCTCTTTTACTATTAAGAAAAAAAACCAGAGCAGCTTACCTTGGATTCTGTCTCATTCGCAAACAGTTTCAGCAACGTTAAGAAGGAATAGACATGCACACAGCCTGGTGCAGACAGTGAAAATGAGCTAATTATGAGGTGTTCCACAGCCCACGTAGGAGCCAGTCCCTAGACAGCTACTGCATTTTGTTATCAATTAACAGCTGAGGGACCTGTTGCCTGATCCTTCCAAAATCCATTTTGCCATTTTAAGAGACATGGAAAATGAAAAGTTTCCCTTCAAAGATCTGTGGAAGCTGTTAATCAGAAATCATTTGAAAAGACACAGCACATGAAGTGCAGCTGGGGGGCGGGGGGAGAACATGCAAGTTATTTCTTCCTAAAGCTTGCAGCTGAGTAACTGCATGGGTTCAAAGCCACTACAGAAAATAGAGCTACTGGGGTGGAACGACTCCTACAAAGAACTAAATAGATTATGACTAGAGTTGAGGCAGAGAAGGGGAATTCCCTGGAGAAAGACACAAATGTAATACAAGCCACATTCTCTACAGTCGAGACAGCAAAAGCAACCAGCTGCCCAAGCTGCTTCCCTCTACCACAACAAGATTCTGACCAGCAAGCCTATTATCCCTAAGAAATGAAGCCAATGTAAGGCAGGAAACCTACCTCAGTGAGTTTTCTATACTTTTCCTAGATTTGCATTCCCCAGCCTCTTCCATTTTACTTCTCCAGCCAAGTCATATGCATAATCAAAGTTTCTCCAAAAGCTGTCTGTAACCAGGGACATTTTGCATGCTGGGCTCATTCTCCATTGGCAGAGCTCCCCTCAATGAAGCCGGACATTCCCAGCCTACTGGTAAGCCCTTCCTAATGCTTTTACCCTCTGTAAGGAGATCGTTTGTGCTTCGGCTCTTCTCCTCTTTCTGGCATTGTCCTTTTCTCCACCCCCTGTTGCATTTTACTGTTCCCTTTCTGTATCTTTCTCAGAAACCACACACACTAATTATTAACAGCCACTGATGCTTCTGTCCCAACAGTTACATAAAATCTGTGAGCCTTTTACCATTATTTTTAAAAGGTAACAAAATAAATGGCTGATATAAACAAAATCTAACTAGAGACTCAAAATCTTCTGAAAAGTAAAGCAACACAATGAACAGCCAAGTGGGGTTTGGTTCTGCAGGATGTGCCAATAAACAGATCCCAGAAATTATTCAGAATGTTGTTCTTCTTGTTAACAGTCCAGGTTTAAATAACCAACTGGAAAAGCACAGAATTAGTACCCTTTCCTAACTTTCACTAGCGAAAATCTTCATTCATCTTTCTCTGCAATATAGCTCTCTACTGCATCGTTCTTATATCCTGAGCAGTGAGTTAAGATCAGTAACTCTTCATTAGAGACAAAGTTCTTGCAATTACAAATCTAATCACAAGGACATTTAAAGAGATAGAATAGAAATCCAAAAGTAAAATCTTAGGCACAGACTTCAGTATGATTGCTGAAGAACAGGTAAAGATACACCCCCTCTGTTTTGCTCCCTCTGCAATTTTAGGCATTCCTCAAAGTCAGAATAATTCCAGAGGCAACCCAGTTGCTCAGAACGTTTGACAACAACCAACTTCAAAAACAACAACTCAAAAGGGCCTAGTACAACCAAAACACAGAGAACACTGGGTTAAAAAAGCTACCCACTTCATGGCCGAGCAAGAGCTATTTGGATGGTGAGGTTATAAAAATAGAACTGGTTGGCAGACAAAGGAAGTAACTTAAGATGGTAGAATAAATTGGAATCTAGCAAAAGCTTTCCGCAGGAGAATTCCCATTTGTGCAGGGCTCCCCTCAGGTACAAAGAAAAGAACACAACACCATCAGAAGCAACCAATGGCACTTACCTGAGCCTGCGTTTTCTTGATCGAGAAACAGACCGGGATCGGGACCGAGATTTTGAGAAAGACCGGGACCGGGATCGAGAACCAGATCTTGAACGAGAGGAACGGGACCCCGATTTGGATTTATTTGTTTTTGACATTTTTTCTCACTCCTTTCACTTAATTCTGTCAACATAGAGGGAAAAATAAAAACAACAACAAATGAATCAATTTCCAGATTCTTTCCTTGGTTGTTCTTGGATGTCCAAGAATAGCAAAATTCTCTTTGCAAAGCAAATAACATATATCCAACAGCCTTTGCAAGTTAGCTCTAAAAAGAAGCCTCTGGACTAGTTTAGACACCTTTTTATTCCATAACAATTCCAATCCTGCTTTTGATTTAAGTCTACTAATCACAAAGCCTATACATGTCCAGGTTCCTGTAACTATTCCTTTACGTGGTGAGAATGGAGTCCTAACAGTCACCAACTAACACACTTAAGACAAAAGAACACTTACATACTATCTCCCATGGATGAGGTGCCGACTCTTTGAAAAGCCCTACCGCTGGTAAACCAAGTTATACACTTGTTACAATCAAGCAGCCACTAGGGACTCTTGTTGCAGCCAAAATAAATCAGGAACCCTTCCAAATATTTCAAGGGTTCAAATGTTGGTGATGGAAAAGAAGTTTCTCTATAGCACTCAACAGCTTTGAATAATCAATTAATAATTTTAACAGGAAGAAATGTAGCAAAATTATCTCAAACGGAAATCCCACGATTATAGAAATAAGCAGGGGCAAATCAACCATCAGGCATGACGCAATTGTAACAAAGCAGAGAATGATTAGGTGGTTTCTCAGTGACGATTTTGTGTGTGTCCAGTTTTACACCCAGGGAAAAACCCAGCACGTGACAGAAAAACACACAGTTTTAAAGAGAAAACATCAAATACCAATACAAATGAGAAGCAACTTTATTCAATGCCACTCAAAATATCCTAATTCAAAACAGAAAAAAGCATTATCTTTTTAATTGGTTTTATAAAGTACTACAAACATAAAACACTTGCAGAAACCCTATAAAAAGCAACTTACTACGAATCTGTTTATTTCTGCAAACGTTTTCCATAAATCATATTTGGAATTTTTGCTTTCAAAATTGGCAACTTTAACATAATCCACAAAACAGCTCTTGGTACAAGACTCGTTTCACCCTCAACCCAGCACAGTTCTAATTCAGGGTAGCAATAAAAAGAGTGAGTGCTCCCTTACATTCCCAAGCCATTTTTGAAATGTAACGGGTAAAGTGGCATACCTCAAGTAATCCTGAGTGAGGACCTGAAATCCTCCCTCTACTTCTGCCAGGACTGTTCAGTAGACCTAACTCCATAAGCTAACACCTGGCCTGGCCCATCACTTTCACTGTACAAAGAGCAAACTGAAGCTCAAGTTCTGTTCAGCAAAGTATGTTTTGACTTCATTCATCAGTCACCCCTTAACTGGGAATACTTTTGCTTCTTAGAAACTAAGGTCAAATTCAGTTGTTGTTTCTGCCACACACTCTCCCTATACACATTCCAAGCAATTAAATAGAGTGAAGCAACAACACAATTGAGTTCCAGACAGTGTGGTCTCAAGGGTTAACACTTCACCCTCCTCCCACTCCAGCAGAAGTGCTCCTATTTCAGAGTCAGCTGTGTTCTGAGCATTCAAGCCCTAGATTAGATTTTAAAGATTTCAGCCTCTGCTGACATGTACCCAACAGGATATAAATGTGGGAAGAGATAAAAAAAGAGATGACAATCAGAACAGGCTCCAAAGAGCACATATTTCAGTGACATGCGCACACACACACACACACACACACACACGCATGCACTGAAATATGTGCTCTTTGGAGCCTGTTCGTTCATTCTCTCATTCATATATATATATATATATATATATATATATATATACATACACACACACACACACACAGAGAGAGAGAGAGAGAGAGAGTGAGTTTAGTTCTTCCTTGAAATGTGCCAGAAAAATCTACAACTTTTACAGATGCATACCTCTCATGCATGATGCTATTTAGGTTTGTACATATAAATCAGGAAAAGGGAACATTTGCAGCCTTCCAGATGTTATTGGACTTCAACTCACAACAGTCCCAGGCATCATTGGTAAATGACTGCAGTCCAGCAACATCTCAAGGGCCACATGTCCCCCCCCCCAATAAAAACAGGGGTGTAGTGGCAAAATTTTAAAGTCCAGGTATACCTTGGAGATACTGCAGGTTTCGTTCCAGACCATCACAATAAAGTGAGTATTGCAATAAAGCAAGTCACACCATTTTTTTTTTCAAGTGCATATAAAAGTTATGTTTACACCAGTGGTGGCCAAACTCGGCCCTCCAGCTGTTTTGGGACTACATTTCCCATCATCCCTGACCACTGGTCCTGTTAACTAGGGATGATGGGAGTTGTAATTCCAAAAACACCTGAAGGGCTGAGTTTGGCCACCACTGGTTTACACTAAACTGTAGTCTATTAAGCCAGGCCCCCCAGGCTGCAGGGGTGGAAGGGGAAAAACCTGGTTCCAGCCCTAGCCAGCTCCACTCTCGTGGTCAGAAGAGGGGGACAGTGGCAGCAGGAGGCTTCCTTCCCCTGGAAATGGCCAGGCTGCCTGTAGTTGCACCCGCATCCTCCTAAGGAGCAATATCTGCTAAGCACAGTAAAGCAAGGTATGCCTGTACAAACACACATAATGACAGCCCTCATTGCTATCGCCCCCCTCCCCGCAAGGAGAATTCAATAACGCAGGCACAACAAAGAGCAACAGAACACAGCATAATACCCAATTTATTAAGATTATATAGGAAATCATGAGCTTGGAAATTCCTTAAAATATGGAGTTTTTCTAAACATTTGGCTGTCAATTAACTGCTGCATTTCTACAAATTCTGGCCCACAGCTCTCTACTTTAAAAAAATATATTTTTCTAGAAATGTTTTCAGAATTGTACAAAACAGTAAAATAAACATGAAGAATCTCTTAAATGCAATGTACATCTCATTCTTTGCCAAAAAAGAATGAGCACTTTTTATGGAAATAAGACCTTTAAAACAATTTTCAGAGGGGTGTGACTCTACCAGCAGTAATAGGAACTTAAAAAAAACAAGGCCCTAAATATAGTTGAGCACGTATAATGAACTCACACAATGTAAGAAGTCAAAGAATCAGAATTGGAAGAACATAAAATGGTTTAGTCCAATGCCCTGCTGATGCAAGATATCCACTACTACAGAATCCCTGACAGCTGGCCATTCGGCCTCTACTTAAAAACTTCTAAGGATGCAGCCCTATGATGAAACCCATTTGCTGATTTGCCATGGACTGAGTCCATAACAAGAATTAGTGTTACACAGTATTTAAGATAGAAGTTGTATCCAACATTAGTTGGATCACTGAAATTAATGGGCATGATTAAATCAGGTCCATTAATTTCAATGGGTCTACTTGGAGTATGACTAATGCAGGATACAATCCACTGGCTTTTTTTGGCATGTTTTTAAAAACTGTGTTCTACCCTGCCTGGTCAGAAAGTGGTCTATAAATATTTTAAATAAATTTGCATAAAGGTTATGCAACATACGGGACGCGGGTGGCGCTGTGGGTAAAACCTCAGTGCCTAGGACTTGCCAATCGTATGGTCGGCGGTTCGAATCCCTGCGGCGGGGTGAGCTCCCGTCTTTCGGTCCCAGCTCCTGCCCACCTAGTAGTTCGAAAGCACCCCTAAGTGCAAGTAGTTAAATAGGTACCGCTTTATAGCGGGAAGGTAAACGGCGTTTCCGTGTGTTGCGCTGGTGCTGGCTCGCCAGAGCAGCTTCGTCACGCTGGCCACGTGACCCGGAAGCGTCTCTGGACAGTGCTGGCCCCCGGCCTCTTAAGTGAGATGGGCGCACAACCCTAGAGTCAGACACGACTGGCCCGTACGGGCAGGGGTACCTTTACCTTTACCTTATGCAACATACACACTCAAGCCCTGTGGGCAACCTACCTTACTTGGACTGCTTTGTCACAACTTGATGGTTGCCTGGCACTGTCTCCTTCCACTTGAAATCAAAAAATTCTGCAAAATAAAAGTAATTGTTAATATTGCAACTGCTCACAGGAGAACATGCACAATAACCATTCTACCTTGAAGAAAGGTGTGAAGGCAGCGCTACTCTAATTAAGCCTTCCTCAAATTTGTTACTCTAGCACAAACCACTTTGTTTTCTCAAGTAACTGTGTCCATGTATAAGCCTACCAAACTTGAACACACCTCAGTAGTAATCTCACACTTCTCCACTCCCTGCAAGGAGAAACAACCAGCAAAATTTACAAAGGCTATGGCTGTGAAAACATTCAGCTAGTTGTCTACTGGTCTGTCTCCTAGTATCATCATATGGCTTTCTGACAAACAAACAAACAAACCTGTGGGCAAAGACTGTGAATGTTTTTATTAAACTGCAAGCTTGAGAGCCCTTCTGGATGAAGGGCAGGGAAAAAGTCAGCTTGCATTGTCAGCCTCACAAGCAAGCACTAGAAATAGGTTATCATGTTCCTGCTATGTCCTCATGGCTTTAAAAAGATTTTCAAAAAGTAACATGAACATTTTTATGCTGTCTGGGGTGGCTTTATAGCTTACACAAATAATGAGACATAAGGTAGTACTATTTAAATTATTTTAATATATTTAAATTATTATTTGTTCTTTCCTCCCACCTTCGTATGAACTCCTGTCAATCAAAATATTTATGTCTTTGTGGTCAACCATTGAAGCAATATGTTGCTATGCATCATTTTGTGTCCTTTAAAATTGTAATGGTTTTGGAATATGCACTCTGACATAACTTTGTTAGTGTGCTTTGAGAAGTTCTCTGAGTGTTCGCTGTTGTTGTGTTTTATTTTTTATTTTCATCTTGTGTAATTGTTGCATACCATATGTAATTAAAAGTAAATAAATAATGTTTTGAGAGGCATTTAAGTTAAAAAAGAGAAAGGCAGACAGAAAGTATAAAACAATTATGTGTACAGTTACCATCTGTAACCATATCCTGCATAAGGTCCACCAAGCCTTAGCACGGGGTAAGGAACCTCTGGCCCGTGGGCCAATTCAGGCTTAGCATGGGTCCCCCAATTTGAACTGCAAACAGTGTCCACCTGCCCCACACCTGACATCATTTGTGTGGTCAGGTGTGTAGCAGGAAGAGACATGGCAGGATTGGGTGCATGAGTGAGATCCCCATGTGGAACTCAACTATGCAGCTGGTGTCTGCAGAAAGCAGCTTTGTGCTCCAGGCTTTGCCAAGCAAAGGGCTGGCAAAAGCCCCTTGCACTTTGGTTCCCAAGTGACTGACAACCAGTGTTATGCAAGGGACTTTTGAGAGGTTAGCAGGACAATCTACCTATCAAAGTTGGCCTGTGGAGGTGGGAACAGATTATGACTTGCTGGGCCAGAAAGATTTCCCACCCATGCCTTCGAATGAGCCACTGCTCTCGTTCCTCTTCCTGCTGCCCACACATTGATCGCAGAAGCTGGAGTCTCTGTCTGGAATTGCTGTGCTCAACAATCATATATGCCAAGACAAATAAAGCTTTAACTGCCACATAAATCTGTCAGCAGAAATTTCCAGGGGGGGTAAGCTGTGCTAGTTTGTTGCAGCAAAAACAATAAAGAGCCTTGTGTCACCTGAGAAGACAACCACAATTTCATGAACCAGTCTTTAAGTTGCCACAAGACTCATTGGTTTGAATCCTTAGACAAATCCCCTAACCCATCCTACACTGTTCAGGAGCCCCCCCCCCAACAAGGCATTTTGGGGGGTGGGTCCATTGCAGAGATGAGTTGGGAATAGGAAACTTTCTGTCCATGCACTTCCTGAAGTTAACTAATCTTGGGGTTTGCTGTTATGCTGATAACAGAAGTACAGTGGTGCCTTGCAAGACGAATGCCTCGCAAGACGAAAAACGTGCAAGACAAAACGTCTTGCAAGTTCTTGCGAGTTTGTTTCCTTTTTCTTAAAGCCGCTAAGCCATTAATAGCCGCTAAGCCGCTAATAGCCGTGCTTCGCAAGACGAAACGCAAGACGAAGAGACTCGCGGAACGGATTAATTTCGTCTTGCGAGGCACCACTGTAAGCTTATCAAATGCTGATTTTTTTCATTTGCTGTTGCTTTAGCTTGGCTGAAATTGGCTCTTAAATGCTAATGATTAACCAAGGATGGGAGCTGAAGAACAGAATTTCTGCAGAGAAGCACTGGTCTTAAAAATGAAGGGTGCAAAACTATAACTGTCTCAAATGCTTAAAAAAATCTGTGCTGCAGACTGTTACACTTGTTTTCTGGAGTTGGGAAGAAAATGTGAATGCAAGACACCTTTCATGGACGAAACTTAATAATACCTACGATCCAACAACCTTATTTTTATTATGAAACAAAGAGATAACTACCATATCTTCATGAACTACCAATAGACAGAGTTTTGTTGTTTTGTTTTGTTTGCTAGAGAGTCTTAACTTCTGCTTGGGAGCACAATGAAATCAGAACAAAGCAGACTGGAAAAAGTGTGCCCCCGTTAGAAAGGACCAGAACTGCCTTGCCTGCTAGGCAACCCCCGTTGCCTGCAATCAATTCACAAGAGGAAAACCATAGCGTGGCATACACAAAGAGCAGGTGCTTAGCGGAAAGGTACTGGCAAACCAAATGCAGGCAGCAACTGTTTTAGGCACGTCCAATGTGTGTGTGACTGCACATTTGTACATCATGCTGACCTGGAAGTGACCTGAAATCATCACAAAAGGAGTAGAACGGGGCAGAGGCAAAACAGGCTTATACAGGCCCTGTCAATGTATGTATTGGGGGGGGGGGTTCCTGGAATGTTACCCCCATGCAAATTGGTCATTGCCTGTAGCTGTAGATGATGTACATGGGCAAACCAAGTGCAGGGTCACCTCTCTATACATACCATGAGAACGCTATCTCAACTCCAAAAATGGCAGTCAGTTGAATTAAATGCAGTGCTTTTTTTCTAAAACAAAATTTAGGAGTACAGTGGACGCTCGGGTTGCAAACGTGATCCATGCAGGAGGCACATTCGCAACCCGCAGCGCTGCATCTGCACACGCACAGGTTGCGACTCAGCGCTTCTGCGCTACCGCCGAAACCCAAAAAAACGCAACCTGAAGTGTCCGTAACCCGAGGTATGACTGTACTTTCATTCCGTCTGAGACCATGACAGGAAATGAGGCCACCATCGAGAGTAGCAACAGAACTGACGATTCACTGTACTAAAGAAACTAAAAATGTTAAAAACTTTAGTTTCTTCTCCAGTTACGATTCACAAAATGTTTAGGGGTGTGTGTACTCCCAGAAAAAAAGCACTGATTAAATGAAAACATACACATTGAAAAATTATATACTGATTAGAAAAATATGATTCCCTGTTTTAACTATGTTCCATGATTCAAAATAAGACATAAGAAATATCAGGTGTTGGAAACAAAAGCTGTTTTTGCACACATTGTGACCCTCAAATCATCTTAATCCCCAGGCCAGATACTCATTTTCCGCTGTTAATCAGGTGCAATCCACAAGTTCCACTTTCCCGCAAAAAGTTGCTCTGTGCATAGAAAGATTTTACACCAGGCTCTTTTTGTCCGCAAATTAAATCACTTGCATACTGTAAAGTTATCAATAACACAGATATAAAAGGATATGTTGCTTTGTATTTTACACTTCTGAAGTGTTTGGGGAGGGAAGCCTGGGACTCTGCAATTGGAAGTTGTTTGCTTTGCTTTCCTACTGCCACGACTGCAAACCAAAGGCAAGTAAGGCTTTAATTTTTATGCTATTTTTTAAGCTGGAGAGGAAAACATACCTTTTGTTCAACACAACAAAGCCCAGAAGTCCCTCACCAGCAGGTGTGGCAGTAAAGTGAGCACTCCTCAATGTAGTCAATCCTATCAATCCACCTGCAATTTTTTAAAAACAAGAAGTCACCACCTGTTCCATCTCAATCTCAAAGCACTGAGGGCACAGTATGCAATCTCAAAGGATGTTTTAATTGTATTGCACCTAAAAACAGACCATTTATTATCTTCACACCTTGCCATAATTAAGCAGCGATTAACCCTTAGCCACTAGCTTTGGGCTACAGTCATACCTCGGGCTGAAGTAGCTTCAGGTTGAGCATTTTCGGGTTATGCTCCGCGGCAACCCAGAAGTAATGGAGCATGTTACTTCCAGGTTTCGCCACTCGTGCATACAATCAAGATGACGTCACGCGCATGCACGGAAGCAGCAAATTGTGATCGCGCACGCGCGGGCTGCGTTCGCTTCAGGATGCGAACAGGGCTCCAGAACGGATCCCGTTCGCATCTAGAGGTACCACTGTATATGCTATGGCCTCTCCCCAGGAGAGGTGTGTTGCCTTTGAAGTCTGTCCTAAACAGATAGGAGTCTGCTGTATTTCTCTCTCTCTTTTGCATAATATTTTATTAAAGCATTTTCATAATACAATAAGAGAAAAGAAACTAATTTAAATGAAAAAGAAAAAGAAAGAGGAAAGAAAACCTAGAGTTCTCTCTCAAAGGTAGCTCTTAACCTTTGTCTGACGCAGAAAGTGGTGAACCCTCCCAGCTCTCACCCAGAAGTAAAGAACAGAAGAAAAAGGAAAACTAAATAAATAAAATGGACTTCTGCTTTTCTGTCCTCAGTTACATAAAAGAAATTATTCAAAATATTCACTCTAGGATGACATCCAACTGTTCTACTTTCTGCTAAGCAATATTTTCCCAATTTTTAGACACAAATGTCTCAAATTTATTCATTTTCCTTTCCACACATAAAGTCCAAAAGGGGTTCTCTATTATTAATAAATGTCAACCATTCTTTTTTTCTCTAATCAAATATATCAACTTTGCCTCCAATAACTTCAACAAACATTCCTCCATGTTAAACAATACTGTGAATGTTTTCATCTTTGTGCACACAAGAATCTCTTCACTCTGATGCATCCATAATTATTTTCATATTATGTATTCATTTGCACCTAGTTCGGTATCTTACAATCCAATTTCCTGTTGCATTTGCCATGATTTTCCATCCTTTAAAAAAATCCTTCCATTTAAGCTTCTTCCATTCTTTTTCCAAGAAAAGCACCAGATGAGTCTGCTGTATTTCTCAATGAATTCTAAATTCCTATTCAGAACAAGCCTCTTTTAAGGATAAGAAAAGGCAGAACATGTGGATTTGGTCAATTTTGTATGTGACTCAGCACACATATATTCAAATAACAACTCTACTGTATTATAATTTTCAATTTATGGGTCAGAGCAATTTCTTCTGCTTTGTGTAACCACTCTTTTTTAGTGTCCTTGCAGATGTTCACAAGGGACCAAATAGAAATCATTAATATCATAATTTCAGTCTCTGGGCAGCTATATATAATCATTTATTTTATTTGTATACTGCTTTTCCATGGTAAACTCTGCTCAAAGTAATTCACAACATCAAAAAGGGTTATATAATAAAATATAAGATTTCAAGATAAGTAATGAACAATTATGAAACAAAATTTAAATACATACAGTGGACCCTCAGCTTACATTACCCCTGGGTAACGTAAACTTTGGGTTGCGAAAGTGGCAAACCCAGAAGTATTTTTCCAGGTTTCGCTGCTCACGGATGTGTAGAAGCACTAAACCACGCCACGCGCCTGTGCAGAAGTGGTCCTCCGGTTGCAAATTCCTCAGGATGCGGCCGATCTCCGGAACGAATCCCGTTCACAACCGGAGGTACCACTGTATCATGGCATGCATAACCAGTGGTTTTTAATTACGGTATACTACTGAGGAGCATAAGCATCTAGTTGAAAACTGATAGGTATGGTGTTAGAAAGACATCTATCATAAAAATGTACAAAAATATATCTATAGAAGAAATTTTATTTCTTCAATAAAAGTTTGTTTTCTTTAAAAGAGAAAAAGACCCACTCCAAGTACACTCTGATGCACCAGCAACTTAGGGAAAGGGACTCACTCTGCTGTGTCTGCAGGGACAGGTAGTCATTGCTGGAGCCATACAAACAGCAGTTGTGGACCACTGCTCTTATTAGCCAAGCAACCACATTATCCTCTCTAATACTGAAATCAGTACCGCCATGCTGTTAAGACTGGAGCCAAAACAGAACCAGCAAGAAACAAGCAAGAGGGAGAAGTGCTAGAGTTAAACCCAAGTTATGCAGAAGCAGTGCTAGAAACTGAGATATGAAAGCTAGGAGCTAAATGGCACCTTAAACCTAGGTTATGGGCGCAACAACGGAATGTCTAGGTGTGCTTTTTTATAACAATACCAACCTAAAAATGAATGAACTGCAGCTAAAATATTATGTTCATTTTTCACATGGTCTACTCCTTCCTCTGCCCACCCCTAATATTCTTAAGAGAGACTCTTCTCCAGTCTTCAGAGAGTAGCTGGAAGTAGGGAGGCAGAAAAAGGTCCTCCTTTCCTTCTACTCTGCAGTTTTAATCTGAACTCTTAGGCACAGTGCTACGCTCAGAGCTCAGAAACTGCTCACGCTAATGAAATTCCTTGTCACAAAATGTGCCTAGCACAATGGGAGTTTTGAACACTATGCAGAAGTACTACACACACACAGAGGGAAACACCTCCCCAGAAAAGAAAAAAAGCAGCACAGTGAGAACTTAGTACTTCTAGAAGCCACAATACTGCAATATCTTTTTCATCTGAATGTATGAACTGAAGCATGTGAAGTTGTTATGCGCATGAACAAATTAAACTATCAAATCTCTTATTTGGATTATATAACAGACACACATCTTTCATTTTAGCCTAAGGGCAATTTTTTCTCCAGGAGAGACAAGCACACACACTGCTCTTTTGAGGTTCTAGCCTTATAAGGAGAGCAGGACATACCCTCAGATATACATCATCTAAATTTATATCTTACCCTTACTTCCAAAGGAGTCCAGAATCACGTCATGCTTTAAGGATAGGTGTAAGATGTCAAGGGTTACTGTGCAACCAGCATTCTTAGTTCTTAGGTAGCCTTTGAGTATTAAGATTGGATTGCTACCACAACCTGCTTTTGACACTGCACCTGCCCCTTCAACCTATTGCTGTCTTGGAACTCAGCCTTCTGCCCGGATCTACCTCCTACTGCTAACCCTTTGATCCTCATCTGCTTGATGCACTGCCAGACTCCCAGCCTGCCAAGTGACCACATCTATTGCTTTTCTGATTTTTACCCACCTGCACCTGAATTGGATCCCAGCTACAGCTCCTCTCAGAGGTAAATCAAGGCCTAACAATACCATATGTGCTACATTTGGCAAGCTGTCCTTAAAAAGGAAAGAAAGAACAGACTTGCTCAAATCCCAGCAAAGGGAGAGAGCCAAAACAGGATTCAGTATTACTTAGAATCTTGCTATAGATTTAATCCTTCCACCTCAATTTGGTGAAGAGAGGATTAATCTTGCCAAGTAGATAACTTGCTGCCAACTTCTCATCTGCTTTCATTTTATGGGATAGAGTTCAGAATTTTCAGACCAGATTTATTGTTAAGGCCTGCTCTTAAACACCAGATTAGAAGTAACCCATTTTGGTTCATTTTAATTAAACAATAAGCACAACTCCAAGTATGGACTAATGAGGTGGCTGACTTTGCCTATGTCACTGTTTCTCCCTTGCAAATATTTTGAACACTTTGCTTGGCAAAATAAAACATTGCAATTAAACTCAAACATACAACACCTGCATTTATATAATCCACATTTCTGAGTATCTAATTATTATTATTTATTCTATTTAAAGACCAACAAAACAGCAATATACATTAAAAGCAAGAGTTTAAAATACATTAATGATAAAGCAGCAGATAAATCAGATCAAGTAGTCTAGCACCAGGCACTGATCTCCCAAAAGCTTGGTGAACAATTGTCTTAAGGAACCCTGCATGTGCCTCCAAATCTTCTCTGAAGGGCATGGGGAAACCCTAGAACAGATTTAGGGGAGCACAAGAGGACGAGAGGAGAAGACTGTTCCACTGTGCATGCAGAAATCCTTATGCTGTCAGAACGATCTGCTTAGTGCTATACAGTGGTACCTCTACTTACGTTTACCTCTGGTTACGTATCCTTCGGGATATGTACGCGGCAAACCCGAAAGTATTTTTCCGGGTTTCGCCTCGCACACATGCGCAGAAGTGCTCTACTGCGCCATGAGCAGAAGCGATCCCTCCGGTTGCGGAAATCTCAGGATCCGACCAGAGCTCCGGAACGGATCCTGTCTGCAACCAGAGGTACCACTGTATTGAATGCAAATCAGGGTCAAGGAGTCAAGGTGCCACCACTGAGAAGCCCTATTCCAGGATACTGTACAATGGGCAATGCACATTGATAGGACCACAGAAGCAATGAAGTCCTGTATTACTTGTAGCCATGAAAACCTGTGCCTAAAAATACTTTCAAATGAGACCTATCAGCTCAAAACAGAGACAGCAATCCCAGATCTCTTAAAAACTTGAGGACCACAGGCTTTGCAACACGGCCCACTGCCAGAAACGATAGGATCGAGAAAGGATAGAGGGAAATGCAGCTCAGATAGGACTTGTGCTTTAGTAAGGACTTCAGAAGTTACTATCACAGAAAGCAGAGAAAGAACAAAAGGTAAGTGAATGGATGTCTGATCAGTAACTCCCCTGTGTTCCTCAAAATGCAGTTTAGAACCAACCCAAGGTTTCTAACCCTCAAACCTGAGGTCAGATATGTGTACAGAAGCAAACAAGCAAAATTGAAGTTACCTCTCTGTCCCTGGATCTACAAAGGCCTTGAGAAGTGAGGAGGTCAAGTTTGCTGAAGATACTGTGATTTAGTAGATTTCCAAAAAGATTTCTCCACACTGGGAGATATTGGAGTCATGACGAATAGCTCAAAAAACCCAGAATGTGGAAACTGTGAAAGATGTTACAAAATCACTAGAAAAGTGATTTAAATTGTAACTACCAATATCATTAGGGATGCGGGTGGCGCTGTGATCTAAACCACAGAGCCTAGGGCTTGCCGATCAGAAGGTCGATGGTTCAAATCCCCACAACGGGGTGAGCTCCCGTTGCTCGGTCCCTGCTCCTGCCAACCTAGCAGTTCAAAAGCACGTCAAAGTGCAAGTAGATAAATAGGCACTGCTCTGGCGGGAAGGTAAATGGTGTTTCCGTGCGCTGCTCTGGTTTGCCACTGTATTCAGCTGCTTGGGAGCAACGGAACACTCTCATCTCTATTTCGATTCCACAAAATAATTAAGAACAGCCACAGTACAAAAGACTGAAGACACTCTTCTTTCTCCTGATTATGTCTACTACATATAGTTCACTATGAATTATCCAGATAACCAAGTGAACTTAACAGACACTTTTGAAATATGGGGAGGAGACCCTGCCAAATCAGCAGGAAAGAGCATTTGTTCTCAAACTCCTTAAAGGACACATTACACATGCTGGAAAGAAGGAAAGAATTAGAACTGTAAATTCAGTCCATCACTGGAAAACAAAATTTGTGCCCAAGATATGACACACCAAGGAGGAATTTTGAAACTGAGTGCTTTATAGCAAAGAAACACCCAAAACAACTTGAAATAGTAAATCATTCAACCAATCAGAAGAAGCACACTGTTTTGAGTATATGAGACCTAGGCTGCGATGGGGTCTCAGCTTTTTGCACTGGTGCCAGTTAACTCTTACATCACACTCATTTTCTCTGTCACAGCCAAACAGAACTGTGTCTCTCTCTATTTCCCACCACAATGAAAAACAATTACTTCTGAAAATGGCAATGAGCCACCTTAAGAAATAACAGTTTTTTGGATTAGGTTTGCAGTTCTGTAACAGTTCCAGTAATGTCTATGGGACATCAGAATGTTAATGTATTTTTACACAGGTAAAGAATTAAGTTTGTGGTGTAATGGCTGATCCAAGACAAGCTGACCAATACACACCATTGCAACTCCAGCATATAAAGACTACTATGCTATGTATTTAGAGTTCTACATTAGTTGCAAGCTCACATGTTAATGCTTTACAAATCCTTTAAAAAAAGATGTCTAGACAGCCTTGAAGACATTTTTTAAAAATTAAGAAGAAAAATGTGGCAGACCTTTTGGGGAACAATTTTCAATAATTCACTGATGCAGCTACCTTTAATAACAGCAATTGTCTTACTAGACTATCTTGTTAAATGAACCAGAACTAGTACTAAAATAGTTTTTGTGTAATGGGTAAATACAAACTGTGATGATGTTGACTTAAATCACATGCTGGTGATAATAGGTAATATTTTTTTAAAGTGCACCTTGCATAAGTAAAAAATTGGCTGAGAATTGCATTTCTTATTAAATTAAAACTGGCCTGCTTCTTTGTTCTGAATTCAATATAGGATGTCAGTTTAATAAAAGTTTTAATAATTCACACTTGAAGATAAGGATCATAATCTTTCAAAACTCAGCTGCACAGTATCCTCAGAGAGTCACCTTTGTACCTACTGTATTTATCATGGGCCTCTTAAAACTGAAGGTATGCCCAGATTGAAACAAACTGGAAAGATTTGGCCACCATGCTGCAGGAGGGATGTGCAGAATCCCAGACTGCATTACTTGGCCAAATAAAGATAAAGGGGTAAAGGGACCCCTGACCATTAGGTCCAGTCGTGACCGACTCTGGGGTTGCGGCGCTCATCTCGCTTTATTGGCCGAGGGAGCCGGCGTACAGCTTCCGGGTCATGTGGCCAGCATGACTAAGCCACTTCTGGAGAACCAGAGCAGCGCACGGAAACGCCGTTTACCTTCCCGCCGGAGCGGTACCTATTTATCTACTTGCACTTTGACGTGCTTTCGAACTGCTAGTTGGGCAGGAGCTGGGACCAAACAATGGGAGCTCACCCCGTCACGGGGATTTGAACTGCCGACCTTCTGATTGGCAAGTCCTAGGCTCTGTGGTTTAACCCACAGCACCACCCGTGTCCCTATACTTGGCCAAATACATAAATATAATTCTGCTCTCTGTAACTTTTGAAGGTACCTTTCAAATATCAAACCCTAAGAATGCTGCTTGTTTTGTAATCTAGTCAAATGCTGAAGCAGTGCTATCACTTACATTTATCCCTTTGAATCTTTGATCCAATTGATTTGCAGCAGTCTGAATTGGATGGCAACAAAATTATGTTGCTCTGTACTTTTTCCTGCTCGAAATCCTTTGAGGCTTAGTCAAGAGGACAGAAACAGATCCAACAAGAAAGCTACAAGCAAAGAATGCACTGAATCCTTTATTCTCTTTTAACAATGACAGTGCCTCCCAAGAGGCAAAAATGTATCTTACTCTTGCTTTTTAGAACTGTACTCTATGTACAGCTCAGGACCTGCTTGTCCTCAGTGTATAGGAATTGTAATGATTTGATACTGTACAAAGCCTTACATCAAAGTCTTTCTGTTAACAGAGCTTTAGAAATCATTTTGGGAGACTAAATTTATGAACACTGTGTCTTAAAACATTTTGTTCATCATTCTAAAAGAAAACATTTCATTTTCTGGGCCTTCACATCTCTATAAACAAGATCTGACCATCACAAGGGATTTAAGATTAAATCTCTGACTATCAGATAACCGAATTTGTTTGAATATAATTATTCGCATTACTGTATTCTTTTTTCTTATTTAAATATCTCATTTCAACTACTACATTCAAACATACATTGGAAATAAACTTTTAAGATAAAGAGGAACTGATAGCAATAATTTAGAACATGGGACAATGAACACTGCATGAAATTTAATGAGTTTTGTTCCCCCTCCCCTTTTCTCAGCTCTTTTAATGGAAATGAATGCTTTATGTCTGCTTAACTGTTATTTTCTGAATAATAATTTGTTTTACTATAATATTGGTTTCTGTTTTTGCCCATTCCTCATAAACTAGCAAAACCAAAGAGATGCTAGTTTAGCAGCTTGTAGCCCCATTTGTAAAAAACAAAAACAAAACTTTAATAAATTCAATTTGTAATTATTGTAAAGAACTGAACTTTTAACATAACAGACATGATCATTCTATTGCAAACCAAGTTATGCATAATGCATTCTAGGTTCCTAAAGTAACAAAGTGATTTTCAATATGGAGCACTGGAAGCAAAACAAAAAAATGCATTTCCCCCAGAAAAGTTGTTTCTCCCCCCCCAAAAAAAACAATCACCCCCCAAAAAACCTGTCCCCCTCTCCATGGCTTCAAAATTTCTGGAAATTTTACGTATCTGCTCAAGTTAAACTTTAGGCATTCAATGGCATTAATCCATCTCCAAGGGTGGAGTGTGAGGGCTCCTTGGAATCAGTCTTAGTCTTAGATGACAGGGGAGGCAGGGTGTTTCTAACTTCCACTTCAGAAGTTTTAATACTGGTCATAAAGAAACCTAGCATGCATCTAGAAAATGTCAACAATTATAGGCTGGTTGACAACATGTCCTGAGCAAAGTGCTTCGATAAAAGTGTTTCTCTATATCCATTTAAATCAGGCTACAGGCAAGGTTTTAGGACAGAAACTGCCTTGAGCAATTTGTAGGATGGCTTTTTCTGAAAACCAAAGGGTTCAAAACCCTGTTGATTCTCTTGGACCTCTCAGGTGCTTTTGATGTCATTGACCATCAGGATAATATATCGCAACTGTGTGCTTGAGATACGACATAGTGGTGGTTCTCCTATTTGGATGGCTAATTCCAGAGAGTTCTGCTGGGGAACTGTGGCTCAGCCCCTTATATATTACACTCCAGGGGTCTACATAATTCTATTCCCCTCCCTGCCCCTAACACTGTTTAACATAAAACTGCTGGGAGAGGTCTGCAGATTTTTCTTGAGGTATCATCAATACACAAAAAGGCATCCAGCTGTTTCTCTTTTTCATCTTTTAGGTGAGACTTTTGTGCCCTGAATCAGTGCCTGGGTGTGGTAGAAGATTGGATAAGGGTTTATTGACTGATATTCAATCTAGACAAGATGGAGGTACCTTGGTAAGTGGTTTATCTGACCAGATGATGGTGTTAAATTTGTTCTGGAAAAATTGCATTCTCTTATGCATTAGGGCCACAGTTTAGGGGCTAGTATTAACTCAATATTGTCACCCAATATTTACGTGACCTCTGTGGTTCAAAATGCCTTTTATCAACTTGCACTGTAAGAAAGCTCTTCCTAATATTTAACCTAAAACCCTTTTCATGTAACATGATCCCAATGGTTTGAGTTGTATTCTCAGAAGTAAAAGTAGTAAATAAATTGTTTTATGAACTATGTCAGGGGTGGGGAGCCTCTGGCCCACAGGCTAAATCTGGCCAACCAGCATCTAAAATTTCATTTGCTAGGCCACTTTTCCCAAATCATGCCCACTTACTAACACCTACGATGTGAGGAAGACAGAGATGCAGCTGTCAATGCACATTTAGGAGCATCTTTGAAGTGCACTCCTAATATTAGGGTACATTGGTAAAGGAAAGCAGGCTTCAGCTGTACCACCTAACAGCTGGTGTGTGGCAGAACCAAAGCCTGCTCAACAGTCTGCACAAGGGAGTTTTTAGAACAGAAAGCCCCTAATTTCCATGCCCTACTGAAACCAGACTTAACTACAACATTCTCTTCTCTTTTTGGGTTCTGTAAAGTCCTGCTGGCAGGGGTAGGTAAGCTGCAGTCCTGCAGTGTCCTTGGACTACAAGGCCACGTGGAGTGGGAGCTGCAGCTACAAAGAGCTAGGAATTAATCGTCATCATCTAGATCAGTGTTTCCCAACCTTGGGTTCTCCAGCTGTTTTCGGATTACAATTCTCCCCGACCACTGGTCTTGCTAGCTAGGTATGATGGGTGTTGTAGCCCCAAAACAGCTGGAGAACCCAAGGTTGGGAAACATTGATCTAGAGGACCACTCCTCACACTATGTAGACACAAGCTAATTCGTATCTAATTGTGAATTAATTTGCAGCTCCCTTTTAGAGAAAGAAAAGCAGAATGCCGATGGGGAAGACGGAATGGACAGACAATAAACACTGCACGCAAGGGGGGTTGGGTGCCATGGTACCTGACTCAAGAGGGGAAGCGGCCCCCTCACCTGATCGCGCGCAGACTTCTTAAAAAAAATATATGTCGGCATCCATTCAATCGCGAAAGGAGAGGACAGGACCAGAGGCCGCCTTCCCGGTACCTCTCCCGCCAACACTTCTAGGTGGATTTGCCAAAACCCCGTCTGGTTTTCGGGGGCGATTTTTAAAAAAGCCCCGATTCAGCTCTGCTATCAGAAATAACGGCCCTCTCCATTTACCCCTTGGCCTACTCGCGAACCGACCTCCTCCCAGGGCACGCGATACCCCTCCCCCACTCGCCCCTCCCCCCCGCTCCACCTCAGCACCCCCCTGCCTGGGGTGTGTGAGGTAGAAACATAATCCTTCGCCATCTTTTTCGATCTTAAGGGAGGGGAAACAGAAAACAACAACAACAATCCGCAGGCCGCGGCCTCCTCCTCACCGTTCAGACGCGGCCTTCTTCTCTCGCCCGCCTTTGCCTACCTCACAGCTCACCACCGCAGCAGTAGCAGCAGGCCCAGACGTCCTGCGCGCGCAGCACTACCAGCCAGGAGCGAACTAAGTAAAGCCGCTGGGAGATGTAGTTCTTCCGCCCCCCTAGCCTATTTGCACCGCGGACGGCTTTCACGTCATGTACTACAAGAACCGGCATGCCTCTGCAGGAGCCCGTCACCGACTATCTTCCGCCCCGCCGACTCTCGCGCTCTCTCTCTAAAGTCAAGCTCCTCCCCCTTTTCCAGCTCGCGCGCTCTACGTCCGCAGGAGCCACCCTTAGGCCTGATGGGAGGTGGAGTCTTTTTCAGCCCAAGCTAGACTAGCTGGCATAGAAGTATCGCCGCGGGGGGACTACAATTCCCAATGTTGGCGAGAAAGTCTTTAGGGTGATATGCTCTCGAAATGCTGGCGCAGGATGTTGTCTCCTGTATAATAGAGTGAGGCTCCCTGTGCGGGCTTCGAAAAAAAAGTGGCATTTTACGAGGGGCCAAGAGGAGGATTTATATGAGACGGCAGTCTTTCCGTATCATGCTTGGTTGCTTAATTTGATTTTTTTATTCTTATGATCCCTTGCATTTATATCCCACCTTTTTCTCAAAGGAGCTCTAATGTAGCATACAGTACATGGTTCACCTCCTCATTTAACCCCCATGAGCACCCTGTGAGGTAGACTAGGCCCAAAGCCACCCAGAGAGCTTCATGGCCTATTGGGGATTTGAACCTTGGTCTCTCCCAGGTCCTAGTCTGATACTGTATAAGCATTATACCACACTAACCCTCAAGTGCCTCAAAGTAATAAACAACAGCATTAAAGTAGGTAAGAAAGGGCAATAAGGTCACCCCAAAATACGTACCGTACATTTCAAAGCCCTTTCCACTAAACTTAATGTCTGTGGCCTTTGCTTTGTTCATCCTTTATCTACCTGCCCTCCCAATAAAAACAAAGCCTGGGTAAATAATAATGTGTTCCCTCATGGGTAGGCTGAGTGAGCCAGATTCACTCCATCCGTTCTTTCAAGTTTGTCTTATTTATTACATTTATATACCAACTTTTCCTCCACATTGCTCAAGGTAGTGTATATGGTTCTCTCCCTCCACATTTTATCCTCACAACAAGTCTGTGTAGTAGGTTAGGCTGAGAGGCAGTGACTGGCCTGAGGTCATCTAGTGAGCTTCATGACTGGGTGGGTTTTATGAAGCCTGTTATCCCATACCTTAGGTTTTTCTTTCATAGGTCAGCACTCATAAGCACTACACTATACTGGCTCTAAAAAGAGGCATGGACAAAAATGTGGACAAAAGTGTCATACAAATCCATAGCAGCAATGACCAGCAGAGAAAGACCACTTAAAATTGCACAGAGCTGGAACCTAATACCTAGAAGCCTAGGCTTTATAAAACCGATGAGTTATCCCATGTGTTGGAGAGGATGTCCCGCTATAAGGACATACAGTATCAGCAAATGTGGTGGAGTGTCCAAAAATTGAAAAGTTATGGAAAAATGTATTTACAAAAATATATTTGATTACAGAAATATCTTTAATTACAATTACAAGGCAGACAGTCCCCATGACCCAGGACTGGCTCTACTTAACTCATGTCTTCACAATACAGTATGTATTGTATTGTATTGTATTGTATTGTATTGTATTGTATTGTATTGTATTGTAAAAGAACTCAACACATCTGTTAACTGCTGCAACAACAACTATTGCCAGGATGTGGGAATCATTACAATCAACTATGGACCAATGGTATAATGCAATCTGACAAACAACATTATTAGAAAAACTGACATAAAAAATAAAAGTTACAAGAGGCCAAAAGAAAATCAATTTTTTTTATTTTTATGCATTCTGGTGTGACTTTACTGATTACACAAAGAATGAGGCATATGGTAGAACACCCATATTTTATAGCAGTCTGGCGTACATGAAGTACATATTTTTCCCTCCACCGCTTGATGTTTTACAAAGTTTTTCTTTATATAAATATAGATATATGAACTGCAAAGAGGATCAGCACATAGAATAACCCAGTTTATTAGAATCAAGTTAGTCATATTAGTTCTGTTGGGATACTGCCAGGGAGATAGCGTCCATCTGAGCCCCCATGCCGGCTGCCGGACGTCCATCGATCTCTGTAGCCACGCAGACCCAGCAATTAGCGACACGAAGCCTTGGAAATTGACTGCCACATTCCAGGCTCGTGCACATCCTTTATCAGCAGAAACACAGCCAGAAAGCTTGCACCGCAGAAGAGCAGAAGAGCATATTTACAGACTTTATTTAGCGTTGAACAGAACAAAGAAAAACATGACCGTTCTGCGTCAGCGTCTCTGCCCGACTGAAATCGAAAGGAAACAGCAAGCATAAACATCCTGTGAACAGGACATGCGCAGACTCTGTTACTCACAAAGCCTGCTCCCTTTTAAGGTGGAACGGAAATATCCTAACATCCTCCCCCTTTCCGTGTAACCTGTAGTACCTGTGGTTCAACCCAATTGCAACCTTTGTACATAAACCTTAAGTTGTTCTCTGTTAACAACCTTAGACAACAGATCAGCAGGAATTTCATTTCCTGGCATGTAGGACACCTGAATCAGTCCTTTCTGAATACACTCCCTTGCACGATGTAGCTTAATCTGCAAGTACTTGGTTCTTTGCTTGCAACTCTCGGAGTTCAGCAAAGCCAAACAAGATCTATTGTCTTGATACACTTGTACAGGACATTTCACAGAAACCCCGATGTCCTTAAACAGTTGCATCAACCATTCACAATCCATGAGTGAAAATGACAGGGCATTGAGTTCTGCTTCACAGGAACTTAGGCTCACTGTCGTCTGCTTCTTGCACAACCAGTCAAACAGGCAGTGGTTGTACATGTAGCATACTCCAGAAGTGCTTGTACCATCCGTGGTGTCACTTCCAAAACTTGCATCAGCAAAGATTTCAAGACCTCCAGTCTTCTGACTGGTGAACCTCAGCCTGTAGTGCATAGTCCCTTTCAAATAGCGGGCTATGCGCTTCAGAGCTTTCCAATCCTGAACTGTAGGATTGTTGGCATGTCTGCTAAGCAGATTACAGCTTACAGCTATGTCAGGTCTTGAACATCTGGCAATGAAATTCAGCTTGCCTAGAATGCATCTGTACAGCGTTGTGTCAGAAAACGCTTCAGCAGTACTGTCTACCTGGTAACCTGTCACCATCGGTGTGTCTGCTGGGTTTGCATCAACCAAATTCAACCTGGTTAACACATCAGCAATTTTCTGTGTTTGGTGTACCAGAAAATTACCTGCTTGGTCCTTCTCCACCTGCAGAGAAAGATAGTTGGATACCTCACCAAGATCCTTCATGTCAAAATGCTCCTTCAGCTGAGCTAGGGTGCTTTGGTAGAAAGCCTGATTCTTCCAAAACATCAGAAGATCATCAACAAAACATAAACAATACAGTTTGTTTTGCCCCTCCTCCTTGACAAACACACATGGATCAGCTTTGCCCTGGTGAAAACCTAGAGAAAGCAATGTCTCAGTGAGTTTTGTGTTCCAACACCTGTGTGCTGGTCCCGGGGGGAAGGTTACTGTTACCGTAGTCAAAGTTCAGTCCTAAGTCACTAGCCTGGAGATAGTCCACAAAGTGCGAGGTGAGGTCCGAAACAGGGAGCCGGGCGGGGACAGGAACACTCGAAGATCAGAAGCAGGTAGCCGGGCGGGGAACAGGAACACTGGAGGAACAGGACTGGATGCTGGCCAAAACAGCTCTTCAATGACGACGTTGCTCCCGCAACCTGGGACCGGGCTGACTGCCCTTTATCTTCTCTAAGGCCAGGGGCGGTCCCGGCCCCCAGGAGCCCCGCCTCTCCTGGCCTTAAGGCGAGCACTCCTCCTGGGAGAAACCAGTTCCCTTCGCCTCTCTGCCCTAAGCCTCTGCAGTTCAGGAGAGGCTGAAGGGTTACTGGGCCCCGGGGAAGGCTCACCTGTAGACACTGAGTCCTCAAGCACCTCTGGGGCCAGAATGGTTTCACCTGGTGCCTGCTCCTGAGGATCTGGCACAGGTGCAGGCTCCTCAGAATCTAGGCCTTGCCCCAGTTCAGCCGGCCCTGGAGGCGGGGACTCCTGTGCCGGCTGGGATTCCTCCGGTTCACTCTCAGAATCGGAATCCCAGGCCATCACACCATCCCCCCTCCCAGGCCCCCCCCTTAATCGAGGGTCTGGACCCGGCTTGCTGGGGTACGCCGCATGGAACTCTCGGAGGCAGGCAGGCGCGTGGACGTTGGCCGCTGATTCCCAGGAACGGTCCTCCGGCCCATACCCCTTCCAGTCAATGAGATACTGCAGCTTTCCCCTGCGGTATCGGGAGTCCAGAATGCGTTCCACCTCGTACTCAGGCTCTCCCTGAACCAAAACTGGCTGCGGTCGGGGACGGTCCGGGTGGAACTCGTCGGGTGGGGCCACTGGACTCAGAAGGGACCTGTGGAATACCGGGTGAACCTTCAGGGTTGCAGGCAACTGGAGACGGAATGCCACAGGCGAGACCTGGTTCACGATAGGGAACGGGCCGGTGAAACGGGCGTCCAGCTTCCGCGAAGGTCGAGAAGGGTGGAGGTGGCGAGTGGAGAGCCATACCAGGTCACCGACGTGGAGTTCTGGCCCCACCTGGCGGTGGCGGTCGGCCTGGACTTTGTACGCCTCCTTAGCCTGGCGCAGCTGCTCCATCAACAGCTGTTGCTGGGACTGGAGCTCCTGAAGCCACTCTGTCACCGCAGGGACCGCAGATGCCGGCAGCACATCCGGAAACAACCGTGGATGAAAACCGTAACTGGCCTGGAACGGGGTCTGCTGGGTGGATGCATTCACCGCGTTGTTGTAAGCGAACTCCGCCAATGCTAGGTGGTCGACCCAGTCATCCTGCTGGTAGCTGCAGTAGCACCGGAGGTACTGTTCCAGCACCGCGTTCGCCCGTTCCGTCTGGCCATCAGTCTGTGGGTGGTAGGCAGATGAGAGACAGACCTCTGTTCCGAGGGCCTGGTGCAAAGCACGCCAAAACCGGGACGTGAACTGAACGCCACGGTCGGACACCACACGCTCAGGTAGGCCATGCAGGCGGAAGACATGCTGAAGGTACAGCTGAGCGGTTTCCTTAGCTGAGGGTACGGATGGGCAGGGGGCACAGTGCACCATCTTCGTGAAATGGTCAGAGAAAACTAGAAGGCAGGTGCAGCCACGAGACGGGGGTAGCTCCACTACAAAGTCCAGAGAAACCGTGTGCCAAGGACGTGGTGGAACCGGCAACGGCTGAAGAAGGCCGGGGGGTCGCCCGGTAGGCCCCTTGGCCCGCCGGCAGACATCACAACCAGCGACGTAGCGAGCCACGTCAGCCTTCAGACGGGGCCACCAAAACTCACGGCTTACCAGATGGGTGGTCCGATACCGCCCAAAGTGCCCTGCTGCTGGAGCATCATGGGTCATCCGGAGAACCTCAGCCCGCAGCGGCCCTGGCGGGATGTACAGGCGCCCGTGGTGCAGCAGAAGGCCCTGATGCAGGACCAGCCCCGGGTACTGAGGGCATGACCCTTCGGCCAGTTCCTGGAGTCGTTCCTGGGCCCAAGCGTCGACCCACTGCTGTTCCCGCACCCGAGCCTGCAGTGGCTCAGCCTCCTGGGTGGCCAGGAATGCAGCCGGTGGTAGGATCGTGGTGGGTACTGCCTGCTGTACCGTGTCTGTGTTGTCTTCAGGTTTCCGGGACAGGGCATCCGCCTTCTGGTTTTGGGAGCTAGGGATGTAGCGGATCCGGAACTGGAACCGGGAAAAGAACAACGCCCACCGGATCTGCCTTTGGTTCAGCTTGCGGGTGGTCTGGAGGTACTCCAGGTTCCGGTGGTCGGTTCTCACCTCCACCGGGTGTCGTGCCCCCTCAAGATGGTGGCGCCAGACCTCAAAAGCCACCTTGATGGCCAGTAGTTCCCGCTCCCATACAGTATAGTTACGCTCCGCCGGCAGGAGCTGGCGGGAATAAAAGGCGCAGGGTAAGAGTGGCGCATCAGGTCCGTACTGCTGAGACAAGACGGCACCGAGAGCCGTACTGGAGGCGTCAGTCTCTACCACAAAGGGTCGAGAAGGATCCGGATGTTGCAAGATCGGCGCTCTCTGGAAACAGGCCTTCAACCCCTGAAACGCCTCCTCTGCCTCGCTGTCCCAGGAAAACGGCGTCTTGGGGCGCAGTAGCCGGGTCAATGGGGTAGTGCGACGAGCGTAACCCGCAATGAAGGTCCGGTAATAGTTGGCGAACCCCAGGAAACGCTGTAGGTCCTTGCGGTTCCGAGGTGCCGCCCATTCCCGAACCGCTGCCACCTTCCCAGGATCCATCTGCACCCCATCTGGAGAGAGTCGGTGACCCAGAAAATCCACTGTCTGCTGATGGAACTCGCACTTGCTGAGCTTCGCATACAGGCGGTGCTCCCGCAAGCGCTGCAGCACGGTCCGGACATGACCCTCGTGGCGAGCCGGGTCACGGGAGAAAATCAAAATGTCATCCAGGTACACCACCACGTACTTGTCCAGCAAGTCCTGGAACACGTGGTTGATGTACCGTTGGAACACAGCGGGCGCGTTGCACAATCCGAAGGGCATAACCAGGTATTCGAACTGCCCGTACCGAGTCCCGAATGCTGTCTTCCACTCATCCCCGGCTCGGATCCTAATTAAATTGTAGGCCCCCCGGAGGTCAAGCTTGGTGAACATCTGCGCCCCTTGCACCCGCTCCAGCAACTCCGAAATAAGGGGCAAGGGGTACCGGTCCGGGATGGTAATTTTGTTCAGGGCCCGGTAATCATGGCAAAGGCGAAGCTCCCCACATTTCTTCTTAACGAAGAGTACTGGCGCAGCGGTGGGTGAGGTAGAAGGCCTAATGAACCCACGCTCCAGGTTCTTGCGCAGGAAGTCCTGCAAAGCTTCGCGCTCTGGCTCTGTTAGAGAGTATAAGCGACTCACCGGCAGGGGCGCTCCGGGCTGGAGGTCTATGCCGCAGTCAAAAGACCGATGCGGCGGCAGCTGGTCTGCCCCCCGTTCCTCGAACACGTTTTGGTAGTCCCGGTACACGGCTGGGAGCGTGGGTGCTGCCTCCTCAGTGGGTGCGGCCGCTAGCATCTCGGACCGAGCATGGGGGCATGGGTCTGGGAAGTGCACAGTCCGATTAACCCAGTCAATCTGAACATTGTGAGCCTCCAACCAGTCCATTCCAAGCACCAGGGGGAACCGGGGCATGGAGGCAATGTCCAAAGTTCGCACCTCCCGGTGCTGCTGGAGACACAGGACCAAGGGCTGGGTCTCCCGAGTGACGGCACCCGAACGCAGGAGCCGTCCGTCGATTGCCTCCACCTGTACCGGTTCTGGCTTGTTCTGAAGTGGCACCTGATGATGAGCGGCAAAGGCAGCGTCCATATAGGAGCGGGTTGCCCCCGAATCTACCAGAGCGTGGGTAAGAATCCAGGGCCCACCTGGAGGGTAGAGACGCACTGGAACCATGAGATGTCGCAACTCCACTGGTGAGGGCCCCTCTTGCATGGTTTGGGACCCCACGTTGCTAGGGCCTTCGGCTACAGAGGTTGGTGGTTTTCCTGCGACTGGCATTTTCCTGGGACAGGAACGGGCGTAATGTCCACTCCCACCGCAGTAAAGACACAGGTTTCCCTCCCGACGCCGCGTCTTCTCCGAGGGGGAGAGGCGAGGTCGCACAGCCCCGAGCTGCGTTGGCTCGACTGGCAACTCGGCTGTGGGCGTGGACCTGTTGGGAAGGATGGGCGCTAGGAGCCGGGGGTGCTGGCGGTCCCGGGCCTGGCGACGGTCCTCCAACCGATCGTCTATCTGCAGGCTCCGCTGAATGAGGGCGTCCAGCGTGGTGGGACGCTCCATCATGGCCAACTGGTCCAGTATCTCGTCCGACAGTCCCTCCAGATACTGGTCCCGTAGTGCAGAGTCATTCCAAGACAAGTCTTGTGCCAACAGCCGAAATTCTGTGGCGTAGGCGGCGGCTGTGGACTTGTCCTGTCTCAACTGACGAATCGCCCGATTGGCTTGGCTCTCCTTCAGAGGGTTGCCAAACACAGTCTCTAAGTGGTTACAAAATCCCACATAGTCCGTTAACAAAGGAGAGTCGTGCCGGAGCAGTGGCAAAGCCCACTTGGCCGCCTGGTCCTTTAACAAACTGATCAGAAAGTGCACCTTGGTGCGGTCGTCAGGGAAGGTCCGGGCTCGCCCCTGAATATACAACTTGGCCTGGGCGAAGAACATGGGAAAACTGGCCAGGGTCCCATCAAATTTCTCTGGCAAAGCCACTGGGTACTTGCCTGGAGCTGGGGCGTCGGCCCCATGATCTGTAAAGGTTTCCAACCGTTGCTGAAGCGCCGCAACCACATCGCTTAACTGCTGAACGGTGTGGGTCAAGGCCTGGTTCTCCTGGGCCAATGCCACCAGCGCAGCTGCCTGGTCAACCATGGCCTCTGGCTGTTCCCGAACGCACCCCAACGAAGGGGGAGTGCGGGTGTGGCGGGAGCAAACTGTGCTGGTCCCGGGGGGAAGGTTACTGTTACCGTAGTCAAAGTTCAGTCCTAAGTCACTAGCCTGGAGATAGTCCACAAAGTGCGAGGTGAGGTCCGAAACAGGAAGCCGGGCGGGGACAGGAACACTCGAAGATCAGAAGCAGGTAGCCGGGCGGGGAACAGGAACACTGGAGGAACAGGACTGGATGCTGGCCAAAACAGCTCTTCAATGACGACGTTGCTCCCGCAACCTGGGACCGGGCTGACTGCCCTTTATCTTCTCTAAGGCCAGGGGCGGTCCCGGCCCCCAGGAGCCCCGCCTCTCCTGGCCTTAAGGCGAGCACTCCTCCTGGGAGAAACCAGTTCCCTTCGCCTCTCTGCCCTAAGCCTCTGCAGTTCAGGAGAGGCTGAAGGGTTACTGGGCCCCGGGGAAGGCTCACCTGTAGACACTGAGTCCTCAAGCACCTCTGGGGCCAGAATGGTTTCACCTGGTGCCTGCTCCTGAGGATCTGGCACAGGTGCAGGCTCCTCAGAATCTAGGCCTTGCCCCAGTTCAGCCGGCCCTGGAGGCGGGGACTCCTGTGCCGGCTGGGATTCCTCCGGTTCACTCTCAGAATCGGAATCCCAGGCCATCACAACCTGGCACTCTGCTTGAGACCATATAAGGATTTCCGCAGTTTACAGACCATTCCCTTCTGTATCTCCATCCCATCAGGTGGAAGCATAAACAGCTCTTCATTCAAAATCCCGTACAAAAAAGCTGTATTAATGTCATGATGGGAAACATGCAGTTTCTCCTCCGCAGTGACCTTGAGCATCAGCCGAATGCTCTCATATTTGACTGTGGGTGAGTAGGTCTCGTGGTAATCCTGTCCTGGTACCTGTGAAAAACCTCTGGCAACCAATCTGGCTTTGTGTCTGACTACCTTGCCATTCTGGTCTGTTTTGGCCTTGAAGACCCATTTGCTGCCAACCAGTCTCATTCCTGGGACTACCGGTACCAGTTCCCAAGTTTGGTTCCTGTTCAAGGAATCAACTTCAGCCTTCATGGCATTAAGCCAAGGCTCAGCATCTTTAGAGGTTAACTCCTGAACCTCTTTGAAGCTTGAAGGTTCCCACACCTTCTCTGAGCTACTAAGAACAGCAGTTGCTGTCTTAGCAAACTCATCAGCATACCTCTTTGGAGGTCTGCCTTTGGTTGCCCTTTCAGACCTACGTACTAGACGCAAGTCTTCTGGACTCATCTCCTCTTTCTTAGGAGAAAATTGACCAATGGTGAACAGTGGTTCTTCCAGTTCATTGTCAGACGCATCAGATGGTCTGACTGAGGCCTTTGCGCTCTGGTAGTCTGCTGTGTCATCACTGTCACTGACACCAGCAGCAGCACCGCCCACTGAACTGGAATCCGAACTCTGATCATCATCATCATCCTCATCATCATCATCCTCATCCTCAGCAGCTTCCTCAGCTTTAGCTGCTTGCTTGACATCACCTTCATCCTCCTCTGGGTAACTCTGGAAAATTCCCACATTTTCCCCCCACTTAGGATTGTACTCAACACTCCTTGTGAACTTAATGGACTTAGAGTTAGTCATCCATACCCTGTATGCACCTTTTTCGTACCCCATGAACAAACCATGTGCCCCACGCTTCCCAAGCTTGTTGGTTTGTGGGGAGTGTACCCACATGTCAGAACCAAAGATTCTCATGTGTTTGGTGTTGGGTTTCTTGCCAAACATCTTCTCATAGGGGGTACAGCCAATGGGTGATGACAATCTGCGATTAAAACTGTAAACAAAATTCCCCAAAGCTTCCCCCCAAAACTTTTTTTTTTTTTTTAACAATTTATTGGGTTTTACAATAGAAATAAACATAATAAACAATATAACATTTGTCTTAACATAATTTCACATTTTCTTTGGACTTCCTCACATCTCCCGCTCCCACTTTCATCGTTATAACATTTTGTCAGCAATTTATCATCTTATTTACATTCTTATATCCCTTCTATGTTTCATAATCTTATAGTTCTCAAAAGAAGTTAAATTTTCACAATCTTACTTATTTTCTTAAAAACCTCTAAATTAAGTGGTGCTCAGTTATTTTGGTCTAGCATCTTATTTAGCATTCACTCAAATTACAATGTTTTTGTAAATAATTCTTAAATTTCTTCCAGTCCTCCTCAATCCTCTCTTCTCCCAGGTCACGAATTCTGCCGGTCATTTCAGCCAGTTCCATGTAGTCTATCAGTTGCATCTGCCATTCTTCCAGTGTGGGTAGATCTTGAGCTTTCCAGTGTTTTGCGAGAAGTATCCTTGCTGCTGTTGTTGCATACATAAAAAATGTCTGGTCCTTCTTTACCACCCCTTGGCCGACAATACCCAAAAGGAAAGCCTCTGGTTTCTTAGTGAAGGTATATTTAAATACCTTTTTCAATTCATTATAAATCATTTCCCAGAACGCCTTCACTTTAGGGCAAGTCCACCAGAGGTGGAAGAACGTTCCCTCACACTCTTTACATTTCCAACACTTATTATCAGACAGGTGGTAAATTTTTGCAAGTTTGACTGGGGTCATATACCATCTATAAATCATTTTCATTACATTTTCTTTCAAAGCGTTACATGCAGTAAATTTCAATCCATTACTCCACAACCTTTCCCAGTCCTCAAACATGATATTATACCCAATGTCCTGTGCCCACCTTATCATAGCCGATTTAACCGTTTCATCTTGTGTATTCCATTTTAACAGCAAGTTATACATCCTTGAAAGTACCTTAATCTTTGGTTCTAACAATTCTGTTTCTAGTTTCGATTTCTCCACCTGGAACCCTAGTTTCTTATCATTTTTGAAAACTTCTTTAATCTGAGCGTAATGTAACCAGTCTCGCACTTTGTCTTTCATTTTCTCCAAACTCTGCAATTTCCAATTATCTCCATCCTTTTCTAGTATTTCCCAATATTTTGGCCATTTAGCCTCCATATTGGGTCTTTTTCGGGCCTTAGCTTCCAAAGGTGAAAGCCACCTTGGTGTTTTATTTTCCAGCAAGTCTTTATATTTTGTCCAGACATTAAACAATGATTTTCTGACAATATGGTTCTTAAAGGCCTTATTTGCTTTAACCTTGTCATACCATAAATATGCATGCCATCCAAAAGCATTGTTAAACCCTTCCAAATCTAACACATCAGTGTCTTCAAGAAGTAGCCAGTCTTTTAGCCAGCAGAACGCTGCGGCTTCATAATACAACTTTAAGTCTGGCAGGGCAAAGCCCCCTCTTTGTTTTGCATCAGTTAATATCTTAAACTTAATTCTGGGCTTTTTGCCCTGCCAGACAAACTTAGAAATATCTCTCTGCCACTTCTGAAAGCACTCCGTTTTGTCCAAAACCTGAAGTGTTTGAAATAAAAACAACATCCTTGGCAATACATTCATCTTGATAGCAGCAATTCGGCCTAACAAAGAAAGTTTCAATTTTGACCAACTATCTAAGTCTCTCTTAATTTCTGTCCAGCATTTTTCATAGTTGTCCTTAAATAGACTTAGATTTTTTGCTGTTATGTTTACCCCTAGGTATTTTACTTTTTTAACCACATTAAGTTCCGTCTCATTCTGAAACCGTTCTGACTCTGTATCAGTCAAATTTTTTCCCAAAACCTTAGTTTTCTGTTTATTTAATTTAAATCCAGCCACCCGACCAAAGTCATTAATCAGTTGTAATACTCTTTTCGTACTAGGCTCTGGCTTCTGCAAGGTCAAAACCAGGTCATCTGCAAAAGCTTTTAATTTGTATTGTTTCTGTCCGACAGCTTCCCCCCAAAACTTATCAGGGAGATTGGCATCATGCAACAAGGTTTTCATTCCTTGCAGCAATGTCTGATTTGCTCGCTCCGCAAGCCCATTCATCCATGGCGATCTGGGCGTTGACATGTCATGCTGGATTCCCTTCTCAGTCAGGAAAGCTTCAAACTGCTGAGAAGTGAACTCCCCGCCTCGATCGGTAAACAAACAACCGATACGTTTGCCGTGGGCATTCTCCAACCAAGCACAGAATGCCTTAAACTTCGGAAACGCTTGCGATTTCTGTTCGAGCAAAAACACATGAATGTACCTGGAAAAAGAATCAATTAGAACCATGAAGTACCTTGCTCCCCCTAAAGAGGGCGTAAGTGGCCCTACCAGGTCTGCATGTACTAGCTGGTAGGGTTTGGAAGCCTGCCTGCTAGATTCCTTGCCTTTTGGAGCAACCTTCACCTTGTTCTCTGCACAAGATACACATTTCATGTGAAATTTACAGGGTTTGATGTTCAAACCCTCAACCACCTCTGGCATCTTGGCCAGTGCCTTCCAAGAGAGATGACCAAACTTTCTGTGTGCATCGTGAATGCAACCTGCATGAAGAACTTTGTTCGTTTGTGCAACACAACAAGAATCAGCATTAGATACAACAGCAGTGTCATCATAAGTTACATGGAACAAACCATCCATAAACTTTGCATGCAAATAGTCCTCTTTGCCTTTACTGATGACACAGACGCTCCTCTTGAAGGATATCTGAAAACCACGCCCAGTAAGCTGTGGGACACTTAGCAAATTGCTTGCAGCGCCTGGTACATAAAGTACACCGCTGATGGTTGTGTGCAGACTTGCAAGTTTCACAGTCCCTTCTCCTGCGATTTGCAACGTCCTTCCGTCAGCCAGGTGGATCTCACCTTCCTGAGGCTTGAAGGAGATGAACAGGTGGCGATCCTTCGTGACGTGGCGGGTCGCACCTGAATCGATAATAAATCTGCCTTTGGCTGTTGGAGCAGTCTTTAGAGCAAGCAAACCCTTGTTTTCCTTCGGCGTGGGCTTTTGCAGCTTGCCCCCCTGCTGCTCCTGGTCAGCAGACGTGCCTTTAGCCTTTGGTGAAGCAGTGCCAGCAAACATAGCCTTGTTTTCCACTGGCGTGGGCTTTTGCAGCTTGCCCCCCTGCTTCTGGTCAGCAGACGTGCCTTTAGCCTTTGGTGAAGCTGTGCCAGCAAACAATGCTTTGTTTTTCCCTGGCGCGGGCTCTTCACCCTCCCTCTGCTTCTGGCCATCTGCAGGCATCTGTCTTTGTTTACCTCTGGCCTTCTGGCCTCTGCAAAGACGATGACCTTGGTTCCCACGAGAAACAGAGCTCTCAGCTGCCGACTCCTTGGCTCCCCCTGGAGGCTGGAATGCTGCCTGGGATGACGTGACGGTCAGCTCCCCCTGCAGCTTGCAACCGGTGCCCTCAGCATCCCTGCATTCACTCGCATTCTGGGAAACAGCTAGGACCTCCGATGCAGTCAAATTCTGGGCTGGGATGACTGGCTTGTGAGCTTTCATCAAAGCATTCCACATGCCACGTGCAGTCAGATTGCCAGCTAGTGTCTTTATATCCTCCAGAGAGACGGACAAGACGATTATGTCAATCGCCTTCGAATTAGCGGCCCTCCATCTATCTGTCAGAGGAACTGGAGGGGCTTCAGACACAGTATGCCACACTCCAAACTGACGCAGCAAAGATTCACACCATTTTGCCCAGGTTTCATAATTGTGCCGATTTAACTTTGGGCACTCCTCAGCCTGAGAAGCTTGGAAAAACTCCATTTCAGCTTTTCCTTTGAGCCGGGAGTCTCTTATGCCTTCAAAGACTCCTTATTTTGGCAGCCCATTAATCACAAACTCTCTGGCTTGGCTCTCAGAGCCATTAATCTGCCGGAGTTCCAAAGGCTCCTTCCGAGGTAAACAGAAAAGCCTCTCTTTCGCTTTTGACATACCTCTCATACGCAGTCTGTTGCAGCTTTACTCTCCTGTAGGTGCTGTGAATCTGGGCCCATAACCTTGTTGTTGGGATACTGCCAGGGAGATAGCGTCCATCTGAGCCCCCATGCCGGCTGCCGGACGTCCATCGATCTCTGTAGCCACGCAGACCCAGCAATTAGCGACACGAAGCCTTGGAAATTGACTGCCACATTCCAGGCTCGTGCACATCCTTTATCAGCAGAAACACAGCCAGAAAGCTTGCACCGCAGAAGAGCAGAAGAGCATATTTACAGACTTTATTTAGCGTTGAACAGAACAAAGAAAAACATGACCGTTCTGCGTCAGCGTCTCTGCCCGACTGAAATCGAAAGGAAACAGCAAGCATAAACATCCTGTGAACAGGACATGCGCAGACTCTGTTACTCACAAAGCCTGCTCCCTTTTAAGGTGGAATGGAAATATCCTAACAAGTTCATGGTGATTTTAATAACATTTTGTACAGTAAATCTGTTTAAACTGGTTTTCAAACTATACAATGGTTTGTGTATATTTTTGGAAACCACTTTTGGAAACAATTTGTTCAAAAAGGAGTCTATACACATTTTAAATAAACAGAATAGTGAGACTGCAAATTGCACTGTTAGTGGTCACCATGTTGGGACTTCACATCCTTGATCTGCTATAAACCTCACTAGGTGACATTGAGCTAGTCAGTGCCTGAGTGCAGCCTACTTCACAATTTATTATGAGGATAAAGTGAGGTAGCCCACATACTTGTGTATGCCATGCTAAGCTCAATAGAGAAAGGATGGAACACCAAGGTAAACAACAGTAGAATCAATGCCAGCTTCCGTTTGATGGTGGCTTGGGGAGGGAGTGCTTGTAAAAATTATGAGGATCCATGAAGGTCCTGGTCCAGTGCCCTAACTGCTGCACTACGCTGACTCTCATTTTGGCAACACATTGGAGCAGTATAGCAAAAGGCATTTTAGAAGCTAGCCTACAGTGCCATTCTGGGCAGCAAAAACAATTGAGTGCAGCCTATTACTAGCAACTGCTTTGCAAGGAGTTTGGCTCCCCCATCCCCTTTGAGTTTTAAGCTTCCAATGTAGAAAATTTTCCCAATGCAATGCCATCAAGTCACCAGACGATGGTAGCATTGAACAGTGAGTTAAACTTCAGCACCCTAAACAATTCATTGGCATCCATTGACATGCTAGTGCTAATCAAACCAAATCAAAACTATTGTTATTTTGGGGTGAGATTTAATCACATACCCGCAATGCATGTAGTACAATTAAAGCTGATCTGGAGCTCCTGCGAAACAAACCTGCTTTACTTAAAAACTGGGCTTTTTATGATAAGGAAAGTGGTGGGGAAATACATTGGAAAGTTTGGGATAACACTTGCTCAATGCAACTTAATCTAATTTCCTCACAAACAAATCAGGATGAATGTTCATTAAATAGCCAAGATCCTCTATGCTCTCTGCAAACAAATAAAGCTATAGATTCATTAAACAACTCAGGTTACTCTGCTGTTGTTTTTTAAAACACACAACAACAACAGGAACAGGAACATTAAGAATACTATCTCATATTTAAGACCAAGACTCCCTGGGTTGTGAGTGAGCTTTTAAGTTACTCAGAATCTTTTATCAGACAGTATGCTAAAAAGAAAAGCAAAATAATAAGATGAAAGCAAACACCAGTTTGGGGTGGGATGGGATTCGGCCCTGCCTGCAGTTTGTTTCAAGTCCGAGATCCTGTTGGAGGAAGTTTGTGCAGATGAACAGGATCAAAATCATGCCTTACCAAGTTATAGTTAAGTTCAAAAACATGGGTGTCTTATTATTCCTATTCTTATTTTGCGTACCATGGTATTAAATAATGGTTGAGTATTTCTCCATGACCCTAGTGCAGCCCAGTTATATGCTTGTAAGGTCACAGGAAGGAGCAGTGCTGCCAATCAGGTAGAGAGGGGCAACTACCTGGCGGTAGGGCCAGGACCTGATTGGCAGGCAACTGACCAGTCAGACTGGCATAGCCTGGAGCCTCCAGAAGCAGCCAGACCAATGGGAATGCTACATCAGGAACCTTAGGAGAAGCACTACTCTCTGTCTCACCTGCTCTAATTTCCCCTGGCAGTATTTGAACCAGTGCTCCTGGGAGTATGTCTGCATCCTTGTTTTAGTGTATGCACAACTTAACTGACTATCCCCTTTTCAATTAATGATGGCTTGTGGGAAAGGAAGGAAGGAAGGAAGGAAGGAAGGAAGGAAGGATGGAATAATTGAATTGGCAGCCTCCTATATATATTTATGTGGCTGTTTTGCAAACTACATGGTATCACATGAACCAGTAACTTCCCCAAGGTGTTGATGGCTGTTTTAACAGACAACACCACAGGGCTCCTTTGGCTGTGCTGATGGTTGCTGCGTAGTTCTGTGTTTCTTGTCTGTTGTAGGTGTGGTGACTTGAAAGACATGGGGCCTTGGTTGGTTGGTTGGCTCCCTCCATCCATGTGTGGCATAAGCGACACAGTCCCTAATTGGTGGGCATGTATGCTTTCTTTACACAACTTGTGTACTTTCTGGTGATGTTGTTTTTCCTGATCTGCCTGCGCTGAGCGTGCAATGGATTTAGCAGCCATCCTGGTGTGGTATAGCTTTGGTCATGGAGTAATATGAATACTAGAGCTTAATTTCTGTCCTAAGGTAAAGGTAAAGGGACCCCTGACCATTAGGTCCAGTCGTGGCCGACTCTAGGGTTGCGGTGCTCATCTTGCTTTATTGGCCGAGAGAGCCGGCGTACAGCTTCCGGGTCATGTGGCCAGCATCATGACTAAGCCACTTCTGGCAAAGCAGAACAACGCACAGAAATGGCGTTTACCTTCCCGCCGGAGAGGTACCTATTTATCTGCTTGCACTTTGACGTGCTTTCGAACTGCTAGGTTGGCAGGAGCAGGGACCAAGCAACGGGAGCTCACCCCATCACGGGGATTCGAACCGCCGACCTTCTGATCGGCAAGTCCTAGGCACTGTGGTTTAACCCACAGTGCCACCTGCGTCCCTTAATTTCTGTCCTAGAACATGTAAATAACAGTACCACTGAGTATGTGCAGAGAGTCTTGCTTCCTGGTTATGCCTAAACTGATCCCAATAGGAACGAGTGAAGCTGTCTTTTACTGTTCCATCTTGTTCAGCATTTTCCACACTGACTGGTAGCAGCTCTGCAGAATTTCAGGAAGGGAATTTCTCCCAGCCCTACCTGGAGATGTCAGGGATTGAACCTGGGATCTTTTGCATGTAAAGAAGATGCTCTACCACTGAGCTACTGCTTTCCCCCAAGAATGGGGCATACTTTTCAAATACTTTGTTGAGCTATTGCAAAGGGGCCACTAGGATAGCAACAGGTTTGTTTTTGCCCAACGGCTTTTTACCAAAAAGGGTAAATATGGATTAAACAGGCTGGTATTTTAGATGACTTAGTATTGACATTGCAGGAGCCAGAATCTAGTACTAAAAGGGTTTTGGAACTGATTCAAGAATTTGGTCAGGTTGCAGGATTTAAATTGAATAAGTTAAAAACAAAGGTCTTAGAGAAAAACTTAACTGTGATTGAGAAAGAGAGGTTTCAGAATGAGACAGGTTTAACAGTGGTTAAGAAAGTGAAATACCTGGGGATTAACATGACAGCAAAAAATGGGAATCTATGTAAAGACAATTATGAAAAATGCTGGGCTGAAGTGAAAAAAGACTTAGAAATTTGGTCAAATTTGAAGCTTTCACTGCTAGGCCGTATTGCTGCGATAAAAATGAATGTATTGCCTAGAATGTTATTTCTCTTTCAAACACTGCAAATTTTGGACAAAATGGATTGCTTCAAGAGGTGGCAGAGAGATATCTCTAGATTTGTCTGGCAGGGCAAGAAGCCTAGAATAAAATTTAAAATACTAACGGATGCAAAGGAAAGAAGTGGATTTGCCCTGCCAGACCTTAAACTTTATTATGAATCAGCAGCTTTTTGCTGGCTGAAAGAATGGCTGCTTCTTGAAAACACAGACATTTTGGACTTAGAAGGTTTTAATAATGTATTTGGATGGCATGCATATTTGTGGTATGATAAGGTCAAAGCACATAAAGCATTTAAAAATCATATTGTCAGGAAAGCATTGTTTAATGTCTGGATAAGATATAAAGACCTACTGGAAAATAAAACCCCAAGGTGGCTGTCACCGATGGAAGCGAAAGCTCTGAAAAAGCTCAATATGGAGGCCAAATGGCCGAAATATTGGGAAATTCTGGAACAAGAGGGAGATAGACTGAAATTGCAGAGTTTTGAGAAACTAAAAAACAAAGTGCGAGATTGGCATCATTATTATCAGATAATGGAGGCATACAATTTGGATAAGAAAATAGGCTTCCAGGTGGAAAAATCAAAATTAGAAACAGAACTGTTAGAACCCAAAACTAAGATTTTGTCAAGGATGTATAACTTGCTGTTGAAATGGAATACTCAGGATGAAACGGTTAAATCTGCTATGATTAAGTGGGCACAAGATGTTGGACATAACATAATGATGGCTGACTGGGAACAGTTATGGACCACAGGTATGAAGTTTACGGCATGTAATGCCTTAAGAGAGAATATTATGAAAATGATATACAGGTGGTACATGACACCAGTCAAGCTTGCAAAAATCTATCACTTGCCCGATAATAAATGTTGGAAATGTAAAGAGACTGAAGGTACATTCTTTCACCTTTGGTGGACTTGCCCAAGGATTAAGGCTTTCTGGGAGATGATCTATAATGAAATGAAAAAGGTATATAAATATACCTTCTTGAAGAAACCAGAGGCTTTTCTCCTGGGCATGGTCGGCCAATTGGTGCCAAAGAAGGACAGAATTTTCTTTATGTATGCCACAACAGCAGCAAGAATACTTATTGCAAAGTATTGGAAGACACAAGATTTACCCACTCTGGAAGAATGGCAGATGAAGGTGATGGACTATATGGAACTGGCGGAAATGACTGGCAGAATCCGAGACCAGGGAGAAGAGTCAGTGGAAGAAGATTGGAAGAAAGTTAAAGACTATTTACAGAAATATTGCAAAATTAATGAATGTTAGAATGATGTCAGAATGAAATTAAGTGGTCTTAGCAGCAATGTTATAAAGGTGTATGTACAAATGGATTGTTAACAGATGAGAATCTAAAGTTATAATATGTTAAGTTAAAGGATTAAGACAAAAACAAAGAGGGAAAGGAATTGCTGAATTAACTAATAGAACTGGAATACAAAAAAGGGAGGTGTGAGGAAGTCAGGGAAGTAAGGAAATGAAATGTAAGTTATGGAAAGATCGATGTGTTTTTTTTTCTTTTTCTTTTCTTTTTATCTATGTATTTTTTTCTTTGAAACTTTAATAAATATCATTAAAAAAAAAATAAACAGGCTGGTATTTTGATGCCAGGTATGTGTATGGGCGTTGCACTTTTCCTCTTCTTTTTTGTCTGCATGCAGAGCGCCGATTTCACGATAAACACCTGTCTAGAAGCCCTGGCACTTGTGCCCCAACAGCAGCAGCTCTGCACCTCCAGCTGGGCTCGCCCGCTCCCTTCGCAGCAAGGTGGGCCAACGCGAGCAGCTCCAGCGGAGCGAGCCGCTGTCTGCCCCCGCCCCCTTGTGCAAATCCAGCGCTCCTAATTGGTTCGGCTTGTGGTACGGGCGGGGCTCGGAGCGCCAGACGCGATATAAGGGAGCGAGCGAACAATGCGCCTCGATCCCGACTGGGTCGCTTTGGGGGGCGGGGAAGCGGGAAAAGCCGCGATTTCGGGAGCGAGCGCAGAAAGGCTAAGCTACCAAACCAGGCGGCGGCACCGCCTTCTTAGCTGAAAGAGCCCGGCGCTTGCACTTTTCCAGGCGGAGGAGCGTGCCCGTCCGCGCGCTGCGCTCAGGTGAGCTCCCGTCGCAGGTGGGACGCGGGCAAGCCATGGAGCTCGACCCGCCTCAGCTGCCTCAGGCGCCGCCGGCGCCGCCCTACTTCTACGACCACCACGAGTCGCCCGGCGACGACTTCCACCGCTCGAGCGCGCCCAGCGAGGACATCTGGAAGAAGTTCGAGCTGCTGCCCAGTCCGCCGGCCTCGCCGCTGCCGCCGGGCCCCGCCGAGGACGCGGCCGCCGACTACCTGCTGGAGCCCGGCCGGCTGCTGGGCAACCTGAGCGCCTTCGTCCTCCGCGACTGCATGTGGAGCGGCTTCTCGGCCCGCGAGCGCCTGGAGAAAGCCATGGGCGAGAAGCTGACCGCCAAGCCGCCCGCCCAGGGCCCGCCAGCCGCCGCCGCCGCCCCCACCGCCGCCCAAGCGCCGCACGACGCCGCGCTAGGCGGGCTGTGCGTGGCCCCCGGCGCCGTGTTCGCCTGGCCCGCCGACTGCAAACTCCCGCCCTCCTCCGGCTCCGAGAGCCAAAGCGAATCGGGTAAGGCTGCCTCCGGGCCGGGGAGCGGGGCGGCGGACCGCACGGCACCCCCAGGGGCACCCAGTCCTGCAGCTCTGGCTGGGCGCCGAAAGTTTCTATCCCGGGACAAAAGGCTCCTCTCGCTCTTAATTTCCCGTGGCGCCCCTTGGACGGCGCCCCCTGTCTTCCCAGGTCTCCGTGCAGAATTCTGCAGTCCCCTTGGAGGGATCTTTTATTGCAAAATCCTCCGAGCTCTTGCATTTACTTGCCCCCCCTCCCGCCCCACTTCTTCACCAGAGGTTCTACTTTCAGGGGGAAGTGTGCATTATCGCCCAGCTTCCCAAGGCTGCTGCTGGGACTTGCATAACGTGGTGAGCCCAACCCATCTGTCTTGCTTCCTCCTCCAACCTCTCCCAATTTAGCACCCTTCAGCACAGCCGGCGGGGGAGGGGGGTGCCTGCCGCAGGACCGAAAAGAGAAGAAAAGGCGCCACTTGCACAACTCCCTCCACCACTCCAGGAGGTTGGGTGGGGGGACCCAAGATAGAGCACATTTCTTTGAGAGGTTGCATTTCAGCAGGACGGGCTTCTCCAGAGTTTCCTGGTTCAGGTTGTAAACTCTGTCTATAAACCTGTGTTTATTGAAAAAGTTTGGCTTGGTTGGTGTTGCAGGCTTCTTATGCTTGTGGAGTTTGGAGGGTTGCCACAGTGGACCTGTGATGGACAAAGGCTCTGAAAGGATTTAACCTGGGAAATACAAGAATTGTCTTGCAAACCCCCCTCCTCTCACAAAATGTTGAATGCAGTCTCAGGTCAGGTTCTGCAGCCAAGGGGAGCCAGCCATATTATGTATGTTATAAAAGTTTTGTTGCATAAGTGCCCACATCTATGCTTATAAGTGCATCAGTGGATATGTAACCACTACTTTGCTGAGTTTGCTAACCTAGATCAGTCCAAAACAGCATCTCCACTGGCTGGTGCTGGTGGGAGTTGTAGTCCAAAACATCTGGAGGGCCCAAGGTTGGGGAAGCAAAGTCATTCCCATTTGATTATTGGCACAAAAGTTGCTGTTCAACTATCCTCTGATGGAGGCATGCAGGGGCAGTGTGTGTGTGAATGGGATCACAGATCATAAAGACCACCTTTCTGTCTTTGAAGTGCTCTAGGATGTAGGAACATTAGGACACAGAATCATAATGTTGGGAGGGATCCAAAGAGTCATCTAGACCAACCCCTTGCAATGCAGGAGTCAACATCAATGGGGAAGAACCGTAGTTCTTTGGTAGAGCATCACATCACCTTTGTATGGAGAAGGTTTGAAATTCGATCTCTGGCATCTCCAAGTAGAACTGAGAATCATCCTTTCAAATCCTAGTAAGCTGTTACAAGTCAGTATAGAATCTAGACAATACTGACTTGGTACAGTATAAGATAGCTTCCTATGCAGGATCGAACTACTCACAGCTAGAAGCCTGCCTCTGTCTTTTCAAGTCTCTAAGGAAGGAAATTTCGCAACCTCTTCCTTCTCCCCCAGCCCAATTTGTTTGGCTAATCTGATCTCGATACTTTTAAATCTTAAGTTTTTAAAATGCTTTCATTCTGTTTGGATTGATGTACCTCGCTTGCACATCCAGTCCTCATTTGTAGACAAACCACAGAATAATACCAGGGGTTTCTGTACACACCAATATATTTAGGGGGCAATCTTCTTTGTGACCTCCAGCAACTTTTGCCAACCTGGTCCGTCCCCGCCCCCCCCTGCAAACTCATCTGCTTCAGGTTGTTTGGACTGCAACTCCCAACAGCCCCAACTAGAACACCACATGAATATTGTGTTCAGGGTTAACATTGCTATAAATAAACTTGTTGCATGTGTTATCCCTTGAAAAACTGACATAGCCTTGAAATGGGCACACTTTCTAATACTCTGGCCTTGTTGTTAATCCTTGTAGGGCTGAGTCACTGGGTAAGCAGTGACTGCTTATATGACTCACTACAGAGCTTGAATAGGGCTTGGGTTGAGAAACAAATTGGGTATAAGATTTAATTACATTAGGAGAAGCAGGTCTTAATCTCAATTAGCAGAAGGGGCGGGGAATGTTATTGATTTATTTAATTGTGCTTGCCCTTGCTGACTTGGACTTTTCACCCCCATCAGCATCTAGGCTCCTCCTTCAGATGCTGTTTTTTTCAGCCAGTCACATGAATCCTGGGACAAAAAGCAACAGATGCAAGTGTTTGTGTGTGTGCACTCTCAATAGCTCACTATGCCAATGAGAGATGGCGGGTAGGTAACAGCAGTGTTTCAAGCACTGCTATTGGCTGATTGCCAGGATGCTTGGAGAAGGTTGTTCTCACTGAGTCACATTTTTTTTTATTAATGGGAAAGTGCTGATTGTTTGCCCAATGCAAGTTTTAGAAGGAGAGCATTTAAAAATGCAAAGCAAGTAGGAGAAGGCAAAGTGGGGGCATAGCTGGCCTGTGTTCTTTATTTATAAATTAATGGAGGCTGAAACAAGGCTTAAACAATGCAATTGGGGGCACCAGATAGTGTGCACTGTGGATGAGAACTTATGTGGAGGGCTGGGAGGGTGTGGGGCACAAGCCCTGCTGAAACTGAGCCTACTGCAGGAGACCTTTCCCTGTCCATAGAATTAAGCAGACGGAGCAGGCTGGAGTGCCCACTGTATGCTCTGCTGCTACCATTGTCTGGCTGTGATTCTCCATTTGCCATGGACTTTAATGGCTTGGAACCTCTGGCACAGAGATGGGGTAAAATAACACTGCTGACTTCCACTATGCCATTCTTCCCCAGCCTCTGGCTCTCCAGGTCTTTTGGACTACAACTCCCATCAGTGCAGGCATGCCAACTCTAGGGGGCCAAGGTGTCTCATTATTGGTTGGAAGGAGGCCAGTTGCACATCTCGGCTTCAGTAGCTGGCTTCTGCAGACAACAACGTTGCATGTGTGACATCACACAAGCACAATGCGCGTCTGCACCCTCAATCTTGGGTGTGGGTGGGTGTGGGTGCAACTTGGCGCTTCTGCATCAGTGCTGGCCATCATGAGCTGACTTGATAGCAGTGAATTCCTTCCACCCATGTTTCTGAAGAGTATTAAAATTTTTGACCCTTCCCCATTTGTGACATGAGGTGGTTTTCTTCTGCATATGAAGGTGCTTAAGCTTTTGAAAAAGGAGGACAAGAGTATCTTGCACTCTCCTGGGGGCCTCATGGTAGCGAGCTGTCACAGAACCTTGTAAGAATGTGTCCCACAGAAAACTGTCTATGTGCCTTGTTTCCTGAGAGCAAGCAAGAGGACCCTTAGTAGGTGACAGTGAAATGCTGGAGACATGCTTTGAATGACTCCAACTCTTAAGTAGGCACGACGCCACCTTCTGTGTAACTTGAAATCATTTTCATTGTGTATTTCTGTGAAAAATGTGCCTCCTGTAGTTTTCTCCACAAGGGCCCTTGGTCAGTTTCTAGGAAACATTGTCTATGTGCAACCTGTCACAGACTGTCTTAGGCATACAAGTCCCATTGTCCTCGGCAGAACTTAATTCCAGCCAACACAGATAGGGAGAAGCTTTCCTCTGAAAGCTGTTGCTGCACTAAACCAGATGGCTGATTTCTTGCTCATGCAGACTAGCGGGACTTCGCTTTGTGAGTTCAGAACCGATCTTTGTTTTCTACTGTGATAACCTTTCCCCTTAAACTTCTTTCTTTAAAAAACTCTGACCACTTTGTCTGAAGGCTGTATAACTTGAATCTTTTGAAAGTCACTCAAGCCTTCTGTGCAAAGGCCTTTAAAGGACCTTCTCTTCCCACCCCCTTCCTGTATACTGGATGGGGAGGTGCCGAGATCCTTTCTGTGCATCTCTGGCTAAGTGGGGAGGGCTGCCCACTGTGTGTGTTGGGGAGGTTGTTTGTGCAGGGGAATGGAACCCTTTGAACAGGATTTACTACTTCTGAAAAGTAGCAAATCCCTCCTGAAGTGTGAAGCTGTAGGGGCAAAGGCCATCTCTCCCCATTCCCTGCTTCATTTACAATTCCAATGGGCAATGAAAGAGCCTTGGGGGGTGGAGGGTGGGGGAGAGATAGAGCTTTAGCAGTAAACTTTGTTCCAGGCCAGTGGTGACTATTGCCCCCAGTCTTTTTAATTGGGGATGGGGAGCATAGGAATGCCTTGATGATGGCCTGGCCTTTTGTCCCTTACAATTGCCTTTGGGAAAGCCACCCCCTCCCCTCCCCTCCAGGGACACAAAGACAAAAAAACCTCCATTCCATTGCAATTGTTAACAGACCCTTGGGGACAGAAATGTTCATCCCTCCCCAGAATGAAGCTCCCAGTACCACAGGATTCCTGCAGGAATTACATTTGCTCAGGACTTTGCAATAGCACCAAGTCAGACTGCTTGAGAGAAGGTAGATCAGACCGCTCATCCTTTCAGTAAATGCTAAAGGTTAAGAATCTAGTCTTTGCCCTCAAAATAAAGCAGCTTACAGGGTGAGATTTGAATCTGGAACCATGCCCAACACTTTATGGAGTGGGCAATAAGTACATTAGGATGCTCTAGTAGTAGATTGGGAAGGACTTTTCAGTTTGCCTTTAAAAAAAAAGAAAAAAATGAAAACCTTCTGGTTGGCCATGAGCTAATGACTTATCTTTCATCTTGGGTGTTCTTCATATGAAAATGAGCACTACTTGGTGGATTTTGATGTGGTGTTTAGAGCTCTGTTTACCAGTTTCTGAGTTGTGTAGCTTCACCGTTAATTTAAAAGCATACTTATTCTGCTCTTTAGGCAAAAAGATAAATGAAAACAAGGAGGGGAAAAGAAAATAAGTGAACTTGATAATCAGTTCTTAAAGTTAGTTTTCATCTGTATATATGGCTTATGAGGTGCAGAAGGAACCTGGCTCAGCAGGTGCATCTTAAATGACCCCTTTGCCCTGCACTTCACCCCCCTGGCTTGTGCATCTTCCTAGTCCTTTCCTACTTCAGCCTCTGCTGTGTGTGGTAGCTTCAGGAACCAAAAGAGATGAAGAGACCCACCTGTCTCCAGTTGGCCTCAGTGCTCAATAGTAAGACATCAGTAGATGGGCTCTTTGCTGATTCTGCAGAAACAGATTTCATAGCGTCCCTGGAGCCAGGGATTAAAAGAAAGGTGGGGCTTTACCTTGCCCTTTTGTTTTCAGTCCCCTCACCCCACCCCACCCCCGTCCACAACATTTGGTGCAGGTCCCCATCTCTTCTTCATCATTCTCCACTGATATTTGAGCAACCTTTGTCACCACCCTGTGTGTGTGTGCATGTGCAAGTTCTCCATTTGGGATTCAGGAAGGAGGAAAAGTAGAGAGGCTTCAGTAGAAATCTTTAGGAAGCCTTTGATAGCTCAGGTCTGGGAAGGTGATGACTTGCCCCAAATGTGCTGCTCCTTCTGTGATGCAGCTGATGTTGGTTACTGCTTCCCAGATTCTTACTTGAAATGGAGCTGCATGGTTTTATGCTCCTGAACACCTGCTCCCCTCAAAATGCTTGGACCACCACCTTGTTACATCTTGCAATGGCATAGAAAGGTTGGTTCCTTCGTTAGACACCTCATGCAGTTCTGTTTAGAATAAGGAACTGGGAATCGGTCCCAGACCCTTTGAGGAATCCAGTTCCACTTGATGTACAGAGCTGGCTTTGAAGCAAAGCAGGTTGAGTCTAGTCAGTGAGGCTGCCTTGTAACCTCAGTGCAGCTTGAATGTATGTATGCTTCCTTGATTTTCGTGGTGGTAAAAAAGTGGGGTGATAAAAAAGTGGGCTATAGTTCCCATCATCCCTGTCCATTGGCCAAGCTGGCTGAGGCTGATGGGAGCTGTGGTACAAAACACCTGGGGGGCACCTGGTTGGCTGCATGAAACCCACCCTGGTGTGCTAACTTGTGTGTTACTGCCTGAAACAGCCTGTGGTGTTTGCCAAGGTTTAATGGCTTGTTCCCTCTTGTTTGTACACAGAAGGGGAAGAAATTGACGTGGTGACGGTTGAGAAGAGGCAGTCGCTGGGTGTGAGGAAGCCAGTCACCATCACTGTGCGGGCTGACCCCTTGGACCCTTGCATGAAACGTTTCCACATATCCATCCACCAGCAGCAGCACAATTACGCAGCCCGCTCACCACCTGAGGCTTGTTCCTGCACGGCTGCCTTGGAGAAAAGCAGTCAAGAGGAAGAGGAGGAGGAGGAGGAGGAGGATGGTGGTGCACAGTCCCTGAGGCAAGTGGCAGAGCCTTCCTCTCTTGAACCTTTCCTCCTGAAATCCGGGAGCACTCCCAGTTCGGACAGTGAAGACGTGACCAAGCGGAGAAACCACAACTACTTGGAGCGCAAGCGGCGCAACGACCTCCGCTCACGTTTCCTGGCGCTGAGGGACCAGGTCCCTGGTCTCGCCACCTGCCCCAAAACCCCCAAAGTGGTGGTGTTGAGCAAAGCTTCAGAGTATCTGCAGTCACTACTCAAAGCAGAGCAGCAGATGGTTGCTGAGAAGAAGCTGCTAAAATTGCATCAGCTTCAGCTGTTGAAACGGATTTCGTACCTCAAGAGTGCGCATTAGCTGCCAGGAACTCCAAACTGCTTGCCAGCCTGATCTCTGCACTTTTTTGGGGGGGGGGGAGACAAACAAAAACAAATTGGTTTGTTGACTTGCAGATCCCAGAATGCAATGCAGCTGGTGCACGCAAATGGGGGCTTGCATTCCATACACTATTTTCCACCCTGGTCTTCACTCTTGCCAGTTATGGGTGCTGGAGAATCTCCTAAGTTGTGCAGGAGTGATGATGATCAGGGCAGTGGGGTTGAGCGGGGTTTAGCTACTCAGACTTCAGCTTCTACAGCAAAATGCTGACTTCTTCACAGGCTGAATGAGCCTCCATTCCGGTTGGGATCACCAGAAGCCTGAGTGGTTCTCTGGAAAAGCATCTTGTGGAATGCTTCACAGTACTTTCTGACAGAGGGGCCTGAGTCAACATTTCTAAAGCTGGGGCAAAGATGGACCCTTCAGTTGTCTCTCCCAAGAGGCTTCTTCTGTTTCTCCTAGTCAAAGTTGGATTGTAAACACTGGCTATGGATAGTTCTACATACCCTCTTTTCTCCCCAGGCTCTGCTTCTTGCCACTGGCATTTAAGAAGACAGATATCTTGTGCAATTTGTTTCTTTTTTTACAATGGTCCTACGCAATAGACTTTTTCCCACCCCCAAGCACACTCCCCCGTCCTATTTTCCAATGTTGTTTAGGATTGACAGCTCTCTTCCCTTCTTGGAATTTGTTATGGGTGAATTTTTAAATGTCGCCACCTCTGATGTCCTGGCTCGGGCTTATGGGAGTTGTAGTCCAAAACATCTGGAGGGTACCAGGTGGAGAATGTCACATTATGTGAAGTTATTTCACAGCTGACACTTGAAGACAGCTTAAATCTGGCTTTTGCTTGAGATCTACAGCTAGATTACCCCTCAGGCTAAGATCAGTGCCTTTCACACTTGAGGTGGAAAAAAATATTGGGCAGATCTACACCATACACTTAAAGCACATGACTTCCCCCACCCAATCCCCAAAGAATCCTGGCATCTGTAGTTTCTCATAGAGCCAGAATTCCCAGCACCCTCAACAAACTAAAGTTCCCAGGATTCTTTGGGTGAAAACATGTGCTTTAAAATGTATGGTGTCATTCTGCCCTTAATGGCATCAGCATAATAGACCCCAAAGTGGATTGATTTCAATGGGATTAATTCAGGTGAACTTCTAATCAGTTGTGTCCAGTGATGATGCTGTCTTGCTGTGTCAACATTGAATCTGCCCCTCGGGGTAATTCTTCTTTCTGAGATGGAGGGGTGCAGAACCTTCTCTCAAGAACTGTTAGAGGCTTTATGTGTGCATTTAAGACATTCTCCCCCCTCCCCCCCCCACAACTGTTCCTTCACTGGAAATGCACTGAGATCACCTTGGATTTCATTTACCTCATACTTATTTTTCCACTTGGGCAATACAGCTTCTTGTCTTTGGTTTTGTATATCCTAGAATCCATTGTTGTGACTGCCTGATTCTTTATACTGGATGGCTTTTTTTAAGATATACTATTTTTATACTTTTTTTAGAAATTATTTTGTAAAATACTTGTTCTTTCTTTCCTCCCAGCTTTTCAAAGATAAAACAGTGGGCAGAGGGCTCTCAGTACTGCTTTTGTAGATGAGATCGTTCAAACTGAGATTCAGCAGGAAAAAAATACTTCTGTTTTGACTAGAAAATGATTTCCTAAGTCAGGGGTCTGGTCCCAAGTTTCAAGCACCAATGATGAGACTATTAGACATCTTAAGGGTGTTTTGGTAGAGTGGGTGGGTAAGGGAGTCCCTAGATGGGAACATTGTAATTTCAACTGCCCCCTATAGAGAAGTTTTCTACTGAAGGTGTCCTACTGATTCTTAAGACTAAGAGAAGCCTTTCCCCCTCCACCTTCCCTTTCTCTGGAAATAAAAGGGCTGCATGAATATATTTTGGGGGAAATGTGCAGTGTGGCGTTGTTAATTGATGTTTACTCACAGCTAGGTTCCACTGTGTCGCCCCCAGGAAAGGGAGCACCTCAGTCCCGTGCATAAAGAGAAAGAAAGCAATGATAATGTGGTGATGTGTTTTTTGCTCTGGTTTTGCCAGGTCCTTAACAGCTTTTGTTGAGCTGGCTGGGGCTACCCCCCTCTCCCTCCTTCCCTTTTATGCAGATCCCTCCCACCCATCCTCCTTTGTCTCTTGGGTAGGGAGAGGCCAGAGCTGGAGGTGATGGATGACCCTTTATCTTGGCTTGCACACAGTTTGGTGGGCGCAGACTGGTCTCCCACAATGCATTGGGGACTCCTTCAGGCGTTCTTTGACTGGCCCGCTGGAGCCTCAACGCTGGGTGGTCAGACTTAGCACTTTCTTTGTTACCTCGCACTTCTTAAATAAACGGAATCTCAAAAAGGACAGGCTGAGTCTGCTTTTTCCCCCTCCCTTTTTGAGCCAAGGGATATATGTGAGACCCTTATCTGCAAAGATAAATCAGTCTTCGTGTTTGTAATTTAGTTGAATGCATGTTCGTTTAGTTATGTAGAGGAGGGGAAGAGGAGAAAGTTTGGACAATATCCTGGAAAAAGAGAACCAGGGGAGCATGGTTCTGGCATGTGCTCCGAAGGAAGAGCATGGGAAATGAAGAAGTAGTTTGAGAGCTGTCATAGCCCGCAGCTGAATCAACCCATCCACATGCAGCTAATAAGAGAGTGTAGGCAGGAATTCTTTCTCTGCTGCTCTTGATGTGTGGAGATTCTTTTATGTTTATATAGGACCTGGGGGGATTTTACAGTATTCTGTAGGCTTATGATGATCCTGGGATAAGAAAAAGACATAAATGGAAGACAATATTTCAGCAGCAGTAGTAGAAAATGTAAAAAGCTGTGTATTTGAGGTGATTAACTGTATTTAATCATCTTTCCTCTGCTGGGAGATGGACCAGACCCTCTCTGAAGCACTGAGCCCACCTTCTCACCTGTCTGAAAGTCCTGCCCCTGCTTTCATTTCCCTCTTATTGGCTGCACATTTCCATATTCAGCAGTGTAGCTGAAAGATCTTTTTGTAGGAATTAATGCACCCTAAATCTTTTGGCCCCCTTAGAGTTGGATTCAGTTCTCTGCAGCAAGCATTCCTTTCTGTGTCTGCCTGCCACTGGGAGCCATCAAAAGTGGAGGCAATGTATCAGCAGAGCCCCTCAGGAATCCTGGCAAAACAGAATTTCTGCCTCTGTAGCAGGTTGGGCTAGATGAACTTTGGGGTGCTTTCAGCTCTGATTCTGTCAGAGCCATCCTGGTTCTGCTTAGCTCAACAACCTCTAATAAAAAAGAAAAACCCATCCCTATCAGAGGCAGGCTCTTTCACGGAGAATCCGCTTGCACCATTAGGAAGTTCATCCTTGTGTTTAGTCTATACAGTATTTCTCTACCAGTTCAGGTCCTATCATTGGAACTAACAGATGGTGACAATTTGTTTCTATATGACAGCCACCTTCACAGTTTTGAAAGGCTCTCCTGTCACATCTTTACTTCAGACTTCGCCTACCCACTTCCTTCAACATTTCCTCACAGGACTGTCTCCAGGCCTCTCACCATCTTTGTTGATATTTGCTGGACACATTTCATGTTGCTGATATCCTCAAACCATTGTGTCCAGACAGAAAGCAGAAAAGAGTGGCTAACCAGGTGACCTGGAATCATAGCAGTCTTTAAATAGCTGTTCTTGCATAGAAAATATGGTAACATAAGAGGACTTTTACTTGGGGGGTTGTTTTTAAACAAGGCAAAAGGGCCTAAGAACATTTGGGTTTTACTCCTCTCTCACCACAATGCATTAAAAAGCAAGTTTTCTTCCCCTCATTCTGAGAAGTTTTAGAACAAGCTGAACGGGTCGCACTTCTAGAACAGCAGCTATATCAGTTGTTGTACTAAAGGAAAATCCTCTGCATATGTAATTTGAGAATGGACCTGTCTAGGATTGAGCATTCCAATCTGAGGTGCCAGGATGAAAGGGTCTTTGGGCTGTATCCCACTAAGCCCTCTGTAGAGTAGATCCATTGAAATAAATGGATTTGTGTCATGTTCATTATCTTCAGTGACTCTACTCTGAGTAGGAGTAGCATTAACTACACCCCTTCATGCCTGGCTCATTAAACTACACCCCTGCCCTCCTGGCATTTGGCCCTCAATCCTGAGGGAAGGTGGCCCTCGGCATGAAAACATTGCCTACCCTTGCAGTAGATGATGACTAAGCACTTTAGGAAAATCAAAGCATGAATCCTCCACAAGCAGATGGGAAAAGGTTTCTCTTTTATCGGGATTAAGGAGAGGCTGGGGCATGTCTGAGTCCCATTGCAAAATCAGGTATGTAGGTCAGGTGCCTCAGGACTTCAGTAGCTCTGCTGCTTCTAAAAATAGGCACCGCTGATGAAACAGACTTATTAATAAGTGCTTTACAATTCTGTTTGCTCTCAGTGTGAGGTAGATTACTGATATTCCCATTTTACAGATGGTGTATTGGGTAGGAGGTTGTGATTTACCTGAGCCTCCCAGTGGCAGAGCTGGAATTTGGATCAAGGTCCAAAACAAAATGAAATATTGTCTTATTAATGAAGACTGACAATTCATTTTTCAATGGCACAATAAATGTTCATGCTAATATGTTGCATAGTGACTGCTAACTATAAATTATCTCAGTAGCATGAATTGCACCTTGGGACCTATGAAGTACAAAGATGCCTTGCACCAAGTTAGGCTGGCCAACTGAACACTATGTTGCTGGCTCTGGTTAGCAGCTCATAAACTGAACATGCTGGGAACTGAACCTGAGACCTTCTGCATGTAAACCACATGTATCACTGAGCAAAAGAACCTTAAACATCCAGCTCTCTCTTGTCATGGGCTTGTGTGGGTTTTCAGCTTCCTTATAGGAAGAAGAGAGCAACAGGATTCTCATGAAATGAAGTCTCTTAAAGTGGAGCTTTATTTGCAGGGTTTCTTCCTGCCGTTACATGCCAAGCACTTAAGGCTGCCAAACATGATGAAATAAAACCACACCTCTACTCGTAACCAAAAAAGCATCATAATTCCAAAGGGAGGAAACTATAGATGGGTAGCCCTGCTAGGATCCTACCTAGCAGTCTTCACATGACAGGGTGGTAGTGTTGGATGTTGGAAGAAGACACCTCTATGTGGCAGGGAGGGAGAAAATGGCTTTACATTGATCAGCCATTGGTAGGTGATCTAGTCAGGTGTTGACCCTTCTGACTGTCAGCTTCCTAAGCTCTGGGGAAGAGGCAGGGTAGTGTTAAAAGTGTCAGACATGGTTAGACACCCAACACTGCCATGAGCCCCTCCCCCTTCGCCATTGTAACCAGCTTTTTCACCTGCCTCTTGCTTGCTTTAACCCAGAAGGGATGCACAAGCAAACGGGAGTGATGGTGAGGAAGAGGAGCTGCCAATACTTGCTCGCTCATTGATTCTAGCAAGCAGATTAAAAGCATGTATGCGGCAGATGCCACAATGGCGAGGGGCAGTAGAGGGATCCTTCCCAAGGGCCTCCCAAAACTTGGAGCCAGCACTGGGCACTGAAAGCTGGCTTATACCAAGCTGGGCCATTGAGCTCAGTGTTGTCTACACAGTGGCCATCCAGATGTTTCAAGGATGTTGGGGATGGTTGATAAAACTCTGGAAGGCTGCAGGCTTCCTGTCCTTGGTCAACACTGACTAGTAGCAATCTCCAGAGTTTCAGAAGGGACATTCTCAACCCTACCTGGAAATGTTGGGGTCTTCTGCATGCAAAACAGGTAGCCTACCAATGAGATATAGTCCATTTTCTCAGTCCAGGTACCTGCCTTCCTAATGTTTAACTGGACACACCAGTGAGGATTGAACCTGGGAACCTTTGTGTGCCAAACCTATGCTCTACAAGGTAGTCTTTGAACCTCTTTTGTTTTGACTTCAAAGTGTAACCAGACCAGAAGCCCATTTTTAAAAATATAGCACAGATCTTCCTTATTATACTACCCCAAACATACTGCATGTGTAGGCATATACACATAAACAAAGAAAGCCTGGTTCAAAGTCTTCCTCTAACATCTTGAATGATTTTTCAGAAAGCATTGTTACTTATTTTCAGACAGCAGTGTTATTTATTTTGGACACGTGGGTGAGTAAAACTTCATGCATTTTTCATATCGCCTTGCATAAAGGGTGACGGGGAGGTGGGTTCGTGCCTGGGTTAGTAAATTATTGTGTCAGTTTGGCTGAGGCTGCTCTAATCCCATCTCTGCCAATGAGCTCTTCTGCTTTTGAAAAGGGATCCTTGCTCTCCCTCTGTTGCCATGGCAAGAGATGTGTGTTGCTAGGAGAAGAGCAGTCGCCTCCTCCCTCTGTTGTCATGGCAGAAAATCACAGAACCCCTTCTGTTACCCTGACGATAGCCTCCATCACCCTGGCAACTGTCTCCCTATCCTTTTTTTCTTCCTGACTCTGTTGCTACAGTAACAATTCCTTTTTCCCTGTCTTTGGTCACAAGTTCATCTCTTTATGCTTCTGCAGAGCTGCTGCTTCCCACCCAGTTACCAATGTTAGATCCCCCACCTTCCAATATGGTTGCTATGGTAATATTCCCTCCCTCAACCTTCATTTTCATCACCTTGCATGTGGCTATAATCCCCATCAGCCCTCATCATAGACAGATGTGATTAAAAAGAACCTTTTGCAGGAATGGGAAGCCTTTTTTTATCATTGATTTATTTGATTTACTGATATCTCACCTTTCCTCCAAGGAACTCAAGGTGGTATGCATGATTTCTCCCAGTCCCCATTTTATCCTCACAACAAACCTGTGAGGTAGGTTAGGCTGAAAGTGAGTGACTGTTCCAATATCACACAACAAGCTTCATGGCTGAGTGGGGATCCAAACTCTGTCCCCCCCCCCCCGGATCACAGTTCAAGACTCTTAACCACTATCAAGGTTTCCCAAACTTGAGTCTCCAGCTCTTTGGGCTACAATTCCTATCATCCATGACCACTGGTCCTGCTAGCTAGGGATGATGGGAGTTGTAGTCCCCAAAACAGCTGGAGACCCAAGTTTGAGAAACCCTGCACATCAAAGCTGTGGCCCTCCAGATGTTTTTGGATGACAGCTCCCCTCATTCCTAGCTATTGGCCATGTTGGCTGGGATTGATGGGACTTCAGTGACCCCCAGAGGGCCACTGGTTCCTCATCCCTGGCTTAGCATATTGTTATGAGCTTTTCATATCCACTCAAGTGCCAAAATGCTGGGAAATCACAGGTTTTAAGGGCCACAGCCTTAACAGGCACATTATTTAGACAATATTGGTAAGGTTCCCTATCCTGCGATTTGTTCCAGCTTCACCTCTGCATGCCTGTCCATGGCACAGTTGGACCGAGCCCAGATTTGCTTGTTCATCGGAACAGACAAATGGAGTCCATGCAACTGAAGCCATCGTTCAACAGGAGGTGCCATTCTATGTTACAAATAGCCAACTGGCAACCAATACCATCTGTAGACAATGATAAAGAGTTTAAGGGTGTCCTGAAGCTCACCCAGCCCACCCCCTGCTCAGAGCAGGATACTGTGGTCACAGTGAATCCTTCCTTTGCAAAGGGTGTTAGCTTCTCTCCCCCCCCCCCCATTAATGCATCTGAGAGGAGAGCCGGTGTGGATTGTGGATTGATGGTTAGCGTGTCAGGCTAGGACTTGGGAGATCAGGGTTCAAATCCCCACTCAGCCATGAGGCTCCTTGGGTGACCTTGGGGCAGTGGAACTATGTGCATCACCTTGAGCCTAAGTACATCAGAACAGCGGGCTTGATCAAGCCAAAGGAGGCCCACCTTGGCCAGCATCCTGTTCTCACAGAGCTCAATGGGAAGCCCGCAAGCAGGACCCAAGTACAAGAGCTCCCTTCACCCTCCAGCACCCTTGGCTTCATTTACTGCCTCCTCTGAGAAAAAGGTGGGATTTTAAAAATGCAATAAACAAGGGTTTTGCAAACTTGTATCTCCAGCTGTTTTTGGACTGCAAGTCCTACCATCCTCACATAGCAGGGCCTGTGGTCAGGGATTATGGGAATTGTAGTCTTGAGACCCAAGTTGTGGAAATCTTGAAATAAACAGCCCGTTAGCCTCGACCACACAAGAAGACGCTTGTGCTCCTGCAGGCTATCAGAGAAGCGGCGCCCTGGACGCTGGGAATGTGCAGAGTATTGTTACTATTTTTGCAAAAGGAGGGCCCGTTTTTGCTGCTTTACGGAGGGCGACGCACATGCGCGGCCCTCCAGATCTTCCGGCTCCCCTCGGCAGGACCAGCGGCGATGGCCACGGATGCTCTCTGCACGCGCTGGGCCGGCTTGCCGCGAGGGAGGCGGGCACGGCGAAGGCACAGGCAGCAGCTGGTTGGGGCCCGGCAAGCGGGCGTCCCGGCCCCCTCGACCGCGGCCCCGCCTCCTCGCGGCCTGCTTCTTCCTCCTCCTCCGGCTACCGCAAAGCGGCCGAGGCCTTGCAGCGCATGGCGAGTTAGCCGCCCGCCTCGCTCGCCCGCCAGCCACAATGGCGTCCGCCGCGCGGCCGCTGCCCCTGGTGGTGATCCTGGGCGCGACGGGCACCGGCAAATCCCGCCTGGCGCTGCAGCTGGGCCGCCGCCTCGGCGGGGAGATCATCAGCGCCGACTCCATGCAGGTAGGGAGGGAGGAAAGCAGGCAAAAGAGGGAAGGAGACCCCGTCCCTGCCTGGTACTGATTGGGAGGCGAGGGGATCAGCAAGCGCGTGCACAGCTCCTTTCTCGCGGCAGCCGGGCCAGCCCAGGGCCAGCAAGAAGGAAGCGCCTCTGGTGGCAAGGGAAAAGGGGAGGCAGGGCTTAGCCTCGGAACCTATTTTCTGTGCCTGGGTCAGCAGCATTGCGATTCTTGGATGAAGGGATGATATGACAGATAGATAGAGATAGATAGATAAATTCTAATTTATCTATCTATCTATCTATCTATCTGCCATGTGTAGTAATGGAGAGAGTGCTTCTGAGCATGCAAGGAATGTGAAGGCCTGCACTGGCTAGTAATGCAGATTAAGTTGGGCTGAAGAGGTAAAGAGTTGTCATAGTAGGGAATTTGGGGCACTGGTGACCTGTGCCCCCAGTATCACATGCCAACAGGGCACAAACCTGCCTGGGCTCTGAGATTTTTGCGGCAGGCCCTTCTCTCAGTCTTGAAAGATCCTTCTCAGTGGCTGCTGCGTGACTTTGAAACTCCCTTCCTAGAGAAGTTAGACTGACTGTGTTGATTCAATCAACCAGAGGTATGGCACCTTCATTATACAGCTTCCAAAGGATGCTGAAGACACACCTCTTTACTCTGGCTTTTGACACACCAGCTGGTGAGCCTTAGGGCTGGGCTGTGGATTTGTGCAAGAGTGGACTAAGACAGTAAACTCTTCTTTAGTTCTTTGCACTTCCATAGTTTTGCCTTCTTTTACATTTATGTCTGTCAGTAATGGGGTCAGGGGGAAGGTTCCCCATCCCTACCTTGTACACGATGTCGTCTATAAGCTGGAGCATCTGGTAACAGTTAAAAATGGTCAGGTGAAATTTGGATATCTGCAAACTTGAAAAAGTCAAAGTTGATCTCTCTGCTAATTTAAAATTTACGTTAGACAGTTTTTGTCCACTGAGATAGAGACTGTGACCATGAAACTTCTTCAGGCATTACAGTTAGGGCAGAGTAAACATGGGGGGGGCGGAGGGCAGTGAGGCTCAGCACACTAACTCTGCCCCTGATCACTATTCTATTGTCTTCCAACTCCCTATGCTCTCATCTGCACACACACACACACAAAAAACCCCTCCATGACCCTGATACTCCCCCTGTGCCCTCTAAACTTGCTGTTTAGTTTTCTTTACAGGTGATGCAGAAAATGATAAAGAAAGTCCTCACTCACTCCATACAAATAACAAAAACACGGTCACTATTGGTCAATTTTTAATGATGCTGGGGTTTTTAATGACAAAAAATGGAAATTGGGCACAAGAAAAAGGAAACATGACACATGTACACCTCTAGAAAAAAATTGGCTCATAGTTTGTTAGAAGAGGGTCATGCAATGGCAGAGAGGCAGGTGGTAATGGAGGAGAAGCAAAGCCAGGATAGGTCAGGAAAAGAGAGAGCTAAATCTGCTTTAAGTTTTCTTCCTCTGATCTACTTTGTTTTGCTCTGATAATGTGTTCACGTCCTGCAGGAAAACACACCCTGTAAATTGCAGAAACCATCCTGTGTGCTAGCCATATCTGCCCCCTGCCCCAGGAGCCCCGAAGTTACGCAGCAGAGCACAAGCCTGCCCCACACAAAGGAGGCCTCATCCTGTTCTCAGCTCTGACACCCACATCATGAATGGACAGGCACCCTTTGCACATCATGTGCTTGGCTGGGTTTCCTGTGGAGTCTTCTTCTGACTTGCATTTTTCTCCGGGGACCTCTCAGAGCAGCCCTGGCAGATGCTGCCCATTGTGCCCTGCCAGTGGCACTGGAGCCCTTTGTGCAAGGCCAGTTTCAGGGACTATAGCACTAAAGAGATCTGTGTTGGTGAGAATGAATGCTGGGGCAAAGGCCTGTCGGTGGGACAGTGGCGCTCTTTGGAAGAACTGCCTTGGTGGGTGTGGCAGAGAGCTGTCTGGCTTGTCCTTGCCAACTTCTCTTTCAGCCAGGGTAGATGGGGAGGGAAGGGTCACGAACACGACAACAGTGATGAAACAGGAGCAGCTGTTCCCCAAAATCTTTTGTAACTTGTCAATGAATCCCTTTTCTCTCCCCTGTTTTACTTGCCTAACATAAATTGCAAGCTCTATGAACACGATGGGGCTGCCCTAGTGCAGTGCCCAGCGCTCCACAACTGGGGGTTACTTAAACCTCATGCAGTTTCCTCCCTTCTGTCCTAGGGAGTCTCTTGTAGCTGAACTCATCCTTCTTCAGACTAAATTCTGGTTAACAACTGTGTTTTAGCTGATAAAAGGGGGGAGCTCAAAATGTACACAGGGTGTGGGGTTGTGCCAATCTTGGACATAGTCTGGATCCAGAGCGAGCATAATATAACTGTCTCTTCAACAGAGATGGAAGGTTCTGTCAATGTTGGTTCTCTCAATTTCTCTTTATTCCAGTCATGAATTCAGTTCTCCACATTGCTGCAGCAATTCGTAAAAAGTCTTGGGTATTTTAGTGTGGATTTCTTGGAATAAACACAAATCCTCCTAATGCAGTGCATTTTTTTACAGATATATTCATTTTTATGCACTTTTCCCTAGTACATGCATGCGCTGCATGCATTTTTGTAAACATTCTTTAGTGCACTACATTGCAAAATTGGGATAAGAGCAAATTTTGATGGAGAGCTGCATTTTGGTTCTCGTGTTGTTTCGGAAAGTGAAAATTTGCTGGATTCAGCTTCAAATGCAAACTGAATGGCATTTATCCCCCACCCCCTACATCTCCAGCATCATTCCTCCCCCTCCCACATTGTCCTCTTATTGCTGATGTTTGGGAGCTCAAACTCCCGGCTGCCTTGTGCACGAAATGCCTACTGGCTTGCCCTGATGACATGCACAAATAGCGGCTTAAAAGTAAGCCTGCCTTATTAGGTTCTATTATAAGGGCCTCTAATCTGCTGCGAGAATGTAAAGCCTTTTCCGAAAGGGGCTGTCCGGCCAGCCCTCTGAAGTGGCTCTCCCTTTCTTTGCTCTGCTGTGCCTGGCTGCCCAGAGGTGCCTTCCTGCTTGCCTTTGCCTTCCTCCGTTCCTCTCCCTGCTCACTGTACCTGTTTGATCACCACAGTGAGAGTGGGTAGGACACCAAGCTCTCTGACAGATCCTGACCCACAATGGCACTCCCAAGCTTAGAGAAGCACAACTTAGTTGTGGTTCCTTAATGGTGAGGGACTCTATACATGCTCAGGATCGTCATGTTTGTTTTTGCTGTGTTCTGAGGCTTGCGACTATTTCTAGGGCACACCCTCAGACATTGTAGGGAAGAATACCAGGTCTCAGTCAATTGCACCAGAAAGAGATTGTGAAATGGGTTTAGGGTGCCTGTCTACCCATCTGTGTGGCTTGTGGCTCTGTCTGCAGACTCAACTCCAGATCGTACACAGGGGCCACATGCCTCTTTTTCTGGGTCTGCCCCACCAAGCACCGAAGAAGATGCTGTTTTGACATGGTCAGAGGAAGAAAAGGAGAGCCGTGCTGCCCGAACGCTGAACTTTGGGTCTTAAGCAGGGCAGGCTGACCCGGGCAAGCTGTGGTGTGTTGAAGCACTGGGTCATTAGGGCACATGTAAACTCATCATGAGCAGCGGTGCCAAGTCTTGCAGCTTGTGCTGTGATTGTCTCCAGTGTTGGTGCATCCCCCACTTGTGATGTCAAGAGACCCCCACAGACAAAGATTTGACAGAGGAAATGTGGCTTCAGGCATTTCATAGTTTCTAGTGAGTCAAACCTCCTGCGGTGCAGGATTCACAACAAAAGCATCCCTGACAGATGGCCATCCAACCCTCCAGTCAAGGATCCTCGGCCAACTTCTGAGGGAGTCAGTTCCACTGCTGGACAGCTCTTACTGTCGGAAAGTTCTTCTTAATGCTTAGGAAGGGATCTCCTTTCTTGTGATTTGAATCCGTGGGTTCAGGGCCTACACTCTGGAGCAGCAGAAAACAAGCTTGCTTCTTTCTTCCTCTCTGGTTTCTCAGCCTGCAGAGCTTCCCTGCCTGCTTGCAAACAGCTCAGACCCCAGCCAGTGTGCCCCATGGCCAGTGATGATGGGAGTTGGAGTCCAACAACATCTGGAGGGACCCAGGGGTTGCTCACCCCAAAATTAGACCATAGGTGATGATTTTTCTCTTGGCACTTCCTGCCACTTTGCCTTCCTTTCTTGCCACCTCTGCCACCCCGGGTGCCTCCTGACCGTTTTCTCCATTTTACAGCCCAGTGTCATCTTCCCTGACTGCCAGTAGCTCTCGAGGGTCTTGGGCGTAAGAACACAAAAAGTGCCTGGCTGCTGGATCAAGGCAAAGGGAGCTCCTCTAGTCCAGCATCCTGTTTGCATAGTGGCAGCTAGATGACTGCAGCTGTGCTTTCCACACTTCTGACTCCCAGCAGCTTGTATACAGAGAGATACTGCCTCCAACAGTGAAGATCATGGCTTGCAGCTGTTGGGAAGTCCATTGCCTATCACTTATTATTATTTTATTTTAGAGGTGTAGGCAAGTGACCTGCTGCCACATTCTGTAAGTGTGTGCTGTGCTCCCCTAGGAACCCAGCCCTTCTTTCCTTCCCTTCCCTTCCCTTCCCTTCCCTTCCCTTCCCTTCCAATGGACCACAGTCCATCCTGTCCAGGAGCATCAGGAACCAGCCCAAAGACCCCGAAGTCTCACACATGAAGTCTGGTTCACAACCTGCATCTGGGCTGTGCCACTTCAGATTTCACATGAAGAAATGCTCCTCTGTATGAACATGCAGGTTACCCCCCACTGCAATGCACACCTCCCCATCCATCGATCTCCAACTCCACGCACCTGCCTACAGAGAAACAGCAAGTCAGGGGGCTGGCTTGGCTGGCTTCCTTCTTCCTGACATGCTAGTTTCCTGTGAAATGGAAGTTTTGTATTGGGGAGCCTTCAGCCCTGGGTGACCTGCAGCTCTGCAGTGGGATGGTCCAAACAGCAGCTGACCACCCCTTCTGTGAGAACTATTTACCATACTTTTCTGTGTATAACATGCCCCCATGTATAACACGCCCCCTATTTTGGGGAATTTAAAATTAAGAAAATGGGGCGGGGGAGAGATTCCCCCAAAGTTGTTGAACTTTTGGGGGGAGGATTGCCCAGAATTGCTGAGCTTTTTAATAGAGCTTTGGGGGGGGGGGGGCAGAGCAAATCGCCCGGCCAATTGCCATAGCGACAGCCAATCAACAACAGCCCTTGCCGCAGCCACCAATAACAATCTCCAACTCACTGCAGCAACCAATCCCACGTCCCCACAATACACTACCCGTGTATAAGACGACCCCTAATTTTGAACATGATTTTTGAATTTAAAAAAATAGTCTTATACAGAGAAAAGTACGGTACTTACTAGTCACTTCTTTTTTCTTTTTTAGCAAAAGCAGCTTACAATAAGCAAGCAAACATATGCAATGAAACCAGTATAAAACAAAACAGGGAGATCTTATTTTATCTATAAAACTAAGCCCGAAGTGAGTGTGAAAGTCTGCCTGTCTCTTTCTCTCCCTCTCTCAGGTTTACCAAGGCCTGGACATCATCACCAACAAAGCCTCTCCTCAGGAGCAGCGGCTGTGCAGGCATCACATGATCAGCTTTGTGGACCCCTTGGTCACCAACTACACCGTGATAGACTTCCGCAACAAGGCCACGGCCCTCATATCCTTTCACAGGGGGAGTGTCTTTCTGGGGCGCGTGGCATCTGGGGTGTAGTACAGGACAGCGACTAGGCGGTATCATCTGCCTTTGAGCAGGCAAGCGGAATTGGGGAACGATGAGATGTGAGGGGCTGATAATGGATGTAAGAGAACGAAAAGGAAAAAGCTGGAAAATGCTCATTTCCAGCTGAGATGGGCAGCAAATAGTCTGTGCCCTTCCTGGTGGATTCTTGTTAGGATTCTGTGACTCAGGGAAGTCAGCAGAGGAGGCAGAAATGCCTTTGATGAACCATTTGTGGCCGGAAGCAGGATCTAGTAGGAAGGAGGTTGTAGAAAGATCTAACATCAGTATATACTGTCTGGTACAAATTGAAAAGTGAACTAAGTCACGCTAAGTCACCACTGACCTTGATCTTTTATAATGCAATACCAAGAGATCATGAGTCATGCTTTGTTTCTGGTCTAGACCAGCTGAGAAATTATGGAGAGAGAATGCCAAAATTACATGACCAGGAAGTTCTGGGAAATGAAATCTGCATATTCTAATACTTACAAATAAAAAATAACACTAATTAAGAAACACTAATTAAGCACTTAAAAAAGAAGTTTGGAAAATGACAGAAGCATTTAATGCATGCCTTTAGTAGTAGAGGAATCTCAAGTCGGATGGCATGAAATATTATTAAATCTATACCAGACTGACTTTAAATTTGAAGAAGGATGGCAAGAATGATTCAGTTGCTAAGAAGGAATGGACCTGGTTATATAAGAAGAATGCAAAAAAAAAAAAAAAAAAAGTTATCTTAATGACATTGAAGGAAAATGCCCACAAAATGCCCTTCAGATGATATCTTGTACCTGCTCTGCTGAAGAAGTAGAGTTTACAAGAGCATAATTGTGGAAGATTGTGAAATATGGGAGCAGGTATTATACATGTATTTTGGACCTGCCCTAAGGTTAGAACTCTTTGGCAGGAAATATTGGAGATAACAGAGGAAATTAAGAGTATATAAAGTAAGCCAGGGTGATCTGTTTGAAAGAAATAATGGATGGAAGTAGATTTAGAACTTACAGTAGCCTTCTTGACTGCAATTAGATTGGTTATTTTAAAATAAATGGAAATCTGAGAGCACACAGCTGTGCTGTGCACTTCCAGCTTCAACTGCCTGTTGTTCTTGTCCCAGTCTTGCTGATGGTACAGACTCTGCTCTGTCTGCACTGTTCTAAATACCACTTGCTGGGAAAACACAGGAGGGGAGAGGGCTCTTGTGCTCAGGTCCTGCTTTGGGTACTTCCCATTGGGGCATCTGATTGGCCACCATGAGAGCAGGATACAGGACTAGGTGGGCCATTGACCTGATCCCACAGGGCTCTTCTTATGTTCTTAGGCCCATGCAAAAGCACCATCGTTTTTAGAGATGCAGAGGCTGGCACAAGGGTGCCAGCAAGTACCATGAGCAGCTGAGGGTGACGAAGGCAGCTGCACTGAATGCGGGGAGAAGAGAGAGGCTCACTGGCCTGTGTGATGAGGAGAGGGCTCAAAAGACAAAGTGTGACTTTAGTTGTCAGGAATCTGCCATGCTCTGTTGCAAGGAATGTTCAATGCCTGCAGCTCAGAGATACAGCGTAGCTCATAGCCTCTGCTCTCAGGGCGGCCCTTGAGGGCAAGGCAAATTGCCCAATTGTCCCCAGGGCTGCCTTTTTCCCTTGTTAAATGCAGCACTTGTTTTTCCTGGGGTTGTTCCTTGCCATTCTCACTTGTAATCCTCAATGGCCTACATTGAAGACATCTTCGCTTGCAAGAAGATCCCCATTGTGGTTGGAGGGACCAACTATTACATTGAGTCCCTGCTCTGGAAGATTCTGATTGACACCAAGGTATCTGTGGTTTCTTCTGCTAGCCCTGAGTTCAGGGGTTGATGCCACACTCAGCAACAGCAGCAGGGGCTTTTTCAATAAGATGAGGGGTGTCTGATAGTACGGATGGAAGTGTGCTCAGTAAAATTATCACTTTATAGAAGGGCTTCTGGCCCACTCTTGGCCTCGCTGAGCAGCACATTTGGGACTAGAGAGAGGATTTTCACCAAGTGTCCTTTGGCTCTCAGATATTTTGGCTTACTGGCTTGAGCCATTTATTCCACAAGCACCTTCTTGCAGGGCATTCTGTCAGCAGCATGCTGTGGCCTCTTGATAGGAGTTTTGACCCTTTCAGTTTTACTTTCGTAACATGCCCCCAGGTCCTAGAAAATCTGCAGTAACAGAATTATTTGCAAAATCTCTCCATTTTCTTGCAGAATTTTGTGACTGCAGAATATCAAAATACTGATACTGCAGTTTATTCTCCTCCAATGCAAGTTTTACCTCAGATTCTCCTATCTTAAAGAAGCGCTTTGTTCATTTGCTTGTGAGCCAATCAAATGTTCATTATTCATTCAGCTGCTCATAATACATTCAGCTGTTCATAATGATTGCTGATGTTAAGCTCCTTTGTGAGCCTGTTGCTCAACTTGTGCCTGTTGTCACAAGAAGAGGGTGCAAGCTTCCAAGTCGCATAGACATTTTTGACAGCGCCATGTATTTAGAGAGATTTGCAAGGCCATGAGTGGTATTCAGTTAAGTCCTACTCAGAGCAGACCCATTGGGGAAGGGCCATAGCTCAGTGGTAGAGAGTCTGCCTTGCAAGAAGAAGGTCCCAGGTTCAATCCTGGGCACCTCCAGTAGGGTTGGGAGAGAGTCCTGCCTGAAATCCTGGAGAACCATTGCCAGTCAGGGTAGTCGGTACTGAGCTAGATGGACTAAAGGTCTGACTCAGTATAAGGCAGCGTCTTATGTTCCCAATGAAATTCATGTTGGGTGCAGCTCAGCTTGCAGAAAGGTGTTTGCATGGTATTTAAACAGATAGCGCATGAGACCTCCAGATTCCCAGACTATCCCTGTACCTTTAACCTCTGTGTTGACCTCTTTGTCCTTTAAAGTTTAGACTGATAATCTTAGGTTGCATCCTGTTTATAACTTCCTCCTCCTGCTCACACTTCCTCTGGACCTTGAGGCATGAGGTCATCTTGGATGTATTTTCTGAGAACAAAGGAGCAAGTAGGGCTTATTTGTTTCTCCCTAGTTAGTTAGGAAAGAATTCTATAGTACTTCCTTGAATAAACTAAACATTCTTTTTTCATACCAAGTCTCCTCCTGAATGCCTTTCAGTTATAAAGGTGTGCTCCAAGTAAGGATTCATTTCACTCAAGTTAACTTCAGCTATTGCATACCAACTCTATATGCTAACAATCAGCTTTTGTTAGTCGTGTCCGTTAACTTCACTGGGTCAGTCCTGAGTAGGACCAGTGCTTTTTTTCTGGGGGGACTCAGGGGTATGCATACCCCTAAACATTTTGTGAATCTAAGTTTGGTCTCATTGAGGGGCAGTATTTCAGTATGAGTAGGAAAATGAGAGCGGGGACGCAGGTGGCACTGTGGGTTAAACCACAGAGCCTAGGACTTGCCGATCAGAAGGTCGGCGGTTCGAATCCCCACGACGGGGTGAGCTCCCGTTGCTCGGTCCCTGCTCCTGCCAACCTAGCAGTTCGAAAGCACGTCAAAGTGCAAGCAGATAAATAGGTACCTCTCCGGCGGGAAGGTAAACGGCATTTCCGTGCGTTGTTCTGCTTTGCCAGAAGCGGCTTAGTCATGATGCTGGCCACATGACCCGGAAGCTGTACGCCGGCTCTCTCGGCCAATAAAGCAAGATGAGCGCCGCAACCCCAGAGTCGGCCACGACTGGACCTAATGGTCAGGGGTCCCTTTACCTTTTTTTAGGAAAATGAGAATACCCCTAAACATATTTTTTAAGGGGGGAAAAGCACAGTAGGAGCAACCTTGGAAACCATCCCATGCTGGTGAATTTCTCTCACCGCTGCAACTGGCTCTGGGGCTCCTTTTGCCCAGCCATTGGCCCTTCAGCAGGACAGCCTGCTGATTCCTGAGGTGGGCGTAAGGAAGGGCCCTTTCCTTTTGGGTCAGCTGCCCCCTCCTGGCCCCCCTTGCCAAGAGTGGGAGGGCACCCCCTTGCAAGCTGCAGGTTACCTGGTTCTATAGTGACGTTCAGAAGCTTTGGTGAACATGGTTTATAATCTTTTTTATTATTATTATTTCCTTTTATTGAATTTCACTTACATGGTTTATAATCTTGCAGGAGGTGGCCAGGAGTTCAGGCTCCGCAGAGGGGACTATGGATCGGAAAATGGAGCTGGAGAAACTGGATGGCGAAGAGCTCCATCGCCGACTGAGCCAGGTGGACCCCAGAATGGCAGCCAAACTGCACCCCCATGATAAGCGCAAGATGGCCAGGTCTGTTTCTCCAGCTGGTAGCCACAGTTGCCAGGTAGACTTTGTTACCCCCTTCACCTGGTCACCTGTGGTCAGTGCAAAAGGGTGACTAATGGGCAGCTTTCTGTAAGAATATAGCACCAGGAAAGGCCTGCTGGTTGATACCCAAAGGCCCGTTTCGCATTCTGTTCCCCAAACTGGACAGTCAAAGGCCTCTGGGAAGCCCTTGCCCTCCACGGATGCTTTCCCCCAGCTTCTCTTATCCCCAGGTACACTGCCTCTGAGCGTGGAGGCTCTGTTTCCTTGTTGCTATTAATAGCCATTTTAATCACGTATCTTATTCACCACGCCATGCAAGCCCGCAGCAATTATATACTTTATGTTAATCCCTTGGTGTCTGCAAAAAAAACAGAGAGTTGCACACTCTGCCTTACATGTCTCCTCTCCTTTACAGGCTCTGGGGTTGAGCCTAAGTGGGAATCCCAGCTCCGCTCTCCCTGCCTGCACAGCCGTGACCACAAAGCCAGCTGTGGGGTTCTGCACTCTTCCTGCCTGGCCTAGAGCGAATGCTCTTTCTTTTTTTACAGTCAGTTCTTCCTTCCCCGGTTGCAGAGCCTCCTCCCTCCAGGGCTTCAAGCAGGCTGCCCTGGAGGTGAACTGCTTCCCCTCCCCTCCTGCCTTTTTGTTTCATGCACTGCAAGGCAGCCGCTGCACACACACACACACACACCCTTCCCGTGCCCCCCTGCCAGCTGCTCTGCTCCTCTGCTGGTGTTGGCTGATGCTTTTCACTTCAGCAAGAGAGAAAGCCACCTTTCCGGCTGGACTGCGTGCCGCAGCTCTGTGGGAAATGGGGCAGCGACGAGCCTCAGCTTGCCGCCTTAGCCGGACCTGCCCTGCCATGCCCTGCCTGGGAGCCAGGCAGAGAGACACCCACCCCGTTCACATGGATCAGGGGTGTGTCTGGGATGGGGCTGAGCCAGAGCCGTCCTGCATAGCCCCGGGACTTCTTGGCTGGCTGGCTGGTTGCTGGGGATGATTTTCTCCTGAGAAATTGGGAGAGTGGGGTGGAGCCGCCTTCCTCTTGCCTTACAAACTGAGCACAGAATCAAGGACTGGGGCTGTTTTATGCATGAGGCCAGAGTGACTTCTTTGTTCCCAGTTCCTTTTTTATTACAACAGCCTGAGTAAGGAACGGAAGTTTACATGCATATCCCAAATGAGCCTTGAGCTACCCTACGTTAGGGCTAGGCCACCCCCTGGAGACTGTCCCCTGTGAGATGCCAGAGCATGCACTCTCTCTGTCTTGTGCAATAGGCCACACTTTAGGATCAGGGAACGTGGGGAAGACGTTGCACCCTGTGCTCACCCCAAACGTCACACACCCACAACACCCACCATCAGGAGGCTGTGCAGCCTGTCTTGTGAGCCGCCCTGAGATCTTCAGATGAAGGACAGTATGTTAATTTAATTATAATTATTATTAAAGGCAAGATGCTTCACTCGTCTTCGTGTCTGGGCCCAGCACTTAGCTTTTTGCCCAGCTGAGAACTAGGAGCTAATATCAACGTCGACACAAACACTGGGAATTTCACCGTAGCCGTTAAAGGCATCTCTGGTGACTTCACAAAAACTGGCTGGCTGTTCTGCTCCCTGCGTTGGGGGTGGGGGGAGGCAGCAGCATCCGGCTGATTGAGATATCATGTTACTGGCCTGCTGGCCTCTGGCAGCAGTTTTTGTGTGGGCTCCTAGGAGCTTGTATCACGTTGGACTGCCTTCCTTGGCGGTCTTGCTGTTCATGGTAGTACCTGTTTTTTTATGTGAGTCCTGTTGCATGAACACTTGTCCACCAAGCTGCCTTCAGGGGTAGCAGTGTTCTCCATTGCTACAGCTCCAAAAAGCAACCCCCCCTGACTTGTGTACCGTGCTGCCTGTCTGAGAGGAAGGCAGACGTGTGAGCCCAGAAGGAGAATGGAGCTGAGCTGCTCCTCAGCTGAAAGGTACTGCCTGCCCTTCTCCAGCAAAGGAGTTTGCATCCTAGAGAGAAGCTGTATGCATCCTAGGTGCCTTGTGGATTCCTGGGGCTCACAGTGGCCTGCTCAGCTAGCTTCCTTCTTCCCAGCGGTTGAGCACTTGATGCTCTCCAGATGTGGCTGGACTTCAGCTCCTGTCATCCCTGGCTAGCATGGTCGCTGGTCAGAGCAGATGGAAGCTGCATGCCAGCAACATCTGCAAGGGCCTCAGGGTTCCCCCCTGGGCATCCACATTAAGCCAGCAGGTGGAGAATTTGTGCCCCCCCCAGCTGTTTCTGCCTGCAGTTCCCATCATCCCTGTTCAGTGGTCATGCTGGTTGGGGCTGATGGGAGTTGGAGTCCCACAACCCGCAAAGGCCTGCAGGTTTCCCTTCCTAGCAATTGTCAGGATTGGCTGTGGCCAGCAGGAAAGGAATGCTCTAAAGATAGATTTTTGCATGTTCAAAAGCATCTCACTTGTGCCAGAGGGATTGGGGGGGGGGAATCTCTGCCTCATGGTGGTCCTGTCTAAGGCAGCCATGCCTGTCCCCCACCGGGCATGAAGCTTGAGGGAGGGAGGCCAAATGCTCTTCTGCCCACTCAACCTGCCTGCCTGTCTTTCTTGCCTGCAGGAGTTTGCAAGTGTTTGAAAAAACGGGCATCCCCCACAGCGAGCTACTGCAGCAGCAGCAGCAGGAAGAAGGGGGAGGGCCGCTGAGCGGCCCCCTGAAGTACCCCAACCCTTGCATCCTCTGGCTACATGCAGAGCAGGCAGGTAAAAAAGAGGGAGGGACTAAAGGCCACAGCCCTTTGACTGAGTATATCTTCCTGCTTTGCCTACACCTGTCCTCCACCCCCTGGGCAGTGGTGAAAATGTTGCTTTTCTGATCCTTTCACAAGGCCCACTTAATCTGCATGCAAAATGTGAATATTCCAGGCTTTTGCATAGTATGCTTTTTAAAAAAATTACCTGGTCCACTTCAGGGGTTGGAGAGGTGAGCCACTTCCCCAGCCCCTAGTAAATTCCAAACCAACCAGATTATTCCAGAGAATGAATGGAGGAAATAGCAATGCTGTTTCCCTCTCACCCTCTGCGATCAGGTGGATGATGTGGCCTGGTGCCAGGTGTGACCTGATTTTGCCCGTGGCATCCAGAGCGAGATTTCCCAACCTGTTCCATGGGGTGGGGCGTGCCTTTGCGTGGCTGTATCCTTAACCTTCTGGGTGCTCATCAGTTTTAGAAGAACGGCTGGACCAGCGGGTGGATGCGATGCTGGAGGCTGGGCTGCTGGGAGAGCTGCGGAACTTCCACCAGCGATATAACCAGGAGAGGGTAGATGAGAACAGGTGAGTTTCTTCCCATCTCCCCCCACAGCCCGCCTTGCCACTTCCTGTCCTGGCATTCATCCACCCAGGATGGGGATAGAGATCAGAGGCTGGGACTCTGTGTGGTTGCAGGTTGCCGGGGGGGGGGGGAGTGGCAGAGAGCACCAAGCACCCATGCAGCGGGTTTTTTCTTCTGAAGTGCTGCGACTTGATCTGAAATGCACCCTGTGCATGGCTAATAATGGCTGGAACGGGTGTGCCTGTCGCCTGACGGACTGGCCAGCCTGGCTCTCACCCCCCAGTGCACAGAGGGGCTTGTGGTGTTTTGCAGATGGAGAACAGGCTGACCTGCCTGCTTTCCCCCCTTCTTCTGCCTCAGCCAGGATTATCAGCACGGCATTTTCCAGTCCATCGGCTTCAAGGAATTCCACCAGTTCCTGATTGCAGAGGGCAAGTGTTCAGAGGAGATGAGCCAGCAGCTCCTGAACCAAGGTGGGCTGGCAGGAAAGGGGCTGCTCTTGCTGCAGGGAAGGGATGGGCAATGTTTTTCAACATTTGGCCAGCGAGTTTTGAGTTTTACGGCCATGCATTTTGGATTTATGTATTGCGGATGGAACAAACGTTCTGCTGCTTTTGAAAACCCTACTTTGCATTTTTAGGGAACTGTTTTATACCAGGTCAGACCCTTGGCCCATCTAGGTCAGTGTAGCTAACACAGAGAAAATATCAGAGAAGAATAATTGGACCTCTAGAAAAGAATTCCCAGCACCTGTGTGGCATGGGCAAGATTCTTTGAGGGAAGTGGCTGGCAGCTGGGCTGGTTTGAATTTGCAGTGTAAATGCTGCCTTGCAGTTTCAGACACTTTGCAGGAGGGTGGTTCTTTTGGTGTTTTCTCCTCCCCGGTCTTGCTGAGAAGGATCTGTCCTTTGCCCCCTTGGGGCATCAGTTCTTGCAATATGTGAGCACGTCCCCTTTCCCAGGCTTGCTCCCTGCCCAGGGTCCTTGTCCTCTGTGACCTCTCCTCCGTTTATGATTTTAGGAATCCAGGCCCTGAAGATAGTGACCAAAAGGTATGCCCGGAAGCAGAACAAATGGGTCCGGAACCGCTTCCTGAGACGTAAGTCCTTCTTTCCTGCCTCCATTCTCTCCCGCCATTTTGCTCTCTGCCGGCTGTCCTCCCCTCCCTCCATTTCCTATTTCTGCCTCCTTGAAGTCTTTGCATTTCTCCCTCTTCTCTTGGCTCTTCATTGGGGCCAGTGCTCACCAGGATTCCTCTGCCCTCGCCTCAAAAACTGCCAGTGCTCAGTTTTGTGAAAATCTGCTGTTCCTTTGAGCATGTGCAGAGTGCCTTCTCCTCAAAGTGACACAGCCCTCACCCACAACCTACTCAAGAGGGTGTGCTTTCCTTTCTGATTCCAGCCCTGCCTTTGATCTGATCCACTTCCCTTTCTCTCCCTATGCAGGCTGGGCCTGAGGCCATACCTAGGCCTGTGAATTGTAAGCAGAGTATGAATTGTGAAGCAACTTGTTCCATGTCAGTCACTGGCCAGGCAGAGAGAGAGAAATGTGTTGGGACCCTACGCAGACACCCCCCCCCACACACACACTGTGGCCCCCCCATTGAATCATCCTGGAGTGAAAGACGGGGTGGGCGGGGGAGAGACAGCTGCCCTTCCCAATCCGATTGGCTCCTTCCTGGCTAGCTGCACAGCCTCCTCTGGCTGGGAGCCAACCGGACTTCCCTCCCTTTGCTCCAGGCTTGGAGGAGAGCCAAGATTGACAGCTGGGAGCCGAGCACTTGTTGAAAGGTCCTTGGGAGGTTTGCGAGGCAGGGTGAGGGGGGCAGGGGTGGGGAGGAGCCCTCAAGAAACCCAAGAAGGGAGGAGGAACAAGAAGAGGCTTTGGGTCGATGGCCCAGTCTTTTCCCGACACAGGTGCAGCGCAACCCGCGCTCGCTCTCCAGCCAAAAAGCCGACAGGTGCTCCCTGGGCTGGTGGTTTTTGTGGTCAGGGCATTAAGAGGCATCACCTGCTTAGGTTTTGGCACTTAGGAAGCCTTTTGTCTCATCTGGTGCCACTGAGCTTGCCCAGCCAGCTGGCAGTTGGACCTCAGAAGGGCAGGAGCTGGAGGGGGGAAACCAGGAGGAGTTTTTGGCTGGAGGCATCCTGCAGGAGGTGGAGGTAGGAAGTGGGGTGGGCTGCCACACCCCTGGATTTCTCAGGTGGTGATTTGAGGCTGCAGGCCGCCTGGTACGAATTTGATGCAGGATTTGGAATGCCTACAGCAGAAGTTGTTTTGAAAAGAACGCGTTTCTAGACAGCGGCGTAGCGTGGGTTGTCAGCACCCGGGGCAAGGCAAGTAATTTGCGCCCCCTAACCCGGGGCAAGGCAAGTAATTTGTGCCCCCTAACCCAGGGCAAGGCAAGTAATTTGCGCCCCCTAACCCGGGGCAAGGCAAGTAATTTGCGCCCCCTAACCCCTAACCTGCCGCCGCTGCCAGCTTCTTCTTGCTGCTGCCTGGGCTGGTCTGGTGTGGTTCTCTCCCGCGCTCAGCGCTGCGCTGGGCGGCCGCTGCACTGTCCCTCCCCCAGATAGTCCCTTGCTCTCTCTCTGCACCGCACGCCTGGCACCCACCCCCTCCACAGTGGGCGGCGACCCAGCGACTTGGATCGGATTCGCACAGCCAGCACTGCAGTCAGAGAGAGAGTGAGTGAGCCAGGTAGGGGCAGAGAGCTGCGAGTGCGAGCGCACCCCCCCCCCAGATGTTGCGCCCGGTGCGGCCGGCCCCCCCTGCACCCCCCACGCTACGCCACTGTTTCTAGATCTCATGGAAGAAGGCACAATGGATTGCACCTTGCTTTAAATTGGGGTGCTGGGGGATCCTTTTCTTTTCTGGGCAACATTCCAAGGGCCAGACTTCGGTGGTGGGTGGGGCCTTTGGTACCCATGTGCTGGTTTCCCCCTTTCCAAAAGATGCTTGACCACGCTCCTTTCCTTGAGCTTATGAATGTCCCTTAAAGGAATAATGTGACGTTGTCCTCTCTGTTGCTCAGCCTTCTGCTTTTATGCCGGGTGGGGTGGGAGCAAATGGTCCTCTGCCAGACTGGCAAATGGGATGGGCAGGCTGCTGATCCTCACTGCTGCCTTCTCTCCCCCACCCCCCATTTCTTACCTTGGTCTCTCTAGGGCCCGGCCCAAACGTGCCCCCTGTTTATGGCTTGGAAGTCTCGGATCTCTCTCAGTGGGAGGAGAAAGTGCTGGAACCTGCCGTGCAGATCGTGGAGAGCTTTGTCCAGGTACCTGGCAGGCAGGGGAGCTAGAAACAGCATTTAAAAATGTGGAGGACCTTTTTTCAAATCAACGGAGACTCAATGCTGGGAAAGTGGAAGCCACCTTTATACTGAGTCAGCTCCCTGGTTTCTGTAGCCTAGTCTTGTCTGCTCTGACTGGCAGTTGCACTCTAAGGCCAGAGGACGAGAGAGATGCCTTTTTGCAGGACCTTGCCTGACCCAAACTCTGGGGAAGCTGTCTCTTAAGAGTGGGGCTTGGAGCTCTGTGGAGAACCCCCATCATGCAGCTGAGGAGGACCTGCAGGAACCCACAGAAGCCTCAAGGCAGCCAGAGGTGCCTCATCTCACGATTATGGATCAGTTTACATGGCAGGGGGTTGGGCTAGATGACCTGTTGGGTGCCTTGCAAATCTACAATTCTGAGTTACAGTGAACTGCAGCTGCCATTTCAGTGCCCATTTGCCCACTTTGGAGAGAGCCTTTGGGATTTCTTTGCAATCTGTTTTTTTGCCTCCTGAATCATTTGGTGTCATCCACAGACGTGGCCACCTCACAGCTCACCCCTAACTCTATAGATCATTAATGAAGAAATGAAAGAGCCCAGGCCCCCTTGGAGGGACCTCACCTCTCCTACCTCTTTGAGAATTGCCCATTTACAGTGGTGCCTCGCAAGACGAAATTAATCCGTTCCGCGAGAGTCTTCGTCTAGCGGTTTTTTCGTCTTGCGAAGCAACCCTATTAGCGGCTTAACGGATTAGCGCTATTAGCGGTTTAGCGGCTATTAAAGGCTTAGCGGCTTATCGGATTAGCTGCTAAAAGGCTATTAAAGGCTTAGCGGCTTAGATAAAGGGGGGAAAAGTGAAAAAAAAATCTCAAGACTGGCAAGACATTTTCGTCTTGCGAAGCAAGCCCATAGGGAAGTTCGTCCTGCGAAGCAACTCAAAAACGGAAAACCCTTTAGTCTAGCGGGTTTTCCGTCTTGCGAGGCATTCGTCTTGCGGGGCACCACTGTATTCTTATTCTCTGCTACCTGTGTTTTAACCATGGACAGATCCAGTAAAGGGCCTGTTCTCTTACTTCATGCAAACTGCTAAGTTTTCTCAGGAGCCTTTGCTGAGGTGTTTTTCCTTTTGTCCATGGAGGGGGCTGCATGTGCTGATGTGGGCAGACCCAAGTGCTCTCCCCTCTGAATGTCCCCTTGCTGGTGCTGAAAACCTTATTTCTGCTAAGCAAAGAAAGAAAATAGCTAGCTGCTGACATTCTGTCTGGCTTCCTCCTTCACCTATACAGTATGGACTTTTCCAGGCTGAGAACCGGCAGCTGGCAGATGCATCCTAGATGAGCTCTGATTGTATTTTTTTTAATCACCCCCAAGTGTTCTGCAGAGATTTGACCCTTTTGACCTTCCGTTTCAACTTCCTTTTTACCAGTTCTCTCATTTTCAAGAAGTTTCCTCTTTTGTGACTGTGGCAATCGTCCACTTCCACTTTATGCTGACTTTGGTAGCGCTCTGGCTACTGTGTCCATTCAGTTCAACAGCATGTCTCGCACAAGGTGCTGGGTTCAATTCCTAGTGGCACTTCCAGAGACCCCTGTCTGAAATCCTCAAGAGTGACTGCCAGTCTAGACGATTTTGAGCTGGTTGACCAATGGTCTGCATAAGGCAGTTTATTATGTGACTTAAAACATGCATTTGCCCATTTTATATGAGGGTACATAAATTTGCAAATAAATTGAAAGAAGTTGTCCAGGGGTTGTCACACCTTAATGTGACCAAGGAATACCATTCATGCTGGGGCTGCAGGGAGGCAGTGCAGATAGCAGACAGCTTCTGGCTCCATTCTGTTCTATGGGGAAAATAAAGAGGCTACAGGCAAAAGATAGGATTACCAGGAGCAGGCATCACCTCTTGGCCCTGGGTTACCCACAGGGACTCCACAGGGCATGTGTGCAATGTAGCCTTCACCAAGCTGGTGGCCTCGGGATGTTTTCCACTGCAGCTTTCATCAGCCCCAGACAGCGCTGGAAGTTGTAGTCTGAAACATCTGGAAGGCACCAGGTTGACAAAGGAAACCTGTGGCATCTTGATTTCCTTCAGGGGTTCCTCTCTCTCTCTCTCCACACATATCCAGCCTGGTATTTTGCTAAAGAAAAGAGTGAGGCCTCTTGAGCTCCTGCAGAGTCCAGTTTAGTTCACATGTAATGAGTGCCATTGACCATCTCTTCCCATATCTGGGACTGAATTGTGGGGAAGCTTCACAGGGTGAGAAGAGGCCTGGCTTGCTTAAGTTCTGAGGCCAGGGGCCCGCTTGCCTTTTAAGGAAGGGAGGGGCAGCCCCTCTGTCACCCTCTTCTTTTGCTGGACCATTCTTCTAAGCCAGTGGTTCCCAAAGTAGATGGCACCACCTCCTGGGGGGTTGTGGGATTCCCTAGACAGGGTGCTAAGAGGCAAGGGGTGTAAATGACTATTAGGCTTTGAAAAGCTAGTATCACGGGACCAAGTCCATTAATTCTGTTAAATTAATTAAACTAAATGCTTTTGATTCGGTTTTGAACAAATGCACCATTAAATGGTTCCTGTTTTGTATTTTACCGTGTGGTTTCCTTCCTTTAGTGGGTCATACTAACCACTATTCTGAGCAATGCTTTTTAAAGGGCAGGGTAGGGGGCAGCTGGGGATGAGTCTGAGGGGACGGTTGGCAACCACTGGTCCAAAATGTCATTTCCTCGCAAGGGGCGGCAGCCACCAGCCGAGCCCATCACGATGGCAGACGAGGCAGGGGAAGCCCAGGAGGGCAAGCGGAGGCGGCACATGTGTGAGCTGTGCAGCAGAGTCATCATCGGGGACAGAGAGTGGAAAGGTGAAGGATTGCGCTTGCAGGAGGTTTTGGGTGGGGGGAGGGGGAAATCATGGCCGGGGGATGGGGTGGGAATGGGAAGGGAGCAAAAGGAACAAAGCTCTCCCAGTTCCCTGGAACAAAGCCCTGCTCCCCGTCCCCCGCCCCCCAAATTTCCTCAACCTCTTCCTGCCTGCCGGAGTGATCAGCTCCTGGAGGGCTGTTTACAGCATTCTTATAAAAGGAGCCACTTTACAAGGGGGTGGGGAGAATCATAAACCCTTCCAGGAGCCGCCATCTGTCATTTTATCCTCCTCTCCCATCTCCCCCTCGCCCCCCAAACTTTCCACTACTGTAGCTGTAAAAGCAGTTGCCTCCTTGGCCAAAGGGATCTTGAACCCAGCAATCGCATGCAAGGCAGGAGTGATCAGCTTCTGTATTAAATGTGGGGTGCGGGGAGAGAAATTAGCATTTCTTCAGGGAGAAGCTACTTCCACCTGCTTAGAACAGCAGGAAGCTGGCCACTGAAAGTGAAAGGGATGCGCTTGGATTTTCTTGTCTGAGCTTGGCCTTCTCCAGGCGTTTTGCACTACATCAGCCTCAGCCAGCGGGGCTATGTGATGCTGGGGCTGATGGGAGTGGTAGTCTAAAACATCTGGAAGGCTGTCTGTAATTCAGTCCTTTATGAATGCAGTGGGAAGAGTTGAAAGATTTTTTTTAGTGCAGCCGAAACAAAGAAGCCAAAGGCTTGTTTTGAAGGTAACGTCTGAAAGATTTATTTTTAAATGGGAGTCTGTTGTGGTTTGCACATGCATCCAACTGCCTTGGTAGTGATATGATGGCATCTGTCACTTCAAATCATGGTTCTCTTAAAGAATCCTCTTTTTAGAAAGATTTAAATATATGTATATACACACATGCCTCCCTACAAGAAGAAAACTGGCTCATGAGATGAGAACTGGCTGTGTTAGAACATTTCTACCTTTATTTGCAGGGATCATTTCCAAAAGTGAAAACCATCTGGAAATGTCCTCCCCACCTGCTGTTTTACAATTCCCTCTACCAGCCCAGGAGTCTACTACCTTATTTCCATGCGTGTTCATAGGCCAGCCTAGAGCTGATAAACCCCTGAGGCCAGGCATAGGCAAACTCGGCCCTCCAGATGTTTTGGGACTACAACTCCCATCATCCCTAGCTAACAGGACCAGTGGTCAGGGATGATGGGAATTGTAGTCTCAAAACATCTGGAGGGCTGAGTTTGCCTATGCCTGCCTGAGGCAGTAGGTGGAAGTGGTGGAATCCTGGCATTTACCGTCTCAGATTGCCAGATTGAGTATGCAGTGCTGTCCTTAATGGCCCCTTGTGTTTACTAGATGCTTATTCCATGAAGGAATATTACTTAGAACATTTTTTTTAAAAAAGGCAGCCTCTGCAGTCTGAAGTGACTTTCTCAAGAATCACCTAACTCTTCATGTGGAGAATGCCATTCTTGAACGCTGCCCCATGTTAAAACAAAAACAAAAACTTTCCTGCAAGTAAAGACAGACTAGGACCCCAGGCCTCTTTGTTCTGTGCCAGTTTTCTTCTTGCAAGGAGTTTTGTGTTTTTGTGTGTGTATGTTTTAGGTTGGAGAGCATTCAAAAATACGATTCCTGCAGTGGGACTGTTAGCTCAGGATTCCTCTGTTATCTCAGACCTACCTGTGGCAGATGTGTAGACCAGGCCAAAATCATGATTGACCTTTACTGGACAGTGCCCAGTATATCCACACGATCATAGATTTAGAATAGAATTGAAATACAGGATGGAACTTCTGGTTAGCACTTTACTTGGAGGATTTGGATAAGAGACTCTCAGACCACACCGATTTATCTGTAGTTTCCACCCTGAAAGGTACAAAACACATTCAGTGTGCGGAACGAGTGTGTGTTTATAATAAACAGTATTGTATTCTTATTTTTGCAATATTATATAAAAGCAGCACTGTTCATGGTTTTGTTTCCAAAATGATCTCCTGTTAACCTGTGTTGGCAGAGCACATGAAATCCAAAGGCCATCGTTTTCACCAGAAGAAGCAGCAACAGCAGCAGCGACACCTGACCTCAGATCCCCTTTCCACAAAGCACCATGAAGAAAGTGCCATGACTGGTGGGAACGAGAGAGAGGAGGAGAAGGACGGGAGCGTGGAAGCCTGTGAAATGTAGACTCCATCTTTGGGAGGAAGGTTGTTGGTGGGAATGCTGGCCCGGGAGGCCGCATCCTACCCTCACCAAGGATCTCTCATCTTAAAAATGCTGAGTCGACTTTCTCCAGAGATGGACGGTTCCATTTTATGCAAATAATCGAATTGATCCAGGCATGAATGCCAGCGTGCTGCTCTACCTCCTGACTATTTTTTTATTTATATAAAAAGATAAAGGCTATATTTTTAAACATTTCAATACAGTGACTTTTTATTATTGGACCAGCGTGTCTGCAAAGATCCACTGGGCATCCTCTTGGGGAATAGAGGAAGAAAACATGCAAGGAAATGGTCTGCTGCAAAACATCCCCAATCATTTTAAGCTGCTTCACCTTCTCAGATTTTGTTCCATCTGTTTTTAACAGGGAAATGTCACCATAAGGCAAGGTTCCCCAGTAACTTCGGGGTTGCTGCTAACCTGTTCTCCCTCCAGATGTAGCTTGACTCCAGCACCCATCATCCTTGGCCATTGGCCATGCTGGTTGCGGCTCATGGGAGTTGTAGTCCAACAATATTTGGAGGACACCAGGTTGTCAAAGGCTGACTTAAAGGGTTTGAATGTGCCCCCATGAACTGAAACAAACACAAGCATAGCTACAAGCTTCTGTAGTCAGTGTGTATTTCTCATTTAGTTGTATCTTTTTGTAGCATTGCATGTGGGAACAGCTTTCCTAAGTAACTACAAAATACTTTTTTGGGGGGACGGGACCCGTCACCTTCCTCTGTTTATCTCCTCATGCAAGTTGAACACATAAACAGCCTTTTTTGGATGATTTTTTGAAGGGTGTTCTTGGTACTACTCAGGATTTTCCCATGGCTGGAAGCTTACACAGCTGATGATGTTCCTTCCACAAAGTGTATGCAGATTTTGGAGGGTATTTCATGTTTGGGCCTGACATCTGAATACCCTGTTGTGGTACTTGGCTAGTATCTGGACTGGGTTCTGGATGGACTGATGAGAATTGCTTGATCCACCTGTATCTGCAACTTAAAAATGCAATCCTCTTCTTCTGGCCCTCTCCTCCAAACCCTCTGGCTGTAAAGGGAGATAAATCTCAGCCTCTGATAGGATTCCTTCTATGTGGGTTTTTCTAACTTTAAAAACCATGGTTCCCAAACTTTTTTGGGCCACTGCCCCTGTGGTTCCATAAACCCATCCCCAGTGCCTCCCTCCCAGTGCTATTTTTCTAGAAAAAGAGGTACCAGAACTCACCATGAATGCCTTCCTTGTTCTGTTTGGCAATGGTGCCCACCTGAGAGGTGCCGGAACTGAGTTCCGGTGAGTTCCAGCTGGGGAAAAACCCCACCCCTACCCTAGAAAAGGTAAAGGACCCTGACTGTTAGCTCAAGTCACGAACAACTCTGGGGTTGCGGCGCTCATCTCGCTTTATTGGCCGAGGGAGCCGGCGTACAGCTTCCGGGTCATGTGGCCAGCATGACTAAGCCGCTTCTGGTGAAACCAGAGCAGTGCCCAGAAACGCCCTTTACCTTCCCGCCAGAGCGGTACCTATTTATCTACTTGAACTTTGACGTGCTTTCGAACTGCTAGGTTGGCAGGAGCAGGGACCGAGCAATGGGAGCTCACCCCTTCACAGGGGTTCAAACCGCTGACCTTCAGATGGGCAAGCCCTAGGCTCAGTGGTTTAGACCACAGTGCCACCCGTGTCCCCTATGCCCCTATCCTATAAAAAGCATTATTCAGTGCAGCAGTTTACACGACCCACTAAGGAAGATAATCACACAATAAAGTTCAAAACAGCAACAGTTAATTGCGCATTTATTCAAAACCCAATTAAATCTATTTGGTTTAATTAATTCAACAAAAGCAATGAACTTGATCCAGTGATACTAGCTTTTCAAATTCTGATAGTCATTCACACCTCCAACACCCCCCTGCCGCCCCTTTGCCTCTTAGTGCCCCCCAGGGAATCCCCCACCCAGGGGGCAGTACTGCCCACTTTGGAAATCACTGCTTTGAAAGGTTTAGGCCATAGGTAAGCAAACTAAGGCCCGGGGGCCAGATCCGGCCCAATCACCTCAATCCGGCCCGCGGACGGTCCAGGAATCAGTGTGTTTTTACATGAGTAGAATGTGTCCTTTTATTTAAGATGCATTACTGGGTTATTTGTGGGGCATAGGAATTCATTCATTCCGCCCCCCCCCCCAATATAGTGTCTCCCCCCCCCCCCAGGTCTGAAGGACAGTGGACCGGCCCCCTGCTGAAAAAGTTTGCTGACCCCTGGTTTAGGCCTTCCTGTGGCTGCTGGAGAAATGCTTAATGGGGTCGAGAAAGGAGAACTGCCCTCTTGGGAGCAGACTTTGTTTCAGGGAGGCTTCCCCCTGGAGACTGGGAGGGAGGGAAGGAGTTATAGGTCTGTGGGGATGCAGGGAGCCCGTTGCTTTGCAGAGCAGTGCTGTGTCAAGGCTGGCACAGTGGCCTGGTGAGGGTAGTTTAGGCAAGCAGCTGTGCCACAGCAGGACAAAGCTGTGTGAAATGGGAAGCCTGTTTGTGCCCAGACCAAAGACCAGAGCTGACTCTGTGCCCAGGCCAGGCCTGGCCCAGAGAGGGGGCAGATTTGGGGTGCCCTTAAGAGAGAAGTGCCATGAACTGTGCAAATGTCCCCATTGTGAGTTAACGGGAGAATTTGAGCTCCCTGCCTTAGGCACCCAAAGGTCTTGGAGTAGAGGAAGCTTCCTTTCACCTGTGGCCCATCTAGCCCCGCATTTTCTACTGTGACTGACAGGCAGGGAATTTCTCCCAGCCCTTTCTGGAGATGCCACTAGGGATAGACGCTGCATGGAGAATCAGTAGGTCTGCCTACTGAGCTCACAAAGGTAATATCCTTCCCTGCCCCTTACAGAAGAAGAAACAGCAAGGATCAAAAAGCCCTCTTGCATTTACTCCCATGGGCACAATCACCAGTTGTACTTTCTCAGGTTTGGGGCTGTTATTACTTGGAGTCCGTGTGTGTGTGTGTGTGTGTGTGTGTGTGTAAGAGAGGGAGAGTAGCGAGGGGGTGGGGACTAGGAAGGCCACTTAGCTCCATCTGCCTACAGCTAATCCGCAGACAAATGCCAGCCTCCCATCTGGCCGCCCTGTGAGCCCCCCCTTTCTTTCCTCCAGCCACTTTAGCTAAATGGCTTGGGCCAAAGATAAGGTCATTAATTACAGTGGGATTAAAAGGCAGCGCAAGCCCACCATCACTGCCCCTCCCCTCTGTCTGTATCTTTTATGCAAACCCTGTTTTACACATGCACTGACCCCCAGCCATCCTCACCACAGCCTCCCTGGTTGCAAATTGGGGGGGCGGGGTTTCAGTCTGAAAGTTCAACTGCACAACCTGCCTTGAATTTTTAAAAAAGGTGGCATAAAAGGAAGCAGAATGCCTCTGGGTGTGTGCAGAGTGGCCGTCCCTAAGTAGCCACTTTTAGCATGCGGAAGAAGGACATTAAAGAGAGATGGGGGTCTCTGGCTAGCAGCAGCTGTGACTTCAAGGTAGCTTGAAGGCCTAGTGGCATTAAAATGAATGGGGTTGGGGGTTGGCTTTGTCTATTTGTGTCTATTTTGTGACATTTATGCCTTGCTTTTCCTAAAAAAAAAAAGTGCACTCAAAGCAGCATACAGAAGCATGTCTAAAAGGCGTGGGTTGTTTGCTAAGTTGAAAGAGGCAAAAGGTACCTGAGACAGGTCCCCAGATTAAATCTCAGGATGGTGTATAGGTGGTTGGACTGAACATTTGGGTAAGCAGAACAAAAAGCTCTGAAACTGTGGAAGGAGAGGTGGATAGTGGTTGTGAGAAGGAGGCCAGTGAAGTGGTCTAGGATAGATCTGCCACCCCAAGTCCCCAACCTGGAATCTGGGCACTACTTTTCTCTATCACTGCATTACTGTCCCACCTTTTCTCCAAGGTGCTCCAAGTGGCACACACGGTTCTCTCCTCCTTTTTTACCTCTCACAACCCTGTGAGGTAGGTTAGGCAGAGACTGATGGTCTTCAAACCCCAGCTTCACTGGTCTGGAGTGTTAGTAGTCCAAAGCATCTTGAGGGCACCAACTTGGAGAAGGCAGGTCTATAGGAACCTCTCAGGGATATGGGACAGGGGTTGACACTAGAATAGGAACACTTTGATTTTTTTTTTACTCATTTACAGAAATTTGGCACAATTCAGAATGACATTTCGAAAATGTTTTTAAGTGGAGGCGTACTTTTAAATCTTGCTGATTCTGCGTGCTTAGTATTAACTTCCAATGGCAGGAGTTGCCCCTGCAAACAGGTTGCAAAGTTTTGCAGCTGTGCAGCGATGGCTCACGTGCTATCTAGTGCTCCTTCTCTCCCCCCCCAGCTGTTCTCCCCAAACGCTGCACTCCAGAGTGCAAAGCAAACACAGGCCCCTCCAGGAAGCATAAAGAGCAATTGTGTGCATTGTCTCAAGCCAGAAGTTTGAAAGCAAAACATTCCAGCTGGCTGACTGCAGAGCAGCTTTCTACAACCTATCTGTTTTGGACTACAACTCCCATCAGCTCTGGGGAGGGGGTCAGGTGGGTGGGAGGAATATCAGGAGAGACACAAAAGAGCTATTGCAGGGGGAGGGGCTGAGTTGCTTATCAAGGAAGCTGCTGGTTTGAATCTGACTTCTGCGATTAACTCACAAGGTGGCCTGATGCCAACATCTCTCATTTCCTTCTTTCTCCCAGCCTGCCTTTCAGGGTTGCTGTAAGGATTCTAAGCAGGTAAAGGATATTCAAGAATGGAAATTCAAACGCATTATAGCCCTGCCTGGAGATGCCATTTGGGATTGAACATGGGACTTTCTGCATGCGAAACAGATACTCTCTCCCCTGAGCCACGGCCCTTCCCTGTGTGCATGTATGGAGAATGTCCAGCCCTCCCCGGCTGCTGGCTCCAGGCCCAGCTCAACAGTTGGAGAAACCACCTGCAACAAAGAGCTCTCTCTCCCTTCTCCCTCCGCTCATGCTGGCCCACACCTGCCACGCTTTCCCGCCGTCTTCAATTTCCTTTTTTTAAAAAATAATTTTTATTAACCAGCCAATCAAATCAAATCACATCACATAAATTCCGAATTACAAAGCCGAATTTTAAATTTTGTTGAGGGGACCCATATTTCAAGATCCGAAGGGGGATTCTGATCATCTTCTTGCTACTGCGTTAATGTCCAAATCAGTCCAAACAAAGTTCATAATTCTATCCAGTCTTATCTTGCTGTTTCCACATCACATCTTGTTCATATATTTTCTCTTTTTTCTTTATGATCTCTTCTGATAGTCTCCTTAAGCCGATAAACACCAATAATAATCCTGTGTGAATTTTTCCGTTCTTCCAATCCTCAAATCGAGATGGTTTCCATATATCATCGCCTTCATAGATAACATCGCTTTCCCCATCTTTAATTACAGAACTGTCGTTCTTAAGTCCCTCTGAGGAGTTTCACCCACAATATAAAAACAGCTCTATTTCTCTATTTCACCTCCCAGACTTAAGTCCTCCAACAGAACTTCCCAATATGGCGACGGCACTTTTAACTGCGTCATTCCAAAGCCCTTATACCTTCCACGCTCTTCTCAAAACATGCTTTGGTTCGAAAGTTTATCTCCACACAGCCTTAAATCCACAGCTTAAGTCCTTAAAACGACATTTCTGACTTGTGAGGCGGGGATTCTTGTTTAATCACATAAAAGAAAGAAAGGAAAGTTTTTTTCCCTCTCCCCCATCAGTCCCTTTGCCATACCGAGTCTTGGCGTATCTTCTCATGATTTATACTTGTTCCTCCGACTCGTCTTGTTTTATCAGAGATCTCTTCTGTTAGCAGTCTTTACTCCCCCTCCTTCCTTGAAATATGTGGATTCGCTTCATCCAAATTGTTTCTTTTGAAGTTCTTGCAGCTAGTGGCGCAGATCAGAGACGGCGTCCAGGAGCGCCGAAATCCCACAGGAGGACATTGTGCCTAGTGCCCCCATCCCCACAAATTCGGGGGTGGTATAGGGCACAGCAGGCAAGGGCAGTCCCACCCCACAATCCTGGGGGGGTAGGGAGGCTATTTACTCCCATCACAGCCTCCAAATTACCTCGTGTGGGTCAGAGAGATGTTATTGTCAGCCATCTTCTGATGCGCCCCTAGTGGCCGTCTTCAATTTCCTATGGCTTTCACTACCATTTGACGGAAGCTTCCCCCTTGCAGCCGTCACTCCCTCCCCCTGCCTGCCCTAACCCCCTCCACCAGTGGGGCAGGTCCAGTTCCCAATTGTTGCCAACTGACCTTCTGTCTGCTCCCAGCAGCCCAAGGGTCTCCTGGGGTGCTAGTGAAGGACCTCATGATCTGAGGCCACCATGATCTGAGGCCGTTCTTGGGCTCTGGGTTGTTGCTTGGGCAAATGGGGCACTGCCCCGCCTAGTCCAACCTGCCCTCAGCCAGCCCCTACCTGCCTGCTTTTTGGCTTGCCTTAAATCCACATGGGGATTAAATCTTAAATCTTGGCCATGGGGAGGCTGTCAGCTTCCTTCTCCATTTCACTGCTGACCTTGTAGAACTCAGCAGGGTGGAGGGAAAGCTGGGATAAGTTGGCTCTGCCTGTCATAGGTTCTGGTGCAACCTACTGTTGGGCTCCCTGCTTTCTGCCCTACCAGGCCCAACAGGCACGAGCCACCATTGCCTTGCAGTCCTGCCCTCTGCAGCTGGAAACTTTCAGATGGTCTGCTTGGCAATACCATCCCTTAATCCTGGGAATCTGCAGTTTGGTCTGAGTTGAGGGAAAGGCAGTCTGCAGAGGCCCAGGGTCATCCTTTGCCTCATTAGCTATACAAATTGTCCTGGAGGGAAGGGGAAAGTGCAAGTGGGTCTGTCTTTTGAGCAGGATTGGATGGTTTTGTAGTCCCAGTTCTCCAACACCAAGTTCACAGGTGCTCAAGGTAGGCTCTGGAGCCAAAACCTGGCGAGACCGGGCTCAAATGCTTTAGCAAAATAAATATTGATGTTCTTGTCCTCCTGGGACTTTTAATTAAAAATAGGTTCTGGGGCTAAGCCCACACTCTGGTTCAGACTTGCATAAAGATGCCCCCAGAGATGTTGGTGGCTTTGGTTTGGGGCAGTTCCAAGGCGAGGTGCTTGTTGTGTCAAACCAACGACGAAGATTCAAGAGAGCAGCTCCCTGGCGGGAAAGCCTTGGAGGTTTGGCGGCAAAACTCACCCACTGTATTTGTTTTGCATGCATGATAAATGCAACCTCTCGGAATTTGGACTTTTGCCCTTCTTTGAAGCGGAGCGGGAGAGTGGCGGTTAGGAGAGCAAGCCGCCTGAGACCAGGAGGCAGCGCTTTGGGCTGGCTGCCTGGAAAAGTTTGCCGTTGTACACAGTGGAGTGTGTGCACTTTAAGGGAGTATCTTGCTTAGCTTCTCAGGGGAGAGGTGCTCAGGGCTCTGGGATCACTGGAAACCAAGGCCTTGTTCCCTGGAAACCCTTCTCCCACATCCTGCTCATGTCCGGGAAGATGTCTGCGAGTGCCACCAATGAGCTTAGATCAGGGATTTTCCAAATACATACTGTGGTACCCCAGAGAAGCTCAGTTATGGCAGGCAAACCTTTTGGAGAGTCAGCTCTCATCCCCTGCACTGCACAACCACAAGGGGGGCCTTGGGTGGGTGTAATCTGTCAGTTGGCTCAAGGCAGCAGCAAGGAGCTGAGCATGACTCAAATGCATACTATGGGTGGTCATGTCCCAGAATCCTTTGCAATGGACAGAGGCCCCTCAGCAAAGAAATTGTCGTGGAAAGGTAGAAAATGTGGGAAAGATGAACATCCCTCATTGGGTGGTCCTTGAACTTTCATATGGTCCAACACAGTGGTGGGTTTTTCTCCTGGGCCGGTGTGATTGGAGAGGGGACAGGGCACATTTTCACTTGTTTCTAGATCTGCCTACAGTATGAACGAACAGTTGCACTATTTTACTTTGGAGATCCATCCCACATTTTTTGTGTAGGATGTTGGTGGTGGTGGTATACTGGCCTTCATCCAAAGATCTCAGGGCAGTTTGGTAGTCCAAAACAGCTGGAGGGCACCAGGTTGGGGAAGGCTGGGCTTGTTTGTAAAAGTGGTCTAAGGGCCTTTTCACACATGACATGAAACCCAGGTTTGCACCAAGAATATATGGGTACAATACACATGTTTGTAACAATACACATGTTTGTGCAGGCCTAGAGCACAGCTCCAGTTTGGGCAAGAGAGTGCCATAGTCGAGGCAATTAACCAGCTGTTTGTGGTACCCAAGTGCCCCCTACCTGCCAAGGGAGGCAAGACAGGAGCTGGGCTGATTGAGCAAAACAGCGCTTGTAGCCATAAGCCACAAACTGGCATGGCGGCTGGTGCCCATTGTGACTGGTAGAACGGAAGGCGGGGATCCCGACAGGTGGCGCCAAGGCCAATAACAAGTAGAGCCAACTCATGCTAGTTTTGACCCCATCCTCCTCCCAGCCATGTTCTACAAGGGCAGCACTGAGAAGGAGGAAACTGGAAGGCAGGACCACCCCCTGGACTAGTTGTAAGCAAGAAGGCAGGCAGGTATGGGCTGGCTGAAGGCAAGCTGAGGTTGGTGGGGCTGCCTCTACTACACCACAGTGTTGAGTTAAGCACCACAACCTGATGGGTGTGAGGGTCCATCTTCTGACATATAGATGGCTCAGGCCACTGGGTTCTGCCGGTGGGTCCATTTTGACCATATCATGACCTACAGAGTCCTATCTGGTGGGGGTGTGAAGGAGAGCCTTCTTCACTGTGGCACCTGTCATGCAAAAGGCATTCTCTGTTGAGATCAGGTTGGCACCACCTGTGAGGTGTTTTCACCATCCATTGGACACATACATACCTGTTCACCCAGGTATTCCCTGACCCTTCATATTGTTAATACCATACCAGGCATTGTGGCAATTATTGTTTATAAGCCATTGAGTTGCATTCGACTAAGTTTTACTCAGAGTAGTCCCATCGAAATGAATGGCCATGCATAACTTGGACCCATTGATTTCACCGGGTCTGCTCTGAATAAAAGTTAGTTGACTGCAACCCTTTGTTGCTTTGTTATTGTGCCAATTACTTTGGCATTTCTTTCTGTAAATGAAAAGCAGTATAGAAACTTTTCAATAAATAAATAAATAGACCTCAAGGCAGGGGAAGCGTGTTGCCATTGTGCCCTGGATAACAATGGGGTATCAGTTAGTGGCTGTGGCTAATGGAGCCCAGTTGATTTTGATCGGATTCAGTGTGATTGAGCTTTAGCCAGAAGAAAGGTTAGCATCAAACAGTATTACCAAAATATTGTCACTCTTTATTGACATAAATCAAGTGTCAGTGGAACAATGTGGCTGTGTGTTTTGTATCCAGAGGAAGCATTTGGAAATCCAGAGTTTCCCCTCCCTCAAGTTGTGGCTCTAGCTTAAAACAACAAATAAATTACTTTTTTATTCATAGTCCAGTAGTCTCATGTAGCCTCCCCCAACCAGGTACCTTCCACATGCTTTGAACTACAACCCCTGTTGGTCCCAGCTGGCACAGCAAAACATCTGGAGAGCACAATCTTGTTATTGATCAGTGGGTGAAAAGGGGTCTTTAAAGCCATTCATAGGCCATGATGGGCATTGAAAGAGGTGAATGGCCTTGAGATGCTAAACCCACTAGTCAACAAAGGGACTGGTAATATTGTTTTGTTTTTTAATCAAGAGTCAGAAATTAAGGAAACGTGGACCGTGCTCTGAAAACTCTGAAGGATGAGTTTCCTGATTTGTAATAGCAGATGGTGAAGATAATATCGAAACACATCTCCATTTTTAATCTTATTCAGGTGTGTGTGTATGCCCATACATTGCCCAGCTACATGAGCTATTAAGGCTTGATTTAAGTACTGACAATATTTTGATAATGTATAATATATCGATGTGAACCCTTTTTTCTGTTGTGCTATTATTTTGGATAAAGGAAAGAATGTGGCTTTTGTGCTCAGATCTGTGGGTCAGATTACACAACCACTTTACATCTTGTCACTTTCTTCTCCCTATCCACCTAGATTACTCCCTACTCCTAACAAACATGTCTGAATAATGTGTTTGTGTGCACATGCCCACAAATCTCACTTTTGATCACCTTTGCCCAAGCCTTGTTTGGAGCATGAAATAATAATAAGAAGGGACCCCTCTGAGCATGTGCATTTTGCCAACATAGCAAAACAGACAACCAGGCAAGTCTCTCACACAACAGATTATTTTTTTTCTTTTTATTTTATTTGACACAAAAATGTACAAAATAACAGGTGAGTGGATTTTAATTGTTTATATTAAAAATCTAAAAGGTGTGACTGAGCCATTTTGAATGGAATCAGTGTTGAAGATTTTAATGATGATGTCCACCATCATCATCATCCTGCATCAATCATCCTAGTCATTCCTGATCAACAGTCATTTTCCAGACACATTATTTACATCTTAAACAGGAGAACATCTCTCCATCTTTCTCACTTAGCCCCCCACCCTCCTCTGGAGTCTGGGCTAGTTCAGGAGATCCATCTCTGGACCTCTCAAGAGTTTAGGAACAGACCTTCCACCTGGTTCCAAGATGGTGGTTCAACCTCTTACCAGGTTGGGCCAAACCCTGCCCCCTTTGTCCCTCCTGAAGCTTGGTCAGACTCGATGTCAGCCTTTCAGGGCTGAGAACTAGACATGTCACATCAACATGGGTGGGACGGGGACTGGAACGGTGAACATGGCCTTGGCAACATGGCGCTTCTCTGGCAAAGCTGCACTTCTGCCAGAGTTGAACATGGAGTGTCTTGGGAGATGGGACAGATTGGCACTGAGCTGGAAGGATTATCTCTCATAATTTTATATATATGTTTGTGTGTGTGTATGTATGTGTATGTGTGTGTGCATATATATATATATTTATTTGTTTATATATATATATATATATATTTATTTAAAATCTCCCCCCTTCTCTCTTCTTCTTCTTCTTCTTCTTCTTCTTCTTCTTCTTCTTCTTCTTCTTTCTTCTTTTACAAAATGACGAATATGATGGCCAATGGTTATTTATAGCAATATGTCAACATTAAAATTTCTGCTGAAGGTTCCATGGAGAAATCCCCTTCTTGGGTCTCTGGTGAATGCCACCCACCCCTCGGCTGCAGGGGGTGCTCATTGCAGCAAGGCCCGGATCTGCTTGGATGTGGTGTCATCATTGAGGTGCCGGGTGGTGTACCTAGGAAGAAGCAGGGAGGCAGTGGGAAAGGGCACACCAGTTGTAGAGAAAAGAAGCCAATTGCGCTGGCCGCTGTGGGAACAGGTGCAATACACGTCTAAGCCCCTGATCAAAGGTAAAAATGTGGGATTTCTTAGTGTGGGACTAGTTTGGCAGAAAGGAAGCGTGGATATAAGGGGAGTTTGCCGGTGAGTAGAGGGTAGGAACCTGAATGCCCAGGTGTAGCCAATAGCTGAACCTCCAGGTGCTGTTGGACATCAGCTCCCATCAGGCCCAGCCAACATAGCCAATAGTCAGGGATGATGGTAGTCCAGCAACATCTGGATGGCCAAAGGCTGCCCACGCCTGGACTAAAAGGTCGGTTTCTGTGATGCTGGCCAAAGCAATTAAAATGCTGGTTGTTGGGGACGGGGAAGATGCAGTGTCCCTGAACAGCATACAGTGGTCTGAGTGTTGAGAAACTGCAGCTCCCTTGATACCAAAGCACTGGCTGGTGGGCAGGAGCTAGTATGGAATCCAGGACTCAGGCCAGCCCCTCCTGTGCGATGCACACTGGAAAGGCTGCTGGCCTCAACTCCCCAGCTGTAAAATGGGAATAATGGTCTGCCCCACAGGATAATTGTGATGTGAGGGCAATGCACGAGGGAGTTCCTTCTGTGAAGCCAGGTCAATGGTCATTTAGTAACAGTCAACTTCTCCAGTTCCTGCCACAGCACTCCTTCAATAAGAACTGCTCATGTCTACAAAACCAATTTCAGTTTCTGAAAATCCTTCCATGCTATCTATCTTCAACTCCAGCACCTGCCTAGGCTGCCAAGTCACCCCAGTGCAATCCTGGTGCTTGTGCAAGGTGTGTGTGTGTGTGCATGCGCTTGCAGCTCTTTTCTGAGAGCTGCAGCAGACCTTTTCTGGTTGCCAAAGCCCATTTCCTCAAAGGTGCCTCTTGGGCTGCCTTACCTCAGTGCATTCAGAAGGCCTTCTGTGCTGTTGGAAGGCTGGTCTTTCAAGACCTTGATACATCCTTTCATCTACCGGCATTATAAAAGAAAAAGAAAAAAAACCCTTGTTAGTCAAATTTCAAAGGGGGGAAATGTTGGAAAAGTGCACCCACTTATACTGACAACAGTCCCTTTGTCTGTGAGCAGATTCATGAGATTTGAGAAAGGCAAAACACGGTCTTCCAGAACATGTGGGTATGGGAGGTGCAGCAAGAGAGGGGGAAAACCCCACATTTAGACTGGAATGGAAAGTCCCACCCAGCATGGTTCTTCTGATGCTTGGTTGCTCCTATGGATCTTTGCTCGTCCTTCCCTTTAAAAGCTAATTGAGGATCAACTGTCACTAAAAACACTGGAGGCTCCAGCCTTCCCCTACCTGGTGCCCTCCAGGTGTTTTGCACTACAACACCCATCAGCCCCAGTTGTTAAGGCTATATTATTTTGAGGCTGCTGAGCTGTAGTCCAAAACATCAAGAAGGTCAAGGTCATCAAAGGCTGGCTTGTCAGCTCCCTGAGTTTCTCTGATTGATGTTTCTATATGAAGAGAGAAATGTCACTCACGTCAATTTTGGAGGTCTTGGCGAAAGCCCCCACAGGATGGACATGGTCATAAAGAATGATGACCCCCACCATCACCCGCATGCAGAAAAGGAGAGTTTCAGTGTTGGTGAAGCGGCTCCGATATTCCCTGTTGCAAACAAGAAAGAGGTTCATGAACAAGCCTCCTTGGACCAGCTGCCATGCCCCACATTTCCTTCCCAGCTTTCCTGGGGAGCTCATACCATGGAGCTGCTAAACACAGCCTAAAGACTCTAAAAAGATGTGATTTCCTGTATGGGTCCCTTAAAGTCATCTAGTGGGTGGGGGCTTGCTACAGATGCCTGGTCCAGAGGTCAAAATGCTGGTGACCAGGAACAGGGCCTTTGCAGTGGTTGCCCCTCTGATGTGGAATTCCCTCCCTAGAGAGGCTCACCAGGTAAGCAGCTTTGCGGCATGTAGAAGGCTGACCAATCCCATTGTACGGTGGCCCTTGGTGATTCTTTGTTTACATTTTTGCACATTCATTTGATAATAATGATAATAATAAATGTGGCCCCGGTGGCCACTCCCAGTCACCAGTCTAGCAGCCACATTCTGGATTAATTGTAGTTTCTGAGTAACCCCATATTTTTAACATGGGGTCTCAGTTTAGTCGGGTTTTAATTGCAATTGTCCATTGTGTGGCTTTTTAGACTCTGCTGTATGTGTGCAACCCTGAAGGCCACTTTTCTCAGCCTTTGGGGCCTATAATCATGTAGGGCATTGTACTCACGGCGTTTCCAGCATCACCCGGCAGACACAGGCCATGGTGCTCAAACAGTCAGTCGTGTCCTCAATGGGAAGAGTTTTGTTCTGAAAGGAGACCCAGTTTGCATGCTGATTACCCCCTGTTCTTCCTCCCCAGGGAGAGAGCAAGCTGAATATCTGAAGGGAGAGAGGCAGCCCCAGTCCCTGTGCCACCACAGCACAGATTCCTTGGGGTGGATTCTGCCCATCAACCCACCAGCCAGTGTGCAGTGTTAACCTTGCATGAACAACCAAGCAAGCCTGGACTTTGCAGCAGGCTGTCATGTTAAGGTGGTCTTGGCAACTCTTGCCTCTGTCTTCTTTGTGCCTTGGGAGGCATCACTCACCTCTGAAACAAATTTGGTCGTGGCATTGCTGAGAGTCTTCAGCATTGGGGTGGCCTCTGCGTAGAAGAGGGACATGCGGTTGGCCATTTCGTTGTTCACCTCACTCTCAGCATCTAACTGCAGGGCAGGAATGGAGATCAGTTGCAGCAAAACGTTGCGGCATGGAGGGCTTCTGTTTAAGGTCCCAGCAACTCTACTCCATCAGTTTTTCATCGCCTTCCCACCAAAATCAGCCAACATTCCATGCCCACTGGGCATGCTCAGTCCTTACTAGGTTGTTTCTGTTGTTACTTTTGTGTGTGTGTGTGTGTGTGTATGTGTGTGTGTGTGTGTGTTGGTGGTAGAGGGTGGGCACCATGTTGCCCAACCCCAGCTACCTTAAAATGTTGAATTTCTATGTTTATTTCTATGAACAGCTCTCATTTCCATCCCTGGGGACATTTAAAAATAACTTCTCAGTGTGAAACAGGAAACCACCTATCCAGACGAGATAGTTCATTTTCCTCTTTTTATATCTATGTCTCTCTCCTTTCCCAGTCATTCCGTTCCATTCCCCCTCCCACTTGGCTTTCCATTATTCTTTTTCTTGACAGAGCTCATCCACACTTTTGCTTGACCCCTAATTTGATTGTGTTGTGTGCTGATTAATTCTCCCAGATCTGAGAGCTTTTCTCACTGTGTCTTGCGAAAATCCGATCTTGCCTGCTGAATTGGATATGCAGAAAATCCAAAGAGTGATTTTGCTTAATTGAGCTTCAGTTCAGCAGGTAAGTTTGGATTTTTGCAAGGTACAGCCTTTGGAGAACAAGAAACGCTCTTGGACCTGAGGGAATTAATCAGTACATAAGGCAATCAAAATATGGGTCAAGAGGAAGTGCGGATGAGCCCTGGCTCTCAAGTGAACATACTCTGTTTGCTCTGACATCTCTGCACATTTCCACTTGCATGGCAGCTTCAAGTTCCCACCATTCCTTTGCCATTAGAATTTCCATTCATTTTGCCCAGCCTGGGTTTTTACTCTGCCTCCCAGCGAAAGGAAGGAACCGTTCCTTACCTGCAGGTTGTTGATCCGGTTTCGACTGATGGTTCTTCTATAGTAGCTAAAATCATTCTGGATGGCAGGGTTGGTCATCTGGGAGACAGAGAAGGGAGACTTCATTCATGGAGAAGATGAAGCAGAAGACTTTTCTCCACATATGGGAGGGAAAGGGGTGGTGATGGTGTGTGTGTGTATGTATTTTGCAGTCTACATCTGCACCTGTGCCAACCATCCAGAGTGGGTGCTGTGCAAAGTGCCTAATATTGTTCCACAGGAGCAAGAGTCAGAAGACCCTATGGGAGGTTTTTTACTTGTTATTATGCATGTGTTATTATGATCACATTCCCTGCTGCCGCTGGACCAACCACTGTTGGCGGCTGCTCCTCCCACACGTACCTTGAGCTCGTCAAAACTGAGGGTGAAGTGTAAGATTTCTGCAAACTGTTTGGCGAGAGCCTGTTCCCTCTCCAGGTGCTGAGTCGGGGCGTAAGGTGGGCTGGTGAGAGCTTCCAGCAAGCTCCGCAAGGCATTCTCTGGGAGAGACAGGAGGAGGGGAGATGGTTAAGTTGGGCAGCAGCCCCCTCACCTGGCCAATCCCTGCACAGCTTGCAGGATTAGTGCAATTTACATTTTAATGTGAACCTGCCAAAGCTTTGCTTCTGGAACCAAAGCACAGCTTCTCCTTCGAAAATTCACACCAAAAATGTTTATAGTAATGAGAAGGGCATGCAGAAGCAAGTATTTTCGTGAAATCATCATAAAGAAATGCATTGTATTAGGGACAAATTGCCTCTTAAAAATGTATATGCTAAACAAAGTCATGTACCCAGATTGGCATATTAGGAAGAAAGACATTTTCATGTGACACTGTTTCCTTATGTTAAAAAAAAAAGAGAGAGAGAAGTTTGCAAACTAATGTGGAAGTAGGTCGAACTGGACTGAAGATGAGAAGAATGAGAAAATGAGAGAACGCCCCCTCTTGCTGGGATGTGGGAGGGCACTTACCAAGTCTAAGAGAAAACTCATAAAAACGCTTCAGCTTTGCCACAAGGGGACACACGGCGTTCCATGCCTTTTCTTGGAGCTGCAAGTCACTGGGGTTTTGGATGGCCTGTGATAAAATAACACAAGCTGCTAAGTTTTCTTCCTGAAATGTTAGCTTTGCAAAAGTACAAAAATCATTGTGGGGAGAGGGGAAAAAATTCAGACCACTTGCTAGCATTGCTCCTAGCTCTGGGATATGAGGGTCAGCTTTGGGAAGGGCTCAGGTCATACCATGACGGTTATGCTCTGCCCTCCACAGTCCGAGGCAGCAATGTTTCTAAATACTAGTTGCTGAATAATCTGGTTGGCCACTGTGAGACCAGGATGCTGGACTGGGTGGGCCACTGGCCTGATCCAGCAGGCTCTTCCTAGTACCTCTCTGATCTCTTGCCCAGCTCCGGTGTAGGACTGCAGTTCCGCCAGGATAGTCTGCGCCTCCTCTAGGACAGCGTTCACCTGGTTCCACACAGCTGTCTCGGCTTCTGTGGGCTGTGCATCTGCAGCGAACCCCACCCAGAGAGAAAGGGAGAGGTCAGGACACTCATGCTGCAGGACACTTTCTCAGCCCAGCCCCAGGGGGAAGGGAGGGAGGGACATTGGGATGGCTTGCTTGGAATGAGGGGGTCCAAGAGCTCCCTCGGCCTGGTCAGGGGTTGGGGGGGGCAACCCAAGGAATGTCAGGGGGACCAGGCGAGTAGCCATTTGCAACCAGAGAGTTCTGCCTCCCCCCAAGCCCCTTGGCATCATGGGCAAGGCTTGTCGGGTGTACCCAGGTCACGTTGTGCAACCGCCTGGGGAGGGGATGAGGTCTTGGACTGCCCCCAAAGAGCACTGGGAAGCCATGGCCCGGCCTGTGAGCTGCAACAGAGCCCCTCTCTTGCATGTTTTTCTCTGGGAAGCCCACAGACCACCCTTACCATCTGTAGCCCTCCAGACATTTTGGACTACAGCTCCCATGAGCCTCAGCGAGGGCTCATCCACAAATGTCAACTGGGTTTTCCACGGATTGACGTTTGCTCTGATTCAGTGGTTAAAGAGTGGGTTTCCCCAAAGAAAGCGGCCAAGCAAACTGAAAACCACTTGGACGTGTGCCTAGAAAGCATGGGAAAAGCAGAAAACCTCCCAGACACGTACTTCCTAGGTACAGAACAAACGTAAAAATGGACAAACCCTGACTCATATAACCATGCTGGCTGGGGCTGATGGGAACTGTAGTCCAAAATATCTTGAGGGCAACAAGCTGGGGAGGGCTGCCACAGACCTTTGGCCCTTAGCTATACCGGGAAAATATTAGAAAATAAATATACAGGAGGACCAAAAAGAAACCACAAAGTATAAAAAACAAAACTCTAGGAGGCACTAAGCCAATGGCATCCTAGGCAGTGAGCTGCCCACCACTCTCCTCCCCAAAGCAGGGCTCCACGACTGTTGGCCTGCCTGCCTGCCTTAGCTAGCGCTAACTCGTCTTCCATGCCTCTCTCCCCACAATGCATACCTTCAGCAGCCCTAGGGCCCACCAGTTCTCATGCACACCCTATGAGAGCTTGAGAAGGGGAAGGGGGTCAGGCACACAGAGCCCACCTACAGCAGTCCAGGCTGGTGTCTGCTTGTGAGGAGGTGTGGCAATGTGCCATTCAAACCCCGAAAGTTAATTGTTTGGCAACGCTGTCTGGACACCGCAGGGCTGCTAAATGCCTCTTCACTGAGATGCTAGCACAACTCTAACAAATCCTGGAAATGTGGCTGCAGTCAGGCCATCACTCTGGAGGAGATGCAGACTGCTGCCTGTAGGACGTCTCCAAATGTGGGAGCTTCTGAGAGCTCTGCTGGAGGAGAAGCCTTACTTTCTGGCCCATCACCCTCCCCTTCAGAAAAGAACTGTCCACTATCCAGGGTTCTGAGAAGGTCCACCAATCTTCCCTTGCCCCACCTCCTTTGCTCTCAGTGTGATTGGCTACTGCCCTTTCCCACTGCTATATAATTATCATCTTGCCAGAAAGAAGGCATTGCACCTGCAACAGAAGCATATTTCTGCTGTGCACAGCCCAGCAGCCATTATCTTGTCTGGTTGCTGATTCCCTCCTCTGCCTTTCTAGATCTCACCCTGAAGCTTCTTGGGGAATTCCACACGGCAGTTTATTGCTGATGGTGCTGCTCATTCAGTAATGCTTTTGCAGCATCCACATGCTGTCCCATATTATTCTCCTTTTTTATATGGTATTTTTGTTTTGTTTTTTACCATTTCCATGGGAAATCTGGTAAGTAAATAACTTGTGGAAGTGGTAAATCTGGATAGGGATATGGGATGGCATTTTGGTGAGGTCAACATTGTGTGGCTGCTGCAAAAAAACCCCCACTTGTATGCCTGAGCAGCACTGAATCCACAAGAAACTGCCCTGAGGATACAAGCCCTTGCCTCTACACCTCCACACAAAACGAAATAAATCAATTTTAATCATGAATTAAATCAATGAAAGAAAGTCATGAATGAAAACAAAGGCAAAAAAATAAAAAAATCCCTTCTCACGTTCAAAGTCAAGGAAAAAATTAGGGCCTTGGTCAAGCTCGTTATAAGTCAACACTTTAAGAAGGTTCCCCATGTGCTACCTGCAAGAGAAGAGACAAGAGGGAGAAAAGCATGATGGGTAGTGAGGTGGGGAAGGAAGGAGAGGTCTGTGGGAGAATGTCACTGGGAAAGGTGCCCCTTTCTGGGTGGCAGGAAGAGTCATTCAGCAAACAATTTCTACATTCAAATAGGACCACTAACCAGACGTTACGGCTTATTTGGCTGCAAGTGCTTGGTGATGAGGTGAACATGCCCACAAACTTTGTAGCATTCAGAGATATGTTTTAGTCAGTTCTCAATTAACTGGACCAGTCTCTGCCAGCCTGGTTCTTTCCTGGTGTACTGGACTACAACTCCCACTAGCCCAATGGAGTAGTAGCCCAAAACACCTGAAGAGAACCGGGCTGATGGAGGCTAGACTACAGGGGAAGAAAATAAACAACTGTTGGTGGTCCACGTTTGAGTATAGAGAGGCCCACCCCACCTCTTCCTGCCCCGGAATGGAGATGTGCATTGACTGATGGGGAGGAAGACCAATGATAAGGAACAAAGGAGGACAAGAGTCACTGTTCTCCAACCAGATTTGGGGGCTAAGGGGAGCGTGGTTGTTCAACAGGACCTATGGCTGGCAAGTTTGGGAGAGTCTCATCAAAGGTTGAATTTATATGGCAGCCAAAGCATTTGCCCACATAGGGACTCCATTTAGCCATCAGGCCTTCGTTCGGCCCACACATTGGCACAAGTGTCGGTCATGTTTGCTTAGCAGGACCCAATAGCCTTGGCGGCCATAGCAACAGGCCAGAAATGCTGCAGGGCCTTTGTGAATCCTCTTTGGAAAGGGAACAACAGACTAAGCCCTGCAACAGCTTTCCCCAACCTGGTGTTCTCCAGATGATCAGCCCCAGTATCACACAGATATGCTGCTGGGGCCAATGGGAGTTGTAGTCCAAAAAATCTGGAGGGCACCAGGTTGGGAACACAGAAAGGGCATAAGAACAGCTGGCACGAAATGGTTTGCTGCTGCCCAGATCAGAGGCTGCCTTTTCTTTTCCCTCTTTGATGAGTCCAAGATGTCACTGACCCTAGAGTTTGGGGATTAGACCCATGAGTTCAAGGCCCAAATCTCTCCTTGGCTATGAAGTTCCTTGAGTAGTTTTGGACAAGTCTCTCAAACCCTGGCATTCCTTGCAGGTGTATTGTTTTTAAAATGCTGTTGATTTTGTTTCTGTGTTATTGATAATTATTTTATATTATTTTATGTATGCCACTTAAAGATTTTTATTATTATTAGTCTATGAATTTCTTCTGAAGAGAGAAAGAAAGATTGTGAAGACAGTCAACTGTAAAACACTTGGCACATGTTTGAAAAGTTGTGGAAATTGGCCCTCAGCTAGAGAAAGATATTTCTTTCCAACTCCTCTTGAAAACAATAAAACTTAATATAGTCCTTTTAAGTACTCAGTGTGATTCAGATACATTTTCACAGTAATCCTTTAACTGTCTCTTTCAGATAAATTAATATCCACATATTACAGATGGAAATTCCAAGGCCAATAAATAGTGGTCTGAGTGCGGTGAACACAATTTGAAGGAGGGACTGCCCAGTTCTCAGTTCACACTTTAGTTATCACACCTGACTGGGAACACCAGGGCATGATGGATGTTGGACGGGCTGGTCACAACTAATATTCATCCTATTGCTTTTAACAGGAAAAGTGCAACTTAACTTTCTATGCATATAATAATAATAATAATAATAATAATAATAATGTATTAATATTCTCTTCCTAAGTGCCATTTTTGCAAGGTTAAAGTTCTTCTTAGGCTGTGTACACATGACTGTCTACTCTGGCCCTAGTGCGCTCCCACTGCTGGTGTTTGAAGCTGTGTACACATGATGTTAGCCACAATCCATATCTATTCTGAAGTTTCCTGTGAAAGACTGTGGTTTGATGCATCTTCCCTCAAACCAGCTTCCACCCCATTCACTTTATACTTCAGCTAAGACAGCTGGGGGGGGGGCAGTTCCCAGGAATCTCTGGGAGCAGCCATGGCAGCTAAATTGCAAATCTGTAGTGTAGTTATGCCCAGTCTGTTACAGTGTCTGGTTGTCACTGCCTGCTGCTTCCCAACAAAGTCTTCTTTTTTTAAAAAAGTATATTGGCACCACCTCAAATATTTATATAGTAAAGTATGACCCCCAAAATTTGTGGAGAACAGCAACTCCTTCTGCCAGTAATCACAGACACCACCCCCGTCCCTCCTTTGCGCATGGGACTTACTTTCAAAATCCAGGAAAAAATGAGGACAGTTTTCTAAATCTTTGCCCAATACCTTTATCAGGTTGCCCATGGCCAGCAGACCTGAGCGGGAGAAACAGAACAGAAGATGGAAGAAAACAACCGAGGTAGAGAGAAAGAAAGAGAGATTGAGAGAGAGAGGAAGAGAAAGGCTGCAAGAAAGCCCCTCTGAGCACAGAGTTCCTCTAGAGGAGAAGGAGCAGCTCATGTGGTACCTTCCAGGTGTGGAACTCCAACTCCCAGCGGCCCCCATTGCCAATGGTCAGTGAGGGTGGGAACTGGGAGTGCGGGAACTTCTGGAGGGCACCACACTGGCTTCCCCTACTCAGAAACACTGGTCTTCAGTTGAGGGGTCGGAGCCCACGATTGGGTCACATGGCCTGTTCTAAGGTGGGTGGCAGCAGCACCACTTCCGCCATGTAGATGTATGGTACAAAATTCAGAAATGGGTGTTTGAGTTAAAGGTGTTTACTGAGAGCCCCTTTTCCAATGGGGTCCCTGTCCATAGCCCCTTTTTGGCCCAGTGTAGACCCTCCTCCTCCTCAATGCTTCTCACCACCACCTTTCTCCTTCCTAAACCATCCTGCCCACAGCACCCTTGGGAAAGCAGGACCTCCCAGCTTACCTGCTTCAGAGAGAGCCCTCTGTCCTCAAACAGGTCCTCTCTGAAGGGCTTGAGTGAGTGAAGAGGACACGTGTCACTGCTGCTGCTGCAGGCAGCTCAGCTCTATCTGTATATCTCATTGCAGCCTTGTCTGTGTGGAAATCCCACAACCACTTCTATATTTTCTATTTTGGACTCCCAGAGGGAAGCAGAGTGTGCTGCGTTGCACCTCAGACTTCCTGTGAGAGCTTTCTGCGTGCTTCCAGAGCCCTCAGCCTCCACTGGACTTCCCCTTCCTCCCAGCTCAGCAGCAGAACAACCGTACCTCAGCAGCTTCAGTTCCACCACGCAATGCCTACAGCAGGGCTGGGGAGCCTGTGGCCATAGACATCTTTGCTGGACTACGACTCCCATCATCCCTGGCCATTGGCCATGCTGGCTGGGGCTGATGGGAGTTGAAATCCAACAACATATGGTGGGCTACAGATTTCCCCACCCCTTGACTAGGGTATGAATGGGCACTCGTTACCAAGGAGAGACCATAATCTGATCCTGGCAGTAGCCACCCACTAGCCCAATTTGCTCTCCTAAAGCTCTCTACTGGGGCAGCTCTAGGTTTCAGGTAAGGCACTTTCAGTGGGCCCTCTCCTCCATAGCATGTCTGCCTGCTCACTTTGTCCTCTCTTTCCAGGCCCAATCCATACAATCACCCAGAGGGAAAGCACAAGGCAGCGCTGAGGGTGCTGCTGCTGCTTGCATGCTCAGAGGAGGCAGGTGACAGCAAAGAGGAGTTGCAGCAGGGCTAGGAGTCTCCAGAGAGTTGCAGTGGCTCTACTTGCAAGTGTGCGGGCCTTGGCAAGTGCCCAACAAGGTCTATCCCTGACACTGTACAGGGTGATGTGAAGCCTTTCTTGGCATCACTAACAACAGTGACTCTTTTCAGTTCCTTGTGACTTTGTGTGAGTTGAGCCTGGCAGTCATCGATCAAGACCGGCCTGGGACTGGGAGAAGGGTCTGTTGTACTTGGGATAAACAGTGAGCCTCTTGGTCAATGACCTGTCCTCCTGATTGGCTCTCTGCTCTCTGCTTCCTTGCTACTGTGCACCAATGAATGCTTTGTAAGCCTGACCTAACCATACAGTGAATGAAGCAGTAAAGACTTGATGACTGCAATACACTCAATGTGGGGCTGCCCTTGGGCCTTGTCTGGAAGCTCCGGCTGGTGAAAAATGCTGCAACTAGACTGTTGGTGGAGACAGACTATTGCCAGCACATAACTCTGATGCTTAAAAGCTTGCACTGGTTGCCCATATGCTACCAGACCAAGTTAAAGGTTATGGTGTTAATTTACAAGACCCTTAACAACTTGGGCCCAGGACACTTAAAAGAGTTATAACTTTCCCTGATCATGGAGGTCTTTGAGGGAATCACTGCTAGCAATCCAATGTAGTAATTGGTAATTACAGAGTTAAATATTGTCTCCACTTAGTATGGGTTGGTGCTAAGATTCAATCCTTCAGTTTCTTCTTGTGGTTACTTTCATTTTCCTGTGTTAGCCAGCTTGTGGATAAAAAGCCACTTGTTTTGGGCCTACAAGGTGAGTATCCTTGCTTTATCTGTCTATATACATAGAAATGTAAAGTGTTGTCATGCTCTGGAGTTTGTGTGGCTTGCCAATAGACAGCCACACCAACCAATGGGCCTGCAGCAAGGTTTAATGGAGGACAGGAAACACTTCACACAGCAGTTTAGCAAGCTGCTCTGTGAAGCACTTCACTCTCCTTTAAAAGGTGGTGGGGCCTGGGGTGAGCTTGGGTGGGGGGAGGGTGTGCAGAGTGAGCTGTGAGAGGGCACAGGCAAGGGCATGGGTGAGGTGTAAAGCGAGAGGGGGTCAAGTGTGGGGAAAGGTCTGTTGGCAAAGGGGCAGGTGGAGTTGGCAAGTGGAGTGAGCAGGGGAAGCAGCCCCTAGCAATAAAGAAGAACTTAGCACCACTTGTGGCTCAGATATGCATGGCTTGTGTCTCCTAAGGGCCAGGCAGTCCATATTGTGGGCCTGATTCTGTGGAACTCCCCACTAGTTGAGATCTGACAGACCCCTTCTCTACTGGACTTCAATCAAACACATCTCGAGGACCTTTCTATTTCAGCAGGTATTTAAATAATTGTACATTATTCAAGTGTATTTGTTCATTTATTCAAGTTATGTTTTTATCTGTGATTTTGGTTTGTGTTAAACTGATATACGAGGAAGTGTTCTATTGATTTTTGCGTAAACCGCTTTGTGACAATCTGTGGTGAAAGGCGGTCTGTAAATATTGCAAATAAATAATAAATAAGTTGTGATGTGGCAGAATGGATGGTCATAATTTCAGATTGCAAATTTCATAATGCAGGTGGGGGAGGGGAGTTGTCACATTTTAGAAATACTTATTTGCACCCCCAAACTCTCATGTTTTGATTGCAAGTTCTTTACATAAAAGTATTTTTTTTATTAAAAAAATATTATGTTCCATCTGATGTGGCACAGTGCACTCCGTTCCCTCAGGATTCTGCCACCTTGTTCTGCTACATGTTTAGAGGAAGACCTGCCTTTACACTTGCTTTTCTAGGCCTTGCCCAGCGCCCTCTGAACTCTAAGACTGGATAGGTCCCTGCATCACACAAGCAGCAAAGGGGGCTGTATTTTTTACCTCAGTTTGTGATGCTTCGGTAACCTCTACAGCAAGAAGCAGGCTTCTGTAGGGTTCATAAAACACTTCATTAACTGGGAGAATCCTGCAGCATGAGAGAGAAGGGGGCGGGGGGAGAGAAAACGCACCGTTAGGCTTCCAGATTTAGACCATTCTCATGAGCTAAGCAATTCGCCTTCAAATTGCTGATCGAAGGTGCCTGAAATGAAGCTGTGTCCTTGGTGGAAACCTGGAATTGTGAAAACTGAACCCCATACATGCGTGCCAGAGATAGAGAGAGAAAGTATTCACTTCATCAAGTGCATCGCACAAGAAGGAATGGAGAGGGTGATGACCAAAGGCCACAGTGTGGCTCTTTGACCACAGAACAGTCATTTTATTCCCTCACATTGCCACACGGGCCAAGGCAAGCTTTATTCAGTAGAAGCATGAAGTACTTCTTCCATTCCTGGAGTTGTTCTGCCATGGTAGTTCATCCCTCATGACCTATCAGTTTACTATTCGGACACAGTCCATGAGGAGGTCCCCCACATCACATGCCCCATTGAGATGAATGGCAGGTACCCAGGGGCTTGATATAAAGGGCCTTGTCTTTTTATCTGTTCCTAAGGGCCTGCACTGTCCATTCCAGCAGGCTAAAAGGCATTTGCTTCCCAGCAGTAGCATTCCCCTAATCTCTGATGTTTTGAAGCCAGCTCTAGCTAAGCAGGGGTCTTTATGTATTCAGAAAGGCACTGTTGTCTATATCCACATGTCTAGAGGTAAAACGGGACAAGGGGAGAGGAAGGCTGAGCAGGGTTTTAATCCACATTCACACAACAATATCCAAAATGCATACGTATCCTGTATTACAAAAGACTCCTGTTTGGTGCCCTGTTTCTCAAACTACCTTCACACTGATCAGAGCCCTTAAGGTGATCCTGATTTGTCTCTTACCAACAACTTTGTATAGGGTAAATATATCCCTGCCCCCCCTCGCTTTGCCCTAGTGTGTACACAAACATAAACAAATTGAAGCCATGTTGATGTGAACAACTAGCAGGGAAATTGCTGTGAAATTCACCCCCCATCAAACTTCAGTGCATTATCACCCTCAGTCTACTGCTTCCCACCCCCCTTTGCTTCTGGCTGGCAACATTTTCCTCACCTGTTATGAAGAGGTCATTGGAACTGTTCACTGTGGACTCAAGCTGCAACTTTCCATACAACTGTTCAGCCTCAGGAAGCACAACATGGGCACAACATGTTGTAGCAAACAGTGAATGCTTGAAGAAGCCACTTGCTGTAAACTCCGGCCCAATCCAGGCTGGGATCTGTGTTTGCTTTACCAGGCTAGCACCACTGCACAGCCATTTCCTCTTTCTTAACCATGTCTATTTCTCCTCTGAAGAACTTTGAGATTCCTGAGCCTCCCCTTCCCAGATTCAGTAGCCTTCTCCTATGGGAGCAGCTGTGGAGAGGGCAAGAGAGACGCACTCTGCAACCCACTTGAAGTCCTGCCCTCTCTCTTTCTCTTTGGGAAGTGCTGGAGGACAGAGGCAGAGTTTTATCAAGCTCCCCACCTGCAAGATCATGGCTTGAGTGGGAGGTTAAGCTCTGACCACCAAGCGGTCCTTCTGAAGAAGAAAGTCAAGAGCTTTGTCTACATGCACTGAAAGGTGCCTGTTCTCCTGATAATGTGTACAGCTACTGCTGCTGCTAACATCACCAGCAACAAACCCAGCCACCTTGCCGGGGTCCCAGCAGTTTAACAGAGCAAAATAGAGCTTTAGAAAACTACACACACATATGCAAATATTTATGCAAACACACACAGAGAGACAATTCACAAACCTTTTGTAACCATTCAAACCACTAGGATTTCAGAGGTCAATTAAGGATACTGGGCAAGTGTATCAAAAGAGAGCTGTCCTACGCACCTGGCCACCCAACTTTGTGGTACATGAGCTTGTCTTCTGCTCTGTGCACCCCCGCTTGCAGTGTGCAGAATGGTGTCTAAATCTCTCTCCTGATTAGTCTGCTCAAGAGCTCTTTGCTGCTACTTGACCTACTCAGACTGAGCCGCTGCTCCAAGGCAGTCCCTGCGAGGCCCACCTTGGAGGATTCCCAGATGATGCATGGGAATGTGTGCACAGACAGGATGGACCTGTTCACAGCATCTGAAGGTCCTTGACTGCAAAAACCCATTTTGACTGGTTCAAAAAGGCTTCCACTGTTTCATACCGCAGAGCACTTGCTTCATGAACCTCAACCCTTGAACTTTATCTGCAGCCTGGCTGAAAGTTAGCTAAGTCCTTCCTGGCCTTTCCTGAGCTTTTCTTCAGCTTTTGCAGAAAGTGGTGGTGGCAAGGGTTGGTTGCTTCTGACACCATGTTTCAGTAACTGAGCAGAGGCAGGTCTAATTTTTCAAACTGCTTTATTTCTAGGCTCACAGGCAATGCTGTCCCCTCCTGATCATTTCTTTCTCTTTTCACATTCTACTCCAGACCTCTTGTTGGTGTAATGTAGTATTGATGAAGGTTACTGGCAGGCAACATCCATAGAAGTCAGTGGGTCATAGCAAATATCAGATTAAAATCTTCTTTTCTTTTTAAAACCACCCTCATTGATTGGGGGCAGGGAGAAAAGGACAGCTAGGCCCAGGGTAGTGCCAGGTCTTCTTCCAACACATTTTCGTAACATTCTTCTATGCAATCAGTATCAGGAGCTGCGAGGCTTGAAGCAGGTCAGGCACTGGCTCCATGGGTTGGAGGAAGGAACCAGAGGTAGCTCCAGTGGGGGCTATGCACAACGTCCCAGAATCCTCCTGGGCCAGGGAGTCAGGTGACAACTGAGAGCCAATCCACTGCTATTGCTACTTATAAGTTCCCAGTTCTTCTCATTTCCCTGAGTCTGGGAAATTCATTAGCAATGTGAGCAACTTCCTTTTTCTCTGCAAGGCTGCTGGTCTTCTTCAGCCTCCCGTTTCCTGAAGGTGTGTGCCCTGCAGTTTCAGCACCTAGCAGCAAACTTGTAAGAAAGACCAGTAGATGAGGAGGTAAGCCCTGGCTGCAGGTTCTTCACAATTCTTTGTAATTTTAAAAAAGAGAGGGCTTGTCCAAGGGGCCGAGTGGTGTTCCACTTGTCACATGCTTTCTAGGCATGGCTCCGAGCAGTTTTGCCATTCCCCTGCTGCTTTGCCCTGGAAAACCTGCTCTTTAGTACTAAATCAGAGCAAATGTCAATTTCGAGAAAACCCAACCGACGTTTGCTCCAGTTCAGTGCTAATTATCAGGTTTTCCCAGGGAAGTGTGGGTGAGCCCAGAGAGTGTGGAATAAGAGGGTGGGGGAAATTCAGGCTAACACTTGGGTAAGGATGACATCTTGTGGACAATGCAAAAAGGCATGCACACCTAGGACACACAGCTTTAAGCTGCCGTGTGAACTTAGCCCTAGACGTGACTTAAGATCTATCGTAAACTGCCTCTGCTGCAGGGTGCAGTCACTGAGGCTGGTGGTTTGGCCTGCCTTTCGTTCCCCCTACCTTCTGCACAAGCAGTCTCTCTTGTAAAAGTTGCACAGTAAACTAATGGTCAGTTTATTTGCATTGTTTACAGTGATTTAACTGACTTCAGGGGCTTGTGATAGGGGAGAGTGTCTTTAAACATGCCATAAGGCCAGACATGCTCTGTTGAGTCCTTTGTGGTCCCCCTTCTGAAGGGCACAAGGAGGGCTTTCAAAATAGAAATTTGCTTTGGTTTTTCAATTTCCTGCATCAGTACAAAATGGAGGGGAGCTACACAGACCCGCATTATGCACGCTCAAATGTTAGTGGTTCTGTGCTCCTAATTATGCCAACTTCATTTTAGGAGGTTGTGGGGGGGCTTCCTAAATGCTTCCATGGTGCAAAATGAGCCCACTGGCAACCTTGCTCATGAGGAAATGGTGTGAGTGGGAGCTGGACGTGAGAGGGAAGTAAAAGGTACTCTGAGAGAGGTGCTGGGGCTCAGTCTGCTTCCTAGCCCTCAGTTCCAGTGCATGTGAGCAAGCCAAGTGGTGAGACATTTTGCACATGCTCAGAGCACTCTTGTCATCTGAAAAGGGGAAACAGAGCCAGGAGCTGCATGCTGGTGTTGTGACATGGTCCCAGATCTCTCCAATGGGGATGCCTTTGATAATTGCTTTGATCAGGGAGAGATGTGGCTTAGTGGTAAAGCATCTGCTTTGCATGCAGAAGGTCCCAGGTTCAGTCCTCAATCGCATGTCCAGTTAGGGCTAGGAGAGAACCCTGTCTGACAATTTGGAGAGCTGCTGCCAAGCAGTGTAGACACTACTGAACTACATGGAGCATTGGTCTGACTCAGTGTAAGGCAGCTTCCTGTGCTCCATTTTGAGTCAGGATTGACAACATGGAAGGTATTGTGACCCCTTGAATTCACTAGAATTTGGAAAGGGATATCATGACAGCCTCCCTAGTGAAAAGTAGGACCTACTGGTTGCACCTGTGACCTTTCAGGTGAGGAGTCTGACTCAGCCTCTCACCTGTTCATCAGATTCCTGCAATGGACACTACCCATGCATTGCCGCCATAATTCATGCTTCTGTGCCAGTTTGCTGTGCCTGTAAATGCTTGGTGGCTTCCTTTGCTGGGCACCATCTATGGGGATTTTGTGAAGTCTCCTTCTGTGCTGCTTGGGATGTCTCCCTTCACCTGCACTACCCAGTTCTGACCAGCTGCCTGGAACCTGCTTCCTTGCTCTAGATCTTGCCCTGTTTCTGGTTTTACTCTGCGCTATGTCCACCTTATCTAGACTTTGCCAAATACCTTCTGGGCTTTGCAAGGGGTGAGGAGATGCAGGAGACAGCCTTTGGGAGAGGAGAACCAAATGTTTTGATCCAGGAAGGTAAATTCTGGAGGAAGCAGTCTGTCCTGAGAGTTGGGTAGAGGAACACAATTCATGCAGGGGCTTCTAGATGGGGACAATATTGTAAATGGGTTGTTCAGATATCACAGATATCACAGATGAGTGACTGGAAACAGATTATGGTTTTGGTTTGGTTTGGTTTTAAAAAAAACTTATCAGATTTCCCTTCAAAAGGGTGAATGTGGATTAAATGGGGTGGGGGATACAGGCTGGCATTTTGATCTGATGGTGTCAGGTGGAATGCATGAGGAGCAGACATCCCACAACAAACCCTTGTCTGGAAGCACACCACATCATAGGTTTTATGCCACCCAGATTTTCTTGGTCTGTTTTACACACACACACACACACACACACACACACCCCCCTTTCCTCTGGCAACCAGCGCTGAGATGGGAGAATGGCTTGCATTGCCTTGTCGCCCCTCTGCTTCTCCTTTCCTGCTCTGCCAGGGAGGAAGGGAGTGTTTCATCCCAGAGGCAAATAAATTCTGCAGGTTCACACCTAAGTAGTTTGGGAAGGGGGGTGGGTTGGAGGAGCAAACTGACTGCTCACAGTCTGAGACCTTTCCAGTTCACTGTCACCATGCTCTGCAGCCAAATCAGGCAAGCCTACACTTTGCAGCCACCACCTTCCTGCACCTGGTGCTCTCTGCAGCTGTGCTGGCTGCGTTCCTTTGCCCATTGGGGCAGCAAAACATTTGGAGGGCCCCAGGATGGGGGAAGAAGACTGACCTGTGCCATAGACAGCAGCCAAGATGGTGCCCTCCAGATGCTACAATTCCCATCATCCCTAATCATTAACCATGCATGGATTTGGAAGAGAACCATCTTTGGGGAATGACTGGCTTCGAGGGTGAAGGAGGGACCTGGCTTTGGGAAGAGGGGAAATGGCATTAGTGTCTTGGATCCTCAAACCCTGGAGATCCACTGCCAGTCAATATGGACAGTACTGAGCTAGATTGGATCCAGTTTAAGGCAGCTTCCTCTTTTTCTATTAAATCAGCCCTTCATTCAGAATCCTGAGTTCCACTTTGTTTGATACCAGGAGGCAAAGGCTCCAACTCCAGGCCCACCAAGCAAAGCCTGGCACTTTCCTCCAGTGTGTTGTGGACCAGCCTTTGCTGCTACCTCTTCATCTCCATCTAGGAGCACGTGCTTCCTCTGGTCCAAGATGTGCAATCAGGTTTTGCTCATTGGGGCATCAAAATCCTTTGCATATGCTGTTGGGGCCATTTTGCTTCTCGTCTAGGAAAGCGCCTAGTGCCCCAGATCTCACGTAGCCAACACCAAGCCTAAATCATGCACCTTGTTCTTCTCACCATATCAAGCAAATGCATGAAGGAGACCAGAGTCTGAGATTCTGCTCTTGTTTCCAGACAAAGAATGGAAGAGGGGGAAACTACAGAGGAGACCACTCACAGGCTTCAAGAGGTTGTGAGAAAGGAGACACAAAGCTGGCTGTGGAAGGAACACCCTCATTCAAGTTCCATCAATGATTGACCTAAATCAACCCCAGGCAGGCCTTGGATTTTGAGCAAATCTGTTTCCCCCCCTTTTTTCCTTAATGAGTTCTCCCAAGAGAAGCTCCCATAGTGTAGATTTCACTGCAGCATCTATAATTATCCTCCCAAACAGAATCCACTCCAGACATCCAACAATTATTGAGTGGTTACGACCTAGGGGCAGTTGCCTGCAGCCTTCATCCAACTGCAAGGGAGATGCACCTGGAAAGCTCTTTGCACATATGAACATGAGCATCCAAACGACCTTAGCAACCACCTGGTCCAGCCTCCAACAGGGGACAGCTCAATGCTTTTAAGGGTATGGAGGCAGCTTGCCTATCCCCCACACTTCAGAGAAAGTCTCCCTTCTAGGAACTAGTAAAGAGTGCTGGGGGGGGGGTGCAGTTTGACAAGGGAGACCAAACCTGAATCTTCATTCATTATTACAGAATAGACAATAGACTCTCTATATCTATCTGCTCAGTATCCCAGGAGACTTTGACCTCTGTCTGGACCAATGTCAGTGGGAGGAAGACAGAGCTGTACAGGTGAATTTAGACGCTGACACACTCTGATAAGTCCATCCCTTTCCCAGGTTGCAATAGTCACCCTTGCCAATACACTCTCACCGGTCAGCAGCATCACTTGCAAGGTAACCAGCACCTTGGACCACCTGGGTAGCAATTTATGGGCAGAACTTCTGGACAAAAGCCCATTGCGTTCCAGCAACCAGGAGCTATACCCTTCCTTGGCCAACACACACAAAAGAACCTCACTGAGCAGACCCAGCTATTTTTTAATCCCCCCCCCCCCCAGGAGAGGCAGAGAGAGCCATGTGCTGCCGCTGCCGCTGGCATCTCATTTCCTGCGACTGCAGGCAGGGAGGGGAAAAAGAAAATTCCGCAGGGGGCTAAGGATGAAGCAGCGCCTTGCAGGAGAGGGGCACAGGCACAGCACATCTCCCTGCGCTCCACCCATTTCACAGATCAGAGGGAGACCGAGACCCTGGCCTTGCGCGGCACAAAATGGGGAGCGTGCTTTTCTTCCAAAGGCATCGGCTACCCCAGCGCCATCCCTGCCTGCACATGGGACACGGAAGGGGACCAGAGCGTCTTTGCTCAACGCCCGACGGCAACAGTAAACAGGGTGTGGGTCGGGAACAGAGCACTGAGGCTGTGCAACCCTAGAGCGAGATGGTGCCCAGGTTTTCAGCATAGAAAGCCAGTGGGCGAGCAGGTGGCGACCTGCATAAAGAGAGCTCAGAAAATCTACTGGGGAGACCCTGACCCAACCCAACTCAGCAGTTCCTCCCCCCACCCTCCCTGTCACTGTGTAGAAAGGGTGCCCGGGTCGCCAGCCAGGAAGATTCATGAGAAATCCTGTTTTGGACTGCTCTGGAAATACCAGGTGCTCATATGCATCTTTTGTTCTTGCAAAAAAAATAATTAAAATCTCTATTTCAGTTCGTCTGATTCCGTCCTCGCACCCCTCCTCCTCCCCACTTGCCAATGGAAGAGACACCCACCTTTCTGCCGAGGACGACAAGGCAAAGCCAGAGATCTCAGAAAGACACGCTGGGGAGGATGCAATAATATTTCCCCCAATCTTCTGCAGATCCTTGCTTGTGCCTGGGAAGAGTAGCCCCTTTGCAGAGAGAGAGAGAGAGATTGCAGAAGGAGCGCTGCCCTCCCTGTGTGTGTCAATCCAACGAAGGGAGCTTTGCTGGTGCAGCTGCTGCTATCAGTATAAAATGCATCACAAAGACCACCATAGACCACTACTCGGCCCCCTCCCCTCCTTCTAAAACATCTGTGACGTCTGCAGTGCAAGGAAGCCAGGGCAGATTAACCCTTGCCTTGCTGTGCCAGGCCCTCTTTTCCTCTCTCGCTCTCTCAGTCTCAAGAGCCAGGCAAGGGAAGCCTGGGTTCAGGATATGGAGAATTGGAAGGCACCTAAGAGGTCATTCAGCCTGTCCCTCCTGTCCCAGACAGGAGCTGTACGCATAACAACCCCAAATCAGAATCTTGGTTAAAGGGATATCTGTGGCCTGTTGTCAGTGTTTCACTCGGGGTGTAGCCAGGATTTTTGTTGGGGGTGGGGCAGCCCAAGTTGTTGAGTTTTTCTAGGCACAGCTCTGGGATTTAAAGCTCCATGTCCAAACAGTTTTATTTTTGTCCCAATGCTTTCCCCAAGTAAAACCCATGTTCTACTGCTGAATCCAGTCTTCTGTAGATTGTCATTTTCTCCTATTCAGCACTAAAGAGCAGGTTTTCCCAGGGGAAGCACCAGGTCAAAATAATAAAAATGCTCAGACCCAGAGCTTTAAAGTGTGGACCTGTGCCTGGAAAGTGTGGCACAAAAGGAAGTCTGGATGAGCCCTATGTCTCATTAATGACTTATATTTTTGGGAAGAGCTGCAGCTCAGTTGCTTCTGACCAAAGAGGGTCCATTTAGGTCTCAGAGCTTATATTTTTCATGAGTTTGTCTAATTTCCTTCTTAAAACCACCAGAGCCTGTGCAGATGGACATGAGATAGCAAATGAGGTGAGAAATGAAGCAAAATCGAGCACAAGTCAATAAAAAGCAACTTAATTAAAACCTTGTAGGTGACCCAACAAAAGGAATAATTATGAGATCCATCTCAGCCAATGATGGGCCTGGATTAAGAATTCCAACATATTCACATCTTCAGAAAGTAACTATTAAACATATTAAAACTTGTCCAGAAGTGTCTTCACATGCCACTGCCACCTGCCATGGGTAGCACCATTGGGAATTCACGAGCTCTGAATTCCTTGTAAAAAAGAAAAATTATTGTTGGCACAATTTTTAAACAGATCCAGGTGATTCCTCCCCCCGCCCCCACTCCCTTGTGTCACTGAACAATTGAACAGACAATGTCAAAGGTCCTTGACCTTGTCTCATCTGTAGTGGCAGAGGCTGCAAATTGCCATGCACAACCTGGTGCCTTCCAGGTGTTCTGGACTGCAACTCCCATAAGCCACGCCGACTGGGACTGATGAGAGCTGTACTCCAAAGCACCTGGAAGTTAGGTAAAGGCTGTTGCAAGACGTCTTTGTTAACATTCCTTCATTCTATGGCAGCAAATTCCCTATTTTCTGTTTCCTGACTATAACCTTCAGAGCCAGTCACAAACTTTTTGCTGCCTGAAGCAAAAGACAAAATTATGCTCCCTCCCCATCTAGGTACAGAAACCGACTGGATTGCCAGTTAGCTCTTATTTCAACACTGTTGATGGGACAGCATCCACCACAGCAGGAGGTGGGTGAAAAGAAGGTTAATTTAAGGTAGTGTAGGCAAGGCACACCTCAGCATCCCCCTGGCACTGCTGCCCTGCAGCATCTGCTGCCTGAGGCAGCTGTATTACTCTGCTTAATGGTAGGTCCGGCCCAGTGAACCTGGTGGTGGTTAAGTGTCAGTGGGTGATCCTGAGGTCTGGTTTAATGCAAGTGAGGAAAGAAGATTACTTTCTTCTCCCACATTTTCCTCCTATTTCTAAATTGCTTGCATGCATTCCCTCCCGCCAGGCTCCCAGCTGTGCAGTCTAGAGCAACAGCCCTCTGGACACACCCTGGTGATGATGACAACAGCTGTCTTTGAAGGCGGTTAGGGATGCTCAGCTCGTGGTGGGCATCCGCTTGGAATGAAGGCAGCAGGAGGAGGAGGCCGGGTGATCTGCAGAGGCTGGAGTTTTGCTGGCTCATCCATTTGGGTTGCAAATGCCACGAGGAGGGGGGGGGGCACGGAAATCTGGGGCACAAAAGCTGCCTGCTGTCGCCCAGAGAGGGAAAGGGAAGCGTCTTGGCCCCATTCCCAAAGCATGATGGTCGAGGAGGGAACGTGGTGGGGAGGGGGCTGTTTCTGCTTCTCCGGGTCTGACATGAATGCATTAGCCTCCTGAACCAGATCTCTCATCTTAGGCAAGTGGCAACCCAGGTGATGCTGATCAGCACTGACAAGCAGCCACTACTACTCTCTCCGCCTTTGAACGTAGCTGGCGATGCAGAATGCAGGAGTTGCCCCACAGCGAGGAATAATTCATTTCTCTGGGTAGGACGGAAAGAAGCATGGCCTAAGCCTTAAAGGGTCTGACTGTAGGATGTAGGGCCAGTGGAGTGGATCCAAGATTGCAGATTCTGAGGAAGAGGCAAGAGGGCATACCTCTGGCAGGCCGAGAAAGCAGATATCTAGGACTTGAATTCCCTTGCTGAAGCTCCAGTGCTGATTTTAATTATTTGGTTAGATATCAGAATGTAAGAAGAGCCCTGTCAGATCAGACAAAAGACCCATCTAGTCCAGCATCCTGTTCTCACAGTGGCCAACCAGATACCTGTGGGAAACCCACAAGCAGGACTTGATGGCGGCAGCACTCTGCCCTCCTGTGATTCCCAGCAACTGGTATTCAGAGAGACGTGCTACCTCTGACAGTGAAGGTAGAATCCAGACACTGTGGCTAGTAGGTACATATATAGCAAACTCTGCAGCTGGGCATATCAGACTACCTGGCCCTTGGTCTGGATTCTATCTGAAAAATATTGAATGGTGATTGATGCAGAGTAGGGTGTAGTGAAGGACCCTTTTGGGGACCTTATTTGCAAACAGGGCCGAGTCCCAGAGCTTGTGGCACAACTGCAAAAGTGAAGTGGGCTTTCTCCACATCACTTGGGGCTCATCCAGACGTCCTTTTGTGTAGTGGTTTCTCGACACAGGTCCGCACTTTAAAGCTCCATGTTTTATTGTTTATTGTTGTTGTCCTGGTGCTTCTCCCAGGAAAACCCACATTTTACCACTGAATTGGGGCAAATGGCCATCCACAGAAAACCCTGGGGAGAAAGGAAACTACCTTTCCCCAGGTACAGTGACCCAGTCCACTCTGCCACTCCTAGGAGATGTACTACTGCAACCTCTCTGCGGGTGCTCCACCAGGATCCTCTCAGGATCCTTGCTGTGGGTGGTGGGAGCCACTGTGAGCCCTCCAGTCTGAGAGCATCCTTCCTTTGCAGCATGGCCACAAGCATCAGGCTTCTCCAGGTAACTATTTACAGAGCATCCATCCTGATCTGCCTGCGCAAAGCTTACACAGAGGTTAGGCTATGTCTGACCTTTGGTGAGCATTTGTTCATGCCACATGTTTCAGTGCATTTTCCTGTCACATTCCTCACCGCAAAAGGTCTGGGTTGTGTGTGGTGTTTTTTGGGATTTGCTGCCTATTGTCTATTTTAAACTGGAACTCCCGGCCTACTGAGATTAGCAGGCTGTACTCTTTTTGGTGCCTGCTAAAAACTCTTGTTTAGACAACTCAGATGCTTAGGAAGTTGAAGTAATTTGTAATCTGCTTTAGTATTTTAACTTTTGCATGCTTTAACGTAGGGTTGTGAATTTTTCTTGCCATTATTATTTTATCTTTTTGTAAACTGCTCTGAAGGTTTTTTTTACCATCAGGCGGTGTATAAACTTTATGAAATGAATGAATGAATGAATGAATGAATGAGTGAATGAATGAAATGCTTCGATCCTCTTTAATTGTGCAAACCTAAATCTGATATATGCTTGAATTCCTCTTGTAAAATAGTGGCCGTCAGGAAGCACTCATTGATACCCTCTGGCACCTCTCTGGCATGCACTGTTTAAATCCAGATACTGTTGCCCTCAAACTGCTACTTGTATTTCTTCTGTCCATAGTCAGAGCACACCTGTCCTCAGGATGCTTCCCACACACTTTCTTGCAGGCTGCAGCATCCAACCCACCTGAACTGAGAAAGGCAACTTTCCCCTTTGCCACACCAGTCACAGACCCCCTTGCTTGGATGCCCTGATGCATCTTGGCAAAATGCATCTGCCCCCTTGGAAAGGCACCAGGCAAGCAGGCAGGCAGGGTGTGACTGGCCGTCCTCAGTGCCTTGCTCAGCATCTCTACTGGTGGCTCGGTCAGTCCTGTATCTCCATGGAGACAGCCAATCATGGGCAGACATCTTCTTTTCTCTCTCCACCCTGAAATTCATCACTGCTTGGTCCCACTGGAGTGTTTAAAGACAAAATGCAAATTGTTGCCTGTGCTGTAATTATCGATGTGAGGTGCAAAGGGCTGCATTTCTAGGGACATCCTAAGCTCAGCATGCATCTCAGCAGTGAAACAAACAAACAAAAAATTGGGAGGGTGTTCAGTGTCAGGATTTTCAAGAGGGGATAAGGCATAAGAGATTATGCTCCTGTGCAGAGGACATTGAAGGAGATGGAGGCCAACATGATGGGCAATGTGGTCCTAAGCCAGCCTTCCTCAACCCGGTGCCTTTGAGATGCTTTGGGCTACAGCTCCCATCACCCCACAGGCTGAATGATGTTGGGGCTGATGATGACTGTGGCAGATGGGAATCCCAATCCAAAACATCTGGAGGGCACCAGGTTGAGAGAGGCTTCCTGGTCCTGTCTCACTTCAGTGAACAAATGTGTTATTCCTCCCTGTTTTCAGCCTCCAAAGGATGAATGCCGCTGGGCTTTCACCTGCCTGAGCCTGCTCCCTGTCCACAAGGCAGAAAGCGGTGACTTTGGGAGACCACCAAGTTCTGCCTTGCCTGCCTAGCACACTCCCTTTTCCTGATGCCCACACTGCGGGTGCCCCCTTACTTTCAGCTGTATATCTCAGACTAGGAGCCATGTGGAATGTGATACTACGGAGGTGGAGCAATTTCAGTTTCTAGGAGGATGAACTGCATGCTATGGGCTATGAAAGCTTCTCTCCAGGTTAACCACTCTCCATTAATGTGTTGTGATATTTGCAGTGAACTGGAAAGACCGCTAGTACATGAGCATTACTATAAGGACATAAGATGAGCCTGTAGCAGCACCAGGCCTATGGCCCACCCAGTCGGGCAGCCTATTTTTGCAGCAACCCACTCAATGCCTGTGGGAAGCCCGCAAGCTGGACCCTGCCCACTGCTGTTCTCAGCAACTAATATTCAGAAGCATAATGCCTCTACAGTGGAGGTAGAACAGAGACATTACGGCTAGTAGCTGTTGATTGCCTTGCGGCTGGTGAATTAGGAAGGCTTCCCAATCAAATCTCACCCTCCCACCCACAAACCCACAAGGTGGCCATAGGTAGGCTAACGCCTCCCATATTCAGCCTCTTAAGATAAGGATATAAGCCTGTTTTGAAGGCTTGTTGGGACGCGGGTGGCGCTGTGGGTTAAACCACAGAGCCTAGGACTTGACGATCAGAAGGTTGGCGGTTCAAAACCCCACGACGGGGTGAGCTCCCATTGCTTGGTCCCTGCTCCTGCCAACCTAGCAGTTCGAAAGCACGTCAAAGTGCAAGTAGATAAATAGGTAGCGCTCCAGTGGGAAGGTAAACGGCATTTCCGTGCGCTACTCTGGTTCGCCAGAAGCAGCTTAGTCATGCTGGCCACATGACCCGGAAGCTGTACGCCGGCTCCCTCGGCCTATAGAGCAAGATGAGCGCCGCAACCCCAGAGTCGGCCACGACTGGACCTAATGGTCAGGGGTCCCTTTACCTTTACCTCTGAAGGCTTGTTAGAACTGTTGGGAAGATCCCATGAGTCAACTAGTCCAACCCCCTGCAACTGTGGTTAAGTATGTAAAGTGTTTTAAGCACTCTAGAAGCACCCTCTAAATGCTAGCCCCTGCTTGCTATTTTTGCTGGGTCTTGTTCCGTACCCTTTCTGATTCTCTCAGTTCCCTGTACTCGGAAACGGACAGAAGTTTTCTGAGGCAGCTTTTCTCCACGAGCGCACGCAGCAAGAAGCAATCCAAGGGGGCCCTGCCCTGCCCCCCTTGGGGATACAATACTACTAAGGGGAAGGCATTGCCTTCTGCTTGGAAGGAGCTGACTGTGCGTATAAAGGAAGCTGCACAGTGACACAGAAAACTGCCCACCGGGGACCCCCTCCTCTCTCTACCTCAGATGCCGCCGCCGCTGTTGCTGCTGCTGTGAGCCAATCCTCAACTATCCCATATATGGTCATAGCTGTGCTTAGCAGAGCCCTGCAAAAAAAGATTCATCCGTGTGCAACTGATGCTGCAACCTATCAGGAAAGAGGCTTCTAGGAAAAACCAGGTCAGATCGTGGCATGGTCTCCTCTCTCCCACCCCCACCGACACCCTTCCCTTCCTCCTGGAGGGTCCTCTCTCAGCTCTGCAGCTTGACCCTGGAGGTTATCTGTACAAGATTCCCTTCTGACTTCTGGCTCCAGGATACCTCTTGCTACTTGCCATACTCCAAAGGAGAGGAGGAGGGGGAGAAGGAGTGCTAAGAGACACTAGGGGCTGGTTCCATTGTGACGCTCTCTCCAGTGATTGTCCCCCCTCCCCAATATCTTTGGAATAATTCCCGGGAAGGAATGCAGGTGGGAGGGGGCTTGTTCCTCTCCCTGCTTTCAAGTCTTTAACAGCCACTTGGTGGATAAACATTTAGCAAGAGGAACTGTTCCTGGCATGGGGAGAAGTAGCAGCAAAAGACAACACTTGTTTATTTTCTGCGGCTCAGGCTACTATTGGAGGCAGAGGAGCAGGGCCGGTAAAAACGTTGGCAACCGACCATGGGAAAAAGGATATGGTTGTGTTGGGGCTGGTTCTGTCCCCCCACACTTGGGGTGCCTCCAGTATTTTGCAGGAGGGATCCAAGCGGATAATGCTCAGTTAAAGTAGATTAAAGGGTTATTATTATTATTATTTATTGAATTTATATACCACCCTATACCCAGAGGTTTCAGGGCAGTTCTGTAGCTCTGGTGCAACATTCCACTTTTAAAAAAGCAACAACAGACCTTTTGCTGCAAAAAAGAGGCAGGGTGAAGGAATGATCAATGGGAAGGTGTGTAAACAAGCAAATGAGGACCAGTGCAGGACATTGTTGTGTAACTGCCCCAGGACAGATGCTCAGACCAGACAATAAAACCCTCCCCTCCCTTGAGCCAATCAGGAGGGATGCCCAAATCAAGCTGCCCTCCAGAGGAGGCCTTCTTCTCCCAGGGCCTGATGCTTGAAGAGACACAACACATTAGCACCCTGTTTGACACATCCCAGTTCTTGTTTTTTTTTTTTATTTGTTCAATTTGCACCCCCTTTTCCCACCATGTGTTGCACAAGTTGGCTAAAACAACAATACAAACTCAATACAATCTAATAATTAAACAGCAATCAAATGCAAAATTAATAAAATAAAAACAAGGCAGGTTAAGCATCAATGAAAGTAACCGTTTCAAACCAAGTTGGGGGTGGATAAATCTGTCATCTTCTGCTTCTCATCCTCCCCCCGTTTTCAGTTCTCCCCATTTCCCACATAAATTTGCTTTAAATAAATAAGTAAAAGACCTAACCATTCACCAATGTTTTAGTGCCTGTGTCTCCTAATCTAATAGGTAAAGGTAAATTAGTCATGGCCGACTCTGGGGTTGTGGCGCTCATCTCGCTTTATTGGCTGAGGGAGCCGGCGAACAGCTTCCGGATCATGTGGCCAGCATGACTAAGCTGCTTCTGGTGAACCAGAGCAGCGCACGGAAATGCCGTTTACCTTCCTGCCAGAGCGGTACCTATTTATCTACTTGCACTTTGATGTGCTTTCGAACTCCTAGGTTGGCTGGAGCAGGGACCGAGCAACGGGAGCTCACCCCATCATGGGGATTCGAACCAACCACCTTCTGATCAGCAAGTCCTGGGCTCTGTGGTTTAACCCACAGTGCCACCCGCATCCCTGTGTCTCCTAACAGATACATTTTAATGTAATTTTGCCTGATGTTTGCATTTTTGCAAATTATTTCCGGTAATATAATGCATTTCTGTATATTATTTTCACTAATATATGCATTTTTATGCACATTTCCCTCCAGTTCACACATTTTTGTACTCCTGTTTTGGTTGGAGAAGTGCACCACAAAATTCAGAGAAGTGTGAATTTCAAAGGATAGCCGTGTTTCCATTCACATTTTGTTTCAGGAAGTATGAATTAGATAGGTTTGCATTAACATGCAAGCGAAACCAAATTCCTCTCCCATCCTTAAACAAAATGCAAAATATTTCCAAGTCAGCTTATGGGCCAAAGGCTGGTCTAAATAAAAAAATCATTTGGTTACTAGCAAAAGGCCATCGGAAATGGGACTAACCAGGTTCCCTTGGCAAGGCGTTCCAGAGCCTGGGAGCAGCCACCAAGAAGACCCTCCCTTAAGTTCCACTGGATGTGCTTCAGATATCGGTGGGGCAAAAAAAGACAAGCCTCTCCTGGCAAACCTGTATGCAGTCTTTCCCTTGTGTGTGTATCTTTTTTATTATAATTTTTTTAATTTGATTTTCAAAAAAAGAGAGAGAAAGAGAAAAAAACAAAGAAGAAAGGTGGCAAAGTTACATCCAAATATCTTAGACATTCACGTATTGAGATTACTCTGAATCTCCTGACTTCCCCCATCCCATCTGTGGGTCCTCTTAATTCTGTTTTCATCTGCATATCAGTACTCTCCAAAATTTTCATCTTCCTAAGTTATCTATAGTTTCTATTACATTACAAGTGTATTGAAAATCCTGCTAATGTTTTAACTTCTTTATAATAATTTTGTATATCTATTATAAACATTTCCCATTCTTTTATAAATTTCTTGTCTTCTTGGTTCCTAAGCTTCCCAGTTAATTTTGCCATTTTGACGTAGTCCATCAACTTGGTCTGCCATTTTTCTTTTGTCTGGGTTGTCTCTTCCTTCCTTCTCTGGGCAGTATCTGGGCAGCCGTTATAGTACAGTGGTACCTCTAGTTACGAACTTAATTCCTTCCGGAGGTCTGTTCTTAACCTGAAACTCTTCTTAACTAGAGGAGTGCTTTTGCTAATGGGGCCTCTTGCTGCCACTGCTCCGCCGGCACACGATTTCTGTTCTCATCCTGCGGCAAAGTTCTCAACTCGAGGTAACTCTTCCAGGTTAGTGGAGTTTGTAACCTGAAGCATTTGTAACCTGAGGCCTTTGTAACTCGAGGTACCACTGTATACATAAATAATTTGTTCTGTTCTTTTGGAATCTCGGTACCTATAATTCCTGGTAAAAAAGCTACTGGTTTTTTAACAAAGGTTAATTTAAACATTTATTTTTCATTTCATTATATATCATTTCCCATAATTTTTTGATTACAGTGGTACCTCGGGTTAAGTACTTAATTCGTTCCGGAGGTCCGTATTTAACTTGAAACTGTTCTTAACCTGAAGCACCACTTTAGCTAATGGGGCCTCCCGCTGCCGCCGCGCCGCCGGAGCACGATTTCTGTTCTCAACCTGAAGCAAAGTTCTTAACCTGAAGCACTATTTCTGGGTTAGTGGAGTCTGTAACCTGAAGCGTATGTAACCTGAAGTGTATGTAACCTGAGGTACCACTGTACATTACAGTTACACCTCATATGATAAAAGGTAACCTCTTTTTCTTTACATTTCCAGCATATATTATTACTTGTTCTATACATTTTTGCTAGTTTTACTCGGGTTAAGTACCACTGATACATCATTTTCATGCAGTTTTCTTTCAGTTAAGAGCAAGCCATAAATTTCAGATCAGTTTTCCATAGCCTCTCCCAATCCGCCATTTGTATATTACGAAGTATGTCCTACATCTTTCGCCCATTTTATCATCACAGATTTTACCTATTCATCTTTCGTATCCCATTCCAGGAGCAAATTGTACATTTTAGACAGTAGTTTAATTTTCCAAAATCTCTTTCTGAAATCTTGATAATTCATAACTAAAACCTTTCTTTTTATCTGTTTTTGAAAAGTAATTTAATTGATGATATTGTAACCAATCTGTTACCTGTTCTCTCACCTCTTCAAAATCTTTTAGTTTTACTTGGCCAATTTGTCCTCATATTTACTTTCTTCACAGATAGTGCTTCTAACAGGGAAAGCCACCAGGGTGTTTTTTGTTCTAGTAAATCTTTATACTTCTCCCATTCTTTAAAAATTGATTTTCTTATTATATGATTCTGAAAGCCTTTGTGTACTTTCACTTTGTCATACCATAAATATGCATGCCATCCAAATCTATTATGGTGTCCTTCTAGATCTAACACATCTCCATTTTACAGAATTATCCAGTCCCGGATCCAACAAATGCAAGATGCCTCATAGTATAATCTCAAATCCGGCAGGGCGAAACCTCTTCTTTCTCTCGTATCTGATAGTAATTTATATTTTATTCTTGGTTTCTTCCCTTGCCAGATAAATCTAGAAATATATTTTTGCCATTCTTTGAAGCATCCCATGTGTGTGTATCTACTATAAATTTTGGAAAGTTGTTGGTCCATTTGGAGATATCACCAAACTCGGCACAAGGGTTCTTGGGGTGGGGGCAGTGGTCTTTGTAGACTGGTATGCCAGGCACCATTTGAATCAAGATGGTGGACTGAAATATGACTTTGGCGTGTTATCACCTGATTTTCGGTGTGATGGGCCAAACTGCACCAATTTAGATGGCTCTGAAGACATTGTTACCACATTTGCTGGGACATCACCAAATTTGGCATGAGGGTCCAGACCAATGTACAGTGGTACCTCGGGTTAAGAACTTAATTCGTTCCAGAGGTCCGTTCTTAACCTGAAACTGTTCTTAACCTGAGGTACCACTTTAGCTAATGGGGCCTCCCGCTGCTGCGTGATTTCTGTTCTCATCCTGAAGCAAAGTTCTTAACCCGAGGTACTATTTCTTGGTTAGCGGAGTCTGTAACCTGAAGTGTCTGTAACCCGAGGTACAGCAATTCACACAGTACTGAAAATATTGTTGCCCAATCTTCTGTGACGGTTCCAACCTGTGCCAGTATGGATACATTTGAAGGTATCAGGGCTCAACTTAAAACGAGGGTTCCTGAGGGGGAGACAATTTCCCCTGTGTTTGGTGCTGGGCTCCATTTTGAATCAGGACCGCAGACTGATGCATGGCTTTGGCATGACTTTGCCCAATCTGGCATTGTGAGTCCAAGCTGTGCCAACATGGACACACATGAATATTTAATCACCCAGTTTGATGTGACTTTCCCCAATTTTGATTAACAGGTCTATACTGTGCTGAACTGGATGGCTCTAAATTCAGCTTCTTCGCTGAGTGGAGATTTGAACCCTGGTCTCCCAGGTCCTAGCCCAAAACTAATCACAACACCACACTTGTTTTCCACTGTAGGATTTTGTAGGTCATGACTAGCACCTTGAATTGTGCCTGGAAAACAGATGGGTCACCAGTGATGCCATTGTTTTAATGCAGAGTGTCATATGTTCCTTATAATTTGCCTGGCTACAACATTCTGAACCTGCTGAAGTTTCCGAACAGCCCTGTGTAGAGGTTATCACTGTACTCTAAATTAGATTGTTTATTGATTACATTTGTTAGATGCCTGCTACTACTAAAAAAAAATGAGATAGTGATGGCCACCAACTTGAATGGCTTGGATTAGGCAAATTCATGGAGGGCAAGTGCCCTCTGACTTCTGGATGCTTGAAAATAGATGGATCAGAATCCCACCACTTTTTGCTTCATCCCGTAGAAATGAGCATTTAAAAAACTCATAACTACAGTATGTCCTCCTGCACCCTCTGCTGGTCTCGCCTTGGTCATGACATCCTTTCAAATATGGCTCTAGCTTGGAGGTTCTGTTTTGAAAAGAGAGGGGTATTTTGGAAAAATAAGAGGCAGGACTGCCTCCTGCCGCTGTCGAAGGCCAGCCAGCAACTGCAGAATGTCTAGAGCAGGATGAAAACTACCTAGCTTCAAAATGTATTTGAGAACTCGTCTAGAACTGTAATCAGGTAACAGATTAGTGCATTGTATCCAATGCAGACTCTCCGGCTTCATAACTAGCCAATCTCTCTCTCTCCCCTGCCTCCCATTTACCATATAATCTGGTGAAGAGTTCTGGAGAGCTCAAAAGCTGGCATACCCTTTTGTGGCCTAATAAAAGTCACATTTTGACATTTTCTTATGGGCTCACACAGCTACTTCTACTTTTCAATTCAGTATTGATCCAGTGTCATGGCAAATCGAGTGTCTTAGGATTTAAGCATCTAATGCAGTAGATTATTTACTTTTCTTGTAGAAGGGCTGAATGTTCAGTCTTTGGCATCTCCAAGTCAGGACCCTTGCCTGAAAACCAGGGAAGCCAGCCAGGACAGTACTTAGGGAGGTGGACCAATGGCCTGACTCTGTGTAAGGCAGCTTCCCCTCCCCCCCTTCATTTCTGTTTTAGGAAACATTCAGGGCAGATAACAAATATTTAAGAAGGCATGAAATGCTTAAGATACAGACAATGAAACATGGGTGAGGCAAAATGTAATGAGTTGTTTTTAAAAATCTATCTTCCACATTTTTAAAGCAAGCTGGAATGGGTCACACAAGTTTTAAAAAACAGGAAAATAACATAACAAAACTATACTAAACACACAGGAATTACTTAAAAGCAGTCATCACTTTTATATTGCACATGAATTAATTTATATCCACCAAAATAAAACAGAACTAATAAATATACTGAGTTAATTATAACAATAGCAGTAACCCTGAAGACATCCTAAGAGGGCAAACCAAACTGGGTGTCACAGGAGTGTGCCAATCAGTGATCATACACTTCAAAGATGGAGTTAACAAACATGACCTACACAGACTTGGCTGAGTGTCAGGCCTAATGAGCAGAGCAGCTCATTCCCAGTGGTCTTCCTTCATGAAATCAGTTGCCAAGACCTTTTCCAAGCAATTGCAGGCAGCCAACCTCTCCTCTGCCCTTTTCATGCCTCTTCTGGTTCTGGGAGACAAGGGGGGAGACCCTCATGACTCCACCAGCCCAGCTGATCTCTGCCTCTTGGCCTCTCTCATTCCACTCTCCTGCTTCAGCTTCTGCTTCTGCTTCTTGACTGCTCTCTGCCACAGACTCTCCCAGCTCACTAAGCCCTGTTACCTCTTCAGCTTCCTCCTTCCAATCTTTGCTTCTCTTTTCCCTCTTACTATTCATCATTTTCCTACCACCACTCCTGGGCTCTGAGCCTTCATCCCTTGGTGGTTCTCCAGCTGCTTCCTTCCACCATTCCTCTGCGTCCAACCAGTCCATGACACCAGGGGCGTAGCAAGGTCAGGTGGTACCCAGTGCGATTTTTTTTTGTCGTCACCCCACATTGCAATTTTTGGGAACGTTGTCCTGAGGTGTTGACCTTTTTTTAGAGAGGGTTAGCCCGCCGGGGGTGCCAACGCACCTGGCAATCGCAATAAATCAACCACCAATCGCATAAAAGCGCCCATCGGGGATGCAACCACCACCACCCGGGGTGTGTGTGCAAATAACACCTGTCAGGAGTGCCAGGCTAATCGTCAGACGTATTTGCGCAATCAGCGGGCGGATTTTCACAACGACGATTGCTCAAATTGTGATCTGCCGGCCAGGCATGACACCCGGGCCTGACTGCACCCCCTTTGCAACGCCCTTCATGACACCCTGATTGTTTGTGATTGTTTGTAGCAAAACACAATTGCAGTACCAAGTGTGGAAAAACAACATGGGATGGAGACTTCTAAGGGCTATTGTGGCTTTAACAGAAAAATTCCTCTTTGCAGATTCAGCTCATTTTATTCCTTCCTGTCCAGTGCAGTTGTGGGAGGAGTGATGAATAATCCCTTAATTAGTCCTCTTCTATTGAGAGACAATTCACCACTGATCCCCCAGTTTGCACTCCACAGGAAGTGGATATAAATATTTCAAGGCTTCAGAGGATCATGGAAAGGGGGGGAATGTTGTGGGATTTTTAATTGATAGCTCTCTTTCCCCCCTCTTTCACGAACCTGTTGGTAACACCAGTCCACACTTTAAAGTGCCTTGTCTAAGTGGGTATTGTTGTTTCCCCCCACAACCTCACTCTTTGCCGCTGGATCAGAGCAAACGGCAATCCATAGAAAACCTGAATTGCTGTTTGTTCCTATTCAGTGTTACAGAGCAGGTTTTTGAAGGGGAAAGCAATGGAACTGTCTCATCGAAGCTAATGGACCAGCCAGCCCTGGGATGCACACACACTCACAATGGTGTAATGGTAAATTTTGAAGTGCAAGAGTTCATCATGACAGCCCCCCCCCCCATAGCAGTCCAAAAATGCAGGCAGCTGGGTTAATTACACTTGATATACACCAAGAACCTTGGTCAGTACAGCTCAGGATTGTCTACACTGATCTTCTCTGGGTCCCCAGATGTTGTTGGACTACAATATTCATCAGGAGTGCCAACTTCAATAAAATATGGGAGGGAGAGGGGGCCAGGTAAGCCAAGCCCTTCATAATCAGCCACAAGACAATACACATGCACACTGTTTGAATGGCAATGCCCATTAACTTGGGGGGGGGAGCAGTCTCCTCAAATACTTTATTGGGGGGAGCTGGATGGACCTTGACCCCTAGGAGTTGGCTCCTGTGACTCCCAACATCCTGGACTGCTGGCTAAGGTGGCTGGAGCTGGTGGGAGCTGCTGTCCAATAACACTTGAGGACCCTAAGCTAAAGGAGGCTTCTCCACAGGGGCCAGCACAATCTCTCCAGAGGTTTCCTGGTCCCATGCCAAGCTGCCACCAGGTGCTCTATCCCTGAGCTACGGTCCTTCCCACTAAACTCTGCATGTGCTTAGTGAACGTATGAAGCCTTCAGACACTGAGTCTGTCGTGCCCCAAATTTCCTGCTTCGTCTAGGGTCTCAGGCAGGGAAGGGTCTCTGCGACTGCACCCTTTTAATCAGCGATATCAGAGATGAAACTGGATGCCTTCTTCATGCAAAGCAGCTGTTCTATGCCTGAGTGATGGGCTCTTCCCTAGCCCGGTGTCTTTAAGGCTGTCCTCAGGGAGATGCGCCTTTTTGCCATTCTACTGTCTCGGTTGCTTTAATGTTTCTCTGTGACATTTCAAACAGGAGTGGCTGGCTTTGGGGGGCCAGGGGAGGTAGCCCGGCCCCCTCCTTCTGTACAAATAGGTCCCTTTTGGTTATAAAAGAAGCTCCCCCTCAAAAAAAAAAAAGAAGTCTCTGTAACCTTCAGGATAGGCTGTTGCAGCGAAGCACTGAGGAGGAAGGGGAGGGAATCTTCCATATCATGGGCAGTTGCCATGGAAATGCTTCACATTTGTTTCTGAAATCTGCTTCTCCCTCTTTTTAAAGATCATGACGACAGATTTCTCACAAAAGAAATTGTATCTCCTTCCCTCTGTCTGAGCCTTGTGTAGTGATGGAGCAGGTGAGACCTCAGTCCTGCCCAGGAGCTGAGTGGAAAGTGAAGCTGCCTGGTCTCAGAGGGCTCCTGCTGATTGTGACAACAGTGGGGCAAGGGAAGAGGTAGTTGATTTTCCTCACACTCAAAAGGTGGGAAGGACCAGCATCCAACTGGCATGGATTCCTTAAAGGTTCAGAGTCAAAAGGGAAGATACATTGCCCATCCAATAACGTTCAGGTCATGGGGTATCTACAGGACCTGCTTCTGTTGCCTTTGCTTGTTTATTAACAACAAAGTAGTTTATTGAATTTACTTTTTGCTTTAGAATTTCATCAACCAAAGGGCCCTTCCCCAAGGAAGTTACAGAGCAAATGCTGACACGTGAAAAGGCATTGTGGAGGGAAAGGAGAAACAAAACAAAGGTGTGTGCAGGAGCCCAGCCTTCCCAAACCAGGTGCCCTCCATATACCTTTTGACTACAACTCCTACACTGGCTGGGCAGTAGATTGGGGAAGGTTGCTCGAGATCCTGTACTGGGCATTAAATTCGTTTGCTTCCCTATACCATCATTTCCCTCAGTCTTGACACAACCACACACCCTATCTCGTGGATTCCCATCCACCTGTTCTGCTGCAGAACTCGGAATCCCAACTTCCATTTTGGAAAAAGAGTCCAGAGCTTACTTTACCCAGAACTCCTATTTGCTCTGTTGCCATTCCTTGCCCAAATATTCCAGCCAGATTCAAGCAGGAGGAGGGTCTCACCTCCAAGGCTCATCTCCAAGGCTAGGTTAACTAGCCAGTGTGGTGCAGTGGTTAGAGTGTGGGACTAAGATCTGGGAGACCAGGATTCAAACTCCCACTCAGCCATGAAACTCACTTGGGCCAGTCACTCACTCTCATCCTAACCCACCTCACAGGGTTGTTGTGAGGAGAGGAGAAGTATGTACACCATTTTGAGCTTCTTTGAAGAAAGGTGGGCTATAAATGTAATGTGACTTTAGTCAGGAGTCACCCCACTGCATATCTTCAGTGCCAACACATCCTTAGACTGGAAGTCAAGAGTGCCTCTCAGCATGTGCAGAGACACTGCCTTTACTTTACTTTAAAGCAGGCATGGGGAACTTCTGCCTCTCCACATGGGGCTGGCCTACAATTCCCATCAGCCTCGGCAAGCATGGCTAGTGGCCAGGGGTGGTGGGTTGTAGTTCAACGACATCTGGAGGGCCAAAGGTAAAGGTACCCCTGACCATTAGGTCCAGTCGTGGATGACTCTGGGGTTGCGGCACTCATCTCGCTCTATAGGTCAAGGGAGCCGGCGTTTGTCCACAGACAGCTTCTGGGTCATGTGGCCAGCATGACTAAGCCGCTTCTGGTGAACCAGACCAGTGCACGGAAATGCTGTTTACCTTCCCACCAGAGTGGTACCTATTTATCTACTTGCACTTTGACATGCTTTCGAATTGCTAGGTTGGCAGGAGCTGGGGCCGAACAACGGGAGCTCACCCTGTGGTTGTAGGTCAGTGGGGGAGCACATGTTTTGCATGCAGGAATCAATCAATCCATGGCATCTCCCAGACAGATCTGGGAGAGACCCCTATCTGAAACCCCAGAGAGCTGCTGCCAGTCAGTGTTGGCAGTACTAAGCTAGATTGAGCAATGGACTGACTGGGGATAAAGCAGCTTGCTCTGCCCTTCTGCCCCTTTCCACAGCATGTAACTGTGACTGTATGTGAGTATCAGGCTAAAGAAGGGCTGGAACGAACCCTGATCAGGGAGAGCTGAAGCTTTTTAGAGGATGTCTTTCCAACTCTGTCTAAGGGCTTCTGGGTCCTGAAGGCAGCAACTGAGCCTCGGCACTGGGGCTGGCAGTCTGCTGCAATTACTTTCCTCCAAGCACTATGCATCTGTCTCCAGCACTGTGACTTATGAGCATCCCTTGTTGTCCAAAAACAAAAGGGTTGGGCGGGAGAGCCCTTCAGGCAAGCAGGCTGGGACTTGCCTGATGCCAGGCAGGCACCGTGCCCTGGCAGCTCTCCTTTCAGCTTTGGTCTGGGCTGAGGAACAGGAGCAAAAGGCAGAGCCCCACCTGGAGCAGTGTGCATTGACGGGCACTCGCTGCAGCCAATGAGGCTGAGAGGCAGGCCAGTGGGGCCCCTCCCTTCTCCCTGCTAGGAGGAGCACATACTGATACAAGAGGAGGCGGAGAAGCAATTCAGAAGGCAGAGCAGGTGAAGGAGGAGGAAGAAGGTGCCAAGCAGCAGCAGCAGCAGCAAGCGGAGCAGTCAAAACAGCAGGCAGCATCTCCTTCAGTGGATGGCTTAAGTGCTCCCTCCTGCTCTTCAAACTTCGCACCTGCGGTGGGCATCCCCTTGGGGCAGACAGACCCACCAAGGTAAGCAACAGCCCTGGTGACCCCAGCAGTCCCAGGGGTTTGGGAAGAGCAATGGGGTTTGTGTGTTTGTGTGTGTGTTGATGCTTTTACAGGGAAGACAATCCCAAGCCACTATCCTTGTGCTATCAACAGTGCTGCAGTTATGGCATCTGTTTTGTCCTCTCTTTTCTGGTCAGGGCATCTCCTGGTTGTCTATCCTTTAATTCAGGGGGATGCAGGTATCACCCAGGTGTCTAGCAAGCACACAGCTTCAAAGTGATGTCCACTCACCTGTTTCACCACAATTATGCCAGGAAAAGCTATCTTACCCCAAACTGATGGAAAATACCAGATGCTTTTAAAATATGCTTAATTCCTTGGCAGAGAAGTGAGTGGGTGGGTGGGGGGTTGGGATCAACTTTTATTGGAAGTCCTGCCACCCTAATCCCAAACAGATAGGAGTGGGGTGGTTTCCCTTGCCTGGGAGGAAAAGCTCTCTGCACATGCTTAGGGATACCCATGATCTGATGCTTCTACCGTTGCATGTTCTAGGGCTGGCATGTGGAATTCAAAATGGGTTCTGCACATTGGCTCAGATGAAACCCTCCTTACAGTGCGCCCCACTGGCATACTCCCTCCATCCAAACCCCTTGCTGCCCCTGTAGCAATCCCCCCTTCCCAAATGATCTCTCTTCCCCTCTCTCTTCAACACCCCCTTTCAAAAAGAAAACAGACTTTGTGGATTCCGTGTCTGAGCGTATAAAATCTCAGAGTGGCTGGCACTGCAGTGGAGGGGGGGCGGTGGTGGTAGAGGGAGAACGTTCCTGCCTTTAGGAGCTAGCAGATGGGGAGAGGGAGGAAGGAAGCGAAGGGGGAGGTGTGTGATGTG